>NC_035449.2:97837255-98459561 GCF_002127325.2 Helianthus annuus | reverse complement strand
TTCACATAAATCGGATTGTACGACATAATCTAGTTAAGTATAGGTTGTTAATCGGCTGCCATGATATGCAATTCGGATTGTTAACGTGTTCATATGAATCGGATGAAACTAGATGTAATCTGTTGTTATGCTATATGATTCGGATGGAACTTGTGGATGGACTAAGTAAATTGGGCTAGGTAATTAGTCACGGTTACATGTTCACATAAATAGATTATTGTTCATATGTATGCTGTTCATATTGATCATATTAGGGTTCTTGAATAAGTGACGGATATGCACTTGTTTGATCGATAATTGCCATATTATGAAACTGATAAAGGTTGGTAATTGATGATAATTGTCATGTTTGATCTGATTTCGAAACTGCCTTAGATGTTTGCTAGAATCACGGATAAGTCAATGCAGGAATTATGGAAATCAGTTACACACACGGTTGCGACTCAGATTGCGAGTCGAAACCCCATGATCCCGACTCGAGACCACAACAGCATGAACCGTAACCATGGTTGCGAGTCCCATTGCGACTCGTAACCAGACCATGACGAACCGAGATCACCATTGCGACTCGTAACCAGCAGTTGCGACTCGTAATCTCCGGTTGCGACTCGAGATCGCCGGTTGCGACTCGAGACGAGTTAATGCACGTACACTGTTGGGCCTTCACTGTCACGGGTCCAATCATTTGGGCCCAACGATTTGGATTTGTGGACTGTTTGTTAATTGGACCTGTATGTGTTTACTATTTGGGCCGGGTGATGTTGGGCCAGGGTTAACACGCACAAGTACACTCATGACTGCTAATTGGACTGCTCATTTGTTTGGGCCGATTACTTGGACTCGTTGCACGATATGAACTGCTGATACGTTATGTGATTTGCCATGATCATACTTGATACCATAAGTGATACAATATACGTGCTATATACGAACCTGACTTGCATAATAACCATGATAGGACGTGGTTGACCATTTACTTGCTACCTGTACTCTTTTGTGTATCTGCCGAGCAAACCAAGGTGAGTTCACACAGCCAAGGCATGGGATTCCCGGGTTGGGAATGGGGTTGGATATGTTATTGTAAAAGGAGTTACTCGTACTTACGCATATACCAGACTATAGACCATCGTCCTCAGGTTAGTCAGGACACGTTACGTAAAGCCTACGTAACCCAGTATATTTGCCATATGTCTCCCGGGTCGGGAGGACACGTTACGTAAAGCCTACGTAACCCAATACCATCCACTGGCTTCCAGGTCGGAAGGCCACGCTGCGTAAAGCCTACGTAGCCCCCACGCGTACCACTGTCCTCGGGGAAGGGCACGTCACGTAAAGCCTACGTGACCCTGTACGTTTTCCTGTTCTCGGTAAAGAAGAACACATGGTCGGAAGTTAGTCTAGTAAGTACCGTTAATGAGAAGCCCTCATTAGCCAGGATAAACATGGGAAGCCCCCACCAGTATTATGAACACAAGGTTTGGGAAGCCCCCACCTTTAGTACACACTAGTATGGGAAGCCCCCACTAGCTATACTTATACATTACGTATGAACTTACTTTCTGTGAACTCGCTCAACTAGTTTGTTGATTAGTTGCTGCATGCCTTGCAGGACCTTAGGTACACTTGGAGCTTGCACAGGGAGGAGCAGGTCGTTGTGGGATGTGGATCATGAACTCTATCTGAACTTATAACTATTTTGAGATTACATACTATGCTTCCGCTATTTAAACGATGTTTGGTTTTGGAACATCAATCATGTCGTGATAATTTACATTGATTACTTTTACTATTAAATGCTATGTTTGATATGATTGATGGCTTGATCCTGGTCATGTCACGCTCCCAAGCGGTGGTACTCCGCGGGTGGATTTTGGGGGTGTGACAGTTTGTCAGACCAAACGGCATAACGAGAAACTCGTAGTGTCCATATTGAGTTCTGAAGGCTGTCTTCGGGATACTCTCCTCTTGTATCCGTAGTTGATGATATCCAGATCGAAGATCGATCTTTGAGTAGAAACTTGAACCTTGAAGTTGGTCGAACAGATCATCAATTCTTGGCAAAGGATACCTATTCTTGATCGTCAGCTTGTTCAACTCTCTGTAATCAATACACATGCGGAAACTGCCGTCTTTCTTCTTTACAAACAAAACTGGAGCTCCCCAAGGCGAGAAGCTCGGTCGGATAAAACCCTTGTCTAACAACTCTTGAAGTTGTGTCGACAGTTCTTGCATCTCAGACGGAGCAAGTCTATAGGGTGCCTTAGCCACAGGCGCGGCGCCTGGAACTAAGTCAATGTGGAACTCTTCTTGTCTCTGAGGCGGCAAGCCAGGCAAGTCTTCTGGAAAGACTTCTGGGTATTCCCTCACGACAGGGATGTCTTCGATCTTCGGCTCAGCAGCCTTTTTATCCACAATGTGTGCCAGAAAAGCAACACATCCTTTCTGCAAACACTTCCTTGCTTTCAGGCAGCTAATCATCCTTAACGGCGTCTCACGCTTCTCCCCATGAACAACAATGGTCTCACCATCATCGGTCGGAATACGAATTATCTTCTCGTGACAAACTATCTCTGCTTTGTTACTCGATAACCAATCCATCCCTACTACCACGTCGAAGCTTCCCAACTGGACTGGTAGTAGATCCAGAGCGAACTCACGCTCTCCCAGCTCGATTACGCAACCTCGAATCACCTCGTTAGCTTCTACTAACTTCCCATTCGCTAATTCGATCGAGTATGGAATATCTAACTTACTAGCAGCTAAACCAAGCATGTTTCTAAATTCTAACGTCACGAAGCTATAATCGGCACCAGTATCAAACAAAACGGATGCATAGCGTTGGTTTACAGGGAACGTACCAGTGACAACATTGGGATCCTGGCGCGCTTCCCTGGCTTCCATGTTAAAAACTCTTCCGTGTGCCTGGTTTAATTCTGGGTAATTCTTTTTGTAATGCCCTTGATCTCCGCAATTAAAACATCCGGGCCTCTGCCCGTTCCCACCATTGTTTCCAGCTTGATGGTTTCCCTGGTTCCGATTCATGGCGCCCGCTTGGTTAGCATGATTGGCACGGTTTCCATCACCTCCCTGGTTTCCTTGTGGGCGGTTCCCAGCACCACCACGGTTTTTCCTATTCCCATATCCTCCTTGGCCTCCCCGGCCAGCAGTGGCCCAACAGGTCTCTTTCAGGTGGCCAGCCTTTCCACATGCTTCACAAACTTTTATCCCACAACGATCAGAGTGATGTCGTTGACATGAGTTGCACTTGGGCTGTGCACCCATATATCCCTTACTTTTCTTTCTACCACCAGCTGAATTTTGAGCTGGCGCATTCGATTCCCCTTTCTTAACCACCATCCCGGTGCCCTGCTTGAAATTCGAAAATTTTCGCTTGTTACCACCTGAAGACTCCACATGAGTCTCTTTCTTCTTCGGCTCGACTTCATCAAACTTGTTCAACCGAATTGCCTCTTCGGTGAGAGCCACACTCAAATCAATGGCTTTTGTGATAGTTGCAGGTTTGGAGGAAGTCACCATGCTGATTATTTGAGGAGCCAATCCCCAAATGAAGCGTTCAATCCTCTTGAACTCAGGCGTAACCATGTATGGTACCACATGCGACAAATCGTGGAACCTCTGAACATACTCAGCTATCTTAGAACCTTCCATTTTTAGATGCCAAAACTCGGTCTCCAACCTCTGAATTTCAGCGCGAGAACAGTACTTTTTGCGCATGAGTTCTTTCAATTCAGTCCAGGTCAGTGCGTAAGCCGCAGCTTCGCCAAGGGTCTGGACCTGTAGATTCCACCAGGATAGGGCTCCATCCACAAATAGCCCTGAGATGTAAGTGACTTGCTGATCCAGCGCGCATTTGCTCATGCGAAGTACGGACTCGGTTTTCTCAGCCCAGCGGACGAAAGCAACAGCGCCTCCTGTGCCATCGAAGTTTATGGGCTTGCAGTCCAAGAACTGTTTGTAAGCACACCCATGCGGTGGATTGTTGTTGTTGCCCGTGTTGCCGGAGTTGCTTCCACTCATTCCTCCTTGAGAGGCAGCATATTGAGCAATAGCAGCAGCAATGACTTGCTGTAGTTCGTCCTGAGTAGTAGGCATTGGCTGAGGTTGTCGTCTTGGCGCCATCTTCTAAAGATGTGTACGTTGGTCAGGCCATAGTAAGCATACGAATATAGTAATAGTAATAGTACATAACATCTCATGTTATCAATATATCACACACAACATCCCATGTTACGATCATTATACACACAACATCCCATGTCCCAACATCCCATGTCACAAAAATAAGAAATCAAGTGCATCAGTTATGGTGAGAATACCGCGATTGCTACATATATCGAGACCATAATGTAGTAAGAGTGGCATACAACCATCAATCAAATAGGGGCTACATCACCCCTGTACAAAACTATATCATGTCAGTATCACATACATCAGGTACATCAAATAAGTATCAACAAAAGTCAGTAACATCAGGTGGTCTCCAAAAGGCTGTGCAGTCACAATCGCTGTCGTCTCACCAACGTCTACCTCTATAGCACCGATGAGCTCTATGCGGATGGGGGTGGAGGAGGGGGAAAGTGAGTGTAGAGTAAGCGGCGTAGATGAAGCCAGTCCTCCTCCATCGCCTGCTGAGTGTGAATAACAGAAGCGATCTGCTGCTCCAAAGTCAGAAGTCGGGCAGCGAAGTCCGGGGGTAATGATCGAAACGGCTGAAAAGGTGAGGATGTCTGTCCATGACATGGACCTAGTGATAGCTGAGCTCTCTCAAGCTCCTGGAGTCGCTGCGTATGGGACTCATGCTGATGGACAAAGGACATCAAGACGTCCTCTATGGTGTGTCCCATATGGAATGGATGATATGGATCAGTGGGTGGCATCGGAGAGGAAGATGACCAAAGCAGTGGCGTGCTGGTGGGATCGAATGATGCTGCATGAACAGGTGAAACAGAAGATGGAACAGATGTCATCTGGGGCACGAAAGGAATAGACATCGGTATGTGCCCAAAAGGGTGGGCTGAAGAGCCCTCTCCAGGCCTCGCTGGAGGTATAATCTGAGGGATCGGAAAGGTGAAATCATCGGATCGTGTCACGAGGATCTGAAGTGAGAAATCAGCATGAAGTGCATCAGTGTGGTGTGGGGGAAACGGTGGAACATCCTCGTCAGCAGGTATCCAACCGTGCTGAGCGTCCTCGTCGGGCGGATCCAGGTGATCAGCAAACAGAGCGTGCTCAGGCTCGAGGGGAACTGGATCAAATGGAGCAATGACAGGGTCAACTGGTGCAACATGCTCAACTGGGTGGTCAACAGGGATATCAGCAATCAAAGGGGGATTAACAAAAGGTGGATCAACAACAGGATCATCAGCTATAACATGGTCTTCAACAATCAAAGGAATGTCCACAAGATGGTCACCAACAGGTGGGTCTGCTAATATGGGCCCATCAGGAACGTCGGCATGTACCAGGTCATGCTCATGCACAGGATCTAGAGCAACTGCCTGCTCTGGGGCCAAGGCAGGCTCTGGGTCATCAAAAGCCATATCAAAATCAAACTCTGGATCAACAGGATCAACGGGATCAACAGGGTCCTCCATATGCTGGTCCATAGGAATATACTCAATATCGTGGTCAGGATCAAATCCTGGAGGAAAAACGGGATCAGAATCCTCAATGTCGTCGTGCTCGAACACAAAGCTCGGAATGGGTGCGGCAGAAGATGCCTGATCGGGGTCCGAGTCATGTACAAAATGCTGTGTGCTCACCTCGTGAGATGGTGCAGATGCCACAGACTCAAAGGAGTCTGGGACGGGTGAATGGGCGGGCGAGTCCTCAACAGGAGCACCAGCGATCATCAAAAGATCGCCAGCGGGAACAGGGGCTGCATCAGGAATCTCATCCTCGAAAGGCTCGTCCTCAAAGAGATCAACATCGCCGTCACCCTCGGCGTCGGGTAGCAAGTCGTATGCTGGATATGAAGCAAGAGGAATAGGAGCTGGAATCACAACCAGGGGAAGATACTCAGCAGGTGGGTCATCGATATGCTCATCAGCGAAAGGTATGGGTGCCGGAATCACTACCAGATGGCGCTGAAAGTCATCGTCATCAGTGCTCGTGTAATCTGAGGTATGCACCTCGTGCTCTGAAGACACAATGTCGTCTGATACTATGGGTAAAGGTCCGGTGGTATCTGAATCACCCGTGGCTGGTGAGTCCATGGGTCTGTAACATAAACACAAGCATGCACAAAAATCAGTAAATCAGGTAATCACACAAGTTACCAAGTAATAATCACATAATCCTCCTAGTCCCACTAGCCTCCCAGCCTCCCAGACTGTCCTTCCTAGTCCCACTAGCCAACTTTCCCAGCCTCCCAGACTGACTCCCTAGTCCCACTAGCAAACTTTCCCAGCCTCCCAGACTGACTCCTTAGTCCCACTAGCCAATTCTCCCAGCCTCCCAGACTGATTTCCTAGTCCCACTAGACAATTCTCCCATCCTCCCAGACTGACTCCCTAGTCCCACTAGACAACTACCTCGATCCAGTAGATCGAGCCTCGGCCTCCCAGACCGAGCCTCAGCCTCCCAGACCGAGCCTCAGCCTCCCAGACTGAGCCTAAAAATAATAAATAAAATGCGCTCAACATTTGTTTATAAAAACGTTTTGGATCTGGACTTAAGTGGTATGCAGTAAAAATGTTTTTGTGAGAGCCCTAGTGGTCATAGTCTAGACTCAAGAAAGAATCCTAGTTCGCTACGATCAGAGCTCTGATACCAAGCTGTCACACCCTGGCTTTGCGGAAGCGTGGTTAATTTGGTGTGACTTCTTAATACCATGGCTTAATCATAACAAAGCTATATGAATTAAAAATATGCAAGATCATCCATTAAAATAAAAATATCGAAACATTGTCTTAACGGGTTAACACCCAACAACCATAAACTTGTCTAAACATTACAACCACAACATAACATAAACACGATTCAAGGACTGTGACTTGTCCAGGAAAGAGTCACATTCCCCGAACCCTGGATGACCCTGGTGACTTATGCAGCGGAAAACATGCCATACCGTGCCAGATCTTTAATTCCCTGAAATACATGTAAGTTGAAAAATCAACAATAATGTTGAGCGAGTTCATGCGATAGTGAGTAAATAAACCTTTATCTTTATCAAAACCTGGTATGTAGCAAATAAGGAAAAAGAGATCACCAATGGTTTGCAAGGCCATTGATATGTGTGAAATGCAAGTAGGAAGGCTCAAACCTAGCAAATTTATGCGTCGGGAACAAAGTCATCCCAAGGTCCGTTATGCTGGACGTGGGACTGGGCTCGCTACACCCAAATAGATCTACCGCTCCTGCCCCTCGGTCCTACCCTGAGGATTAATGACCTCAAGTTTCCGCCTACCCATTCACATGATCTAAAAGTAACCCTCCTTACGCTAACCATACCATGTAATAAGTAATCATAATCATTGTAACATGTATTTCACCCCCGCAGTTAGAAAACTGAAAACAGTTAAGAGAAAAGGGGGACATGAACTCACAGTCAGTGCGTCGCTAAATCAAGCACTCCAAATGTCCGAAAGCTGTGCAACGACCTACATGTGCTAATTCTATTAGACGGATGGCCGTGCTTTAGCTTTATAGTTTAATTTTTGGGAAACAGTTAGACAACTGTTCCTTGTATATATTTGGTAGTTAATCTCCTTCCCAAGGATGGGGGAATTAATACATGCGCGTTTATAATATTAAGTCTCACTTAATATATTTTACTTCTCATTCCAAAATATAATTATTTTTCTCAAAAATATTATATTTTCTCTTCGCATAATACTTTCCAAAATAATACGTTGACAAAATACGCATTTATGAATATTTCCGTATAAAGCATAAGTTACGTTTTGGCGATTTAGTGGTAATAGTAATTACCGTTGTAACTTATATGTTTGTCGTGTAGGCGTTGGTATTATTTTGGGTTCGTCTATGTTTGTAAATATTATTTTTACTCTAAAAATAATATTTATATATTTTCACAAAATAATCATAAACAGTGTGGTGAAAAATATATTTATCGAATAAATATTTATCACGTTTAGTTTTTGTAAAAATCCCACCTCCGATTATTTAATAAATAAAGTCATGGCGAAATATATTTGAAAATATATCAAAAATAGTCTAACACTTGTAAATAATTCTAAGTGTTAGATTTTAGAAAAATTTCGCCAGAGTTTCCCCTGTAACTGGAGGTGGCCACGCTTTCAAGCGTATCATTTTCTTTTACAAAATCATTCCAATACTTCTTTAAATCAACCAATCAATTTCCGATACTTCAAACTAGTTTCAACACATCAAACTTGTAGACTAGTATGTAAAATTGCATTATTACATGAACTTGTAGTTTTTCCGAAAGTCATAGTGTAGATCACCTTATATTTAGTGGATCTATGTATAAAATAGTTTAGTCTTGTAAAAACCCCGTTTTTAAAACAAACCATCCTTTACAACTTCCCGACAACTTTTATAAAAATTGTTACTTTGTCGGATCTTTCGTTTCACAAGTGCTTATACACTTGTAGTTTGTAAAAATCATATTTGTTAACATGTCACCCAACTTTTATAAAACATGATTTTCTCGACACTTGGTTCTACGAATATACCACTTGTACATACGTAGATCGGCTCGTTTTAAATACTATTTTACAAGTCAAAATACTTTTACACAAGTTCATGTTTCTCGTGTGGTGGAGTTTCACCTTTTAACCCTCGTACCGACAAAAACAAGCATATGTCAAGATCTATGATCTTAACAAAGTCGGGTTAAACGATGATAAGAGCCACCACATCGTAGATCGGGCCTCAAAAATCAACATATTCGAATACTACAACATTTACACATGTTATGAGCTTTTAACCAACAATATTCGAGTTTTAGTAGACTTTATAGATTCAAAACGCATGATTCCGACTTTTAACCGTTAAAAATCATATTAACCACTTTAGATACGATCGAGAGTGAGTTTTAAACATTATACCTCTAGCTCGGGGCTAGGGAAGAATCTAGTCGAAAATGGCGTGGATAAAAGCAAAGAAACGAGGTCCTTCAACTTCCGCTTGCTTCAAGACTCCTAGTATGAAACCCGAATGCCTTGTATATGCTTGAAATGGAGAGATCAAAAGCCGACAATGGGTGTGTAGGTGGGGGTGGTTTCGGCCGAGAATAGGAGAGAACAAGAGAGAGTGTTTGAGTGTTGGTGAAATGTGTGAGAAATCTTGTGTAGGAGCTTGTATTTATAGACATAAACAAGTGCCATAATCCAAGGGTTACATGTTCTCTAGATATCCACAACATCAAATAAAATAATCAAAAGGTGTACTCCCTAGTTACAAAGGGACCAAACCGGCCCAGGGGGGGGGGTCACTTGGTACGATTCCAATTGTTTAGTTAGAATTCAGTTACGTCTCATAAGTTATCTTTAGAGGTTAACTCCGTTAGTTAAATGATGCGTTATAAAGCGGGTGTTAGGGTAATCAGGGACCCTAACTGGCTCAGAAAAAGACTAATAATATTTCTGGCAATATTTTTATGTTCCGGGTATAGTCCGGTTGTTCGGTTGGATAGTAATCCGTTAAAGTGCTTAAGTAATCCTTTAAGCGTCGTAATTAATATTTTTAGCGACACAATTTATTCTGCAAAGTGTCAGGAATATTTCCCCATGTTTTGGCACTTTATTAATTAGCTAGAAGCTAGTATGTTGATAAAAGTGTTGTGTTTTGTGCTTAGAGTACGTTTTAGGCACATCCAATCTCTGTATCTTATTCCTAGAGACGCAGTTTAACAACCCTTGTATCCCTACACACACTATGGGTGTAGTAAAATATTTCTGGCTGATTCAGGCCTTTAGAGGCAGTGTTTGCCTGATGCTGGCTATATCAGCATGTTCAATAGGTTACCCGTTCAAGTACTACTGTGCTTTTGTGCATCATGTTTGTCACTAGAGTTCAGTAAGTAAATAATGTTGTGACGGAAATCAAAGTATGATGCAGATATGTACATGTATCAACAGTCAAGTAGCAGTTTATCAGTAATCTCAGGCAAGCACAGTAATTAAGCAACAATTAATAGTTAATTAAGTCGTACGGATACCTGGTTTTGTGAGGGTTGTCACAAGAGTATTCGTACAAATCCACATAATCGGACCAGTCACTCTTACCTGGGAACTCTTGGGGTGAGTGTTCACTTATAGGCGAGCATGTCTTCGCGATACACTAATTCTGACCCATTTACTTTGACTAGACATTTCATGTCGCTTGTTTGCTTTGTGATGCATAACCGCCATCTTTGCTTTTGTTGATTTTGCTTCATCTCATTCTCTTCATCTAATCATCTCACTCGTTTTATTTCATGTTTTTTCTCTTCTAGAATGCCTCCTCGACGCGACAACCAGATAGCTACTCAATTCCCAAATCTCTTTGCTCAATGGAACCAGGCCAACAACAACAACAATGGTACATGCAAATACAAGGATTTTAACTCGGCTAAGCCACTCAAGTTTAGTGGTTCTGAGGGAGCAACTGGGCTTCTTCAGTGGTTCGAGAGCATCGAGAACACTTTCCGTCATGTGTAGTGTCCTGAAAATCGCAAAGTCGAGTTTTCTTCGAGTGTGTTTTAGAAGAGGGCTCTTACGTGGTGGAACGGGGTTATGAGAGATCAAGGTGCAGAAGTTGCTCTAGCTCAGACATGGGCTGAACTGAGAGCTCTTATGATGAGGGAGTTTTGTCCTCGTCATGAACAACGAGCGTTGGAGAAAGAATTTGATGTTTTGAAGCAAGATAGTGGCGAGCACAGGGCTTATACTGATAGGTTTGAGGAGTTGAGTCTGCTTTGCCCGACTATGGTTACCCCACTCGATAAGGCCATCGAAAGGTACATCGACGGCCTACCTGACTCAGTACAAGACATCCTCACTGGTAGCAACCCTACCACACTCCGTCAGGCAATCGAGTTATCAGCGACACTGACTGAGTCGCAGATTCGAAAGAATAAGCTACACAGGAAGGGCGACAAGGGCAAGAAACAGTCGGCTGACAAGGAAGATAGCAAGAAAGGTCAAAACAAGAAGGAAAAGGATTCTAGTTCCTCAAGGGGGTCAAGGAAGCGTAAGGCTTCCCAAAACTATGCTGTCACTGCCCAAGCAAACCAGGCAGCTCCCAACCAGCCTCCAGCAAAGAAGCCATATTCAGGAAGTGCACCTTTGTGCAATCAATGCAACAGTCACCATCAGCCGCAATATCAGTGCCGTTTCTGTACTAACTGTGGGAAGTCGGGTCATCTTGCCGATGTTTGTCGGTTTGCTCAGAATCGCGCAGTTCAGAACCCTGCTCAACAATTTGCTCAGCCTCTTGCTCAGCAACAGGGTCAGGCTGCACGACCACAATACCCACCAGGTGCTTGTTATAACTGTGGGGATCTGACCCACTACAGAAATCAGTGTCCAAGGCTAGCAAACCAGAACCACCAGAATCAGGCACAGGCTCGAGGTCGAGTCTTCAACATGAATGCACAAGAAGCACAAGCAGACAACGAAGTGGTGAACGGTACGTTCTTTATTAATGATCAGCCAGCATCTGTTCTTTTTGATTCGGGTGCCGACAAGAGTTTTGTGTCATTGTCTTTTGGGACGATGCTTCGCGTGTCTAGAACGAAACTAGGTAAACCTTTGACAGTAGAGGTTGCCAGTGGAGAACCCATTGTTCTTAAGTCTGTTCTACGCAACTGCCAGTTGAACCTTAACGACCATATTTTTTCCTATTGACCTCACGCCAATGCAACTTGGAAGCTTCGACGTTATAGTAGGTATGGATTGGTTATCTAAGCATCACGCAGAGATAGTTTGTTCTGAGAAGATTGTTCGTATACCGCTGTCGACAGGCGAGATCCTACAGGTTCGTGGTGAGAAGCCTGCCGGTGGTCTCAGACTTATGTCTTGTTTTAAAGCACGGAAGTATCTTCGAAAGAACTATGTGGCTTTCTTAGCACATGTTACAGCAGATAAAGGCAAGGGTAAGACTATTTCAGATATTCCTATCGTTCGGGATTATTCTGAAGTTTTCCCTGAAGAGTTACCTGGTCTACCTCCAGCACGCCAAGTCGAGTTCCGTATTGATCTCGTACCTGGTGCAAATCCCATAGCCAGAGCTCCATACCGTCTTGCACCGTCTGAGATGCAAGAATTATCTAAACAGCTTCAGGAGCTCTCCGACAAAGGTTTTATCCATCCTAGCTTTTCACCTTGGGGTGCTCCCGTTCTCTTTGTAAAGAAGAAGGATGGATCTTTTAGGATGTGTATCGATTATCGTGAGCTTAACAAGCTTACCATCAAGAATCGATATCCCCTACCTCGCATTGATGATCTCTTTGATCAATTGCAAGGCGCTTCTTACTTTTCGAAGATTGATCTGCGATCTGGATATCATCAACTTCGAGTGCATGAGGAAGATATTCCCAAGACGGCGTTCCGTACTCGCTATGGACATTATGAGTTCACAGTCATGCCGTTCGGTTTGACTAATGCTCCTGCTGTTTTCATGGACTTGATGAATAGGGTCTGCAAACCTTATTTGGATAAGTTCATCATCGTTTTCATTGATGACATTTTGATATATTCTAAGACGCGAGCTGATCATGAACAACATCTTCGTCTTACATTGGAACTCCTAAGGAAAGAGCAACTTTTCGCCAAATTCTCCAAGTGTGAATTCTGGCTTAAAGAAGTTCAATTCTTGGGACACATTGTCAACGAACAAGGTATTCATGTAGATCCCTCCAAGATCAGTGCAATTAAGGATTGGGATACGCCAACTACTCCTACTGAGGTTCGTTCTTTTCTTGGTCTAGCGGGTTATTATCGCCGCTTCATTGAGAATTTCTCGAAGATTGCAGTTCCTCTAACTGCTCTAACTCAGAAGAATAAGCCATTTGATTGGGGAGTCAAACAAGAGGAAGCGTTTCTGACTTTGAAACAAAAGCTTTGCGACGCGCCTGTCCTAACATTGCCTGAGGGCAATGATGATTTCGTCGTTTATTGCGATGCATCTAAGTTGGGCCTTGGCTGCGTCCTGATGCAAAGAAACAAAGTCATAGCATACGCATCAAGACAGTTGAAGATACATGAGAAGAACTACACCACTCATGATCTTGAGTTGGGTGCAGTTGTCTTCGCTCTCAAAATCTGGAGACACTATTTGTACGGTACAAAATATGTGGTTTTTACTGACCACAAAAGTCTTCAACACATCTTCAATCAGAAAGAGCTCAACATGAGGCAACGATGTTGGGTTGAACTTCTAAACGACTACGACTGCGAGATTCGCTACCATCCCGGTAAGGCGAATGTCGTAGCCGATGCTTTAAGTCGCAAGGAACGTACTAAGCTTCATTATGTACGTGTCCAATCTGTTATTCAAACCGATATCCAAGCCCGTATATCTCAGGCTCAACAGGCTTGTGTTTCACAAGGTTTAATGGATAAGGAATTTCCTTATCACATAACACCTGCTCTTGAACTGAAGGACAATGGATCGTATTACTTCATGGACCGTTTGTGGGTCCCGAGCCAAGATAATCTTCGTACCTTGCTTATGGATGAAGCCCATAAGTCTCGTTATTCTATTCATCCTGGCTCAGATAAGATGTATAAGGATCTTCGTATTCAGTATTGGTGGCCTGGTATGAAGAAAGACATTGCCTTATACGTATCCAAATGCCTTACTTGTCTTAAGGTTAAGGCTGAACATCAGCGTCCTGCCGGTTTATTGGAGCAACCAGAGATCCCAGTTTGGAAATGGGAAAACATTACTATGGATCTCATTACCAAACTTCCGCGCACAAAGAAAGGTCACGATGCCATCTGGGTAGTCGTTGATCGTCTTACCAAGTCAGCGCATTTCTTGCCAATCCGTGAGGATTTTTCTGCTGACAAACTTGCTTAAATCTACGTGGATGAAATTGTAGCTCGACATGGTGTTCCTTTGAACATCATTTCTGACAGAGATGCTCGTTTCACTTCTCATTTTTGGAGAACCATGCAATCTGCTATGGGATCTCAACTTAATCTGAGCACAGCTTATCATCCGCAAACGGATGGTCAATCTGAAAGAACAATCCAGACACTGGAGGATATGCTTAGAGCTTGTGTGATCGATTTTGGTGGTAGTTGGGATTCACATCTTCCATTGATTGAATTCTCCTACAACAACAGTTATCACTCCAGCATCAACATGGCTCCTTTCAAGGCTCTCTATGGTCGAAAATGTCGTTCACCAGTCTGCTGGAATGAGATTGGCGAGGCTCAACTTACTGTACCTGCCCTCATTTTAGAGACAACAGATAAGGTAAAGAAAGTTCGTGATAACCTTCAGACAGCTAGAAGCCGTCAGAAGAGTTACGCGGACCTAAAACGCAAACCCTTGGATTTTCAAGTCGGTGATCGTGTATTACTTAAGGTCTCACCTTGGAAAGGAGTGATCAGATTTGGAAAGAAAGGAAAACTTGCACCTAGATACGTTGGACCATTCAAGATCGTCGAAAGAATCGGTAAGGTAGCCTACAGACTTGAGTTACCTCCTGAACTTGGAAATGTTCATCCAACTTTTCACGTGTCCAATCTCAAGAGGTGTTTAGCTGATGAGAACCTCCACATACCGCTTGACGAGATTCGTGTTGATAAAACACTGAAATTTGATGAGAAACTGGTGGAAATCATGGAACGTGAAGTCAAGTGGCTTAAACGCAAGCGCATTCCTTTGGTCAAGGTTCGTTGGGAATCTAAGTGTGGACCCGAGTTTACTTGGGAACGTGAAGATCAAATGAAGGCAAAATATCCGCATCTTTTTCCACGAGTTTCCTCTAAATAAATTTCGGGACGAAATTTCCACAAGTAGGGGAGACTGTAACATTTGTGCTTGTAATCATTATGAACAGTTAAATTATCAATAAAACAATGTTATTTTATCCCAATGATTGTTTGATTGTGTTTTACATTTTTCATACTTTAACTTTTGTTCAATTTCAAACTCTACATCGCTTTCTAGAGAATTATACGCAAACTAGTACGTAAACGTACTCAGTTTAATGCGACAAATACTTTGGAACATCAACATATACTCAACATACCTTAAATAACCTTTACATAACTTAGAAATAAGTTTTGAAGGCTTTGGTATGGCAAAAACAAGTTAATTCGCTTACAGGGACTAAACTTGACAAACTGCGAAAGTATGCCAATTTAAACTGTAACGAACATTCCGGAACATGTCCATAAGTTAAACATACCATAAATATCCTTTACATAGCTTAGAAATAGGCTTTAAGGGGTTTGGTATGCTAAAACAAACTTTTGGATCATTCAGGGGCTAAAAGTGTCAAAAAGTGCACAAGTTTGCACTTTCGCGCATAACTTACGTTCTGAATACATCCGGACATCCAAAAATTTATGTAAGCATCCTAGTATTATGCCTTAGTGTTTGGCATGAGAAAAATCCATTCGTCGCGCAATTTGGATCGTCTTTCGCGCTTATGCGCATTCCGTCGTAATTAACCGAACATCGCGACCGTACGGCCAAACGAACCGACATCCGACATATTTTTGAGCACATTTTCAGTTCCCTATACTTTAACATCATTTTAGAGCTTTGAAATGAGGTTAACGGGGCTTAAACGTGCCAAAAACGCATCAAATACCAAGTTTTGGTGCTGCAGGGACCAAAACTGCAATTCTGCCAAACTAGGGGCTTACGGACCGTAAGCCATACGGTCCGTAAGGAGTCCCCAGTACAGCAGAACCCACATTAAATGCTGATTGGCTCTTCAAGTTTCGAAAGACCAAATGGCCCTTGCCTCTTCCAGCAAATGAGGGGCAACCTCTGACTTACCACAACATTGTGACAAGTGGACGGACAAGATCGTGGCACGAAATCCAAGAAACGATCCTAACGGTTCCACTTTTCCTATAAATCCCCCCCCCCCCCATTTTGCTCAAAACCCACACAATCTGATCTTAAGGCTCTAAGTTGGAACCATTGTTTCGTACCTGAGCCATTTTGGTCTAGATTAGCATTCGGGGACCCTCCGTATGTATTCTTCCGTTCTTTTATTCGCTTTTTCGAGTCCGAAAGTCAACGTTTTGTTGACTTTCTGCATTGACCAGCTTATGGTTGATGCGAAGTTCATGGAACTTCATAACGTGAGCGTGATCACGATGGTTATAGTCCGTAGTGACTATACCTACTGATCACCACGTTATCTAGGCTCAGTGACGAGTCGTAGTTTCGGCCAAAATGTGCATTCTTGCATATTTTGTAACCAAACTACTCGTGGGCATCAAAGCCGTTTGTTTTGATGTCAAACCTGTTTTCAAACTTAGTTAAGCATGTTCTAACATGCTTAGCTCGTCACTTTTAGTTTAGTGCTTATATAGGGTCGTAAGGTAAGCGATCTAAACCATCGCTTATACTTTCGAACCCGACCCATTTGGTCGATCATTAGGATCCGACCAAACACATTAGCTGGCCATAGCTATAACCTTCCGAGGCTATACCTTGTGGTCACGATGTTAGGCGTTCCAGACGCGTTCTACGCGAACGACGCGTAAGGTAGCATAAGCTACCTAAACGGGTCGTGATGGGTCGCAAGCACTTAGGTTAGGTTTCATTTTAGTATGTAGGCTTTGTTAAACCATATTATACGAGTCTCTATACTCGTTTGGTTTACGAACCCGCATACTATCCGATCCTTCCGATTTGGTCCGGTATATTGACATAGCTACCTATTAGGTGCCGTTTGATATTCCGTGATCTCTAGCATTATTTGGTTATTATACAAGAACTACAAAGCAATCTCAGGTGAGTACATTGAACCCCTCTTTTACTGTTTTCCAAACTGTTTTGGGGTGAAACACATCTGCCTACTTGTTACTTTCATGCTTTCCATGTTTTCACATCATATACCTGCTATGTTCGTTAGTACATTATAGTACACGATTTCATTACATTTCATGCTATGTATGCCCATTGTGTGCGAACTTAGTACATTGCTTTACATTACATTTCATGCTATGTATGCCCATTGTGTGCGTACTTAGTACATTGTTTCACATTACATTTCATGCTATTTATGCCCATTGTGTGCATACTTAGTACAATTGTTCACGTCACATGCTTTCATTTTGGTATAACATTTGGTTTGTTTAACATGGAACAATACATTCATTAACATTAGCTACGCCATTCGTTAGTAGGTAGTGGTACCATAGGAATTGACAACTCCCGTTTCTGAAATCCTGGGTTTAATAGGATTGGAAGGAATGACCGAATTCGATATACATAACTTAGATAAGCCTTTAATTTGTTTGAGGGTTTATCGCCACAGTCTCAAGGCTTGGATGTATGCATAGTTTACAATACCGCATAAATGTTAATATCAATAGAGCATGCATTTTTCCACAGAACCTAACGTTGATTTAAACCACGTTTTACTTCAACGACTTGTTTTGTGCATCTTACATATGGTTTAAGTTGATACATTTCGCTTACCATACATGATACATTTTGGGGAACACATTACATGATTTACATTAAACATAAACACGTTGACATTGACATACACATTTGGTGGTTTACGTTGAACATAAACATTTGACATGGTTTACACAATAACACTTGACATTTGGTTTATACATGAACAATTTACATGGTGGATTGGTTTGGGTAAATGGTTTGAGTAACGTGGAGTATGTAATATGATGCAAACATGGTGGATACGCCGCTGGTACTTCCTATATATAAATGTTTGCATAATGTTACATATCTTGGCGTTATCTAAATCATTTCAGTTTAGACATATAACATTTTATACAAATAACATACTTTTCATAAAACATTGTCTTACAAAACAACTTATTATATTCAACTCATTTTACTTGGTTACTCGTTTAACCTTGCACTTATCTATACATATCATTTGATGTTATCATTTTTCAAATGGTTTACAAAGCAAGACAAATTACAAGGTTCATGACTGACTGCTATTAAACATTCTTTAAAACTGAAGTCATGAATCCCACTTTCACAAAACCTATGTATCTCACAGGCATTTTTATGCTGACGTACCTACTTTCACATGTGTTTTCAGGAGCTGTTCCATAGGATGTTGATCACGATACTAAGGCGGACCTGTGCCTTAGAGACTAAAACTGAAGATAGACTTAGTTAACTATGTTATAAACTCTTTGTTTTCCTGTTTAAGACAATGTACTACCCTTGTTTAATAAATAAAATGTAACTTTAATTTCCATGGTTGTATAACAATTAATTCTGTCCACAACACTCCCCGACGTTTTCCGCCGCGGTTGCATGTTACACGCGGTCGGGGTGTGACAGAAGAGTTGGTATCAGAGCCATTGGTTATAGGGAATTAGGTTATTAGTAATGCTTTGACCTAGACTATAACTTTCTAGGACCCTAACACAAGTTATCTTGTGTTTAGAGTTTAAAACATGCACATCACCTATCCTTAGGTGATAACCACAACGGGAACTTCGGTTCCGAATCCGCTTTGAAAATTAATCATCTGTTCTAGGATGATTGATTACTAGGTTTTGAACCCTCTGTTATATGGTTTTGAACCCTTTGGATTCTCGAAAATCCCGTCAAAGTTTTGGGTTATGAGTGTGAACACGTGCGAACTGGAAGTGTGAATGCCTGTACCCTGGGTTTTCTGTCTAAGGGTAGAGTGTTCGTACAAATCCACATAATCGGACCAGTCACTCTTACCTGGGAACTCTTGGGGTGAGTGTTCACTTATAGGCGAGCATGTCTTCGCGATACACTAATTCTGACCCATTTACTTTGACTAGACATTTCATGTCGCTTGTTTGCTTTGTGATGCATAACCGCCATCTTTGCTTTTGTTGATTTTGCTTCATCTCATTCTCTTCATCTAATCATCTCACTCGTTTTATTTCATGTTTTTTCTCTTCTAGAATGCCTCCTCGATGCGACAACCAGATAGCTACTGCCGAGCTGGTAGAAATTATTGCGCAGCAGATGGCTGCTCAATTCCCAAATCTCTTTGCTCAATGGAACCAGGCCAACAACAACAACAATGGTACATGCAAATACAAGGATTTTAACTCGGCTAAGCCACTCAAGTTTAGTGGTTCTGAGGGAGCAACTGGGCTTCTTCAGTGGTTCGAGAGCATCGAGAACACTTTCCGTCATGTGCAGTGTCCTGACAATCGCAAAGTCGAGTTTTCTTCGAGTGTGTTTCAGAAGAGGGCTCTTACGTGGTGGAACGGGGTTATGAGAGATCAAGGTGCAGAAGTTGCTCTAGCTCAGACATGGGCTGAACTGAGAGCTCTTATGATGAGGGAGTTTTGTCCTCGTCATGAACAACGAGCGTTGGAGAAAGAATTTGATGTTTTGAAGCAAGATAGTGGCGAGCACAGGGCTTATACTGATAGGTTTCAGGAGTTGAGTCTGCTTTGCCCGACTATGGTTACCCCACTCGATAAGGCCATCGAAAGGTACATCGACGGCCTACCTGACTCAGTACAAGACATCCTCACTGGTAGCAACCCTACCACACTCCGTCAGGCAATCGAGTTATCAGCGACACTGACTGAGTCGCAGATTCGAAAGAATAATCTACACAGGAAGGGCGACAAGGGCAAGAAACAGTCGGCTGACAAGGAAGATAGCAAGAAAGGTCAAAACAAGAAGGGAAAGGATTCTAGTTCCTCAAGGGGGTCAAGGAAGCGTAAGGCTTCCCAAAACTATGCTGTCACTGCCCAAGCAAACCAGGCAGCTCCCAACCAGCCTCCACCAAAGAAGCCATATTCAGGAAGTGCACCTTTGTGCAATCATGATTATTATTTTGCTTCTTTGTATTTTCATATTATTTTGTATGATTGTTTTAGTTATAACTTGTTCTTTAAACAATAAATACATAAATAAGTATGAAAAAGAGATTGTTGAAGCTTACTTCTAGCACTAATGGCTAGGGATGATCTTGATGATGAATAAGAAAAGAAAAATGATGATCTTGATGCTTGTGAGCTCTTAGATGGATGAGAAAGCTTGCTTCAACTTGTGTATGCCTTAGATCTTCTCAAGTTCCATGAAAATGCATCTTGATCATCATGAAAGTGGCTTGAAAATGAAGATGGGGGAGGGGTGTTCTTGACCGAAAATGGGGTTATGGTTGAGAGAGTTTGTGTGTGAAAGTTATAGTGTAAAGTGTGTGTAATGTGCTAGTAAACTAAGCTTCAAAAAGTGTTAACAATCTTTCACCAACATTCACCACTTGCCCACTTGGTTAATCCACTTGTAAACTTAGGATATTTGTGGTAACTAGTTGAAAAAGTGGGTCCCACAAGGGGATGTTGCAACCGTGAATTGGGTGGGGGGGGTTCCCTTTGTTTTTGCTTCTTGATTTACTTAGTAAAAGTGTTAGAACCTTTAGGTAGTTGTTTAGGAAATTTATAAGTATAAGTGTTTAAGTGTTTAATGGGCGTTAAATGATCATTACTAGACCATAATGATCCAATTAACACTAGATGACCATTAAAAAAAAATTTGATATTGTTCGGGTATTCGTTTCGAATTGTTTCGGTTAGATGTTATTTGAACGCTAAGTTGTGTAACTTGTGTGAATTGATGTAGTTTTTGGTTCGGATGATACCCGAATGTATCCTCACATGAATTCTATGTTAAATAACATTTTTACATGTCGTAAAAATATTAGAAAGCTGATTTCTACAGAATTTCTGCAGAAAAGTGTTGAAATCGTCGCTTTTAGTGCTTTTCGGGCAATTTTTAGTGTTATCGGACTTCGGAAAGGTTTTCAATCAAACCCTTGCATTCCTAGTTAGGGTTTAATATATATTAGATGTTGGACTTTCGTCTGAGTCCTAAAGATGTCGTTTAGATGATTTATGCGGATCCTGCGTTTTCGTCAGAATACTAGTTTACTAGGTGCTTTTCTTGTAGTTTCGATGCATTGTTTAAACTGTTTCAAATGTACTTAATAAAAATGGATCATATGCATCCTAAGTAAGTATTCCATGAGTATTCTAAGTGTATGTTACGAAATACGCAGTTCAAGTGTTCAAAATGCATAAAAATGTAGCTAAAATGAGTACTTTAAGTGTAAGAAAGTTACCGAAAAGTGGCAGTTGTCACATTCTCCCCCTGTTGTTGAGAATTACGTCCCGAAATTAAAGTTGAGTCATCCTTTGCAGGAGTATTCTCGAACAGGCGGGGGTATTTTGGTTTTGATTTGATCTGCACGTTCCCAAGTATATTCGGGTCCGTGTCGAGAGTTCCAACGAATTTTTACTAATATGTTACGACTCCTTCGTATTTTCTGGACCTTCCGGTCCATGACCTTAACAGGTACTTTGTGAATTGGAGTTTGTCATCAATGTGAATCTCATCCTCCGAGATGATAAATGTTTCTTGTGTTGGACTCTTCTTAAGATTTGACACATGAAATGTGTCGTGTACACTACTTAGTTCTTCTAGTAACTTTAGTTTGTAGGAAACGGTGCCAATCTTCTCTAAGATTTCAAATGGTCCTACATATCGTGGGTTAAGCTTTCCACGCTTACCGAATCTTGCTACGCCCTTCCAAGTCGAGACTTTCAATAAGACTTTGTCTCCGACCTCGAAAGATTATGGCTCCCGTCTCTTATCTGCGTAGCTCTTTTGTCGACCGCGAGTCGTCTTGATACGGTCTCTAATCTGAAAAATTTTATCCGTAGTCTCTTGGACTAATTCCGAACCACTTAGTTGTTTATTGCCTGCTTCCGCCTAACATAGTAGAGAGCGGTACTTTCGACCATAGAGAGCTTCAAACGGTACAGTTGGTATACTTGTATGGTAGCTGTTGTTGTGGGAAAACTCAACCAAAGGTAAATGAGTATCCCAATTGCCTCCCAAATCCATAATACACATATGAAGCATACCTTCAAGTGTTTGGAATGTCTGCTCGCTCTGGCCGTTAGTTTGTGGGTGAAAGGCCGTGCATAGATTTAAATGAGATCCAAAGGCCTCTTGAAAAGACTTCTGTATTCTTGAAACAAAGCGATCGTCTCGGTCTGAAATGATTGAAATAGGCACTCCATGACGAGTCACTATTTCTTTGAGATAGAGCTCCGCTAGTTTCTCTGTACTATCCTTCTCCCGAATCGGCAAGAAGTGTACAGATTTTGTCAATCTATCGACGATTACCCATATCATGTCGTGGCCTCTTGAGGTCCTGGGTAATTTCGTAATGAAGTCCATCGATATTCGTTCCCATTTCCAACCGGAAATCTCGGGTTGTTGTAGCAAGCCCGAGGGTTTCATTCGGCCTTGCCCTTCGCGCAAGTCAAGCATCTCAAAGGCCACCAAAGAGTGGAACCCAAATTCTACCCATAAATTATAAAGTTCCATCTTCTTTCAGCGCAAATTGTTTTATGTGACTCAAAGTGTTTCTGCTCGAATATGTTCTTCCTTGAGCACTTCTTGTTGTGCATCATGAATTTGTGTGGTAAGATCCGTGTGAATCATCGTCTCTAATGCTCGAACTCTCAAAGTACTAACTCGTTCCTTGCGGCTCCAGGCGTCTGCTACAACGTTCGCCTTGCCCGGATGGTACTTTATTTCACAATCATAGTCGTTCAGCAATTAAATCCAACGTCGCTGACGCATATTTAGTTCTTTTTGATTGAATATGTGCTGAAGACTTTTATGATCCGTGAAAATCATACACTGAGTACCATATAAGTAATGTTGCCGTATTTTCAAAGCGAATACCATCCTACCTAACTCGAGGTCGTGAGTGGTATTGTTCTTTTCATGAACTTTCAATTGACGTGATGCGTACGCGATAACTTTCTCCCGTTGCTTAAGTACGCAACCCAATCCTTGATGCGAAGTATCACAGTAAACTACGAAGTCATCGGTACCATCTGCTAGTGATAAGATCGGTGCATCGCACAACTTATCCTTGAGAAGTTGAAATGATTCTTCTTGTTTCACGATTGGGTGAGGGAGGTTACCGGTTGAGAAAATTTTAGAAAAATTCTCTATAAATCTCCGATAGTACCCTGCTAATCCCAAGAATTGTCGAACTTCAGTTGGAGTCTTGGGTGCTTCCCAGCTCTTAGTCGCTTCGATCTTTGAGGTGGCTACTTGAATGCCTTTCTCGTTCAAAATATGTCCGAGAAATTGTACTTCACAAATCCAAAACTCGTATTTGGAAAATTTGGTGTATAGTGTCTCCTTCTTGAGTAGTTCTAAAATGGTTCTCAAATGTTGCTCGTGCTCGTCGGCCGATCGTGGGTATATTAAAATGTCATCAATGAACACTATGACGAATTTGTCAAGATACGCCTGGCACACGCGGTTCATTAAATCCATGAAGACCGCTGGTGTGTTCGTTAAACCAAAGGGCATAACGAGAAACTCGTAATGACCATAACGAGTTTGAAAAGCCGTCCTTGGTATGCTTTCCTCTTGTATTCGTAACTTGTGATCCCCCGATCGTAAGTCTATCTTGGAGTAGAAGCTTGAACTTTGCAGTTGATCGAATAAGTCATCAATCCTCGGTAGTGGATACCGATCCTTGATGGTGAGTTTGTTCAACTCTACGTACTCTATACACATTCTGAATGTTTCGTCCTTCTTCTTCACAATTAGGACTGGAGCTCCCCAAGGTGAGAAGGTTGGCCTAGTGAATACTTTATCCAACAACTTTTGAACTTGTGTGGATAACTGTTGCATTTTAGAAGGTGCTAATCGATATGGAGATTTGGCTACGGGTGCGGTTCCCGGTACCAAGTTGATATGAAACTCGACTTGTCGATATAGTTATAGTCCTGGTAAGTCTTCAGGAAAATCTTTTTACCACAGGAATATCTGTCAGCTGCGGCCCAACGGCCTTCTTGTTGACAATTTGTGCCCGAAAGGCAACACAACCTTTCCGTAAGTACTTCTGTACCTTCATGCAATTGATGATCTGCAATGGTGTGTCGTGCTTCTCTCCGTGAATAACAACTGTCTCTTTGTTCAGTGGTGGTAGGCGAATGACCTTCTCATGACAAAAGACTTCGGCTTGGTTATCGGATAACCAATCCATGCCAACCACTACGTCGAAACTACCCAACTCAACGGGTAAGAGATCGATACTGAATCTTCGCTCACCAAGTTCCAAGGAACATCCTCTAACAACTTTCCCTGACTCGACTAGTTTACCCTTTGCCAATTCTATAGAATGAGGGGACGTCTAGTTTACTTGACTCTAGGCAAGTACATTTTGAATTCTATGTGGCGAGGACTTCATTGTATAGTTTTAGGAATCCCTATGTTTAAATGTAGGATAACCAAATCCATATGTTTAGATGTGTGATAACCCAATCCATATGTTTAGATGTAGGATAATCCAATCCATATGTTTAGATGTAGGATAGCCCAATCCATATGTTTAGATGTAGGATAGCCCAATCCCTATGTTTAATTGTAGGATAGCCCAATCCATATGTTTAGATGTAGGATAACCCAATCCATATGTTTAGATGTAGGATAACCCAATCCATATGTTTAGATGTAGGATAGCCCAATCCCTATATTTAGTTGTAGGATAATCCAGTCCCTAGTTGTAACTAGGATAATCCCGTCACTAGCCATGAAACTCTTTTCACATGCATGAGTTTGATTGGTAAGAAACGTGTCGGGTAACTACTATTTGAGTGATTGAGGTAGGGTGGGATGATGCGGTCATGCCTCAGATCTCAGAGACTAAATCCCAAATGTAGTGCTCAATGCGTTTGAATTCGGGTGTTACGCAATATGGAACAACCCTTGAGAGATTGTGAAAGCCTCGAGTGTAACCAACAACATTGGCTCTATCATGATCGAGTTCTAGAATTTGTTTCCAACCTTTGAATTTAAATCAGCGAGCAATACTCTTCTCGCATGAGATCCTTGAGTTCTTCCCCCGTCAACTTCTTCACAGATCACTTCCTAGCGTCTGTACTTTGAGATTCCACCAAGTTAATGCTGCATTCAACAGGAGACTCTAGCGCATCTAATTGTTTACTCAGGACTACGTTTATTAGTACGACTAACTGACTCCATTGTCTTTATTTGGTGAACATAACCTACCACACCTCTCGTATTAACGAGGTCTTACGGCTTACAGTCCGGAAAAAGTCTTAAAATTAAGGCCTTGTGTGATCGCATCCTCCGGTGGGGCATTGCTACTCGTTCCCGATCCATCGGGATTTGAACCACTTGAACTACTAGTACCACCAGTACCGTCACTAGTGTCACCTCGATTAACTCATGTTGTGCAATTTCTGCATCCTCGTGTTGTTCCATAAGAGCTCTTGTTCGGCTTAATCTGTAAGATGCTGATTTGTTAACCCCTTTCTGGGTGTGAACCTTCCTTTTGGCGCCATGATCCTTTTTAATATGCATTATTAAAAAAAATCTCGACATATATTTGGACAATATAGTCTATCATGCGCCCAAGAATGAAGAATGCAGTCGGTTATGGAAACCTCAAGATCGCATTGTTCATACATGTTTTGAATAAGTGGTAATGTGGATAACCGCAACCAAAAATGCGTAGTGCCTCTTGCGTGTACTGGTCATATGTCTAAGTGGAAGAAGAAACAATTTGTTGAGGAGGGGAAACCAACTAGTGGCCTCCGTCCATATAGTATGCATTCAATACTCCATAGGCTTTGATCATCCGAAGTAGAGAAATTCCTTTGTCGTACTTGTCTTTGTGATGAATATGGTAATAGTGCTTGAGCTTCATGAGCTCCAACGAGATCATTAAAATCTCCATAGATGTCGAATAGAATGTAATGAGGGAGTTGTAGCATGGCTCATGCCGTACTATCCCTTGGGACAAGACAAATGTCAAGCAACGGAATTTATTGTATTCATTTCCAATAAATAAGATAAGGTGTCCTAGACACCAAAGAACCAACTTATGTACAAGAATCCTAGAAGGTTGAGGAAAATCCTCCATGAGTGGTTAACAAGTTATGCTTGTTTAGATGACTAGTCTCGAACAACTCGTGTTGTAGATTGAATGTTAGGTGTGAACAATACGTATCGTCTTCCTGTATTGTATTGTAGGGTGTTATAGTAACCATCTCGGTTTGTGTTCTACTGGATAGAAATTTGAACAAGTTAAGAATTTTGAATGGATAGTGATCACTAGCTTCGCCCGCAGAGTCCCCTAGGATTCCCATGCACTACAAGTTGTTATTACGTGGGCCCCCGTAATAATAAATTGTCTTGCATGGTCACCCTAGCATTCTCTCGTTCAAAGCAGACGATCAGTCAGAGAGAGGACACTATTGTCTATGTTTAACATAGAAGGGAACTTCATGATAGTTCATGTGTCAACGTCCGTTGTCATTACTCGCGGAATGGCACGACGTTAGATGAAATAACAATTGAGAGAATTTGTAAAAATAACAACTGGAGGGGCACCTTCAAGATGAGTACTTCATCTTCCTTGACTGGATAAGAGTGTCGTCAATCACGATTTCTAAAAGTCATAGGGACCTCGTCCCACTAATAGAGTTGTTGTCCAAGGCTACCACCTCCACCTCATTGTAACTACTGAAGTCAGGAATCTCAGCATGTTCGGGAAAGCAACCATCTTCCATGGGGTCAATGCTTTATGGTCTCACTTAGGAATCACATTCGCCATAAGCTCCGCAATAGACGTGAGGTCGATATTCTCAGCGAAGATGTATTGTATAAAATATGTTATGTTTTGAAGTAGAGCATTATGTCTTGTGTAAAAAGTGTCTTAACCATGTTATGCGTGTCAAGGATGACAATGGAATTCGAAGTCGAAGGCATTTTGTTCTTGCCAAATATTTTGTACAACACGTATATGAATAACCTATATATATAATCATGTAAAATCCTATCAATCAAGGATTTCTATCTTGTATAAGCTGAACTTGCAAACTGTTTATAATGCGTAAACTGATAATGTAATGTATTGTAGGCACACATTCTATTAATGTAATGTGTCTATTTCTCATAGACTTCACCCATGGAAATGTCCTCACTTGATTTATGTGACACGAATTTTTGTTGTAGTGGACCTTGAAAAATGTTTATGCAATGAAAACCTTTTAACCTGTCCAATTTTATTTGTAATCTGTTCAACATGAACAAGAGGTTTTCGTGAGAGATCCCTAGTGATTGTAGACTTAGACTCGAGAAAGAATCCTGGTTCACTACAATCGATGCTCTGATACCAATATGTCACACCCGCTCGTAGCGGAAGCGCGAGGTGTGATCTGATCGGTTCTCATTGCATAACAATATAAGTGAACATACTAAATGAATAAAAACAAGCTCCAATGTCATTGTCATAATCATTTCAAAAGAACGCAACATAAGTTAAATATATTGATTACAAACCATCAAATGAAAATAAGTTGTCATTGTTTTATACATCGAAATGTACAAACCATCAAATGAAAATAAGTTGTCATTGTTTTATACATCGAAATGTAAGTCTTAAAGTGTCAAGGCTTTGACCACTATATCACCGCAAAGAGGCGGTATATAATGGGCAAACCCTTCAAATGGTGGCATGGAGTCTTCATACTTGCTTTCCTTGACTGAAATGTCTGCATGGTCCACTAATTTCCTGAAATACATGTTAAGTTTGAAAACATCAACAAAAGTTGGCGAGTTCATGCAGTTTAGTTGTATGAGATGTATCTGTAAAATGTGAGTTGTATAAAATGTATCTGTAAAATGTGAGTTGTATAAAATGTATCCATAAAATGTGAGTTGTATAAAATGTATCCATAAAATGTGAGTTGTATAAAATGTATCTGTATGTAATGATGTAGTATGTAAAGCGTCAATGAAATCGTTGATCATTAATGTTTCGCGAGGACATTAATATGTGTGACGAATTAGGAAGCAATCCAAACCTAGACGATTTCGTGTCGATTACTATCGACTGGGACACAAACGCACTCTTCTGTATGGGTCCACGACCAAGAGTGGGGCTCGCCAATACCCATTAGATCTAACCCTCTGTACCTAGGTCCAAACTGATTAATGGTGCTTAGATGTATGACCCTAATCGCACATGATTTAAGGTGTTTCATTCCATGACTTAACATACAATTGAACATGTATTTTCCCCGATAGTTGTAAAGTTGTAAAGCATTTAAAATGAATAGGGGACATGAACTCACAGAATTGCGTCCGTGAATTGTAAGTAACTGTGATCTGACGTACGGTCGTCCTGAATAGTGTCACGACCTACAAACGTTCTATATTTGTTAGACACTTCGGTCTTTGTAAATGACTTGAGTACAAGTCTTGTGTCTTAAATATGTGTAAGACTTATATGTCTTTATTGTTCATTGAACTGTGTATTAGATGAATGAATTGTTAAACTGTTATATATATATTTCACCAAATATATATATATATATATATATATATATATATATATATATATATATATATGTAATCTTGATCTTGTGAGTTGTATCATCGGGTCTTGTCTTCTTGATTTCGTGTCTTTGTATAAGTAAATTGTATAATTGTAACTTTTATCAATTATATGTCATTGGGCTTAGCCCAATAATTCATGTTATTGGGCCTAAATAGTATTGGGCCTCAATAGTGTTGGGCCTCAATAGTGTTGGGCCTAAAGAGTGTTGGGCCTAAATGTTATTGGGCTTAATGTTATTGGGCCTTGGCCCATATGTTGGGTTTTGGGCTTAGCCCATGAGTCTTGATATTGGGCTTAGCCCATGTATTTATGTTAAGCCCAATTAGAATGATAAGCCCATTTGTAAAATAGCCCATTTGTATCATAAATAAGCCCATTTATATAAAATAGGCCCATATGTAAAATAAGCCCATTTGTTATAAAACAAGCCCATGTGTTAAAAATATATTCTTTCATTTTTATAGAAGTTACTAAGTATAGGCTTTTTAGTTAAAAGAGTACATAATAGTTTTTATAAGTTTCAAAACATCCGGATATTGTTGTCGGTGATTTGTATGTATTCGCGTCGAAAGATCGCCTAAACGTCGTAGTAACTCCTCGGAATGACGATATGTTCATAGATTCGCCCGTCGTCCGTTTTGACCATAAGTTGTGTTCGAAAGCTCGGAATGTCCGTAAGTGTGTTTTAAGGCGTATTTAACTGTAGTCTTGTAAGACTTTAGTCGAAATGTACATTGTGTTCATTTGTACCATTGTATTCAAGTTCCTAGTTATCATAAATATAACTAATACAAACAAATAACACATAGCACATAAGTTGTTAAGTTAACTAAATATATATTTTCTCAAAAATATATATTTATATCAAACTTTGCTTTTATAAAAACTATTCTTTAAAATCTTTTAATCTAATAAAGATTTTGTCAAAAATAATAGTTTTTATAACTTATGATTTTTAAGAAAAATTTGCCATATTTTATTAGAAATATGAACTTTGCCATGTTTAATAAAACATATCTTTTTCTTATAAAATCACCACTAAACTTCTCATATTTTTCTTAATAAAAACATATGAGGTTTATAACATAAACTTAACAAGATGAACTCATAATCATGTAGGGTTTTGGTATGATCTTTACATATGTTTACTAGTTCAAAAATCATACCTTACTTATAGTTTTAACAAGCTTTTTATAAAACCCATCTTGTATGTTTCTTTTTATAACTTTGTAAAGTATTATTTTTTGTTAAAAAAAAACTTACATACTTTAACAAAATCAAACAAGTTATTTTGCTTCTTTGTATTTTCATATTATTTTGTATGATTGTTTTAGTTATAACTTGTTCTTATAAATACATAAATAAGTATGAAAAAGAGATTGTTGAAGCTTACTTCTAGCACTAATGGCTAGGGATGATCTTGATGATGATTAAGAAAAGAAAAATGATGATCTTGATGCTTGTGAGCTCTAAGATGGATGAGAAAGCTTGCTTCAACTTGTGTATGCCTTAGATCTTCTCAAGTTCCATGAAAATGCATCTTGATCATCATGAAAGTAGCTTGAAAATGAAGATGGGGGAGGGGTGTTCTTGACTGAAAATGGGGTTATGGTTGAGAGAGTTTGTGTGTGAAAGTTATAGTGTAAAGTGTGTGTAAGGTGCTAGTAAACTAAGCTTCAAAAAGTGTTAACAATCTTTCACCAACATTCACCACTTGCCCACATGGTTAATCCACTTGCAAACTTAGGATATTTGTGGTAACTAGTTGAAAAAGTGGGTCCCACAAGGGGATGTTGCAACCGTGAATTGGGGGGGGGGTTTCCCTTTGTTTTGGCTTCTTGATTTACTTAGTAAAAGTGTTAGAACCTTTAGGTAGTTGTTTAGGAAATTTATAAGTATAAGTGTTTAAGTGTTTAAGTGTTTAATGGGTGTTAAATGATCATTACTAGACCATAATGATCCAATTAACACTAGATGACCATTAAAAAAAGATTTGATATTGTTCGGGTATTCGTTTCGAATTGTTTCGGTTAGATGTTATTTGAACGCTAAGTTGTGTAACTTGTGTGAATTGATGTAGTTTTTTGTTCGGATGATACCCGAATGTATCCTCACATAGATTCTATGTTAAATAACATTTTTACATGTCGTAAAACTATTAGAAAGCTGATTTCTGCAAAATTTCTGCGGAAAAGTGTTGAAATCGTCGCTTTTAGTGCTTTTCGGGCAATTTTTAGTGTTATCGGACTTCGGAAAGGTTTTAAATCAAACCCTTGCATTCCTAGTTAGGGTTTAACATATATTAGATGTTGGACTTTCGTCTGAGTCCTAAAGATGTCGTTTAGATGATTTCTGTGGATCCTGCGTTTTCGTCATATACTAGTTTACTAGGTGCTTTTCTAGTAGTTTCGATGCATTGTTTAAACTGTTTCAAATGTACTTAATAAAAATGGATCATATGCATCATAAGTAAGTATTCCATGAGTATTCTAAGTGTATGTTACGAAATACGCAGTTCGAGTGTTCAAAATCACCATCAACATTTCACCTCCAAACTCTCTCCTCTCTTCCTCTTGATCGGCCGAGAACCAAGCACACCACCACCACCATCATCAAGCTTCATTCATACAATCTAAGGACATCCAAAGGTGCTAGAGACTATACAAGCAAGCTTGGTGTGTTCGGAAGCTCAAGGACCTCTTTCATCTTCTTTTAACCACCACTTTTACACTCTTGAACTCCCCTAGCCTTGTGCTAGTGGTAAGTGTCTTAGATATTCATCCTCTTCATATTTTTGTTGGTTAATAGTTAAAAGAATGATGAAAAGATAACAACCCTAAAGAAACATAAGCAAGTCTTGGAACATAAACTAACTAGTGATGAAGTAGTGTTATAATGATGAAGAAATCATGTTATTCTTGTGTTGTTATGATTGTTGTTTGTTGTTTGTTAGTAAAAATGATATGGATCATCATATGGACTTGCTAGATCATGCTCAAAAACATGAACTAGCAAGATGTAAAAGTAAAAATGTTGTGGATGATGGAATCATCCACACATAAACTATGAACTTGAATAAATACATGTTTTCTTGAAAAATAAAGATCAAAATAGGATGTAATCTTGTAGATCTAAAGATCCATGTGTGGTCTTTCGAAAGAACCAAGTGAAAAGTATGAGTTTTGTAAAAACTTGGATCTTACATAAACTAATCACATTTTTGGTGAATAAACAAGTGTAGAAACACTTGTGTAATAAGAAAATTTCACAAAGAAATATTTTTAGAAAATATGACAAGAAGTTGTAAATATTCAAACTCTTTAAAAATAAAGTTTTTAAGAAACTAATCACACTTTTAAAGGTAACAAGACTTACTAAGTGTGCTAGTAAGTTACTACATGTTTTTTATAAATTTTCAAGTTCATGAGTTTATGGTTTATGCTTATTTTTGACAAAGTTTGATATAGAGGTTGTATGTTGATGATTGAGAATTGATTGAATGATTTTACAAAAGAAAATGATATGATAGTAAGCATGGACGCCTCCATTTACAAAGGAAACCCTGGCAAAATTTTTCTAAAATTTCAACACTTAGAAAATATTTTTCTAGTAAGTGTTTACAAATATATTTTTAACTTGGTTTTCAAAATAAACTTCGCCATGATTTTTATTACAAAATACTAAGTGCTGGAGGTTGATTTTCGTAAATAAAATTTGTTAAATATATATTTAGAATATATATTTTATATACTAAAACCCTTGTGTGATTATTTGTTTATTTTGTGAACTAGTTATATTATTTTTAGGATAAAATAATATAACTATTATATACCATGAAATTACGACTCCAAAATAATACCAAAACTCGTACAAAATAAATATTTAAGTTACGCAAGTATTGTTGCAATACGAAACGCTAAAAGGTGACTTATGTAATATTTCGGAAAAATACTCTTATACGTATATTTTTGGTAAAATATTATTTTGGAAAATCTATGAAGAAAAATATAATATTTTTGGGAAAATATGTATATTTTGGAATTAAGATATTTTAGACAAATGATTTAAATATATTTTTCTAAGTGGGACCTAAAATATATTTTTCGGAATTACAAAGTGTACATGTATAAATACCCCCATCCTTGGGAAGGAAATGCACATATAAAATACCTAAGAAGTGTGGATATGAAATAGTTGCCTAACTATTTTTCCTAAAAACAAAAGTTAAGTTAAAATAATTATTATTATTTTAACAAGTATAATATCAAAGTAACGCAACTCAAAACATTAAACCCTAAGCCAAGGCACGGCCCGTTCGTCTAATAGACATTAGTACGTGTAGGTTGTCACGTAGCAGATCGAGTTTGAGGTTGATGTTACAGGATACACACTTCTGTGAGATCATGTCCCCCTTTTTTCTTTACTGTTTTCAGTTTTATACTTAGGGGGTGGAATACATGTGATAATTATTACATACATTTATTTACATGGTATGGTTAGCGTAGGGAGGGTTTTTACTACTAGATCATGTGAGGGGTGGGTACAACACTTAAGGCCATTAATCCTCGTTGTTAGGACCGAGGACACAAGAGGGATAGATCTATTTGGGTGTAGCGAGCCCACACCCGTGAGGCCGGGGCGACCCATAGAGGTGTCTGTGTCTTCCAGCCGAAGCCCGGTAACAAATTTGCTAGGTTTGAGTTTTCCTGCACTTTCTCATACATACCAGTGGCTTTGCAACCCATTGGTGATCTCTTTTTCCTTATTGCTACATACCAGGGACTTTTATACATGAAAGGTTTATACATACTCACTTTTACATGACCTCGCTCAACTTTTGTTGATTTTTCAAACTACATGTATTTCAGGAAATTAGTGGATCTGGCGAAGTATGCAATCGTGTCAAGCTGAGTAGAGAATAATGTGACAACCCGAGTTTTCAAGGTCTCTATTTGACTTAACTTAGTACTTATTTGCGAAGTACGTTTTTATATTTAGTTGATGTGCAATATACGTGTTGCTTGTAGATTCGTGGTGTGTATGTTGTGTGTGTATGTGTTATACATATCTTGTATTAATAATACGATTTGTATAATAATTAAAACATGGACCCTTATTACCAAACACCCCACCCGAAAACACCCTCCCCTCACGAAAACACCTTAGTGTTTTCGTCACCCACTCCCTGGCGAAAACACCTAAGTGTTTTCGTCTGCCATGGCCAGCGAAATCATGTTGGGCTTTGACCCAGTAGCAATTAGTTTTAAATGTTTGCTCCCAACCTTCACGAGATGTTTCAATCGGCAAACCCTAGAGCCTCTTTATCTGTGTGACGACATTATCGATTTCCTCCAAGCTTCCTCTAGAGATCAATCGTTCTTTCTGTTCCGGTTAGTCGTACTGTTGTTTATTTGATCATGGCCTTTGATAGATCATCACATGTTTGCATGGGTGTATATATATATATATATATATATATATATATATATATATATATATATATATATATATATATCTGATTATTAAGTTCTGTGCTTTGAAAATATATGTCCATGGATAGGGAGGAGGATCTTGTAATGTTGTTAAACTTATTTGATTGATTCGTTAACTAATCTGGATGTGGGGTCGTTTGTCAATTTGATGCCAATGTATTGTAACAGGACTCATGGCTAGAATTAATGATATGGGTTGTCTAAAAGTTAACAGATTAGGATTCTTGATAATCACAAACAACTGGCTGATGACTGAATGATGATTATGACCCTATAGTGAGTTAGTAATTTATATGATTGCATAAATCGGTTTTCTTGAATGATTGGGTGATAATGACGATGTAACTGATCGGATGGAATTCGGGTTTATGGGTTTACGTAACTGTTAGTGATGATGAAAACCTCGTCCCGACGAAAACATTTACCCGACGAAAACACATAACCGACGAAATCACTTTGGGATTTCGTCGCCTGAAGTGATTTCGCCAATAAGTGTTTTCGCCTAAAATGATTTTCGCCACAAGTGTTTTCGCCACAAAGGGTTTTCGCCAATAAGTGATTCTGCATGAATATGTTTTCGATGCATAGTGATTTCGTCTAGTGTGTGTGACAACAGTAACATTGTTTAGTTTATTAACTGAGTTAAGTTTATTAACTCTGTTAACCTTATTAACTATGTTACATTATGTAACTCTGTTAAGTATGTAACTCTAATGGCTTGTTAACTTCGTTAGTTAATTAATTCTGTTAGGTTATTATTCCTGTTATGCATGTAAATTCTGTTAAGTTGTTAACTTTGTAAGTATGTTAACTTTGTTAAGCCTGTTAACCCTGTCAAGTATGTTAGGGAATAACCATGTTAGAACAAACTGTGAAGGGTATTTATGTGAAGCATGAATTGCATGAATGTGATGAATTGATTAACTATTTATGAGGTACACGATGTTAACTGCCAAACACACCCTGTGATATTGATTGCATGTGAAACTTTACGAACCTGAAGTGATTGAGTATACGTGCATACTATTGGACTTGACTGATTACTTGTGAGCACGTAGTTTAGCATACCGAGCAAACCAAGGTGAGTTCACACTCTTACCAAGGCATGGGATTCCCGGTGGGTTGGGAATGGAATTTGTATGACTACCTGTACTTTCATCACTACTAGACTACTTACTACCGTCCTCGGTTTGGGAAGGACACCAGTGTTAAAACCTACGTAATACCTACGTACTACTGTCCTCGGTTTGGGAAGGACACCAGCGCTAAACCTACGTACTCGCTACGTACTACTGTCCTCGGATTGGGAAGGGCACTTACGTAAAACCTACGTAAACTCATACTTACCACTGTCCTCGGATTGGGAAGGACACCTATAGATACAACTAGTCTAGTAATATACAACATGGGAAGCCCCCACTGATGATGGTTATGTTTGGGAAACAGGGTAAATTGGTAATTCACATGGGAAGCCCCCACTGATGATGGTTATGTTTGGGAAACAGGGTAAACTGGTAATTCACATGGGAAGCCCCCACTGATGATGGTTATGTTTGGGAAACCGGGTAAACTGGTAATTCACATGGGAAGCCCCCACCAACTATGAATATGTTTGGGAAATAGGGTGAACTGGTTAATCATATTTTCAACTATGGGGTAAACCCCACGGTAAGTAAGCCAACTAAAGACAAACTATGTTTTCGTAAGCAACTTAAAACGAACACCCAACTGTGAACTCGCTCAACTTTGTTGTTGACTCGTTGTTACATGCCTTGCAGGCCTTTAGGTGCATATCAATGGAACTTGCTGTCTGAGAAGCTGGAGTGGTCATGGGTCGAGCTACATGGAAACGCAACACAAGACTAAGAGCTTATACATGTAGTTTATAAACACTTAACGAATTAAATATGATTCCGCTGTAAAATGTGAACAATTGTAACGTTGTAACACTATTGTTAATAAATGAAACATTTATTTAAATATACTCATGAGTTCAATGTGATTGGTGGCTAAGATCCTGGTCAGTCACGCCTCCAAGCGGTGGTACTCCGCTTGTGGATTTTGGGGGTGTGACAATAATGATGTCATCCAGGTTTAGGAGGTGTGACCCTTGCCTGGATGGGTTACATGTCTCTAAACCATGTTTTTATTCAAGTCTTTTGTTGTGTCGTATGAACATGTTTTAACTATGTCATGGTTACATTTTGTTTTATGTGTCGACTTTGAAACAATGACGTTGTAGTAACTTTTAAAACTTAATGAATGGATGACTATCATGTGTTTTATTTTCATATAACATTGTTATGATTGTGCTATGGTATTAAGAAGTCACACCAAATAAACCCACGCTTTCGCAAAAAGCCAGGTGTGACAGCTTGGTATCAGAGCCTCGATCATAGCGAACTAGGATTCTTTCTTGAGTCTAGACTATGATCACTAGGGCTCTCACGAAAACATTTTTACATTGCATACATTAAACGTCCAGATCCAGGATACAAAATATTTTACAAACAAAAAGGCACAAATACAATTTTTCAAAATTATATTTCTGTCTTAGAGACTGAGGGAGTTCAGCCTTAGAGGCTGGGGAGGTTCAGCCTTAGAGGCTTGGGAGGTTCAGTCTTTGAGACTGAAGGGTTCAATCTTAGAGATTGGGGAGGTTTAGTCTTAGAGGCTGGGAGGTTGGTCTTAGAGACCAGGGAGTTAGTCTGAGAGGCTAGGAAGTTCAGTCTGAGAGGCTGGGAGGGTAGTCTAGGGAGACTAGGAGAATTACTTGTTTGCTTTATGGTAACTTACATGTTTATTTGATTTCATGTTGATATTTGTGCATATGTGTGGTTGTGTTACAGACACCATGGTTTCTTCTTCCGACACAGGAGTATCGGACATAGTGGACCCTATGGCAGTTGTGACAGATGATGAGATACCATCAGAGGGAGACGTGTATACGTCAGACACCACGAGTACTGATGACGATGATTTTCAGCCGTTCGCTCTGCCAGACATCGGAGTTGAGATTCAGCCTGCTGATGGCATTCCTGCTGGGGATCTACCTCTTGCGGTGATCCCTGCTCCCGTTCCGCTTGCTGCTTTCCCCGTGGTGGATGTGCCACTCGATGTCGTATCTGATGACGACATTGATCTGTTCGAGGAGGGTCCCCCTGAGGACGACTATGAGGGCGGGGCTCCGATTGATGTTGATGCTATCCTTCCTATTGCTGAGGCCCCTGTAGAGGAGCTTGCTCTTGATTCACCTGTCCCAGACTCGTTGGAGTCTGTGGCATCCGCATCCTTGCACGACCAGGGTGTGCAGCATCCCTCTCCTGACGCTGACCCCGACGTAGCGTTGTCAGCTGCACCTGGTCCGTTACACGAGTTTGAGTTTGACCATGAGGTCGATGACGATTTTGATCCAGTTTTTCCTCCTGACTTCGATCCTGATCATGAGATCGAGTTTATTCATATGGACCAGCCCTTAGAGGCGCCAGTGGCTCCCATTGATCCGTTGTTTGACATTCCTGCTGATTTTGATATGGATCTTGTTGACCCTGAGCTTGTCATGGCCCCAGAGGCCGTTGTTGCTCCTGATCCTGCACCAGAGCACGACCCTGTTCTTGATGATGCACCAGCTCTTGTACCACCCATTGCTGACGTTCCCATTATTGCACCACTATTGGTGGATGATCCTATTATCGATGCACCTTTACCTGATCCCGTGCCGGTATTGGTTGACCGTGCACCTTTTGCTTCTCACATAGATCCTCGTTATGCTGACACCCGTAACGGGTGGATCGAGGATGATGATGATTACCCACCGTTTGTGCTACCCGTCACTCCTCCAGTAGCACCTGTTTCTGCACCTTCTGAGATTCCATTGTTTCCCCCACACACCACTGACGTCCATCGCACTGATCTTCCTATTACGTTCCTCTAGGACACACCGCCACCTCGTCCTGGAGAGGGTTCATCGAGGCAGCCGCCTGTTTCTATTCAACCCGTACTGTCATCATCTTTTCCGTTCACGTCTCAGTTTCCTCATGTTGCACCACCTACTGAACCATCTTTCATACCATCGAGCGAGCCATTCTTGTGGACTACGCCCTCTGTTATGCCATTATCCGATCCGTACCACCCGTATCATGTGGGGTACACTACGGAGGATATACTTGCGTCGCTGCAGCTACAGCAAGACGCCCTGAGCCGTCATATTCAGGAGTTGGAGAGAGCTCCACGTCCGCCTTGTCACTGTCAGACCCCCTTTGCAGCACCGCACACTCCCCGTCCGCTTTCCCCTTATTCAGACGTTCGTTTCTTGACATCTGAGCAGCAGATTGCATATTTGCTGCGCGTTTGTCGTGCGTTAGAGGAGGATTGGATGCTCATGCGTCGCTTGCTTTTCTCTCATTTTCCTCCTCCTCCTCCTCCGCCATCAGCATAGGTATTTTTGGTTTGATTGGAGGTAGATCATTTGGGTGAGAAAGTCGCGACTGAGCTAGCACCCGAAGACTTTTGAGAGATCACACTTTTTGTATATGATATGTGTAGTTTGACTCATATTTTTGAGGGTGATATGACCCTATGATATCATTGGATGTATGATGTACTATTAAACATGTAAAACAATATTGTGGTCGTGATTAATGAAAAGCTCAATGGCAACGTTCTCACTACATGCTTTGTTGAGTTATTTACTATATGTTATAACATGTGATGTTGTGTGATTGATGAATGTTATTACGTACGCATATTATTTACTTACTATGACCTGACCAACATGATCGTCTTTTAGAAGATGCCTCCACGACGTGACCCGCGCACGCCCACTACTGAGGCGGAACTCCAAGGGATAATCGCCGCGGCTATAGCCCAGTATGCAGCCTCCCATGCAGAGACAAGTGGAAATATCTCGAACAACAACGGCAATAACAATCCACCCAATGGTAATGTTAAGTCATTTGAGATATATTACGATGCATTTGGATATTTCTAGCACGTCCGCTAATACCATTTGTAAATTCTAACGTATGTGCAGGGTGCACCTATAAGCAATTCCTCGACTGTAAGCCCGTGAATTTCGACGGCACTGGAGGTGCTGTTGCGTTTGTCAGGTGGGCTGAGAAGACAGACTCTGTCCTAAGAATGAGCAAGTGTGCTCCTGAGCAACAAGTGACCTATATCTCAGGGTTGTTTCTGGATGGTGCCCTATCATGGTGGAATCTGCAAGTACAAACTTTAGGAGAAGCGGCAGTTTATGCGTTAACCTGGAATGAGCTGAAGGAGCTCATGAGAAGGAAGTACTGCTCACGTGCTGAAATACAGAATCTAGAGACTGAGTTCTGGCACCTAAGGATGGAAGGTCCTAAGATTGCAGAATATGTTCAAAGGTTTCACGATTTTTCCCATGTAGTGCCGTACATGGTCACGCCCAAGTTTAAACGTGTTGAGCGCTTTATCTGGGGATTGGCACCCCAGATCATGAGTATGGTTACCACGTCCAAGCCCGTAACGATCACGGAAGCCATTGATCTCAGTGTGGCTCTTACTGAGGAAGCCATTAGATTGAACAAGTTTTCAGGTGCTGAACCCAAGAAGAAAGAGACTCATGTGGAGTCGTCTGGCGAAAACAAACGGAAATGCTCCAACTTCAAGCAAGATACCAGTAATGTGAGCAAGAAGGGTGAGTCGAGCACACCGGCCAGAGCCATAACCGGTGTTGAAAACAGAGGAAAGGTACATGGGTACTCTGCCAAAGTGTAATACGTGCCAGCGCCATCATTCTGGTCAGTGCATACTGAGGAAATGCGAGTCATGTGGAAAGAACGGCCACACGAAGGATACGTGTTGGGCCGGAACTGGTGCTGGGCGTGTTGGTAATGGAGGTTATGGGAATGGTAATGAAAACCGCCAACAAGGAGGAAATGGCGGAAATGGAAACCGTGGAAATGTTGCGAATCAAGCTGGGAATGGAAATCGCAACCAAAACAACACTCAAGGTGGAAATGGAAATGGAAATGGTCGAGGACCGGGATGTTTAAATTGTGGAGATGTTGGGCACTCTAAGAGGGAATGCCCGAAACTGAATCAAGCCCGTGGGAGAGTGTTCAACATCGGCGCAAGGGAAGCGCACCAGGATCCAAACGTTATCACTGGTACGTTCCCTATAAACCAACGCTTTGCATCTGTTCTGTTTGATACGGGTGCCGACTATAGCTTTGTATCGTTAGAATTTAAGAACATGCTTGGTTTAACTGCTAGTAAGTTAGATATTCCGTATTCAATTGAACTGGCTAATGGAAAGCTAGTTGAAGCGAATGAAGTCGTCCGAGGATGTGTAATTGAGCTGGGAGAATGCGAGTTCAATTTGGATCTACTACTAGTTGAGTTGGGAAGCTTCGACGTGGTGGTAGGGATGGATTGGTTGTCAAGCAACAAAGCCGAGATTGTCTGTCATGAGAAGACCATCCGCATCCCAATAGAAGATGGAGAGACGATCGTAGTTCATGGAGAAAAGCGCGATATGCCTCTGAGAATCATTAGTTGTCTGAAAGCTAGAAAGTGTTTATAGAAGGGATGTGTTGCCTTCTTGGCACACATCGTGAATAATGAAGCTGCTGAGCCAAAGATCGAAGACATTCCAGTCGTAAAAGAATATCCTGAAGTCTTTCCAGAAGACTTGCCAGGATTACCGCCGCAAAGACAAGTCGAGTTCCACATTGACTTAGTTCCAGGCGCCGTGCCTGTGGCTAAGGCACCCTTGTTGATGCATTTGTGTCTGTACTTTGTCTGTATTCGGTCTATATGCGAACGATGTCCTTGTCAGTCCTGTAAGTTGACCAAGTCAACCTTCCTCCTGGTTTGACTTGGCCAACAGTTAGAATATTGGTTGAATATGTTCTGTGTCGTAGGATAGTTCATCGAAGGATAATATCTATCCTTCGATGACATCGAAAGATATGTTACGAGGGCTACTGTTGAACTTCGAAGGATATGAAATCCTTCGAAGTATTTGGAAATCCTTCGAACTCTTTGTCATCGATAGATGATCCTTCGGACCATCTATCGGATCTTTCGGACCAGACATGTTGAGCTGGGTATATAAATACCCATGTAGTGTGTTGTGAAAAAAAGATTTGAGAGGCTTGTGAGATAGATGCACACATAGAGAGAGTTTGAGAGCATCCTATCAAAACACACACACACACACTAGAGAGTTTGCAAGTTAGATTTGTAAACATTGTGCTTGTAACCGGAACCTTCATTCGTATTAATACAGTGGTGTTAATCGGTGAATCCTTGTGTGTTTGTGTTTATGCTTGTCTCATCCCGGTTTGCTTGCTAGCTTGGATTCCGCACTCGCTAGTGGGTTTGTATAACAAGGTTTAGGTTCGTCATCCTCCGGAAAGGGACCTACAAGTGGTATCAGAGCCATGGTGCCCGATTTAGTAAAACTAACCGTTTACTAAGTCACATGTGCTCTAGATCTGTGATTTTTATGCTTTTTGTTCAAGATGTAAAAAAAAAAAATGGTGAAAAACTCAGATTTGGACCCGAATATTCAGATCTGTGCTGAAACTAGTGTTGGGTTTTATGTTTTTCACCTAAACACTCAAGTTATCATCATCAAAAACTGTATTCAAGGCATTTTCGTCAAATCTGCAGATCTCACCGTCGCTGTGTTCTTGATGTTCGTGACAGATCTTCATATTTCGAAAGATCATCTAAAATTTCGATAGACCATCTTGTACTTCGAAGGATCTGATTTCTGTTTCGAAAGATCCACTGATTTCGACAGGTCATCTTTCTGGTTTCGAAGGGTCATTGCAACAAATCTCGAAGGATCAACTAAAGAATCGAAAGGTTATCTCACAAACTTGAAAGGTCAAGCAGTTCTCGAAGGGTCATCTTCACAGTTAAACAACATCGAAGGGTCATCAGTTCAATCGAAGGGTTATCATTTATTTCGAAAGGTCATTTCTTTGATTCGAAGGATCATCTATCACTTCGAAAGATATGCCATATCCATATCTTATATGTTCGAAAGATACCAATTGTTTCGAAGGATACCCACTGTTTGAATGATATATCCTTCATTATGAGATCAGATCTTTCGAGGACGACGATCGAATTTCTGGTGATGTCGATGTTTGATTTCTGAAACTTGGAGGTGGGTATTCCAGATGTATCGAAGAAAAAGGGGAGAGAGACCTAGAAGAAGATAATGATGAATGAGCTGCACATGTTGTTGTCGGCTGAAATTGTCTTTTTTTTAACATCTAGGTTTTTCTCAATGGGCCCACTTATTGTTAAAGAAGGGTTGCTGGTCGTAGATGTGCATGGGCTTGGAAGTTGGCCCACCTAAGGTATGGTTTTAATTTTATCAGGCCATTGAGATCACATGACATCAGATGGTGGATTTGGTCTATTAATTTTTCAGCAAATCTAAGGCCTGTTGGGATTATAATGTTATATGATTGGCATATGTCATTCTTGGGGCACATATGGATCTGTTACTCCCATGTGAATTCCACTTAATATTTTTGGGCTACACACATATGCTCCAAAAAGTTTGGAATAATTATTCTTGGGCCATTATGACAATTTACATGGGTTACGATCTCCTTGGGATTAGATTGTTTATTTTTCGGGTCTTATAAATTCCCAAAGGGGGCAAGTGAATCGCAAGTTGAGTAGTGAACAGGAGCGCGTGGGATGATTCGGAATGATGAAAACAAGAGATGATGAAGACTTGATTGTTGAAAAATGTGGGGTAGTCACGGTTACCGATGCAAATGGCAAAAATGGTAACGCGACTATTATGGGCCAAAAACAACACGGTATGTTCGCTTCCGCTGGTCATTCAATGAAGATTGATGACAGTTCCGCTCAATGAAGGGAATTGGTGAACATTTGACGACAGTTTCTTTGAAGTGGAGAGAATCTGTTAAGGTTTAGAGATTTTACCAAAGAAATGGGGGGATAAAAATTTTCATATGTTGAATTTCTTCGGTAAATTTCTAAACGCAATCACGGGTGGTAGAGTTTGTGATTTTCTGGTGATACATACGGTTCTGCGTGAAATGTTTTGCACAGAAAAGTGTATTACTTGGTCGATTCCACAAAGACGGTTTACAGAAGATAGTTTACCAGAAATCTCTATCAATGTAGTATGCTTGAAGATCAAGACTTGATGCAGTTGTTAAAGAATGGAACCCTTATCAAATGCCGGTTGGAGTATTGGAAGATCAGCGGAAGATCGGTCAATTGAGCCTTTTGAGGAAATTGCACAACACTCAACACGGATACGCGTACTTTGAGGGGGAAATATTATACAATGAGCATCAAGATACTACTTACCTGGATCATCGGTCAAGGGGGAATTTGTTTACACAGAGAAGATGAATACTTGACTGAAGATCGATTGCAGTTGCATGTTCAGCATTCAACAGCAACGGACAAGGGGGAATTTGTTGATGCAGATTTTGTGTCCGATGCTTGTCGAATAGATTAGTTATTATTTTACGCTGAATTTGTAATAGTTAGTGAAACGGTCTATCGAACGTGTATAGACCCGCTCGTTTGAAGTGGTCAAACGAGAGGGTTATTCGTTTGACCGTGTGTGGTTGCAAGACAAATTATTTTACGCTGTAATATGTGTTTGACCAAGTCAACCATCCTCCTGGTTTGACTTGGCCAAACATCAACACTTAGTGTTTTAAGTTCAACACTTAGTGTTTGAAAGATGTCATGCTTCGAAGGATGTCATCGAAGGTTGAATAGTATCCTTCGATGACCTAGATGTCCTCGAAAGATTATGGTTCGATGGATATTGATGGACCTCGAAGGATATACTATCCTTCGAGGTATGTTGAGATCCTTCGAAGTCTTTCGAAGATACTTCTGGTCGATAGATGATCCTTCGACCAGAACATTTATCCTTCGTGCATGTCAGTCTAGTATGGGTATATATATACCCATGAGGGTTTCACTTTACAACGAGTTCTACAAGTTCTGTGTAAGGTTGTTCAAGGTGTAGAGAGCTTTTGTGTGTGAAACCCAGGTCTGTAATAGAGAGCATTTCAGTTTGGTCAAGGTCTGTAACCGTGTCCACTGAAATACAAGAGAAAACTTTGATATCTTGCGTGTCTATCTTTCTCTTTGTAATCTTTGCTTTCATCTAAACTCCGGTTGCACTCTAGCTTGGATTCCGCACTTGCTAGAGTGTTGAACATAACAAGGAATTGGTTAAACCTCAACCTCCGAGGGACCTACAACCCTACCGACTTGCACCGTCGGAGATGCAGGAGTTGTCAACGCAGCTCCAGGAGCTGTTAGACAAAGGATTTATCAGACCAAGCTTCTCACCTTGGGGAGCTCCAGTTTTGTTTGTCAAAAAGAAGGATGGTAGTTTCCGCATGTGTATCGACTACCGAGAACTGAACAAGTTGACAATCAAGAATAGATATCCTCTTCCGAGAATTGATGACCTATTCGATCAGCTGCAAGGTTCACGGATCGATTTGCGATCAGGTTATCATCAGTTAAGAATTCAAGAGGAAAGTATTCCTAAGACTGCTGTTAGAACTCGATATGGACATTACGAGTTTCTGGTGATGCCGTTTGGGTTGACAAACGCGCCAGCCGTTTTTATGGATTTGATGAACAAAGTTTGTAAGCCGTACCTCGACAAGTTCGTGATTGTGTTCATCGATGACATTTTGATCTACTCAAAGACGAAGGATGAGCACGAACAGCATTTAAGAGCTATTTTGGAGCTACTTAAAAAGGAGAAGTTGTATGCCAAGTTCTCGAAGTGCGAGTTCTGGTTACGCGAAGTCCAATTTCTTGGACATGTGGTTAATGGAAATGGAATCCATGTGGATCCCACAAAGATCGAAGCGATAAAGAACTGGGAGACTCCAAAGATGCCAACCGAGATTCGACAGTTCTTAGGTTTGGCTGGTTATTGTCGAAGGTTCATCGAGGATTTCTCAAAAATCGCTCAACCTTTGACTTCCCTGACTCAGAAAGACAAGAAGTTTGATTGGGGAGACAAACAAGAAGAAGCGTTTCAGTTGTTGAAGAACAAGCTTTATAATGCACCAATCTTATCGCTACCCGAAGGAACGGATGATTTCGTGGTATATTGTGACGCCTCGCGTTAAGGTTTAGGATGCGTGTTGATGCAGCGACAGAAAGTTATAGCATATGCTTCTCGCCAGTTGAAGGTTCATGAGAAAAATTATACCACGCACGACTTGGAATTAGGCGCGGTGGTATTTGCATTGAAGATCTGGAGACATTATTTGTATGGTACGCGATGTACAATCTTCACTGATCATAAGAGCCTATAGCACATATTCGACCAAAAGGAGCTTAACATGAGACAAAGATGCTGGGTAGAGCTGTTGAACGACTATGACTGTGAAATCAAGTATCATCCAGGGAAGGCGAATGTGGTCGCCGACGCCTTAAGTCGAAAAGAAAGGATCAAGCCCATAAAGGTTTGGGCTTTGGAAATGATTGTCCAGACAGACCTCTCATTGCGCATTCGTGCCGCGCAGAGAGAAGCTCTCAAAGAAAGGAATTTTGAGGACGAGTATCTCCGTGGGATGGAGAAGCAGTTGGTACCAAACGAGGAAGGAACTTTATGCTTCATGAAAAGAATTTGGGTTCCTCTGTTTGGTGGATTGAGAAAGGTCATTTTCGATGAAGCTCACAAGTCACAGTACTCAATTCATCCAGGAGCAGATAAAATGTACCAAGAACTTAAGGATTTCTACTGGTGGCCTAGGATGAAAGGCGATGTTGCAGTTTATGTTATCAAATGTTTAACGTGCGCCAAGGTAAAAGTCGAATACCAAAAGCCTTCAGGTCTTCTACAGCAACCTGAAATACCCAAATGGAAATGGGAACAGATTTCAATGGACTTCATAACGAAATTGCCAAGGACACCCAAAGGACACGATACGATTTGGGTAATAGTAGACCGTTTAACGAAATCTGCGCACTTCTTGCCAATCAGGAAAAAAGACAACACGAGTAAACTAGCTGAAATATATATATGAGAGAGATCGTTGCACGACATGGAGTGCCTCTCTCAATCATCTCAAATAGGGACGGAAGATTCGTGTCAAGGATTTGGCAATCCTTTCAAGAGGCATTTGGTTCTCAGTTGAATCTAAGTATAGCGTTTCACCCGCAGACGGATGGACAGAGTGAATGAACGATTCAGACATTAGAAGACATGCTGCGAGCTTGCGTAATGGATTTAGGTGGAAGTTTGGACACTCACCTACCATTGGTCGAATTTTCTTACAATAACAGTTACCATGTAAGTATTCAAGCCGCACCGTTTGAAGCTCTTTATGGACGAAAATGTCGATCACCGATTTGTTGGGCTGACGCAGGTGATAGACAGCTAGTTGGTCCAGAATTGGTCCAGGAGACGACAGACAAGATTGCACAGATCCGAGAGCGCATCAAGGCGGCTCGCGATCGTCAAAAGTGTTATGCGGACTGAAGAAGGAAACCTCTAGAGTTTGAGGTAGGAGATATGGTTTTATTGAAGGTTTCACCCTGGAAGGGTGTGGCACGCTTTGGAAAGCGTGGGAAGTTGAATCCGCGTTACATAGGCCCGTTCAAAATCCTGCAAAGGATTGGGCTTGTAGCATACAAATTGGACTTACTTGCTAAACTTAATTGTGTTCATGATACATTCCATGTATCAAATTTGAAAAAGAGTCCAACTCAAGAGACGGTTGTTATTCCTGCCGACGAAGTTCATATCGACGACACACTCCACTTTGTTGAAGAACCAGTAGAGGTTACTGATTGGAAGATTAACAAGACACGCAGGAGTAGTGTCAAGCTCGTCAAAGTTCGATGGAATGCACGACACGGCCCAGAATTCACGTGGGAACGTGAGGATCGTATGAAGGAGAAGTACCCCCATTTATTTCCCAAGACCCCTGCAACTAGAAGCAGAACCTAAAATTTCAGGACGAAATTTTCTTAACGGGGGGAGAATGTGATAACCCTCACATTTACAGATATCCGTACAATTAATTAATTCTTAATTTGTGTTTAATGACTTTGCTTGATTACAACTGTGAATAAACTGCTTTCTGTTTTCTGTTACATACATACATATGCATCATATTTCATACTGTCACTTCATTTATTTCATACAAACATTAGTGACAAACTTGATGCACAAAGCACAGTTAGCACACTAAACGGATAACCCAGAAAACATGCTGATAATGCCAGCACCTTGACAGACAATGTTTTGAGGCCAGTATGAGCCAGAGATAGAATACTACACTAGTAGGGAGTGTAGGGAGGTGAGGACCATAAAATTGCGTCACTAGGTGATAGTTATAGTACCGGGAAGTGCCTAAAACACACTTTAAAGGCAGAATTCTGCACTTTTAAACAAAATTCAGCATTTAACTATACTAGTAAAGTGCAAAAACTTGGCAAAATAGTCCTAGATACTTTCCAAAGTGTTGGGAATTAAATGTGTCACATAAAGTATTATAAAAGACACTTTATGGATTAATTTAGCACTTTAACAGAACAACACCCAACCGAACAACCGGAGTTTACCCAGAACACAAAAATATTGCCAAACACATTGTTTTTATTTTTCTGAGCTAGTTAGGGTCCCCGAACACCCTAACACACTATATATTTGATAACACATCATAACACACTAACTTAACATATTTGAAATCTAACTAGATCACTAATTATATCATTGAAACCCGACCCTATACCCCCCCCTTGGGCGACGGTCACAATGGGTGACCCACCCATTGTTTTCTTTCATTATTTTATTTGATTATGTTGGGGATAATGAGGCACTTTATACAATGGTTAACAAGAATTAGGGGATTATAAGTAAACCCTTGGGTCCATCATTCTCTTCATCACCATCAACATTTCACCTCCAAACTCTCTCCTCTCTTCCTCTTGATCGGCCAAGAACCAAGCACACCACCACCACCACCATCAAGCTTCATTCATATAATCTAAGGACATCCAAAGGTGCTAGAGACCATACAAGCAAGCTTGGTGTGTTCGGAAGCTCAAGGACCTCTTTTATCTTCTTTTAACCACCACTTTTACACTCTTGAACTTCCCTAGCCTTGTGCTAGTGGTAAGTGTCTTAGATCTTCATCCTCTTCATATTTTTGTTGGTTAATAGTTAAAAGAATGATGAAAAGATAAGAACCCTAAAGAAACATAAACAAGTCTTGGAACATAAACTAACTAGTGATGAAGTAGTGTTATAATGATGAAGAAATCATTTTGTGTTGTTATGATTGTTGTTTGTTGTTTGTTAGTAAAAATGATATGGATCATCATATGGACTTGCTAGATCATGCTTAAAAACATGAACTAGCAAGATGTAAAAGTAAAAATGTTGTGGATGATGGAATTTGTTGGTGCACTACATCTGTTGATTTCGTCTAGGATTGGGTCTTACATTGTAATGTATAGTATAGATTAGGGCACGAAATACGAGAAAATACGAGTCTGTATGTGTTTAGGGTGCTAGGTCCGCTCATAGGGACTTGTTGTGCTAGGTTCGCTTATAGGTCCTTAGGAGATCCGCTTACGTGAAACACATGAGGTCCGCTTTTGTGTACACTGGTCACGTAAGCGGACCACCAACACTATATATAGATGTTCTCTAGAGCGGATCTGTAACGGAAGGAGTTGATTTCCGCACCGAAGCTCTGCCGGTGTGACGTTTGAACTGTAAAAGCTGTCAAATCAATACAACAAGCAGTTAAAGTGAAGTGTGTGCTATTTCTACCTTTGTTTCTTATTATTCCGCATCTGAAACATGGGAGATTACCTCTGAACGACTCGTTCGGGTCAGCGTACAATCCTACAATTGGTATCAGAGCCAAGGAGGAGGTTATCTGCAGAATATAGCTGATTTTCGACATTTCTTCTTACTTCTACACCTTCTTTTCTTCGTTCGGAAACTTTCAACGGTCAGAATCGTCTCAAAATTTCAAGGATTGTTCGTAACAGTATAGAGACAAACCCTGGAAAGTTTGGTGTCAAAATTCAAATTAAAAGTGGTTCAAAACTGTATCCGAAACAGATCCGCTCGAACGGATAATTACTGGTCCGCTCGAATAGACAATCATCAAGTTCGCTTTTAAGGTTTTCATCTGGTCCGCTCGGAAGGTCCGCTTATAGTGCATCTGGTCTGTTTGATTTCTGGTTCGCTCGAAGGGTCCGCTCGAGAGGTTGCTGTCTGGTCCGCTCGAAAGACTGTTTTCTGGTCCGCTCGAATTGATCATCCGGTTCGCTTTTGTGAACATTACTGGTCCGCTTTTGTGTTCAAGTTTGGTTCGCTTATAAGTCATTTGCTTTGGAAATCGTGTCGCCATGGATACCGAGTTCTACAATGCGTTTGCAACATCGTCGTCACCAGCTGCGATTGCTCAAGCCATGAATCTAGAAAACGAAACAGGAACCACCCAGAAACCCCCTAAATTGATGAGTATTGAAGAATACTACGGGTGGAAGGATAGATTTGAAAACTGGGTTCAAGAAAATCATCTTAGATCATGGGAATGTATCTTGAAGAAGTATGTGTTACCGAGAACGGAGGTGAATGTTATCAAACAGATATCCGAATTCACAGATCAAGAACGTGCTATGTACAGAGCGGAGAAAATGATGATCAGTTTATTGCAACAAGCGATTAAAGAAGATATATTTATTCTGTTAGAGCACGACAAAACTGCTAAGTCGATATGGGATGCTCTTAAAGTCAAATTCGAGGGAAGTGAGAGTATCATTAAAAGCAAAAAGGCATTGCTTAAGAAAGAGTTTGATCTTTTTAGCAGCTTACCAGGAGAGGATACTAAGAAGCTGATTGAGAGATACTGTCACTTACTGAGATCATTGATAATGATTGGTGTTGACAAAAGTCGTGAAGAGTACGTGGATAAGTTGGCTGATGCGTTACCTCAGAAGGAGTGGGGAACGTATTTGATGATATTGAAAAACACGGGTGTTTATGACGGGCTGACAATTGGGCAGTTTATCGAAAAATTAGAGGCTCAGAATCTGGAACAGCAAAAGATCATTAGGATGAATAGTCCGAGTGGTCAACAAGATGTGAAAATGTACTACAGGGGTAGCAGTCCAGCCACTGAGTCTGAGAGAAGTCCGAAAATTCAGACAGCATTAAGTGCTGGTGATTCTTCTGACAAAGCTGATCATGGTTCAAACAATAGTAGCAGCGGGTTTTCATCATTTCCGAGTGTCAATCCCTAAGAGTCTAAGACAAGTTTTCAGTCTCAGGGAACAAAAACAGGAAATGGATATGTGATTCAATGCAACATAGCTCTCAACCTTCCAGAAGGACAAAGCTTCTCTGAAGACACTGCGAAAGACCACATGGCACTTCTGGGTTCTGTTCTGTTGTCCTATGAAGGTCTAGTTGCTGGTCGGATCGGAAATCCTATGCTTACAAAGGAGGATTACGATCAGATAGACGCCGAAGAAATGGAACTCATGGATATTAAATGGTGTCTTGTAATTGTTCTTCGACGTGCTGAGAAGTTCAAAACAATTACCGGGAGAAATGACTTTCTTGATGCTCATGTATCTATGTTGATGCAGATTTTGTGTCCGATGCTTGTCGAATAGATCAGTTATTATTTTACGCTGAATTTGTAATAGTTAGTGAAACGGTCTATCGAACGTGTATAGACCCGCTCGTTTGAAGTGGTCAAACGAGAGGGTTATTCGGTTGACCGTGTGTGTTTGCTAGACAGTTTATGGTTGTTTAATGTTGGTGTCGAAGGATAAGGCATCGAAGGATTGTGTCTCCTTCGATGAGCTCGAAAGATATCCATCGAAGGTTGAAGATGGACCTCGAAGGATATGGCATCCTTCGAGGTATGTGTGTATCTTTCGAAAGCTGGATGGTCGACAGATGATCTATCGACCAGTCAGTTTAATCCTTCGACCGTGCAACCTGTGTTTGGTATAAATACCAACACCTTGTCATTTGCAACACTAGAGTGAGAGCACAAGTGTGTGCAAGAGAGTGATAGGAGGTTTGAGTCCTCACCGGGAGAAATCACCACTTGATTTCTCCCTGGATGTATACTTCTTTGGTATTAGTTCGGTTATCATGTAATCGGGCCGACTTGTAATGTTTTACTACCGGATTAATGCAAAGTTGTTTGTTTATCATCTCTATCTCTTCCATCTTTGAACATAATCATGAAAATCACGGATTGGATCCCGAAACAGGGACCTACAATTGGTATCAGAGCCATGGTGCCCGATTTAGTAAAACTAACCGTTTACTAAGTCACATGTGCTCTAGATCTGTGATTTTTGTGGGTTTTTGTTCAAGATGTAAAAATGGTGAAAATGAGAAAAACTCAGATCTGGACCCGAATATTCAGATCTGTGATAAAACGAGTGTTGGGTTTTATGTTTTTCTCCTAAATCTTCAAGTTTCCTTCATCAAAAATCGTGTACAAATGTTTTCATCGAATCTGCAAATTTACCCAGATGTCTGTGTTCTTGATGTTCTTCACATCTTCATGTGTTGAAAGATGTGAAGAACTTCGAAAGATCAAAAGAATTCATCGAAGGTTCAAAACATAATCTCGAAGGATCAACACAACATTTTGAAAGATCAGATATTTTCTTTATATTTTCGAAGGGTTAACCAACTGTTTTAGAAAGATCACTTCAATCCCTTGAAAGATCAACTCCTGTCCTCGAAAGGTCAACTCAATTCATCGAAGGATCAAAAACAGTTCTGTTCGAAGGGTCATGTTCAAACAATCTTGAAAGATCATTTTGTTGTCGAAGGGTCATGTTCATCAACAGTATCTCGAAGGATCAAGTGGATCCAGTTCGAAAGATCAAAATCTGTTTTGAAAGATCATCATCTTCAACAATCTTCGAAAGATCAGATCAACCTAACAACTTCGAAGGGTCACCAAACAGAATCGAAAGGTCAACCTGTTTTTCTTCGAAGGATCATTGTTTGTTCAATGGTTGCTGGTTGTTGTTTTTATCGAAAGACAGAGAAAAAGAGTTGCTGGTTTCTTTTTGTTTTATCGAAGAAAAAGAAAAGGTAGAAGGAAGGTGATGTTGACTGCTGAGGGTGAAAGCTGTACATGGTTGTTGTCGGCTGTGATGTTTTAAAATAATAGGGTTGTTGACTTTTGAGGAGAAGAGACAGAATATATGTTGGCGGCCGTGAAAGAAGAAACATGTCGACATAATATTTGTTGGCAGCTAGGGTTTTCTTTGGGTCAATTGGGGGTTTGATAAATGCACACTTGGGCCCAGCAACAATTTAACCATTTTTTTTGGGTCATGACATTTATCATTTAATTTGGGCCGATACCAATGAGGATGATCTGATCTATTTATTTTCGAAGGGAAATAAATATTATTGATTTTGAATTCAACTTTGAATTTTAAATCAATAATTCAATGTTTTGGCATTGGGATTATGGACCAAATTTTTTTAGATGAGACATGAAGTGGGGTCGGGTATTTGCGGAGTTGATCTGAATCGCGCTCCTAATATCAAGGTCAAAATTCGTATGGGTTTTGGGAGCGCGCGGGATGATTCGGAACGATGAAAACAAGAGATAATGGAAACTTGATGTTTGAAAAATTGTGGGGTAGTCACGGTTACCGATGCAATGGCAAAAATGGTGACGTGACTATTATGGGCCAAAAACAACACGGTATGTTCGCTTCCGCTCGTCATTCAATGAAGATTGACGACAGTTCCGCTCAGTGGAGGGAATTGGTGAACATTTGACGACAGTTTCTTTGAAGTGGAAAGAATCTGTTAAGGTTTAGAGATTTTACTAAAGAAATGGGGGGATAAAAATTTTTCATATGTTGAATTTCTTCGGTAAATTTCTAAACGCAATCATAGGTATGCTTAAAGATCAAGACTTGATGCAGTTGTTATAAAATGGAACCCTTATCAAATGCCGGTTGGAGTATTGGAAGATCAGCGGAAGATCGGTCAATTGAGCCTTTTGAGGAAATTGCACAACACTCGACTTGGATACGCGTACTTTGAGGGGGAAGCTTTATACAATGAGCATGAAGATACCACTTACCTGGATCATCGGTCAAGGGGGAATTTGTTTACACAGAGAAGATGATTACTTGACTGAAGATCGATGATTGCAGTTGCATTTTCAGCATTCGACAGCAACGGACAAGGGGGAATTTGTTGATGCAGATTTTGTGTCCGATGCTTGTCGAATAGATCAGTTATTATTTTACGCTGAATTTGTAATAGTTAGTGAAACGGTCTATCGAACGTGTATAGACCCGCTCGTTTGAAGTGGTCAAACGAGAGGGTTATTCGGTTGACCGTGTGTGTTTGCTAGACAGTTTATGGTTGTTTAATGTTGGTGTCGAAGGATAAGGCATCGAAGGATTGTGTATCCTTCGATGAGCTCGAAAGATATCCATCGAAGGTTGAAGATGGACCTCGAAGGATATGGCATCCTTCGAGGTATGTGTGTATCTTTCGAAAGCTGGATGGTCGACAGATGATCTATCGACCAGTCAGTTTAATCCTTCGACCGTGCAACCTGTGTTTGGTATAAATACCAACACCTTGTCATTTGCAACACTAGAGTGAGAGCACAAGTGTGTGCAAGAGAGTGATAGGAGGTTTGAGTCCTCACCGGGAGAAATCACCACTTGATTTCTCCCTGGATGTATACTTCTTTGGTATTAGTTCGGTTATCATGTAATCGGGCCGACTTGTAATGTTTTACTACCGGATTAATGCAAAGTTGTTTGTTTATCATCTCTATCTCTTCCATCTTTGAACATAATCATGAAAATCACGGATTGGATCCCGAAACAGGGACCTACAATCTACTTTAGGTTTTAATAAATCTAAAGTTACTTGTTTTCGATGCAGGGAGAAAGGCCATTTCAAACGGGAGTGCAAGGGAAGAGAAGCTAGCGGAGCACAGAATCCATTTGGGAAAGATGATTACTACCGCAAAGCTATCTATCAACAAGTTGGTCAATCTCAAGAACCACAGACGGCTCACGGGAGGAAGATTGAAGATCCCAAGAGAGCATGTTTGGTAGATTTCAGCTGGAGTGATTACATATCATCTGAAGGCATAGCAGCACGCATAATCGATCAAGATGATGAGAAACTACCAGAAGGTTTTAGTTAGGATATGTTTGTGGATGAGAAGGGAGAGTTTAAAGCTTTCATTGCCAAGATCGTCCGAGAGCCAGATCTATTTGCTACTTGGATGAAATCTATCGGGGAGAATGTGGCAAGTGAAGATGGATAGTCTGTGTCATCTGATGAAAATTCAGAAAGTACCGATGAACTTTCTGAAAGATCTGGAGAAATTTCAGAGGGTTCAGATGAGAGTTTATCGAGTTCTGATGAGAGTGTACAGAATGAGGTTGTTTCAGAAAAGGCAGTTGTATTTGATAAAACACCGTCTGATTCTGGTGTATCAAGTGCTGATTCTGAAAAATCTGTAGAGTTTGATCAATCACCGGTTGACAAAACCAGTGATGATGAAGAAGAAAAATATGTAAATGTTGCTGAATCTCATCTTTCTCCTAAAAGTTTTCATGTTTATTTTGCAGATCGCATGAATAAACTAAAGGAAAAAGGAGCTGATATAGAACAACAAGAGAAGTCTGAAGGTGATGTTCAAAATGTTGAAAATGTTGCTGAGAAGGTTACCGAAGTGGAGAAAGAAGAAGAAAAGGTGACTATAGCTGAAAAAGTGATAGAAGTTGTGAAAACAATCGAGGTTGAGAAGATTGTTGAAGTCGTCAAGCCTTGTGAGAAGTGTTTGGAAGCTTGCAAGGAATGTGCAGCAAAAGACGACATTATAGCTGAGTACGAGAAGAAGAAGGAGCAGTTACTGTTCAACCTTAATTATGTAAAAGAATCATACGATGTTTTGAACAAAACAGTAACTGGTCTCCAAACGACAAACTCAGAAAGAGAACAGGCACTGACAATGATGAATGCAACTTTGATGTCAAAACAAAAAGCGATCAATTTTTACATTGAAGAGAGTGCCAAATGGAAGCAAGAGTTGGAAACTGAAAAGATCGAAAATGAGAGAATTAGGCGGTTAATGTTAAGCTATTCTACTTCTGATTATCTCATTGATCGTGTTTACCCAACTGTTGCAGGATTGGAAGCTTTTCAAGACGAGAAGCCAAAGAAGAAGAAAGACTGTGGTAAGAAACCGACTGTTAGCTATAACAAGTGTCCGCCTCCAATTTGGGATGGGTATTCTCCTAGGAAACCAAACGAGGAGCAACTTGAGAAAGCAGTCAATATAAAGTTAAAAACCGACACAACTGACGTTTTACCAGATAACATTGATATCACGTTTACCTCGTCCGATACCGATCATGAGTCTGAGTTAATTAAAAAGGTGGTCGATCAGGTGTTGGATACTGATGAGGAGTCCGAGTCGAAATCTGAGTCTGGAGGGTCAAATTCGTCAGTCAACAGTCCAAATTTGTCGGTCAAACGGTCTTATAGTTTAGAATTTTTGTTATCAAAGTCAAATTTGAATGATGAAACATTCGAAGTTATTTATACTTTGAATGGTTCTGACAAATTATATTACAACAAAGAGTTTCCAATAAGAAGTGTTCGTTTTGATATGATCAAAAAGGTTTTCAAAATGACATAAATCAATATTTCTGAAATAAAAGATTTAAATCTTACTGAAAAACCTAAAAAATACACTTCAAGAGTTCAACAACGTCTTAACAAGAAAAAGGGTTACAATTCTGGTTCTGGTTTTCAAAAGAAACCTAACCAAAATCGTAGCTACAAAAAGAAAGGTTTAGGCTTTGTTCCACCAGAAAATTATAAAAATGATAAAAATTGTAAAACAAAAACAGAATTTATGTCAGGTGGAAGCTCAGATGAAGAACAGAAGAAACCATTCTGGAGACAGTCAAACCAAGAGTTTCTTGCTGAGCGAAAGAAGAATGGAACTGAAGTGTTTTATCAAAGGGAGACTCGTAGCTGTTACAGATGCAATGAAACTGGTCACATTGCATGGAACTGTTCTGCAAATGCAAAAACAAAACAGGGAGTTTTTCAGAAACTAAAAGAAAAAGTTGTTGATGTTGAGCCACCAACCGATAGACTTAAATGTTTTGAAAATTCTAAATATGAGGTTGGTGAGTGTTCGGAAAAGAATTTTTACAAAAAGAAAGAGAAAGACAACCAGGTGTGGGTTGTTAAAAAGAATGATGTGAATGTCGACGATGAATCTGGTTCCACAAAGCCAGAAGAGCCACAAGTTGAGAAGAAAATTTTAGTGAATGATGAAGAATTTCCGTCACTAAAATTTGAGGAAGTTAAGAAGAAAATTGGAAAAACTGAGATTTCAAATCAGTTTTACAATGAAAAAAAAGATTTTGATGTCGAGAAAACATTCAATGGGAATGTTAAAAAGATTTTTGGGAAAATGCTGAGTGGGAGAGCAAAGGGGGTTAAAGACTTTTACGCAACTAAAAAGGCAACATACAACCCTACTGCTCAAGAGTTGAAATCCATCAAGTCTGAAAAGACTTGGATGGAAGTTTGTTTCCCATGATAGTCGAAGGACTATGCCGGAGATCCCAAGTTTATTTCGTGGATCAGGAATCGGCATCTTTCTAGTGTTTGAATAGTTTGTTTGAAAGAATTTGAATAGTGTTTTGGATTTTACAGGTTGAAGGACTACGCCGGAGCTTCCAGGTTGGTAAGTGCGAAGCAGGAATCGGCATCCTGATTGGTAAAATGGTGATGTAGACGTAACATTCCTACAAGTGGTATTGTGTGTTTTTACAAGTGGTTATTTTTTACAATTGGTTAAGAGGTTGCTTGAGTGCAAATGGTAAATCAGGGACATTAAGTTGTACTTGATTTACTACATATGGGTAAAAGATAGACAAGATGATTAACCACATTCCCGTGCTTAAAAATGATAAACCTGCAAGTGGTTTTTATCAACACAAACTCATTTTCCGGAAAAATCATTTCGATTAAAACAAACTTAAGTGTTTTGAGATCTAAATGAGAAAATGATTTGTGATAGGGGGAGTTCTGATTGTTTATGCCAAGTGAATGGCGAATTGATGTGATTCGATGTCAGTTGTCAGTTTCCGTACAGTTTGTTTTACTTTTCATGTTTCTAGTGGGTCAAGAGTCTAGAAGTTATCAAATTTTCTTTGAAATGTGTTTGCATTTTAGGGGGAGTAGGGAAATTTCAGAAAATCCAAAAACATTTAAAAATTTGAAAAAGCCAAAAACATGATAAAATCAAAAATGAGTTTCGTTGTGAAAAGAGGAAATGATAGTATATCAGTAGACTGTCACAACATGCTAAAGAAATGTAAAGATAAAATGTGATAAACAATCTCACTGAGGATGTGCCAGTAGGTTTTTACACATTTAGTAAATTGTGACGAGATATAAACTAAATTTCAAACTTGCTTGTTCTGTGGGTTAACACAAACTTGGATATATAGGTAACCCCTGAAATCTTGTTTGAAAGGTCCCTTATTCTGAGATACTAGGTCTTTATGCTCAGTGATATCTGGGGTATTATCCCGGGACTTCTGCTGTATGGAAGTACTGACCTAGTCCCCGGATAATGCTTTACGCAAAAGCTTGGAACATAGCTTCGCCCTCAGCATGCTGATGAAACAATAAAATTGATAGTCGCTGCTGTTGAAATAAAAAGATCCTCTAAAGGGGACCCACCAAAAGTCGAGCCATCATCTCTCTGCTGAACGGAAGTTCTGACCTGAGCTCTCACGGTTTCGCATCTACCCCTTTACAGATATCAGCTGTGGTATACTCACCTGTAAGACTGAATATTGGGATCTGGATACGGGAGTATATTCAAGTAGTGGGACACACGGATAAGTTTAAGTTCTTAAGACATTAATATCGTATCTCGGATCAATTGAACTTTGTGTGAAAATTTCAGTGGACCGATATACTGACAATCTAGGTAAATTGTTTAGAACTGAGAATGTTTAAAGCTTAACGGTGTTAGTGACATGTCTCATAAACTGATATGATCCTCTTACACGAACTCACAAAAATATTGTCTGTAAATATTTTCTTTACTGCATTACAGGTTTCTTTATTTCAAAATCCAAAAAGATTTTCAGTGCGTTTTAGCATAAATTTTTGAAAAAGTCAAAAAGATTTTCGACAACTGATGTTGAATAACTAATTTTCAAAATTCCGAGTGCTAAACATGATGAGCAGCATTTGAGGGGGAGTGTTTGTGTGAAATTAAATGCTTTCATAATATAACCTTTCATGTGGTTTATCAGAATTTGGGTTTGGTTTGAGAGGGAGTCTGTGTTGGTGCACGGTTACATGTTAGTGTTGGTGCACGTAAAATTGATAAAATTAGAAAATTTATTTCTGGGTTAAGAATGTGCAGGAAAGCCAGGCTTCGATTTTGGATCTGAAGATAGAGTGTCATGTTTCAATTCCTGAAGATCTCTGTTGGAGCCAGATTGATCGATCCTGAAAGCTTATGAAGAGTCCAGACAACGATCCTGAAGATGTTACTGAAGAACAAAAGAATGCCAGTAAATCGAGAGGGGGAGTCTGAAGATAGAGAGAAAGAAGCCCAGAGACTGATCAAGACTGAAGATGCGATGACGCAGTTTTGGTGCTCGATAGTCGACTCCATCAACATCTGAGGGGGAGTCTGTTGGTGCACTACATCTGTTGATTTCGTCTAGGATTGGGTCTTACATTGTAATGTATAGATTAGGGCACGAAATACGAGAAAATACGAGTCTGTATGTGTTTAGGGTGCTAGGTCCGCTCATAGGGACTTGTTGTGCTAGGTTCGCTTATAGGTCCTTAGAAGATCCGCTTATGTGACACACATGAGGTCCGCTTTTGTGTACACTGGTCACATAAGCGGACCACCAACACTATATATAGATGTTCTCTAGAGCGGATCTGTAACGGAAGGAGTTGATTTCCGCACCGAAGCTCTGTCGGTGTGACGTTTGAACTGTAAAAGCTGTCAAATCAATACAACAAGCAGTTAAAGTGAAGTGTGTGCTATTTCTACCTTTGTTTCTTATTATTCCGCATCTGAAACATGGGAGATTACCTCTGAACGACTCGTTCGGGTAAGCGTACGATCCTACAGAATCATCCACACATAAACTATGAACTTGAATAAATGCATGTTTTCTTGAAAAATAAAGATCAAAATAGGATGTAATCTTGTAGATCTAAAGATCCATGAGTGGTCTTTCGAAAGAACCAAGTGAAAAGTATGAGTTTTGTAAAAACTTGGATCTTACATAAACTAATCACATTTTTGGTGAATAAACAAGTGTAGAAACATTTGTGTAACAAGAAAATTTCACAAAGAAATATTTTTAGAAAATATGACAAGAAGTTGTAAGTATTCAAACTCTTTAAAAATAAATTTTTTAAGAAACTAATCACACTTTTAAAGGTAACAAGACTTACTAAGTGTGCTAGTAAGTTACTACATGTTTTTATAAATTTTCAAGTTCATGAGTTTATGGTTTATGCTTATTTTTGACAAAGTTTGATAGACAGAGGTTGTATGTTGATGATTGAGAATTGATTGAATGATTTTACAAAAGAAAATGATATGCTAGTAAGCATGGGCGCCTCCATTTACAAAGGAAACTCTGGCAAAATTTTTCTAAAATTTCAACACTTAGAAAATATTTTTCTAGTAAGTGTTTACAGATATATTCTTAACTTGGTTTTCAAAATAAACTTCGCCATGATTTTTACTACAAAATACTAAGTGCCGGAGGTTGATTTTCGTAAATAAAATTTGTTAAATATATATTTAGAATATATATTTTATATACTTAAACCCTTGTGTGATTATTTGTTTATTTTGTGAACTAGTTATATTATTTTTAGGATAAAATAATATAACTATTATATACCATGAAATTACGACTCCAAAATAATACCAAAACTCGTACAAAATAAATATTTAAGTTACGCAAGTATTGTTGCAATACGAAACGCTAAAACGTGACTTATGTAATATTTCGGAAAAATACTCTTATACGTATATTTTTGGTAAAATATTATTTTGGAAAATCTATGAAGAAAAATATAATATTTTTGGGAAAAATATGTATATTTTGGAATTAAGATGTTTTAGACAAATTATTTAAATATATTTTTCTAAGCGGGACTTAAAATATATTTTTCGGAATTACAAAGTGTACATGTATAAATACCCCCATCCTTGGGAAGGAAATGCACATATAAAATACCTAAGAAGTGTGGATACGAAATAGTTGCCTAACTATTTTTCCTAAAACAAAAGTTAAGTTAAAATAATTATTATTATTTTAACAAGTATAATATCAAAGTAACGCAACTCAAAACATTAAACCCTAAGCCAAGGCACAGCCCGTTCGTCTAATAGACATTAGTACGTGTAGGTCGTCACGCAGCAGATCGAGTTTGAGGTTGACGTTACTGGATACGCACTTCTGTGAGTTCATGTCCCCCTTTTTTCTTTACTGTTTTCAGTTTTATACTTCGGGGGTGGAAGACATGCGACAATTATTACATACATTTATTTACATGGTATGGTTAGCGTAGGTAGGGTTTTTACTACTAGATCATGTGAGGGGTGGGTACAACACTTAAGGCCATTAATCCTCGTTGTTAGGACCGAGGGACACAAGAGTGATTTGGGTGTAGCGAGCCCACACCCGTGAGCCCGGGGCGGCCCATAGAGGTGACTGTGTCTTCCAGCCGAAGCCCGGTAACAAATTTTCCTAGGTTTGAGTTTTCCTGCACTTTCTCACACATATAAGTGGCTTTACAACCCATTGGTGATCTCTTTTTCCTTATTGCTACATACCAGGGACTTTTATACATGAAAGGTTTATACATACTCACTTTTACATGAACTCGCTCAACTTTTGTTGATTTTTCAAACTACATGTATTTCAGGAAATTAGTGGATCTGGCGAAGTATGCAATCGTGTCAAGCTGCATAGAGAATAATGATGTCATCCAGGTTTAGGAGGTGTGACCGTTGCCTGGACGGGTTACATGTCTCTAAACCATGTTTTTATTCAAGTCTTTTGTTGTGTCGTATGAACATGTTTTAACTTTGTCATGGTTGCATTTTGTTTTATGTGTCGACTTTGAAACAATGACGTCTTAATGAATGGATGACTATCATGTGTTTTATTTTCATATAGCATTGTTATGATTGTGCTATGGTATTAAGAAGTCACACCAAATAAACCCACGCTTCCGCAAAAAGCCAGGGTGTGACACAAATCTCGTGCTTCTCTCTAAATTTCTGAATAGCTAAAGTAATACCCGGGTATTATACCCCCTAATTAACGAAGTTCTGCCTTGTTGTAAGTATCATAAACCCGGTTACGTATTAGATACGCTGCCCGATTGATTTAGGATTCCATAACGGCTGTCGTGGTTCTGCCCGACGTAGTCGTTGGAATTCTGTCTCGCGGAGGGTATTACTAATGTAAATATTGGGTTATTATACTAACGCGTGTGCATTGTGTAATTAATAGATAATCACCTGGAAATCACAAAGGAAAACCCTAAGATAGCAATGTGAGTAATCTCCTTTTTGCAAACTGTTTTTACAAAACCTCAAATGATTTACATTATATTAAACAGTGATTGAGTATTTGTATTCTACATTTATCGTCGGTATGTTGGGGTTTTGTATACAAAATTTGTTACTACACTGTGAGTAGTAACATGACCACAAGTCGGGTTGACAGTACCGTGGGTGGTAATTAAATTAGAAAATAAACAAATGTAATTGCGCGACCGCCCTCAATGTTGTAAGCGGTTTTACCTGTCTTGATTAAACTGGGATTCACTAACCAGTATTTCCCACTGACAAAATGTTTTAAACGCATTTCAGGTAACAAAATGTGAAAGCCAAATAGAAGCCAGCTGGACAGCACTGAAGGCTTGGAAAAGTGGCTATAAAAGTTACCTAAATAAAGAGATGTTTTTATTTAAATAAAATAGGGTTTATCCCTATGAAAATGTGTGTACTAGAAACTTGGGATTTTCCCATGTGTTTAATATTATAAAAGTGTGGTATTTTACTCTGATAAAATATTTCCTAACTACGGTATTGATGTAAATTCCGCTGCCAAATTGATAAACACCGATACCACTGAAACTGATCTCGCGGCCGCCCATTCCCAGGTAGATAGGGGACGGGTGTTGCGACAATACACTTTGATCATACCTTCTAAAGATCACCATAAGTAGGTGAAATGACGAGTCAACATTTTATTAAATAAACGGTAAAAAACGTAAACTTTGCAAATTACGTTAATCAAGTTTTTAACTATTAAAACTTGAAGTTTTAGCATCATATTTGTTTATAAAACATGTTAGGACATGTCGAAGCATGTCCAACTCGTCATTTGTTGTTTAGAGCTTATTTCCATGCTGAAAGTCAAGTAGTTTGACTTTTGCTTTGACTTTCGATTCTGACCCGTTTGGTCAACGATTAGGTCTGATTTAAATTAGTTATAGGACCATGTTATTGTTGAGTATAACCTACTGAAGTTATACCACATGGTCAGTCAGTTTGATGAGTTTTATGACAAGTCGCAATTATATTATTAAAAATGACCACAATGCCCCTATGTGGTTAAATGAGCTAAATGAATGATTTTAAATTAAAACGGACCTATAATCTGACTTTAAGTCAGTAGATACTTTATCTAAAAATGTGTTTTGATACTAAGACTCATCATAAGCCCATCCGACCTTCAAAACCCGTATTATGCGCATAATTAGTTATGCAAACCTAGTTCGCATAAACTAGGCGTAACGAGTCTAGGTATTTCAAAACCTTTCCAATTCAGAATCCTTGGTTAAATAACCTTTATCTAATGATTCATTGCACTCGGATAGGTATAAACCACATTCTATTCAATATACGCCTAATCTAGCGAATCTACTCTTTAGTAACGGGTCATATCTAAAGGGACTAACCTTTGACCCGTATACATTCTAACAGATAATAAATATGTTCATTCCAGACTATAGTACCCCCCAGATAATCGGACTTGGCTCAATAATACTTAGACTTGCGGCTTTTTGCTAAAATATAATCATATTGATTGGAAGCTAGCAAAAAGGTAAATACTCTTAACTTATTTTAGTTTTTAAACTTGGGGTGGCTATTATGCCACTTGGAGTGGGTAATACTTAAATGGGCCATCTATGCTACGCATAAATGTAAGAATCCGGTTTATTCTGTTTTACTTGATAACTGAAACGATTGGGGATTAATGGTACCGTGTCAGGACGTCCCGACTCATATACCGATATGTCCAAATGGAATAGCGCGCATGGGTAGGCATATCGACTATAAGACACGTTTTATTCAACTTTGGTGAGTACCTTGATCATATTAAATGACTGGCTCTGATCTCTGGTTCCCAATTGTATGACAAGTATGTAAATCTGGTAACAAGAATAAATCTCAAGGAAATATTTAAAAGATCACATACGGGTTTTCTCTATGTATAAAACTCTTTTTGAAAAACTGTTTCAAAACGAGTCAATTAATTGTATTTACCAGCGAAAGCTGACGTATTTTGTAACACCCATCTCAATTATTCAAGATTATAATATTAAATACGCATTTTATAAAAAAAATGCAAGCTACAAAAACTTTTACATCATAAGTATCTAAACATGTTTACAACACCCAAAATCATAGTTAAAATTGTTTACGTAATACATTTTTATAAAACAAACAAGATCAAATGTGGAAGCTTCATTGATAGGTGTGTTCGGTTCTTTTTATCTTCATCCGAAGGCATATAATATTCACCTAGAATCAATACCAACATAAACATTAGTTATGAAGGATTTAAAACATGACTAAAAAAGTTCCTTAAACTCATCAATCAAAATAAAAGATTTTTGCCAGCTGAATGAGCTCTCGCGGGCCGCGATAGAGGCGGCTTATGCCCTCGCGGGGCGCGACCAGCGTCGCGTGACGCGACGGTGATATGTCTCAGCCGTCGCGTGACGCCAAGACCCGTTTTCGACATAATGTTTTCTTTTTGTTGCTGCATTTATGCCCAACTATGTTATTTCCCTATGTTAAACATAAAACATTGTAACTTTCAAATTACTTATCCGTTTTACGCCATTCTCATTTCTACATGACCGTAATTCATTTACCTCTGCGTTTATCACCTTGGTTCATGACAAACTTGATTTATAAGTCAATGGCTTATAAGTCCCTTAGGTGATTGTTCGACCCGTTTCATTTAACACAATAGTACATATTCAATAACAATGATTAATTTACCATTTCTACCCATTCCGGGCTTGTTAGGAACTAGCATTTTCGCTTCCATTACATGGTTTGCGCACGCGTTTATGACATGCTTGGTATCTCTGATTCAAGCATACATCATTTTTTTATCGAGACTCAATATATTCAAGTCACTTAAAATTTGCTATCTTCCTAACTACATATTCAACCCGTTTGGTTTGTCGAGTGAATTCCATCACTTCTTTGACTTTCCAAACACTTACAACTCTCATTATCTCATCATCATGCATAATCTAACTACCTATTTTGACCTGTTTGACCTGTCGAGTGAATTTCATCACTTCATAGACTTACCAAGCACTTACAATTTCACTATTTCAACATCATACATATTCTAACTACCTATTTTGACCCGTTTGATTTGTCGAGTGAATTTCATCACTTCATAGACTTACCAAACACTTACAATTTTCATTATTTCAACATCATACATATTCTAACTATTTCTTTTGACCCGTTTAATTTGTCGAGTGAATTTCATCACTTCATAGACTTACCAAACACATACAATTTTCATTATTTCAACATCATACATATTCTAACTATTTATCTTGACCCGTTTGGTTTGTCGAGTGAATTCCATCACTTCATTGACTTGCCAAACACATACATTTTCACTATATCAACATTTAGCATAATTACGACTAAGCTTGTCTACACAAATATAACAAAATGACAAGTCGCATACCTTCAAAGCTTATCCTTTAAGCGCGCGTCTGCCCTAACTTGACCGCTTGAAGATTCACCCTCTTTGCCTATAGAGTTCAACCAACACCGTGTTTAGAACTCTTATTATCACATATTACACGTAATTCATCAAATTCGCCAATTACGCGTTTCTTTCATAATTTCCAACATATGAACATTCGTTTAGGCATTTTAACAAACACCTTGCAGGCAAGATTTTTATATGTCTTTTATTTAGTTCATGACTAACCTTTTTAACCAAGTTTCAATCATAAAATTGAACCCTTATGTCTAGCATTCATGAACAATATCAAGAGTTGCATCATAACACCAATTCTACACTATTTCAACATTGAAATTCAGTGTTCATCACATAATTACAACACCCACTTAACGCATGCATGGGACAATTATCAATTTCATAATTTTCATCACTAATTCAACAAGTTATTGACTAGGGTTTACTTCTACACATGTTTTCATTACTAATTTCATCTAAATATCAATCATTCAAGTTCAGATTTTGATTTCTCATGTTCATCAAAATTCTAAGATGTAACCAAAAGTTGAAATTTAACATACCTTGTGATCCCTTCACTTAGGTGATCACTAAAATAAGCTTGGATTTCGATTTGGAACTGATTTGGCCTTCTAATTGCTTGATTTTTGGCTAGTTAGGGTTTGGTTAAAGAAACCTTGTTCGCCCCCTGTGTTGTCCACGACCAGAACACACACCAAGTGTGTGTTTTGGGTTTTTAAGTTTTAATTAATAAAAACCATTTTCAATTTTTGTCACTTTTGACCCCTTGTCTTTCCTCAAGTTTTTATAAAAGGGTTTTTAACTATGTTTTCCTTAATATTTCAAGGCACATAATTAACTAGGTTAATTTTTTCCTAGTTATTTTATCCTTAATTGTGACCAACATATTTGTTATGGTCATTCATATGATTTCTAATATTTTCGGGGTGTTACATATTCTCAAAAGATTGAACCGCAGGTACTGAACCTTATTATAGGCTGGGAATCCGGGTAAGCTAGAATAAAGGCTAAGGAATTTGCAACTCCCGATGCTTAAGGTCTCTGATGTCTAAAACTCTTGTATTAGATCCCGCCTGTGGGCTTGTACTGAAACACTTGTAATACTTATATATTTATATTCAAGCTAGTATTGAGATAAAAAATTTTAGTCCAATACTTCCGCTGCATATTATTATATTGTTATATTGTTATCCAACGGTCACGATTATACCCATCCAGGCCCATCGGGAATCGGCTTGTGACAGGTTGGTATCAAATAATAAAGGTTTTTAAAGTGAAGTAAAAATTGTTTATTCAAAGAAAGAATTATTTTGGTAGTAACCAAGTTTGGAGCAAAACCGTTAAAGTGACCAAACCATAGGGAGCAAAACGGAAGTTTACTCTTTATTTTTTGTGTCCTTTAAATTCACTTGAGATGTTCCAATATTGTGACATTTTCTACATATATTTAAACTTTTAATAATAAGCGACTTCCATAAAAAATATTGGTTATTATTTAAAGATTTTTTCAGTTTAATTTGTATATGAATAGATATAAAACTTGGTTATTTATTAAGTGAATTTTTTTTCTTTACTATTGCTTCCCACTTCATGTTAATATGATGAAAAAAAACCCACAATTACTAAACAATAACTATTACTCATATATGTTTTCATTTACCTCACTTAATTTTAAAAGTTTTTACATTTTGTAAATAACTTTCAAAGATTAGAGTATCAAGTTAAATTGAGTGACTTTAGATATAAATAAACTTAATGAATCATAAGGGTTGTACGAAGAAATATGAGAAACAACAATGACAACTGTCAAAAGTCATTGCTTCATTTAAGAAGGTGGGAAATCTGCGCCTAACTTAAGTTTGTTGCCCGTAGACCGGTGCCATTACTTTGACGGCGAAGTTATCATAAATTGCAAACAATTTTATTATTTTTTTTATCAAGGTAGATACACATGTTGTGACAACAAGTTAATTCAACAATTTGGGTTGTAATTTTTTATAAGATTTTTGTTGTAAGGGTGAAGGGGTGCACACTCATGAGATGGGGGAAATTTTCACCCAATCATGATGTATCATGTCATTTCCTCTCATATACACCACTCTTGTCAAAAAAACATAAGAGCGGTTTCACCCAAACCATTTTTTTTAAAAAAAGGGAAAAAAAGACATGATTGGTTGAAAGATAATGAGCCCCATCATTACACCCTCTCCCTCTCTTCTCAGCATGCGACAACAACTCCCCGCATTCACCCTCTCTTTCTTCTTCACCGCACGGCATAAAGGTGTTGACGGTGGTGGTTCTCCCATGCGGCAAACCTCCTCCCCGCTTCCACCCCCTTCACCTTAAGTATCCTTCTATATTATAAGATTTTTGGTGTTTTTAAGTAAAGAAGGAAAAAGAAAATAAAACACAACGGTTAGGCTATGCGGTATGGGGGGCGTCCCCCCTCTGTCCAGGACCGGCGACGGTCCGCACACCGTGCCACCCTCAGCGTCGTCGTCCTCACCGTCCAGCAAAGGACGTTTGAGACATTCCAAGTGAAGACAAAAAGGGTGGGTCTCAAGGCGCTTTTGACCGTTTAATAAAAAAATAATTATTTCCAAATTCAAAATTTTCAACCGGTCACTTTCCCCCATTTTATAAAAATCCAATCCATTTTCACATCCATTCACCATTTTTAACCCCTTTTTTTTCTACTTTTCATCTACCAAACTCATCTCTCTCCCTTATTTTTTTTATAAAACATCTTCCACTTTTATAAACTTATATTCTACCATGGATCCCTTCCACTTTTTTAATTTATTAGGATTTTTTTTAAGTTTATGTTTTTTTTAAGTTTATGTATTGTGTTTTAATATTAATGAAAATATTTTCATAATTTATTTGTTAAATGTTTAAAATAGTGGATGATTAAAATATATATATATATATATATATATATATATATATAAAAGTGGTGGGGTAGGATCATCTAGGACCATCCTCCCATTTCAACTAGTTTTGTGGGATGGACCATCCTTGGGAGGACTATGATGTGGCGCCTACGTGGCGGATCATCCTCCAAGAGATGATGGGAACCATACCATGTAGCCTTATGAAATAATTATCCTACTTGTTAGGAAACTTTATTTGTAAGTATTGAAGAAAATCAGATTCAACTTGATCTATGAAGAAGATAACAGTCCTGAAGATCAAAACAAGAAGAAGAAGAAGATCAGATAGGACAACTGAAAGAAACAATATCTACTTCAAAGTATCATAAGTTGATCAAGAGCTGAAGAAGATTATCAGAGAAGGTCTTTCTGATGGATCTGATGATAATATCATCAGATTCTGACAATTCTGATCATCAGATTTTCTGATGATTTGGTCACCAGAATTTCTGATGAACTGGTTTATCAGAAATTCTAATAAAAACCCCACTTGTCTAAAAATCAGTTCTATCCTGCCACAATAACCGAAGCAACTTGACATTATTGGATATCATGATGACAAAGGCAACTTGATTGTTGGATTCAATGAATATGTCAAAGAGCTACTTTTTGCAGGACTTATACATGAATAAACAAATGTTTATTCATGTATCCAAGCCGTCTATAAATAGAAGGCTCATCAAGCAGAGAACAATGAGTTAAGCTTAGCATTCAATACATACTACAAACTCTATTGTCCTTTCACCTCAGAATTCAAGTATTCATTTGTAATAGATAATAATCTTACAATCACCTTGTAAACCATTTTGTTTCAAAGTGATATAAACTTGAAAATTCTGTAAGTCTTGTTTCTTGAAAGTCTAATTTCTATTTCCGCACACTATTTTCACATCTATTAAAATCACTTGCCGAATTACGTGAAAAGAAGTTTTTAAGTCCAAACTGGGACCAACAATTGGTATCAGAGCAGATTGAATAAATCATTTTCAAACGATCAATCACTCATCTTCTTTTCTCTAAATATGGCCAGCTTTCAAACATGGAATAATGCTTTTAACATAGGTTCAATGTCTAAACCTCCGAATCTGGTCAGAGAGGAATACCCCCAATGGAACATCAGGATGGTCAATTTCCTTAATGGTCATGACCGTGCTCTATTTCAATCCATTGAAAGGGTTCCACATGAACCAATGACTGAAATACCAGCTACTCCAGCAACTGATCAATCACCAGGAATCCGTGCCTCCCGGGCTCCCAAAAGTGAAACACTTTGGAGCCCAGAAGACAAGGATCTGGTGGCTGGAGATGAAAGGGAAAAGTTATTTATAATAATGGCTATCCCTAATGACATATTTTCACAAGTTGATGCATGTGCATCAGCTAAGGAAATATAGGACCAGTTGAAAAATCTTTGTGAAGGAGGAGAAAGGATGAAAAGAAACAAAAGAACAAACAATGTTTCCTCATATGAGAGATTCAAAAGCTTACCTAATGAAAGATTAAATGAAACATATCAAAGATTTACAAAACTTTTGAATGAGCTAAAGAAATTTGGGATAACAAAATCAAATGATGAAAGAAACATAAAATTTCTGGATGCCTTACCTAGAGAATGGGGAAGTCTAACCATGACTTATACAACATTCTGGTCCCAGAGAAGAAGAAATATTTGAAGAATCCATTCAAAGAGGGGGATCTTTAGCTTTAATTTCAAACTCACAAAGAACACCTATCAGTGATCCACAACCTTCAAACAATCAAAATCTTGAAATTTCTGATACATCATCAGATTTTCCAGCTTTTGCTGAAGCAATAGCACTGCTCACTAAAACCTTTGAGCAGAGGTTGAGGGGAGGAGGCCAAAGGTACCAGAAAAGTGACAGAGGGAGGATGGATGGAAGTTCTACGGAAGAAGGTAGATCTAAGGATAAGGGAAAGGCTGAAGTTGTGTGTTATAAGTGCAAACAGAGAGGTCACTATGCATCAGAATGCAAAACCAAGAAACTGAAGGATGTTGCATATTATGAGAAGAAGCTGGAAGAAGCAAAGAAGCAACAACAAGTCAGTTTGATTGTAGGGACAGATACATGGCTATCTGATGATTCTTCTGATGAAGAAGAAGAAATGGCTAATTTCTGCCTTATGGCACTTTCTGATGAACTACCAGAAACTTTAGGACAGAAGGTAAATTTAGATAATCTTGATCTTGAACACAAGCTAAACAAGCTCATGTCAGATTTTCTGAATCTGCAAGATAAACAGAAATCAGATAGTAAAAAATCTGATGAGTTGCAAAGGACCATGAATAAAATTATACTTGAAAACCAATTACTGATAGAAGAAAGTTTAGATCACAGAGCTACAATTGAATTCTATGAAAATGAAAGAAAAGATCTTTACAAGAAAACTATGATAAAGAAATTAATGTAAGAGGTTTTCAACAAGCTAAGGAATTCATAAACTTTATTGAGTCCACACCAAAGAACAAATGAGAGGGTTTAGGATATGTAAAAACAAGTGAAATTAAACCCACCATCTTTGTAAAAGCAACACATCAGATTTCTGATAAATTCTCATCAGAATCTGATTCTGAATCATGCAAAACAACCAGTTCTGAATACTCTTTTGAAAACCCTACTTCAAGCAAAAGGGAGTGAATGCAAACAAAAAACTTTAAATATTCCAGAAGCAGTTCACTCATTGTTTCAAAATTATCCTCTCATTCCATCACAAGAAATCAATTCTGAATCTTGTATACGTGTTGACATACTGAAGCTTGTTCAACACCATCTCCAAAAGAAAAATGAAAAATCTATTCATGGCTCAGCATCCAAGATATATTCTGATGAAAGGCCGTCAAGAGAAAATAATCTGATTAAAATCTCATCAGAAAGAGTACCCAAGCAAGTCTGGGTACCAAAAACCCTCTAATTTTTTCATTTCAGGACCATCATGTGCAACAAATCTGGTACTGCAATTCTGGAAGCTCCAAGCACATGACTGGGGACAGAAGCTTACTCAGTAACTTCATTTCAAAACTGGGTAAAATGGTAAATTTTGGGAATGGAGTAAAAGGGAGGATTATGGGATATAGATGCATAAGGTATGGATGTTTGACCATAGACAAAGTAGCCTATGTAGAAGGCTTAAAGTACAATCTGCTAAGTTATGGTCAATTCTGTGATAAAGGTTTTCAGGTAACCTTCTTACCAGAAAAATGCTTGTTAATAGGTATGAATGATAATAAAATTTATTTAAGTGGAAAAAGGATAAGACAATCAATCTACTATTTTGATTTCAAAGTGTAGGATCGTTTTCAGACCCGAAACGAGTCGTTCAGAGGTGTTCTACTCAATATGAAAGGCGGAAACAGACATATCGATTTCGATTCAGCTAGATATTCACTTTAAATGTCTTTCTGATTGATTTGACAATGTTTTACAGCGAAACGATACTTCGGCAGCACTTCGGCTCCGGAAACACACATACACCAATGATTCAAACGAAATTACAAGACTGCTATTTATAGGCAAGCTAATTCCGCGTGAATGGTTCATGCGAAATTATAGATCACACAAAATTAAGGTTTCATGCAAAATTACCTGATAAGCATTCCAAACGAAATTAACTTGCTTCATGCGAAATTAACTTCTAGACATGTTTTCTTGAACTACAAGCCCTGATCTAACTACAAACATACAAGACTCAATACAAGACGAAGTCGACAGACGCATGCACCAACAGACTCCCCCTCGGATGTTGACGAATCTTATGTGTCGAGTCTTCAACGTCTTCAGTCTTTATCAGTCTTTTTGCACTTTCTGAAGTATCTGACAGTGTAAAACTTCTTCAATCTCCTCTCTTCTCTTTTCTTCAGCACCAACAAATAATCTCCCCTCGGATATCTTCAGACTCCCCCTTTCGATATGCTGGGATCACAGCCTGGCTTTTTGAAATCACAAACTCCACAGGTGTCAGAACCTGGCTCTCTATCACTCAGAATCAGGATTTGAAACCTGGCTATCCTGCACATTCTCTACCTCACAATAAATTTCACAAATTTAACATTTGAGAAATTTATACATCACTTGCAGAAATTAATATCTAATGAACCACTTGTAAGCCAAACACTCAAAATCTTTTCTTATTAAACACAAACTCCCCCTCACTAAATGTTCATCATATTTAGCACTTGGAATTTTGAAAATCAGCTCTTCAACACCAGTTGTCAAAAATATTTTTATATTTTTCAAAATTTATGCTAAACTACACTAAAATCTTTTTGGATTTTTGATTTTAAAGAAATGCAGTAAAGAAATATTTACAAACAATATTTTTTGTGAGTTTGTGTAAGAGGATCATATCAGTTTTTGAGACAAATCACTAATACCGTTAAGCTTTGAACATTTTAAGTTCTAAATAATTCACCTAGATTGTCAGTATACTGGTCCACTTAACTTTTCACACAAAGTTCAACTATTCTGAGATACGAGATTAATGTTTTAATGACTTAAACTTATTCACGTGTCCCACCTCAGAATATACTCCCGTATCTAGACTTCTATATCCAGTCTTACAGGTGAATGTACACTAATGATATCTGTAAATGGGAAAATGCGAAACCGTGAGAGCTCAGGTCAGAACTTCCGTTCGTGCAGAGAGATGACGGCTCGTCTTTAGGTGTGTCCCGTTTGGGGATCTTTTCTTCAACAGCACATGATTAGCATTTTTCAATGTTTCATGATTTTTGTACTGAGGGCTGGCTTTAAGATTAAAGCTTTTGCAAAGTATTATACGAGGACTAGGCTATTGCTCCCGCAAAATCAGAAGTCCTGGTATAATACCCCAGATATCACCACGCACAAAGACCTAGTATGTTAGAAATAGAAAATCTTTCCAACAAGATTTCGGGGGTTACCCATATATCCGAGAGATGTTCCCCACGATATAAGTAAGTTTTGATTTTAGGTTTATTTCCCGAAAACAATCTACTGAATGTATAAAAACCTACTGACACATCCGTAGTGAGATCATTTATCACATTTTGACTTTACAATTCTTTAGCATGCTGTGATAGTCCACTGATGTACTATCATTTCCTCTTTTTCACAACAAAACTCTTTTTTGAATTTTTAATGTTTTTGGATTTTTCTAGTTTTATTATGTTTTTGGATTTTTCAAATTTTCTAATGTTTTTGGATTTTCTGAAATTCTTACTCCCCCTAAAATTCAAAACCATTTAAGAAAATTGAAAACAAACTGTACAAGTAACGTGACAACTGTTGTGAAATGCTTCAATTCGCCGTCCAATTGGCATAAACAATCAGAACTCCCCCTTACAACAAACTATTTTCCCATTATGATTTCAAAACACTTAAGTTTGTTTTAATCAAAATGGTTTTACCGAAAAATAAGTTTTGTTGATTTTACCACTTGTAAAGTTTGGGTTTATTCATCACTTTGTTTCATTTAAACACTTGAAAAATTTTACAACTTTAGGTTTATTATCAACACAACCACTTGTAGAAAATCAAGTACAACTTAATGTCCCTGATTTACCACTTAAAAATTAAAATATCACAGTTACCAACCTGTGAACTTCTCAAGAAAGATGTCGATTCCTACTCCCCAATTACCAACCTGGGAGTTTCGGCAAGTCAGGATTTTACTTGTGAAAAACTTCCATCCAAGCCTGACCAAACTTGGATGTTTCTTCGTCAACTTCACTTGGGATGTAAGTTGCCATCTTTGTTTCATAAAAATCTTTTACCCCTTTCACCTTCCTATTGATCATCTTTCCAAAAATCTTTTTCACATTTCCATTAGAAACTTTTTCAATATCAAATTCTTTCTTTTTAGAATAGAATTGATTTGAAATCTCAACCTTACCACCTTTTGTTTAAAATTTTTAGCCCGCAATGGTGGAAAGTTCTCATCATCCATTGGCGGAACTGAATTTCATCTTTTATCTCAGCTTGTGGCTCCTCTGACTTTGTGGAATCTGATTCATCGCCAGATCTCACATCTGATTTCTTAACAACCCAAGTTTGGTTGTCAAGATTTCCCCTTTTTCTGTAAAACATGTTTGAACATTCACCAACTTCATATGTTGAGTTTTTGAAAACTTTGAATTTTTCAGTTGGTGATTCATTTTTCTCAACAACTTTTTCTTTTAGTTTAGAAATAACTTCCTGTTTTGTTTTGGTAGCCAATGGACAGTTCCAGGCTATATGACCAATTTCTTGACATCTAAAACAGGTTCTTGTCTCCTTTCTCTGATTGGCTTCATTCTTCATTCCTTCTTGCCTCTTCGCAAGGAAATCTTTGTTCGATTGTTTCCAGAATTTGCTCTTTGCTTCTTCTTCCGAACTTGTCCCTGAAACAAATGTAGTTTTTGGTTTAGAACTTTTCTCATTTTTATAATTTTTGGGTGGAATAAAACCAAGACCTTTCTTTTTGAAATTACCGTTATGATTTGGTTTCTTTTGAAAACAAGAACCAGAACCAGAACCAGAACCGTAACCCTTTTTCTTGTTTAATCGTTGTTGAACTCTTGAAGTGTACTTTTTAGGTTTTTCATTAAGATTTACATCTTTTATTTCAGAAATATTCATTTCTGTTAATTTGAAAACCTTTTTGATCTTTTCAGTTTGAACACTTTTTATTGGAAATTCTTTATCAGAATATAATTTGTCTGAATCATTCAAAGTCTATGCAACTTCAAATGTTTCGTCCTTCAAATTAGATTTTGATAAAAGAAATTCTTTATTGTAAACCCTTTTAGCCAACAGCTTTGAATTATTGACCAACGAGCTTGAATTGCTGACTGACGAACTTGAACTTTCAGACTCAGACTTTGACTCAGACTCTTCATCTTTATCCAACACCTGATTGACCATCTTTTTTATTAACTCGAATTCATGATCAGTATCAGACGATGTAAAAATGACGTCAATGTTTTCTGGTAATTCATCGGTTATTTCAGACTTTAGCTTTATATTGACTGCCTTTTTGACTTGCTCCTCATTTGGTTTTCTGGAAGAATATCCTTCCCAGTTCAGAGGCAGACACTTATTGTAACTGAAACTCTGTTTCTTACCAGTATCCTTCTTCTTTTCTTTCAGTTTCTCATCTTGAAATGCTTCAAAACCTGCAACAGTTGGATAAATTCGATTAATGAAATAATCAGAACTAGAATAACTTTGCAGTAAACGTCTAATTCTCTCATTTTCAATCCTCTCAGTCTCTCCAACTCTTGCTTTAGCTTTGCACATTATTCAATGTAATGATTGATAGCTTTCTGCTTGGACATCATCACAGCATTCATCATTGTCAATGCATCTTCTCTTTCAGAATTTGTCTTTTGTAAACCAGTTACCGTTCTGTTCAATACGTCATACGAATCTTTCACATAATTGAGATTGAACAATAGTTGTTCTTTCATCTTGTCAAACTCACACAACTTTTCATCTTTCTCTATGCACTGCTTGCAAGATTCCAAGCATTTAAGACACAGTTTGATAACTTCAACAATTTTTTCAACTTCAATGACTTTCTCAACTTCAATCACCTTCTCATTTACAACAATTTCCTCAGCAATTTTAACTTTTTCATTTTGAACAATCTTCTCTTTTTGGGCTACACTTTCACATTTCTTCTTTTTCAGTTCTTCTGCTGCTCGTTTTTCTTTCGGCTTCTCCAAGCGATCTGCAAAATAAAATTGAAAGCTTTCAGGAGATAAATGAGTTTTTGCAATAATAATATGCATTTCTTCCTCATCATCACTACTGTCATCAGTTGGAGATTGATAAAAGATTATTGTCTTTTCTGAACTATCATCTGAAGAACTAAAATCAGATGGTGATTGATCAAAAACTGTTGTTCTTTCTGAATTTTCATCTGATGAAACAGAATCAGATTCTTGACTTGTATCATTACTATCAAACACTTTCATCCATTCTGTCAGCAAATCAGGCTCTTGAATGACTTGTGCAATGAGAGCTACAACTTTTGAATCAGGTGGATATTTGTCCCAGCTGAAGCCTTCTGCCACCTTTTCATCATCTTGACCAATAATACCAAAATAAGCTTTCTTATTTGCTTCTTCAATCTTTTTTGCATGTGCAGTTTGTGGCTCTTTTTGTTGATGTGGTTGATGAGCAACTTGTTGATATATGGCTTTCCGATAGTAATCATCTTTTCCAAACGGATTCTTTACTCCACTTGCTTCTTGATTTCTGCATTCTCTCTTAAAATGTCCTTTCTCCCTGCATCGAAAACAAGTAACTTTAGATATATCAAAACCTAAAGTAGAGACATTTGCGTCTAAGAAATCATTTCTTCCTGTAATCATCTTAAACTTTTCTGCTCTTCTCAAAACACTAGCTAAACACCATTTAATATCCATGAGTTCCATTTCTTCTGCATCGATCTGATCGTAATCCTCTTTCGTCAGCATAGGATTTCCGATCCTTCCAGCAACCAATCCTTCATAAGATTCCAGCACGGTAGCAAGTAACGCCATGTGATCTTTAGCAACTTCTTCAGAAAAACGTTGACCATTCAGAAGATTTAACGCAATATTGCATTGAATCACAAACCCATTTCCATTCTTTGATCCTTGAGATTGATAACTTGAAGCTGAAACATTTGGACTAACATTTGGATATGAAGAAAAACCACTGCTGCTGTTTGGACTTTGATTGATTGACCCAGATGAGTTTTCCGCACTGAAAGCAGTTTGGATTTTCGGACTCGCTTCAACATCCTGAACACTCCCTTTGAAGTACATCTTAACATCTTGTTGTGCACTTGGATTGCTCATTCTAGCAATCTTTTGTTGTTCAAGATCTTGTCCTTCAATCTTTTCGATGAACTGAGAAATTGTTAATCCATCATATTCCCCAGTGTTTTTCAAAATCATCAAAAATGTACCCCATTCTTTCTGAGGTAAAGCATCAGCCAATTTGTCTACCCATTCCTCTCATTCTTTGTTGATATCTAACAGTGACATTGACCGTACTAAGTGACAGTATCTTTTAATCAACTTCTTTGTATCTTCTCCCGGTAAACTTGTAAACAAGTCAAATTCTTTCTTTAACAATGCCTTTTTACTCTTGATCATTTTTTCACTTCCTGCAAACTTAATTCGAAGTGCTTCCCAAATTGAACGTGAAGTCTTATCATGTTGAAGCAATACGAATATGTCTTCTTTAATAGCTTGTTGAAGTAAACTAATCATCATCTTTTCTGCTTTATACATGTCACGTTCTTTGTCTGAAAATTCAGAAATCTTTTTCTCAACTCCCAAATCTGTATGTGTTAGTACATACTTTTTCTCAATACACTCCCAAGATCTCAAATGGTTAGCTTGAACCCAGTTCTCAAAACGATCTTTCCATCCATAGTATTCTTCAATGCCCATAAGCTTCGGGGATTTTTGCATTGTTCCGGTTTCATTTTCAATGTTCATGCTTTGAGCAATGGCAGCCGGAGTAGTCGGAGATGTAGCAAAAGCGTTACAGAATTCCTCTTCCATGATTCGGTAACAAGTTTTTCAAGACAGATACTTTCAAACGAAATTAGTTCTCTTCAAACAAAATTCCTCCAAGCGAAATTAACTTCCCAAGCGAAATAGCTTGTTCAAGCGAAATTACCTGCACAACAGACTTTCAAACGAAATTGTAGCTCGAGCGAAATTAGGATCTTCAAACGAAATTAGAAGTTTCAAACGAAATCACCAAACGAAATTAATCTTTTGAAACGAAATTATAATTTCATATGGAAAAACTACGGAATTAGTAGCAATTTCAAACGAAATTAAACTCAAAATGTAATTCCGTGCGAAATTAAGATGTAGTTCCACGCGAAATTATGCTGATTTTAACATTTCGGTCAAACTTTTGTCAAATTGATCAGGTTATAGCTCGATTTTAGGTCCAATTTTCTCAAGGCTTTGTTAAAACACAATTTTGCTTATGATTTGTGAAATTCAGATCATTTTGACCGTTAAAACTTGTTCAATTTTGAAAAGAAGGTGAAGAAGATAGAAATTAAGATGAAATCTGGCTGAAATCGACAGAACTCCTCCTCCTGAGCTCTGATACCACTTGTAGGATCGTTTTCAGACCCAAAACGAGTCGTTCAGAGGTGTTCTACTCAATATGAAAGGCGGAAACAGACATATCGAGTTCGATTCAGCTAGATATTCACTTTAAATATCTTTCTGATTGATTTGACAAAGTTTTACAGCGAAACGACACTTCGGCAGCACTTCGGCTCCGGAAACACACATACACCAATGATTCAAATGAAATTACAAGACTGCTATTTATAGGCAAGCTAATTCCGTGTGAATGGTTCATGCGAAATTATAGATCACACGAAATTAGGGTTTCATGTGAAATTACAAAGTAATTTCGCACGAAATTACCTGATAACCATTCCAAACGAAATTAACTTGCTTCACGCGAAATTAACTTCTAGACATGTTTTCTTGAACTATGAGCCCTGATCTAACTACAAACATACAAGACTCAATACAAGCGAAGTCGACAGACGCGTGCACCAACACAAAGAAGAAAATGAACATCCAAAATTATGTTTTTTTTTTTCAAAAAATTAACAAGGGTAGTAGTTGGTTGTGGCACAAGAGGTTAGCCCACTTAAATTTCAAAAATCTAAGCAAATTAGCAAGCAAAGGCCTGGTAAAAGGATTACCTTTCATATCCTCAAAGAAGGATAAAATGTGTGAAGCTTGTGAAATGGGAAAATCCAAAAGAATCTCACACAAATCAATTTCTGAGTCTTCTATAACACAAAATTTGGAACTTTTACATATGGATCTATGTGGACCTATAAGTACAGAAAGCTTTTCTGGAAAGAAATACATACTTGTAATTGTAAATGATTTTTCCAGGTACACATGGGTAGAATTTGTAAGAAAGAAAAGTGAAACTCCTGATCTGATCATTAATTTCATCAGAAAAATTGAAAATCTGTTAAAATTAACAGTCAGAAGGATCAGATCAGACAATGGAACATAATTTAAGAATTCAAAAATTGAGAGCTTTCTTGTAAATAAAGGAATCACGGTTCTAGTACGTTATTGTGTGTTCGATCACGCACGTTCACGGATTCCGCACGTCGAACGTTCGTTACGCAATCGAACGACGTCAAAACCGGTCCTACATTTTCTGCTCCCAGAACACCCCAACAGTATGGGGTGGTAGAAAGAAGAAATAGGACCTTAGTGGAAGCAGCCAGAACAATGCTTGCTTATGCTAAAATGTCCACTCATTTTTGGGCAGAAGCAATAGCAAATGCTTGTTTTACCCAAAACAGATCCATAATGAACAAAAGGCACAATAAAACACCCTACAACATTATCAATGAAAGAATTCCAAGTGTAAAATTTTTGCATACATTTGGTTGTAGATGTTTTATTTTCAATGATTTTGAAAGCTTTGAGAAATTTGACAGAAAAGCAGAGAAGGGTATTTTTCTTGATTATTCTTTGTCCTCAAAAGCTTATAGAATTTTTAAACACAAGGACAATCAGAGAAAGCTTATATATATCTTTTGATGACTCATCAGAAACAGAAGTTTCTGATGAATATATGAAGGAAATAAACTTTTCTGACAAACAAGAAAAATATGAACATTTTTTTGAAATGATAACAGAAGATTTCTTAGAACATGATAAATCTCTTACAAACAAATCAATAGATAATTCATGTACTAACCCTGCGGAACAAATGGAAAATGCATCAGAAATCTTGAATCAGAATATGTCTGACAATCAAAATTCTGATACATTCCATACAACTGAGACAATTGTTCAGGGGGAAACATCAAATCCATCCGAACCAACAACTTTTCACAACAAGTTAAGATGGCTAAAAGGACATGTTTATTCTGACATCATTGGAAATCCAGCAGATGGTGTAAGAACAAGATCTGCAACAGCACACGAGTGTGCATTTGCTGGGTTCTTAAGCAAGATAGAACCCAAGTCTGTCAAAGAAGCTCTTAATGACTCAGACTGGATTCAAGCAATGCAAGAAGAGCTTGATCAGTTTGAAAAGAGTAAGGTATGGGATCTAGTGCCTAACCCAAATGACAAATCTATCATAGGCTCAAAATGGGTATTCAGAAATAAATCAGATGAGAATGGCATAATCACCAGGAATAAGGCAAGGTTAGTAGTCAAAGGTTATTGTCAACAAGAAGGTATTAACTATGATGAAACCTTTGCACCAGTGGCCAAATTAGAAGCAGTAAGAATCTTTCTTGCTTATGCTGCATCCAAAGACTTCAAAGTATATCAAATGGATGTGAAATCTGCATTCCTGAATGGTAAGATTGAGGAAGAAGTTTATGAGCATCAACCTGAAGGCTTTGTTGATCCAAAATTTCAAAACCATGTTTATAGATTAAACAAAGCCTTGTATGGTTTGAAGCAAGCTCCTAGAGCCTGGTATGAAACACTTTCAAACTTCTTACTCAATTCTGGCTTCACTAAAGGTACTATTGATACAACACTTTTCCTCAAAACACACAAAGGTCACACCTTGTTAGTCCAAATATATGTTGATGATATTATATTTGGATCAACAAATGAAAATTTCTATAAAAAGTTTCAAAAGTTAATGACCACCCACTTTGAAATGAGCATGATGGGTGAGTTAACCTTTTTCTTAGGTTTACAAGTAAAACAAAGAATTGATGGAATATTTTTGAGTCAATCAAAGTATGTGAAAAAAATTCTGCAAAAATACTCACTTGAAAATTGCTCAATTTCAAAAACTCCCATGGCAACAGGGAACAAATTGGATTCTGATAAAGATGGAATATGTGTAGATATTAAAACCTATAGGGGATGATAGGATCATTGCTATACTTAACTACAAGCAGACCAGATATTATGTTTGCAACATGCTTTTTGGCTAGATATCAATGCAATCCTAAAGAATCCCACCTAAAAGCAGTAAAAAGGGTTTTTAAATATCTAAAAGGGAAATCAGAATTTGGTCTCTGGTATCCTAACGATACAAATCTTGAACTAATTGCATATGCAGATGCAGATTATGCAGGTTGCAAGATTGACAGAAAAAGCACATCTGGTGCATGTCAAATCTTGGGAGAAAAGTTGGTATGTTGGGCAATTAAGAAACAAAACTGTGTTGCAACATCAACAGCTGAATCAGAATATGTTGTAGCAGCAAGTTGTTGTTCACAAGTGCTGTGGATGCAAACTCAGCTGAAAGATTATCGAGTAAATCTGACAAAATACCCATCCTATGTGATTCTAAGAGTGCAATTGCAATAACAGAAAATCCAGTTCATCACTCTAGAACCAAGCACATAGATGTCAGATATCACTTCATAAAGGATCATGTTGAAAAAGGTAACATAGAAATGTACTTTGTTCCAACATAAAACCAAATTGCTGACATTTTTACAAAACCTCTTGATGAAAAGAGACACAATTTTTTAATCAGCAAACTTGGCATGGTTAACATAAAAGATGAAGATCTTTCAGAAAACAAAAGGTTACAAACTGAAAACCAAACTGATAAACATGAAGATGAAAATTCTGATAATCAAAGGATAATTCAACAAATAAAGAAATCCATCAATCTGATGGAATATCAGAAGATCTGATAAATCATCAATGAATTTGATGATTTATCAGAAAATCTGAAGAAGTATCAGAAAGAAAATCTGATGAAATCATCAAAAATTCTGATAAAACATCAGAAACTTTGTTGAAACTTCAGAATAGTAACTGATCATCAGAAAATTTTATGAAGTTTCCATCTTCTTTCATATCTCATACTTGTATAAACTCATAACTGTGAATAGTTTGTTTTTGAATTTTTTTCTTCTTTTGTTTATTCTTAAAAAAAACACAAAAACATGACAATAGATCTAGGGGAACTAAAACAGCATATCTGTTAAAAACAAGGAAAATCTGGTGAAGTTCAAAAGAGATCTGATGATTCATCCGAAAATCTGATGATATATCAGAAAACCTAATAAATCATCAGAATCTGCTCATACATCAGAAAATTCTTAAAAATAACCAGAAAATCTGATAAATTAACAGAAAATAAGAAGGAATATCAAGAGACATTGCTCTAAACCAGATTCAAAGAAACTTGCAAAAACATAAATTTCTTTCAAAAGTTTCAGTCAAAATTAAAAAAAAATTTCTGGGTAATCTATCTTCAAAAGGAATGGAACAAAATTGTATTGTATCAAACAATACTTCTTGAAGATCAGAACAAAGATGTGAAGTTCAGAAATGCTATGTAAGTGAAATCTTCAAACTCTACTTATTCCCTCTCATCTAAAAAAATGTTGATTCAATCTTTAAATATGAATCAAATGTATTCTGATGAAGTATGAAGAAAATCCAACTCTCCAAGTTCTATTCAAAGATTTTCTGATATACATCTTCAAAAGGAAAACTTGGGAAGATACACCATCACAAAAAGGTTTTTATTGGACCTTTTTAAAACAAAAGGGGTCCCACATGAAGAAAAGGTGCAACTTGGACATTAGTGTTTATCTGCTAAATCCTTGGAATCTTTGATTTTCAATAAAAGATTTATATTAAATTAGAGATAAACCAAAGATTTTCAAAAACGGTTGTTTCCTAAACGGATTAAAAACATCATTAAGGTGTCATAAACCACCTTAAATACAAACAACCCACAAAAAACACTCAAAGATCTCTGTCTCAAAAACACTATAAATACCTCATTCAAAAACAGAGACTTTCATCTTCAACCTTCCTCCTCAAAACCCTAAAAACCCTTTTCCGAAACAAAAACCTCAATTCTTAGTGGCTGCTATCAACATCAATATGCCACCAATTGAACACTCTGTTCCACTCATCACCGAAGCTGAATTTCTTCCATTAAAGAGCAACAATGAAGCGATGAACGACAATATTGAAGAATATGATACAAAGTGACAAATCCTGATTGAATTTTTTATCAGATGCCCTATAGCTCAAGCTCTCACAAAGACCAGAGAGGTACTAGAAAAACTTATACAACAAGTTGTAAAGACACTCAAACTCTCAAATCAAATCGAGCTTACAACACATCTGTGGGGAGATATCTTCATTACAATTTCACCAGAGAAAATAAGGGAATGTTTGGAACTACCCTTAAGCCAAAGCTATGAACAAGCACCAGAAAAGGAAGATATGTTTTCACTACTTGATGCAGTAATGGGTTACAAGACAAAGATCTCAAAAATCAGTGAATTTAAGAGGAATTAGCTACCTGCCTTTCGGCAAGTGTTAATGGAAATTCTGAACAAGTGTTTATCATTAAAAATTGGAGGTACAGATCAGATAAATATGAATGTTCTGACAATTATGTTTAGCCTCATTAGTGGGTTGAATATTGATTTTGGAACAGAAATATTTAATCTAATCAGAAGATCAATTCTGACTAACACTGGAAGGATAGATTCACATCTACCTTTTCCCAGATTTCTGTCAGTCATAATTTCTGATGCATTTTCTGAAAGGTACCTAGAAATTCTAGCATCAGAAAATATGTGGAGTACAGAAATCATGAGACCTTGGACTGCTGTAGGGTCTTGGAAGTCAGATTATGATGTGCATGTTCTGTCGGAAAGAATGATGAATCTGATACCAGAAGATTCACCTTACAGAGCAGAATACCTAAGGATGTTAATCAAGAAGCCAGAGAACAAAGAAGTTTCTGATAGTGTGTCCCCTATGGAGCATGATGCACAAGAGTCAAGCACACCAAGAATGGAGCAGCAGGGTGAATCAGAACCTCATCAAGCTGATGAAGATGTGAACTTGAGTCCTGTGGCAGACAAACATCATGCAGAAATCTCACACATGGGAGAAACAGGTGCACAACACTCTAAACATATTATTGTTCATAATTCTGAGAGTGATTCTGATGATTCAAGGAAATTATGAAGTTTCACAAAGAGGCACTGTTTCTGAAAGACAAAATGTGAGTAGAACCAAAGACCTATTTTCTGAATCAGATTCTGAGGAGGAAAATGTGGTGGCAACAGGTGGAGATCAGTCTACTGATCAAGGACACCTGGTTGAGAAAATTAAGAGTTTCTCAACAACTCATGGAGAACCTGAAAAGGTTCAAGGATATGAGGAAAACCAGAATTTGAATGAGTTTCAATTTTCTGGTAAGGTTATAGAGAATATGGAATATTTCTCAATCCTCTTAACCTTAGAACAGCAGACAATGTGTTTTCTGCTGGTGTTAGAGGTGGAACATCTGTTGTTCCTCCAATTACCCAAGGACATCAATCTATGTCAACTGAACAATTGCACAAAGAACTTGATGACATAACAGCTGTTTGTACTGGGAAATCAGCAACAGAAGAAAAGCATGATCTGATACTGGTAGAGATCAGAAATCAAAAGTCAGATATTAAAACCTTATCAGAAACTGTCAAAGCTGTACAGAAACAAACAGAAGATAACACAGCAGCATGGCTGAGGCTTTTGAGAAACTGATGGTGGAATTATCTGCACAGAAAAATCAAGATAAACTGGAGTTTCAGAGAATGAAGAAACAAGGAGAAACAAATGCTCAAACTCTTGCTAATGTTCATCTGTTAGTAAAGAGGTTGCAGTACAATGTTGCCAGACTGGCAAAGGTTGATTTTCATGAACTGAAAGCTCCAATTCCACAAGAAAAACCAGCAGGAGAGTCGGAAACTCCTCAAAAACAATTCAAACAACCAGAAGTCACTGAACAAGATCCAACCAAACAATCAGAAACTTCAACAACACAAAAACAGAAGCAACCCATGGGTCCTCCTCCTAGTAAGCCAAAGTTACTCATGGGTCCTCCAACAAATATTCCAAACCAGACACATCAAAGGTGCCAATGCAAGGAGCTGTTCCAGTTCAATCATCTTCCACAGCTCTCACAGGAGAAACAAAATTCAGCAAAAAGTTGAATACAAAAGAGAAGAGAAGAATGGAACATGAAGTAACATCCTCAAAAAGGCCAAGAAAAGTGATTGGAGAAGATTTAGATGGAAACTCAAAGAATTCGAAGTGCTGAAAGGTGATTTACATACAATTATGTTCCCTGAAGAACACTTAAAGCACTACTACTAGAACAAATAAGAAGAAAAACCTGAAAAGCCACTCTCTCCAATAAGCAGAAATATCGTTGAACTTAGAGTTGCAGGAAAATTGGAAATGTTTCACAAACCAGTCACAAATCCAATAGTTTCTATTGAAAAGATTATCACTATCAATGCTGTAGGAGGTGTCTTAGGTACTGGTGGACAGAAAAAATTCACCCTGATCAGGAAAGATAATAGTGATACAATTGTTACTGATGGAGACCTGGCTGATGAACTTTACCCAATGAGTTTAGTAAAGTTGAAGCAGCTTATTGATAATGACAAAAGTTCTGCAGTTGTGATTAGAAGAGCTCTTGACAGTATCAAGAAAGCAGGAGAAAAGTTATATCAAAGGGCTGCACTGACAGATTTTGATCTGTGTATAAACTTTGAATATAGCAAAAAGGTACTAACACCTCCTCCTAACAACACCATTCCAGCTGAAATTCCTCTCAACAAAGTAAGAACTAGAGCTATCTTTGACAAATCAGAAATATGTGTGCTTTTCAAAGATGCCTATGATGAGAAAGCTCTGTTCAGAGTCAGTGAAATATACAGGTATTCCAATCAAACTCTGAAATATATAAAGAATTACATGAATGAGAAACAAGAGCAGCTCAAGAAGAAGGGGAAGAACAATGAACAGCTGAGAAAGACAATTGAAGATGACATAGATAAATGGATAGAAGCCAGAGGTTGGTGCAAAGAACTTTAAAAAATAACTCAAAAGGCAATTGACTACAAGAAAATGCCGAAACCAGCTGACAAGTACAGAAGTGGAGTGAAGATCAATTGATGAATTCATGAGTTTGAATTTCTGATTTTGAGAACAATATTTTTTTTCTACTTGTTTTGAACAATGGTTGGTTTGATTCTGTTTTATGTTTCTGAATTTGGTTGTTTGAACTTTCTTTTAAGGATTAGTTGAAGTATGTTTATGTTTGATGTAGATAGTTCATTTTCTTACAATACTTAAGAGGAAACTGTTAGGAAACTTTATTTGTAAGTATTGAAGAAAATTGGATTCAACTTGATCTATGAAGAAGATAATAGTCCTAAAGATCAAAACAAGAAGAAGAAGATCGGATAGGACAACTGAAAGCAACAATATCTACTTCAAAGTATCATAAGTTGATCAAGAGCTGAAGAAGATTATCAGAGAAGGTCTTTCTGATGGATCTCATCAGTTTTTGACAATTCTGATCATTAGATTTTCTGATGATTTGTTCACCAGAATTTCTGATGAAGTGGTTTATCATAAATTCTGATAAAACCCCACTTGTCTAAAATTCAGTTCTATCCTGCCACAATAACCGAAGCAACTTGACATTATTGGATATCATGATGACAAAGGCAACTTGATTGTTGGATTCAATGAATATGTCAAAGAGCTACTTTTTGCAGGACTTATACATGAATAAACAAATGTTTATTCATGTATCCAAGACGTCTATAAATAGAAGGCTCATCAATCAGAGAACAATGAGTTAAGCTTATCATTCAATACATACTACAAACTCCATTGTCCTTTCACCTCAGAATTCAAGTATTCATTTGTAATAGATAATAATCTTACAATCACCTTGTAAACCATTTTGTTTCAAAGTGATATAAACTTGAAAATTTTGTAGGTCTTGTTTCTTGAAAGTCTGATTTCTATTTCCGCACACTATTTTCACATCTACTAAAATCAATTGCCATATTACGTGAAAAGAAGTTTTTAAGTCCAAACTGGGACCAACACTACTAACATCATGTTAGTAAAAGTTAGGTAAGTTAAAATTTGACGTGACACTTTAACTAACCCCTACTAATTAAATCACACCATGCAACATAATAGTTTATTTTTTTATGTGAAAGTAATACATATGTAACGAGAAACTCTACAAAATGTATTTTATACATATTCATTTCATATCGAGTAACATGTGTATTTTTTATTATGTATTATACTAGTGTTATGTGCCGCCCGCGTTGCGGTGCGCTAAACCGAATATTTCTTAGTTTAATAACATGTACGCCTTTGTTTCGCTTACTTATACATGCTACTTATAACACGATCTCAAAAAAAAGATACATCGATTCAATCAATTAAACCAAAACACTACCATAGTTTTGCCAAAAAAAAATAACTAAAACGATGGCAAGCATGTAATTTAGAGCTGGGGGCAAAACGATAATTTCTTAGGACGAATTAGCGAGTGCTAGGCAGCTGTTTGGCACGAAAAAAACTACACTGAGTCAACGAAGTAAAATAAAACACTACCATAGTTTTGTCCAAAAGGAAAACACGATGGCAAGATTGCAATTTTGAACTGGGGTAAAATCGTAATTTTGAAATGGAGGCAAAATCATATTTAGCACTGAGGGCAAAACCATAATTTTATTTAGAACGGGGGGCAAAATCATAATTTTAAGTTGGGGGCAAAAGCAAAATTTTATTTTGAACTGAGGCGAAATCGTAATTTTAAACTCGAGGTAAAATCGTAATTTGGCAGAACCATAGCTGGGGGCAAAACCATAATTTTATTTTAAACTGCGGGCAAAATCGTAAATTTCAACTGAGGGGAAAATCGTAATTTTAAGCTGAGGACAAAACCAAAATTTTATTTTGAAATGGGGGCAAAATCGTAATTTTAACTAATATATGCTTTACTTAAAAAGAAAAAAAGAAAAAAGGTTGTTCGTTGCTGCCATCATTATCCAATAAGAAAATGGAACTATTCCCCGTAAGGGGAAATGTAAATGTAGTAAATGTTTATCGGCATGTAAATGATATTAATTTATTTTTGAATGATTACCATATGTTTTTAAACATAATAAACTCAGAAGATAGAAAAATGGGTGATTTTAAAATTGTTTATTCATTTAGCATTAACATAATCACAATTTCTTTATGTGATTACATATTTCTTGATCTTAAAATGTACGTAATTATCGAGGGTTTGGTTAGTTTTCATCGCCAACCTGGTAAAAGATTCCATACAGAAGCTGGCATAATACATCGAAGTCAACATTACAAGCGAAAAAAAAATGAACTAGACACCGAAGCATTTTGACAACCCGACTATCCCAAATTTTCAAGGTCAACGCCATAGATTTTGACTTGTTTTTCACCCACATGTAACTTAGAGTTTCAACCTCTTCAATTACCACAGCCACCGAAGGATCTTTTGACTCGAACACAGGCATGTTTCTCGATTTCCAGATGCTCCAAAGAGAAGTGAGTAATACAACGTGGATAGCCTTTTTGCCTCTCTTTGATCCGCTCCGAAACTTGTGAGTAGAAAGCAAATCCTTAATCTCATAAGCGTATATGGGGGAGAGATGGCACCAAATACTGATAATATTCCATACCGTTTGAGAGAAATCGCACGCGATAAAAATATATTCCACTGATTCTTGGATATCCCCACATAGACGGCGCATGAGATTTAGGACGTGGATATTCCTCCTAAGAAGAGCATCCATAGTAGGTAGGAAATAAATCTGAGCAGAAAGGCTGCCAAACTGTTGGAAGGGAAATAAATCTGAGCAGAAAGGCTGCCAAACTCATTTAGCGACTCTTTTAAACTTCCCACGGAGAACAAACCGTCATTTGCCTTAGTCCAAACCCAACAATCCCGACCATTCAAAAACCCAATCAGAGATTATTCAGCTCTGATTGTTCCACCAGAGTCATATTTTGGTGGCTCCAATTCCAGGAAAAAACTAACCCATTTGTCCCCTGGCTAATACGATCAGCCATGACACACGACTTTGCACTTTCAAAAGCGTAAAGATTAGGGAAGGCGGTCTGAAACGGCTATGATCCGGCCCAAAAATCCAGCCAGAAAAAGACCGACAACCCATCAGAATTACACCTTTTATCAAAAGATCCAAGTTTACCTCCCTTGTAACCAAATCTCTTTTTATGTTTACACTTTTTTTCCACGGGCCCGGGTTCGATAGCCTCATTGGGATAAAAGACCATGATCGAGAACCGCTATTAATCGACCATACAACTCTCCTCCATAGAGCACATTGTTCCGACTTGAATCTCCACCACCACTTAGCTAGCATAGCGAGATTGGCGTCTCTAAGAGAACCTACACCTATACCTCCTTGATCCACCGGTTTCATAACCTTCACCTAAGCCACCTAACTTATCTTGTCCTTTTCCTCATGACCGCCCCAAAAAAACACACGCCTGGCCTTTCCAAAGTATTAATAACTTGAACTGGCGCCCGATGTATAGAGAAAAAATACGTTGGCAAGGCATTTAGGACAAATTTAAGGAGAGTAGTTCGACCCCCTATAGAAAGTTGACGGGCTTTCCAAAGGGACATCTTGTTTCGAAACTTATTAATTATAGGATTCCAATTCCGAATCAAGTTCATATTACTACCAACCGGGAGCCCAAGGTGAGTAAAAGGAAAAGAGCCCACCTTACACCCGAACACAACTGCCAAATTTGAGACTTCCAATTGAGTTAACAGTTCAACATATTTCATAAGATCATATCAAATTCGGAAATGTGTATCTTAATTTTGTAACTCCATAAGGACATTTTTATCAAGAATTGGCTTGACGTGATCGCAAAGCCGGTCTTGAAAATCCAGGTGTCATGTCCGAGCCCAAAAATCATGCCCCTTAGCCTTATCGAAATGGATAATTTAAACTATTTTTATTGCCGCCCATTGTTATTATTTAGAAAAAAACTAGAATGGGTACTAGGCTAATACCTAATGGGCTTAAGTTATAAATTTTGAGATTGATAGTTTTTAAATGAGCCTAAGTTATGAGTTTATGTTTTAGGGTAAAGTTATCCTACAAAGTCTCATAAATCTAAGAAGTGTACAAAGACACAATAAGTCGCAAAATATTACATAATATCGATTAAAATATAACGCAATTTCAAGGAAAAAAGACACGTTGAGTCATAAAAAAGTCAAAATGACGCAAATATAGAAAAAACACAATGCTAAATAAAAAGATACAATGATATTTACAAAAATTCAAAAATCTACAAGCTAAAAATCCAAAAGTGAAACCCTAAAACCTCATATCGTATAGTTCGATAAGATGGTTTCAATGTCGCTTGAATGAGGTTAATCAAAGTTTGTTTGGTACCCTTCTTACGACTTCTTAGTTTTATGAGACTTTGTATTTACTCTTACTGGGTTTTCTATTTAAAAAAATATAATAATATATAGATATATATATAGGAATTAATTTTAATGTGCCCCAAGATAAATGTGCTGTAACATTTGTGCTTGTAATCATTATGAACAGTTCTATTATCAATAAAAAAATGTTATTTGTTCCCAATGTTTGTTTGGTTGTGTTTGACATTTTTCATGTTTTGAGTTTTGTTCAATTTCAAACTCTACATCGCTTTCTGGAGAATTATACGCAAACTAGTGCGTAAACGTACTCAGTTTAATGCGAAAAATACTACGGAACATCAACATATACTCAACATACCTTAAATAACCTTTACATAACTTAGAAATAAGTTTTGAAGGCTTTGGTATGACAAAAACAAGTTAATTCGCTTACAGGGACTAAACTTGACAAACCGTGAAAGTATGCCAATTTGAACTGTAACGAACATTCCGGAACATGTCCATAAGTTAAACATACCATAAATATCCTTTGCATAGCTTAGAAATAGGCTTTGAGGGGTTTGGTATGCTAAAACAAACTTTTGGATCATTCAGGGACTAAAAGTGTCAAAAAGTGCACAAGTTTGCACTTTTGTGCATAACTTACGTTCTGAATACATCCGGACATCCAAAAATTTATGTAAGCATCCTAATATTATGCCTTAGTGTTTGGCATGACTCCGTTAGTTCATTTCCAACTCTGATGAAGCAACCGTTGAAAATGACTCCGTTAGTTCATTTTCGTTTCTGACGATTATTCCGTTGGGGAAATGAATACCCGTTGTGTAATCCTTCATTTCCAACTCTGATGAAGCAACCGTTGAAAATGACTCCGTTAGTTCATTTTCGTTTGTGACGATTTATTTGTTGGGGAAATGAATATCCGTTGTGTAATCCTTCATTTCCAACTCTGATGAAGCAACCGTTGAAAATGACTCCGTTAGTTCATTTTCGTTTCTGACGATTATTCCGTTGGGGGAATGAATATCCGTTGTGTAATCCTTCATTTCCAACTCTGATGAAGCAACCGTTGAAAATGACTCCGTTAGTTCATTTTCGTTTCTGACGATTATTTCGTTGGGGAAATGAATACCCGTTGTGTAATCCTTCATTTCCAACTCTGATGAAGCAACCGTTGAAAATGACTCCGTCTGTTCATTTTTCGTTTCTGAAGATTTGTCCGTTTAGGAAATGAACATCCGTTTGCTTATTCCGTCATTTCCATTTCTGAAGAATACTCGTTGAGGAAAATGACTCCGTCTGTTCACTTTCGTTTCTGAGGAATGACCGTCAAGGAAATGACAGGATACTGCCTTGCATATCACTGATGGTTATTTGGCAGAGTCACAAATAGACTCCTACGAATAAATTTCGGAACGAAATTTCCTAAAGTAGGGGAGACTGTGACACCTGTGTCACCGCGACCATCAAACAAATACCAAGCCGATGAAATATTATATTTCATACTTGGGATCTTGTATAAATATGTATATCTTTTGCACATATCAATTCTTGTTCAATTTCAAACTCTACAACGCTTTCTGGAGAATTATACGCAACCTAGTGTGTAAACGTACTCAGTTTAATGCGACAAATACTCCGGAACATCAACATATACTCAACATACCTTAAATAACCTTTACATGACTTAGAAATAAGTTTTGAAGGCTTTGGTATGGCAAAAACAAGTTAATTCGCTTACAGGGACTAAACCTGATAAACTGCGAAAGTATGCCAATTTGAACTGTAACGAACATTCCGGAACATGTCCATAAGTTAAACATACCATATATATCCTTTACATAGCTTAGAAATAGGCTTTGAGGGGTTTGGTATGCTAAAACAAACTTTTGGATCATTCAGGGACTAAAAGTGTCAAAAAGTGCACAAGTTTGCACTTTCGCGCATAACTTACGTTCTGAATACATCCGGACATCCAAAAATTTATGTAAGCATCCTTATATTATGCCTTAGTGTTTGACATGAGAAAAATCCATTCGTCGCGCATTTTGGATCGTTTTTCGCGCTTATGCGCATTCCGTCGTAATTAAGCGAACATCGCAATCGTACGACCAAACGAACCGACATCCGGAATATTTTTGAGCATATTTCAAGTCCCCTACACTTTAACTTCATCTTAGAGCCTTGAAATGAGGTTAACGGGGCTTAAACGTGCCAAAAATGGGCCAAATTGCATGTTTCTGAAGTGCAGGGACTAAAACTGAAAATTCTGAACTGTGACCCTCAGGCGGGGCGCGTAAGGATTGCCCAAATCCTTACGCGGGGCGCGTGGGACTATCAGACCAGATTCAATGTTTGAATCCACTTGCAGTTGGCCTTTCGTTCGTTCAAGGGGCAATGCCCTTTCACCCAATCAAGAGCCAAGGGCCATTTTCAGTAACCACAACATTTTGACAAGTGGACGCTCAAGATAGTGGCACAAAAATCAAGAAACGATCCTAAGGTTCTACTTTTCATATAAATACCCCCCCCTTGATGTAAAACCCACACAATCTGATCAAAATACTCTAAGTTGATGCCATTGCTTCATACCTAAGCTCTTTGATCTAGATTAGCATTCGGGGACTCTCCGTAAGTCTTATTTCGTTCTTTTATTCGCTTTTCAAGTTCAAAAGTCAACATTTTGTTGACTTTCTGCATTGACCAGCCTATGGTCAACACGAAGTTCTTGGAACTTCATAACGTGAGCGTGATCACGATGGTTATAGTCCGTAGTGACTATACCTACTGATTACCACGTTATCTAGGCTCAGTGACGAGTCGTAGTTTCGGCCAAAATGCGCATTCTTGCGTATTTTGTAACCAAACTACTCGCGAGCATCAAAGCCATTTGTTTTGATGCCAAACCTGTTTTCTAAACTTAGTTAAGCATGTTCTAACATGCTTAGCTCGTCACTTTTAGTTTAGTGCATATATAGGGTCGTAAAGTAAGCGATCTAAACCATCGCTTATACTTTCGAACCCGACCCATTTGGTCGATCATTAGGATCCGACCAAACACATTAGGTGACCATAGCTATAACCTTCCGAGGTTATACCTTGTGGTCACGATGTTAGGCGTTCCAGACGCGTTTACGCGAACGACGCGTAAGGTAGCATAAGCTACCTAAACGGGTCGTAATGTGTCGTAAGCACTTAGGTTAGGTTTCATTTTAGTATGTAGGCTTGGTTAAACCATATTACACGAGTCTCCATACTCGTTTGGTTTACGAACCCGCATACTATCCGATCCTTCCGATTTAGGTCCGGTATATTAACATAGCTACCTATTAGGTGCCGTTTGATATTCGGTGATCTAGCATTGTTTGGTTATTATACAAGAACTCCGAAGCAATCCCAGGTGAGTACATTGAACCCCTCTTTTAATGTTTTCCAAACTGTTTTGGGGTGAAACACATGTGCCTACTTGTTACTTTCATGCTTTCCGGTTTTCACATCATATACTTGCTATGTTCGATAGTACATATATAGTACATGATTTCATTGTGTCTATGCTATGTATGTCCATTGTGTGCATACTTAGCACATCACTTTACATACATTTCATGCTATTTATGCCCATTGTGTGCATATTTAGTACATCACTTTACATACATTTCATGCTATTTATGCCCATTGTGTGCATATTTAGTACATCTCTTTACAATACATCTCATGCTACGTATGCCCGTTGTGTGCATACTTAGTACATCACTTTACAATACATTTCATGCTATGTATGCCCATTGTGTGCGTACTTAGTACATTGCTTTACATTACATGCTATGTATGCCCATTGTGTGCGTACTTAGTACATTGCTTTACATTACATGCTATGTATGCTCACTGTGTGCGTACTTAGTACATTGTTTTACATTGCATTTCTGTTGCATATGCTCATCCAGCATATGAACACACTATGCTACATTTTGAACCGTTGTGACCATTTGACTATGTGAACCGTCTAAACCCGTTTGATTATATGAACCGTTTGTAACCATTGAACCGTGTGAACTAGTTGTATCCGTTGACATGATTTACATTTGACAATAGACATTTGACTATACATGAACATTTCTACAATTGTTAAACACTTCATCTCGATGGTTTGGTTTGAGTAAGTGATTAAGTAACGAGGCGTGTGTAATATGATACAAGCATGGTGGATACGCCGCTGGTACTTCCTATTTATAAGTGTTTGTATGGTATTAACATATCGTAGCGTTATTTGAATCATTTCAATTTGAGACATATGACATTTTATACAAATAACACACTTTTCACGAGACGTTGTTTTACAAACGACTTATCTTATACAAACTCATTTTGCATGGTTATCCGTTTAACCATACAGTGTTCTCTTATTTATACATACCATTTGATCTTACCGTTTTTCAAATGATTTACAAGACAAAGCAAAATACGAGGTTAATGACTAAACATTTTCTCAAACATAAGTCATGAATTCCGTTTTCAGAAAACCAATGTATCTCACAGGTATTTTTATGCTGACGTACCTATTTTCACATGTGTTTTCAGGAGATGATGCATAGGACTTGTCAAGACATACTTAGGCGGACCTGTGCCTTAGTGCCTTAAAACAAGACAAGAACTAGTTAATTTATGTTATGTACTCTTTGGTTCTTGTTTAAACAATGTAAACATTCATGTTTGATTAATAAAACGAAACTTCAATTGCCATGGATTTGAAACAATTGATTCTGTTACAACACTCCCCGATGTTTCCGCCACGATTTGTATGTTCTTCGTGGTAGAGGTGTGACAGAAAAGTTGGTATCAGAGCCAATGGTTATAGGGAATTAGGTTATTAGTAATACTTTGACCTAGTCTATAACCTTCCTAGGAACCTAACGCGAGTTTACTTGCGTTTAGTCATAAAACAATACCGTCGCCTATCCTTAGGCGACGACCACAGCAAGAACATAAATTTCAAAACCGCTTTGAAAACTAATCATCTGTTCTAGGATGATTGATTACTAGGTTTTGAACCCTTTGTTATACGGTTTTGAACCCCTTTGAGTTTTCAAAACTCTCGTCAAAGTTTTGGGTCCTAAATAGTGTGAACACGTGCAAACTGGAAGAGTGAATGCCTGTACCCTGGGTTTTCTGTCTAATGTTAGAGTGTTCGTACAAATCCACATAATCGGACCAGTCACTCTTACCTGGGAACTCTTGGGGTGAGTGTCCACTTATAGGCGAGCATGTCTTCGCGATACACTATGAGGATCTATTTGCTTTGATTCAGCCTTGGTGTTGTTTGTTTGCTTCGTGGTTCAAACAAATGACCATCAACCATGATTATGGCTGGTAATTGTAACATCCTATTCTTACCCAATACCATTTTATTTGTTTCCTTTCATGTTTTCCTCTTTTAGAATGCCTCCTCGACGCGAACACCAGATAGCAACTGCCGAGCTGGCAGAAATTATTGCGCAGCAGATGGCTGCTCAATTCCCAAATCTCTTTGCTCATTGGAACCAAGCCAACAACAACAACAATGGTACATGCAATTTCAAGAACTTTAACTCGGCTAAACCACTCAAGTTTAGTGGTTCTGAGGGAGCAACTGGGCTTCTTCAGTGGTTCGAGAGCATCGAGAACACTTTCCATCATGTGCAGTGTCCTGACAATCGCAAAGTCGAGTTTTCTTCGAGTGTGTTTCAGAAGAGGGCTCTTACGTGGTGGAACGGGGTTATGAGAGACCGTGGTGCAGATGTTGCTCTAGCACAAACTTGGGCTGAACTGAGAGTTCTTATGATGAGAGAGTTTTGTCCTCGTCATGAACAACGAGCGTTGGAGAAGGAGTTTGATGATTTGAAACAAGATAGTGGCGAACACAGGGCATATACTGATAGGTTTGAGGAGTTGAGTCTACTTTGCCCGACTATGGTCACCCCACTCGACAAGGCTATCGAAAGATACATCGACGGCCTGCCTGACTCGGTACAAGACATTGTCACTGGTAGCAACCCTACCACACTCCGTCAGGCCATTGAGCTATCTGCAACCTTGACTGAATCGCAGATCAGAAAGCATAAACTTTTTCGAAAGGGTGACAAGAAGCCAATCGAGGAATCAAAGACCATGGATGAACAGACTGAATCTCCTAAGAAGTCAAAGAAGCGAAAGGCTTCTCAGAACTTCGCCGTGGTCGCTCACAATGGTCAAGCCGTCCCCAACCAACCAGCTCAACCCCCTGCTAGAAAACCATATAATGGAACTGCACCTTTGTGCAACCAATGTGGCCTCCATCATCACGCCAATTTACAATGCCGCAAATGCCAAACTTGTGGACTTATAGGCCACACAGCAAGAGTCTGCCCAGCTGCAGCTGCGCCAAACCAAGCTGGCAACAATCCTGCTCAAGGTCGTTTTCTACCAGGCTCTTGTTTCAACTGTGGCGAGATGGGTCATTTCCGAAGAAATTGCCCAAAGCTTGCTAACGCAAATCCAGCACAGGGATGAGCATCCGACTGACTAGAAGACAACATCGTTTGGAAATAAACACGTCTTATGTATTGTTTTCTTTTGTTGTCAAAGTCCAAGAAACAGTTGTTATCATTGTTTATAAATAAATCTTTTATTTACATTACAATGTATTGTTGTGGTTGCATGCATAAACGACATATCCCTTACAATACCGACAATCAAGAAACCGTATTCCTTGAAGAACAAACTACCCCCAAAATTCTCCCATTCTATAATCACTTGCGTCTTCCACAAAATTCCTAAGTACCCGTTTATTCTAAGGAAACAAAGTACAAGGCGTAAGTTACAACACATGACGAATACCCAAAGTACCACTATAAATCCTTAATAGGGTACCTAAGGATTTCCCGTAAGTCTTTAATTGTTGTATACCTTGATTCGAATGTGGTGATTCCTTATAATCAAAAATCGAATTTTGGGAGATCTTTCTATCTTCTCAGATAGATTCCAGTGAACATTGAGACCCGTCGATTGGTTTCCATATCCGTATTCAATCAATAACAAGTTAATAACAAATTATAATCAAGTTAAACAATTATGTGACTATGTGCTTATGTGTTTCCTTATGTGTTGTTGTGTGATCCAAATTATGTTATCCAAATCTTCGTAGAATCTTACATATCCTTGTACAAGAGATTCATAGTAGGATACCCAAAGGTATTACTTAAAATCCTCAACGAACTTCTATGTTATAGTTAAGTCCCTCGGATTATAAAGTACTACTTCATAATTAGACCCCTTGAGTGGTCTAGCTAAACAGATTGATCCAAAAATCTGGCTAGGGATATCATGTGATGATATAGCTGAAAGGACTCCTTGGTGGCCTAACTAAGAAGATCCCCTGTAGATCTAATTAAAGGGAACCGATGGAAGTCTATTCACCCTCATCACAAGTTTGATATCCTTCCCCAAAACATTACAAAACAAACTGTGCGGACTGTGCAAGGGATTACGTAATTATGGATGCATACATAATTATGGAATTTAGTGCACAGAAACCACAACAAGTTCTGTCATGTGTCTAGAGTTAACCCTATTCATTTTCAACTCTAAAGAAGCAACCGTTGAAAATGACTCCGTTAGTTCATTTTCGTTTCTGAAGATTTATCCGTTGGGGAAATGAATATCCGTTGTGTAATCCTTCATTTCCAACTCTGATGAAGCAACCGTTGAAAATGACTCCGTTAGTTCATTTTCGTTTCTGACGATTTATCCGTTGGGGAAATGAATACCCGTTGTGTAATCTTTCATTTCCAACTCTAAAGAAGCAACCGTTGAAAATGACTCCGTTAGTTCATTTTCGTTTCTGAAGATTTATCCGTTGGGGAAATGAATATCTGTTGTGTAATCCTTCATTTCCAACTCTAATGAAGCAACCGTTGAAAATGACTCCGTTAGTTCATTTTCGTTTCTGACGATTTATCCGTTGGGGAAATGAATACCCGTTGTGTAATCCTTTATTTCCAACTCGGATGAAGCAACCGTTGAAAATGACTCCGTTAGTTCATTTTCGTTTCTGACGATTTATCCGTTGGAGAAATGAATATCCGTTGTGTAATCCTTCATTTCCAACTCTGATGAAGCAACCGTTGAAAATGACTCTGTTAGTTCATTTTCGTTTCTGACGATTATTCCGTTGGGGAAATGAATACCCGTTGTGTAATCCTTCAATTCCAACTCTGATGAAGCAACCGTTGAAAATGACTCCGTTAGTTCATTTTCGTTTCTGACGATTTATCCGTTGGGGAAATGAATATCCGTTGTGTAATCCTTCATTTCCAACTCTGATGAAGCAACCGGTGAAAATGACTCCGTTAGTTCATTTTCGTTTCTGACGATTATTCCGTTGGGGAAATGAATACCCGTTGTGTAATCCTTCATTTCCAACTCTGATGAAGCAACCGTTGAAAATGACTCCGTTAGTTCATTTTCGTTTCTGACGATTATTCCGTTGTTGGGGAAATGAATACCCGTTGTGTAATCCTTCATTTCCAACTCTGATGAAGCACCCGTTGAAAATGACTCCGTCTGTTCATTTTTCGTTTCTGAAGATTTGTCCGTTGAGGAAATGAACATCCGTTTGCTTATTCCGTCATTTCCATTTCTGAAGAATACTCGTTGAGAAAATGACTCCGTCTGTTCACTTTCGTTTCTGAGGAATGACCGTCAAGGAAATGACAGGATACTGCCTTGCATATCGCTGATGGTTATTTGGCAGAGTCACAAATAGACTCCTACGAATAAATTTCGGGACGGAATTTCCTAAAGTAGGGGAGACTGTGACACCTGTGTCACCGCGACCATCAAACAAATACCAAGCCGATGAAATATTATATTTCATACTTGGGATCTTGTATAAATATGTATATCTTTTGCACATATCAATTCTTGTTCAATTTCAAACTCTACAACGCTTTCTGGAGAATTATACGCAACCTAGTGCGTAAACGTACTCAGTTTAATGCGAAAAATACTCCGGAACATCAACATATACTCAACATACCTTAAATAACCTTTACATGACTTAGAAATAAGTTTTTAAGGCTTTGGTATGGCAAAAACAAGTTAATTCGCTTACAGGGACTAAATCTGACAAACTGCGAAAGTATGCCAATTTGAACTGTAACGAACATTCTGGAACATGTCCATAAGTTAAACATACCATAAATATCCTTTACATAGCTTAGAAATAGGCTTTGAGGGGTTTGGTATGCTAAAACAAACTTTTGGATCATTCAGGGACTAAAAGTGTCAAAAAGTGCACAAGTTTGCACTTTCGCGCATAACTTACGTTCTGAATACATCCGGACATCCAAAAATTTATGTAAGCATCTTTATATTATGCCTTAGTGTTTGGCATGAGAAAAATCCATTCGTCGCGCATTTTGGATCGTTTTTCGCGCTTATGCGCATTCCGTCGTAATTAAGCGAACATCGCGATCGTACGACCAAACGAACCGACATCCGGAATATTTTTGAGCATATTTCAAGTCCCCTACACTAACTTCATCTTAGAGCCTTGAAATGAGGTTAACAGGGCTTAAACTTGCCAAAAATGGGACAAATTGCATGTTTATGAAGTGCAGGGACTAAAACTGAAAATTCTGAACTGTGACCCTCAGGCGGGGCGCGTAAGGATTGCCCAAATCCTTACGCGGGGCGCGTGGGACTATCAGACCAGATTCAATGTTTGAATCCACTTGCAGTTGGCCTTTCGTTCGTTCAAGGGGCAATGCCCTTTCACCCAATCAAGAGCCAAGGGCCATTTTCAGTAACCACAACATTTTGACAAGTGGGCGCTCAAGATCGTGGCACGAAAATCAAGAAACGATCCTAACGGTTCTACTTTTCCTATAAATACCCCCCCTTTTGATGTAAAACCCACACAATCTGATCAAAATGCTCTAAGTTGATGCCATTGCTTCATACCTGAGCTCTTTGATCTAGATTAGCATTCGGGACACTCCGTAAGACTTCTTTCGTTCTTTTATTCGCTTTTCAAGTCCGAAAGTCAACGTTTTGTTGACTTTCTGCATTGACCAGCCTATGGTCAACACGAAGTTATTGGAACTTCATAACGTGAGCGTGATCACGATGGTTATAGCCCGTAGTGACTATACCTACTGATTACCACGTTATCTAGGCTCAGTGACGAGTCGTAGTTTCGGCCAAAATGCGCATTCTTGCGTATTTTGTAACCAAACTACTCGCGAGCATCAAAGCCGTTTGATTTGATGCCAAACCTGTTTTCTAAACTTAGTTAAGCATGTTCTAACATGCTTAGCTCGTCACTTTTAGTTTAGTGCATATATAGGGTCGTAAGGTAAGTGATCTAAACCATCGCTTATACTTTCAAACCCTACCCATTTGGTCGATCATTAGGATCCGACCAAACACATTAGGTGACCATAGCTATAACCTTCCGAGGCTATACCTTATGGTCACGATGTTAGGCGTTCCAGACGCGTTTACGCGAACGACGCGTAAGGTAGCATAAGCTACCTAAACGGGTCGTAATGGGTCGTAAGCACTTAGGTTAGGTTTCATTTTAGTATGTAGGCTTGGTTAAACCATATTACACGAGTCTCCATACTCGTTTGGTTTACGAACCCACATACTATCCGATCCTTCCGATTTAGGTCCGGTATATTAACATAGCTACCTATTAGGTGCCGTTTGATATTCTGTGATCTAGCATTGTTTGGTTATTATACAAGAACTCCGAAGCAATCCCAGGTGAGTACATTGAACCCCTCTTTTACTGTTTTCCAAACTGTTTTGGGGGTGAAACACATGTGCCTACTTGTTACTTTCATGCTTTCCGGTTTTCACATCATATACTTGCTATGTTCGATAGTACATATATAGTACATGATTTCATTGTGTCTATGCTATGTATGTCCATTGTGTGCATACTTAGCACATCACTTTACATACATTTCATGCTATTTATGCCCATTGTGTGCATATTTAGTACATCTCTTTACAATACATCTCATGCTACGTATGCCCGTTGTGTGCATACTTAGTACATCACTTTACAATACATTTCATGCTATGTATGCCCATTGTGTGCGTACTTAGTACATTGCTTTACATTACATGCTATGTATGCCCATTGTGTGCGTACTTAGTACATTGCTTTACATTACATGCTATGTATGCCCACTGTGTGCGTACTTAGTACATTGTTTTACATTGCATTTCTGTTGCATATGCTCATCCAGCATATGAACACACTATGCTACATTTTGAACCGTTGTGACCATTTGACTATGTGAACCGTCTAAACCCGTTTGATTATATGAACCGTTTGTAACCATTGAACCGTGTGAACTAGTTGTATCCGTTGACATGATTTACATTTGACAATAGACATTTGACTATACATGAACATTTCTACAATTGTTAAACACTTCATCTCGATGGTTTGGTTTGAGTAAGTGATTAAGTAACGAGGCGTGTGTAATATGATACAAGCATGGTGGATACGCCGCTGGTACTTCCTATATATAAGTGTTTGTATGGTATTAACATATCGTAGCGTTATTTGAATCATTTCAATTTGAGACATATGACATTTTATACAAATAACACACTTTTCACGAGACATTGTTTTACAAACGACTTATCTTATACAAACTCATTTTGCATGGTTATCCGTTTAACCATATAGTGTTCTCTTATTTATACATACCATTTGATCTTACCGTTTTTCAAATGATTTACAAGACAAAGCAAAATACGAGGTTCATGACTAAACATTTTCTCAAACATAAGTCATGAATTCCGTTTTCACAAAACCAATGTATCTCACAGGCATTTTTATGCTGACGTACCTATTTTCACATGTGTTTTCAGGAGATGATGCATAGGGCTTGTCAAGACATACTTAGGCGGACCTGTGCCTTAGTGCCTTAAAACAAGACAAGAACTAGTTAATTTATGTTATGTACTCTTTGGTTCTTGTTTAAACAATGTAAACATTCATGTTTGATTAATAAAACGAAACTTCAATTGCCATGGATTTGAAACAATTGATTCTGTTACAACACTCCCCGATGTTTCCGCCACGATTTGTATGTTCTTCGTGGTCGAGGTGTGACACCGCATTAGTTTGGCCTGCACATGGAGGCGGGCCGCGTGGGACTAACAGACCAGATTCAAAGTTTGAATCCACTTGCAGTTGGCCTTTCGTTCGTTCAAGGGGCAATGCCATTTCACCCAATCTAGAGCCAAGGGCCATTTTCAGTAACCACAACATTTTGACAAGTGGACGCTTAGGATCGTGGCACGAAAATCAAGAAACGATCCTAACGGCTCTACTTTTCCTATAAATACCCCCCTTTTTTGCTAAAAACTCACACAATCTGATCAAAATGCTCTAGGTTGATGCCATTGCTTCATACCTGAGCTCTTTGATCTAGATTAGCATTCGGGGACCCTCCGTAAGTATTCTTTCGTTCTTTTATTCGCTTTTCAAGTCCGAAAGTCAACGTTTTGTTGACTTTCTGCATTGACCAGCCTATGGTCAACAAGAAGTTATTGGAACTTCATAACGTGAGCGTGATCACGATGGTTATAGCCCGTAGTGACTATACCTACTGATTACCACGTTATCTAGGCTCAGTGACGAGTCGTAGTTTCGGCCAAAATGCGCATTCTTGCGTATTTTGTAACCAAACTACTCGTGAGCATCAAAGCCATTTGTTTTGATGCCAAACTTGTTTTCTAAACTTAGTTAAGCGTGTTCTAACATGCTTAGCTCGTCACTTTTAGTTTAGTGCTTATAGGGTCGTAAGGTAAGCGATCTAAACCATCGCTTATACTTTCGAACCCGACCCATTTGGTCGATCATTAGGATCCGACCAAACACATTAGGTGACCATAGCTATAACCTTCCGAGGTTATACCTTGTGGTCGCGATGTTAGGCGTTCCGAGCGCGTTCTACGCGAACGACGCGTTAGGGTAGCATAAGCTACCTAAACGGGTCGTAATGGGTCGCAAGCACTTAGGTTAGGTTTCATTTTAGTATGTAGGCTTTGTTAAACCATATTACACGAGTCTCCATGCTCGTTTGGTTTACGAACTCCCATACTATCCGATCCTTCCGATTTTGGTCCGGTATATTAATATAGCTACCTATTAGGTGCCATTTGATATCCCGTGATCTTTAGCATTATCTGGTTATTATACAAGGAATTCAAAGCAATCTCAGGTGAGTACATTGAACCCCTCTTTTACTGTTTTCCAAACTGTTTTGGGGTGAAACACATGTGCCTATCTGTTACATTAATGCTTTCCATGTTTTCACATCATATGCCTGCTATGTTGTTAGTACATTATAGTACACGATTTCATTACATTTCATGCTATGTATTGTGACAACTCGAACTTTCGACTTGCTTTGATGTAACGTTACGTGATTATTAAGAGAACTGAATTATATGATTTTAAATGAATATTTGTTTACGTGTGTTATGTGTGTATGTATGTTATGCGTTGCATGAGCCCAAACTACACAAACCGGTCACGCAAGCCCTTTGGGCCACACTTGAAATCGGACTCCATTTGATACCCGAGTTGGGCTCGGCCCACTCCCCACTCGCAACACAAAATAAGGACTAGGGGTTTGTTTTACCACTTTTGAAAATCACAAACACACACACAACCCTATTTGCTCTCTCCCTTTCTCGGCTTGCTTGGAACCCGACGGCGAACAACCCTCACTCGGATCAAGGATCTCGGCTCACTTTCCCTTTTCTTTTCAATCCGATCGGTTAGTGTTGATTATTGGTTGTTGATGTTTTGTTGTGTGTGCTTATAATAATCATGTTGATGATGTTAGATACTTGATTAACATGTATGATTAGGCTATATGGTTACTTGACATGAAATCGGCTGCATATAGGTTTGGATATATGATGATTAGTTCTGATGTTGTTGATTAAACCGGCTGTGATATTATAATCTCGAAATTCCATGGCATGTTACACGATAATAACTGATTTGGTCTAGGGTGGTAGGTTGGTCCGATTGTTGTTCTTGATGATGAATATGAACAGGTTGAATGTGATATGAAACTGTTATTTTCGGTGTTTGATCTGTTTCCGAAACTGCTGAATATGTTTGCTGAAATCACGGAGTTTAATTGACTAGAATTATGGAAACCAGTTACACAGCCGGTTGCGACTCAGATTGCGAGTCGAAACCTCCCCGTCTCGACTCGAGACCACAAACAGCACCAGCCGAGACCACGGTTGCGAGTCCCGTTGCGACTCGTAACCAGACCATGATGAGTCGAAATCACCCATTGCGACTCGTAACCAGCTGTTGCGACTCGAGATCCCCGTTGCGACTCGAGACTAGCTACTCGTACACTGATTTGGGCCTACCTTGTCACGGGCCCAATTCGATTGACTGCTAATTGGACTGCTTATCTGTTTGGGCCGATTACTTGGACTCGTTACATGACATGAACTGCTGATACGTTTATGTGTTTTGCCATGATCATACTTGATAGCATACATGAATATACGTGCTATATACGAACCTGACTTGCATAATAACCATGATAGGACGTGGTTGACCATTTACTTGCTACTTGTACTCTCTGTGTATCTGCCGAGCAAACCAAGGTGAGTTCACACAGCCAAGGCATGGGATTCCCGGGTTGGGAATTGGGTTGGATATGTTATTGTAAAAGGAGTTACTCGTACTTACGCATATACCAGACTATAGACCATCGTCCTCAGGTTAGTCAGGACACGTTACGTAAAGCCTACGTAACCCAGTATAATTGCCATATGTCTCCCGGGTCGGGAGGACACGTTACGTAAAGCCTACGTAACCCAATACCATTCACTGGCTTCCAGGTCGGAAGGCCACGCTGCGTAAAGCCTACGTAGCCCCCACGCGTACCACTGTCCTCGGGGAAGGGCACGTCACGTAAAGCCTACGTGACCCTGTACGTATTCCTGTTCTCGGTAAAGAAGAACACATGGTCGGAAGTTAGTCTAGTAAGTACCGTTAATGAGAAGCCCTCATTAACCAGGATGAACATGGGAAGCCCCCACCTTTAGTACACACTAGTATGGGAAGCCCCCACTAGCTATACTTATGCATTATGTTATGAACTTACTTTCTGTGAACTCGCTCAACTAGTTTGTTGATTATTTGCTGCATGCCTTGCAGGACCTTAGGTACATTATGGAGCTTGCACAGGGAGGAGCAGGTCGTTGTGGGATTTGGGTCATGAACGATATTCAAACTTATAATTATTTTGAGATTACATACTATGCTTCCGCTACTTAAACGATGTTGGTTTTGAAACATCAATCATGTCATGATGATTTACATTATTTACTTTTATATTAAATGCTATGTTTGATATGATTGATGGCTTGATCCTGGTCAGTCACGCCCTCAAGCGGTGGTACTCCGCGAGGTGGATTTTTGAGGGTGTGACATGAACAAAAGGAGCAAATATGCAGCAAAATCTAACATAATTACAAGAAAAGGAACAAACGTGGCATGCCCGACCCCTCGACAGCATCTACCCAAGAAAAAACAAGTGAGCAGAAGGCTGACCACGGCCCCGTGCCCAACGGACACGGGGGCGTGGCTAAATGTCTGCAGAAAGGACAAAGCTATAGAAGCTTCTATCCCCGACACGGGGGCGTGCCCAACTCAACACGGCCGTGGTCAACGCTAAGATTCACAGAATCCGAGCAAATCTTGATAGTATAGATACGCTTCTGCACACGGGGCCGTGCCCAGCGGACACGGGGGCGTGTGGAGCTAATGCAGACAAATTGCAATTAATGAAGAAAGAGAAAGTAGATGGACATGGGGCCGTGCCCAATGGACACGGGGCCATGTTCGGGCTTCTGTGCAGGCTATAAATAGAGGTGTTTGGTTCACTTCAAAGACATCCCTTGGCAAACCACCTCTCTCACACTTCACCCACACTCCACCACCACTACAACCCACATCCACCACCATCATCTATCATCCATCATAGAGTGTGTGTAGTAGTCTCGGGATCCAAGATTGATAGTAAGAGTTCTTGACAATCAAAGGCCATGTTTGGCTAAGTCTCTTATGTCACTTGGTGAAGACAAGCATTTAGTGTAATACTTTTGATTTTTAATCTTTTCGCACTTTTTATTTGGTTTTGTATTAATGACTTTAATAACTAGTTTCTTATGTTGAAGGTGAAACTTCCTTATCATTTATCCGTGGTGTCTTGGCATTATTTTACTGTCTATATAAAATAAAAAATTTACACCATTCATATCTCTACGGTCTATATAGAGATATGTTGGCTACCTGGTCGAGGGTTAAGGGAATGGTTTGGTAAGGTTCTTGCCTTGTTCAATGCATAGATCCTGCAAGGACCTGGGTCAAGCTTACTAGGACCTCCTTCAATACCCACTGGTATTGGATGGCGGGGGTGCGAATGGCTTGATCCCCTCATATGTAAACTACTATTAATACATTAACCCGACTACTTGGGATTGTATCCCTGCTGACTCAAATCACTTAGCTGAGGGTAACGTCACCTTCAAAAGAGGGGCCTACCACATTACGCATTAATAACTTAATTAATTATCTTTCAATATTCCGACCCTTTAGGATTGTATCCTTGCTGACTCAAACTACTGGGTTGAGGGTAACGTCACCTTCAAAAGAGGGGCCTACTACTATAACTACGATAATCTCTTAAAAAGTGCAAAAGTGCGGAAATCATCAATGGTTACACTAAAGGCGAGTCGGATCCAAGTGATTCATCTTGTCTATCTGTTTTATTTTTATTTTATTTTTACTCAGCATTTTTAGTTTTAATTTTCATGTTTAAAACCTTTTCAAAAACTTTTGATTTGATTAGACATTGAGGATAAACCGGTACTAACAGCTCTTGTGTCCTTGGACGACCTCAGTATCTTACTAACGCTATACTACGCTCACGATGGGTGCACTTGCCCATATGTGTGTTTAGTGTTAGTAAAATATCGTGTTTTATAAATTTAAAACTTGACTAAAGTATTAAAAAGGGCTTAAAATATAACTAAAACTATATTCACACCGACACATATCAAGTTTTTGGCGCCGTTGCCGGGGACACTAGGATTTTAAGAAAGTTAGGAATCAACGGCCTAATCGTTTTTCTTATTTTTCTGTTTTTAAGGATTTTTCTTAATTTTTCAGTTTCTGCAGAGCTCAGCACGGGGCCGTGCCTGGTCGGACACGGGCCGTGCCTAGCATCGTTACTGGCAGTTTTTATTTTCCGAGTTACAAAGAGTTGAGCACGGGCCATGTTGGTGCAGCACGGGGCCGTGTTGAACTCCCCAGTAACAGGGATCCGGAAAAAAATCACTGTAACTCCGACCACGGGGCCGTGTTCAGCTGAGCACGGGACCGTGGTGAAATTTCTGACCAACAATCTTTTTGTTTTTATCTCAGGACTTGGAACCCAGGCGTCGCACCTGAACTTCCTACGCAGTGCATGAGCTCCAGTTCCAATAAAGACATAAAAGAACCTCTAGACGAACCCAAACGCTTTTTAAGAAAAAGACTTAAAGCTAAAAACCAAGAGAAAGTTTCGGGGGAACCACTTCCAATGGGCGACCAACGTACCCTAATGGATTACCTACAACCTACGGTAGGTAATCTCGGCGCCGTTATCAATGCACCGAATGTCGATGCCAACAACTTCGAACTTCGGCCGCATTTGATTCAAATGCTCCAAAACTCCGCAACTTTCCACGGGCTTGCGGACGAAGATCCCCATTTACATATTACGAATTTTTTGAAAATATGTGATACTTTTCGGATCAACGGAGCATCTAATGACGTCATCCGCCTCCGAATGTTTCCATTTTCACTAAAAGACCGAGCTAAGGCTTGGCTTAACATCCTCCCAGTTGGTTCGGTGAACACCTGGGATGAACTAGCCCAAAAGTTTTTGTATATGTATTTCCCTCCTGCTAAAACGGCTAAATTAATGACTGAAATTAATACATACTCACAACAGAATGGGGAATCCTTATATGAAACTTGGGAAAGGTTCAAGGAGCTACTAAGAAAGTGTCCTCATCATGGTCTTGCAGTATGGCAACAAGTATCCACTTTCTATAATGGGTTCTTGCCACACACGAGACAAACACTTGACTCTAGCTCCGGGGGACTTCTAGGTAATCGTCGCCTAAATGAAATTTACAATCAGATTGAGGAAATTGCTCAAACCAATTTTCAGTGGCACACTCCCTGAGGCACAAAATCTATTGCCTCGGGCTCCCATAAGTTTGACGAAAGCACCACTTTACAAGCTCAAATCGAGGCCCTCTCTTCAAAAATCAAAAAGTTAGAAATGGCAAAAACGGCCTCGGTTATGGCTTGTGAAGCGTGTGGTGGGCCACATGAAATTGGAGTTGTATGAAAGAAATGGGTAATCAAACAGAAACGATAAACTACATTGATAATAGACCTAGGCCGTCAGGTCCTCCGACGGGTACCTACAACTAAGGATGGCGTAACCACCCTAACCTTGGTTGGAGAGAACCCGACAATAGTAGTAACCAACAAAATCTAAACCAACGAACAAACTTTCAACAACCGAGAAACGAGTCACAAAATTTCGCTCAACAACAACAAGGGGGACGAGAGAGGCTTGAAGATACCATCTCTCGCCTCATCTCCGACACCGAAAAGAAAAACTCGGATCGATTTCAACATCTGGAATCGAACTTTAGAAATCAACAAGCTAGTATTCAAAACATTGAAAAACAATTAAATCAACTAGCTCAAAATTTCTCCGAGAGACCACAAGGCGCGTTACCCAGCAATACCGAAACCAACCCAAAGGCGCAACTACATCTCATCACGTTGAGAAACCGTACCGTAGGTCCCGAGGAGGCTCCGCTACCTACAACCGAAAAAAGCCCGTCTAATCAAACCGCAACTTCACCAACGCCCCAAAAAGAGACGGCTCCTCCACCAAATAAAGAGCCTACCAAGAATCCCCCGGTACCTTACCCCGGTCGGTTACTTCGCCAAAAGACCGATGAGCAATTCACAAAATTCGTAAATCTACTAAAACAATTGCATGTCAATATTTCATTTGTAGAAGTCCTAACCCAAATGCCTAAATATTCAAAATTCATGAGAGACTTTCTCACTCACAAAAGAAAAATTAAATCATTGTAATTAGTTAATTTAAGCGAAGAATGCTCTGCCTTACTACTCAACAAACTCCCACAAAAGAAGATCGATCCCGGAAGCTTCACCATCCCTTGTTCGATTGGGGGATCACCCATACGTAATGCACTAGCCGATCTTGGGGCTAGCATCAACCTCATGCCCGCATCAATATTCGACCGACTCAGACTAGGGAAAATAAGCCCTACAAAAATGAGCATACAACTCGCCGATAGGTCCATTAAATATCCACAAGGTGTCGCCGAAAATCTATTTGTAAAAGTCGGAGACTTTGTCTTCTCGGCCGACTTTGTCATACTAGATATGGAGGAAGATACCGAAGTACCACTCATCTTAGGAAGACCATTCCTAGCCACGGCCCACGCAATGGTAGATATGAATGGTGGGACACTAACATTGAGGGTTAGGGACAAGGAGATGGAGTTTGGGGTTGGGAAAAGAGTAGAAGACGACGACCCGGTCAATTACATGAAAGTCATAGACTCAAGTTTGGATGATGCTCTCCGACGGTGCAACATGGGATGCAAAACATCCCACTTGGGTAACATATGACTGACTTTGGGTCTAGCCAAGGACCCTTATAAACATGGCGCACCACGGAGGCATTTCGCGGAATTATCCTTAGTTTTAGTTTAAATAATTGTCTTGCATGGAATCTAGGGTGTCATCTACTTGCATGTTGTGTTAAATAATTGTCTTGCATGGAATCTAGGGTGTCATCTATTTGCGTAGAGTAACCCATCAAAGATATGCAAGGCATAATCTTGTCATTTCCCAGTGGATATACTTTAAAGCGAAAAATGAATGGATGATTCATTTTCTCCAATGGATATTCTTCAGAAGCGAAAATGAATGGATGATTCATTTTCCTTAACAGGTACTTCGTCAGAAGTGGGAATGAAGGAATAATCGAAAGGATATTCATTTCCCCTGATGGATATTCTTTAGAAGCGAAAATGAATGGATGATTCATTTTCCTCAATGGGTTCTTCGTCAGAAGTGGAAATGAAGGAATAATCGAAAGGATATTCATTTCCCCTGATGGATATTCTTCAGAAGTGAAAATGTAACACCCCAAATTTTGTATGTTATAAAATAATATTATTTTCGTGATGCTAAAGAACAGAAAACGGTGACCGTAAAATGGTACCGTAAGAAAACGATAGTAAGTTTAAATTTATGTGTGTAACTAAGTTAAACTAAGAAAAGAGACCAAGTTAGTATGGAAATAACAAATTTAAACATACTTTAAAAGACAAGGGGGCTAATGTGTAAATGTGTAATATATTTGATAAAAAAGGAAGCCAGTGTGTGTGCCTGGCTCTAGGTCGATCGAACAAAGGCAAAGGAAAGGTGAAACCCTAGTTTCACTAATTTCATCAAATTGGGAAGAAATCTCAAGGAAGCTCGGATGCATGAACCTGAATGTTGATCATTTAAGTGATTCTAACACAAAGTAAGTTGAATTTAGTGTTTTTGTGATGTTTGGTTAAGTGGGTTATGTGTAATCCGTGAATGTTTATTGAAATTGAGTAGGAAATCTAGACAATATGAATACATAGAAGCTATAGCATGCTTAATTTCGATTATGTTGATGTTTTGGGAAAAAACCCATTTGTAGTGGTAGTAGAATGAAGTTGATGATGACTATATGTGATATGTTCTATAGAATTTTGATGGGTGAAGTTAGATGTTGTATGATGTTGTCGAATGAACCTAATTAGAATGAAAATTGTATGGTAATTGTTGAATCAATGATTTTGATATGAGATAGTAAGCTTATGCATAAGATACTTGTACATTGAGTTTAGATTGTAGTACGCTCACAAGGTGCTCGATGAAATGTCTAAGTGATGTTATATATGAGAATTTTATGAAACGTAGTAAGAATTATGAATAAATTGTAGAAAGACGAGTTTAGTATTAAACTAACATGAATAATGTGCTTTAGATGGAATTTATATGAGAATTCGGGTTGAATGTAGGTTTTGATCAAAATCATGCATTTGGGGATTGTACCTTATGCTTGTATGGTGTAACGGTCACCATGGATTTAATTAATTGTTTAATGATGATTAGGAAGGGAATGTGTACTAAATGCATAACATATGACCATACTAGTAAAGAATGATGTTATGATTAAGTTGTTTAACTTAGCGAAGTAGTTGTCAAATGTAGAATCATGAAAGCATAAGTATGTGTGAATTAATTATGGGTATATTGTGTATGTGACTAGGTGATCATGTAGTAGTATGTGTCATACAACATTATATATGAAATGATTATGATGTCATTAATATGGTCTACCATATCAACATAAATGCGTGTTCAATAGTTGGAAGTTATATGTTAGAAGGTTGACTTTCTGAAAGTCAACCGAGAATTTATAGCATGGTTAGGCATTTTTGACACAAATATAAGAATCGAGAGATCATGGAATATGTGTTAGATAAATTACGTGCTATGGGTGATAACAAGTTTGGATTTTGAAAATATTGAACAACGCGGTTGACAATTCATGTCGTATGCGTGTTAGTAAAAGTTAATGTAGATAAGAGTTGGAGAATGTGTTTTAATATGAATGAGCATGGATACTAGCATTATCATGGCATGACGGCATGAAAGGATAGGAACCACACTAGCATGGACCAAGCATGGGAGGCTAACGGGTCAAGATGAGGCAAGGAAGCGGTTACGAACACGGAGGCGCAAGGTAAGTGACTTCCGACTCATTTCTTAGTATGCATATAGAATTCTCATGTTCATGATTGTGGGGAAATTATGTAAGGTTATGTAATGATGAAAGTTTTAAGGTAAGTATTGAATTAGCTTAGTCGGGGGTAGTCTTCTAAGTCGAAGGTAATTTGATGGGTTCAAACGGGTCGAATAATTATGTATAAGTAAGGTAGCGGTAATGAAATTCGTAAAGATTATGGACCCGGGGCAAGGGTTCTTAGTCTAAAATGTAGGGAAAGGTTTTACGGACAATTAGAAACAAGCTATTTGATTAAGTGAATGTTTTGGAAAAGTAGGAAAGCGAGTAGTATGATTTTCGTAAGCCAAGGACCTTAAAATGCGCAAATACCTTTAACGGGTCAAAGTAAGCTTTTGAGCGAAAATGGGTTAAGAGGATGCCAGACATCCGAGAATTTAATCTTTTATGATAGACAAATGTTGAAATTATTAGGTTCATAAGAAGTTATGGTCAAACAAACAAGTTATGTTGATACATGCATGAACGGGTCAAAATTTGGTAAAAGGGTAATAAGCCAACGGCTTAAAAGTCATAAAGTTAGGTAGTCCAAATATTATATTTTCACTCCATGTGATGGAGAATTAAATTACGGTCGCGTAGGAAAAAGAATCGGGTAAAACGGATCAAAAACGAGAAAGTTATGCTCGTTTCCGTCAAATCGAGTCGTGCTGGGAATTATACAGCACCAGCTGCAACAGTCTGATGAAATCAGGCTGTGGCGTAGCGCGACGGGGAAGGCCCCAGGCCGTGGCGCTACGCGACGGGGGTCAGTTTCGCGAAAATCGTTTATTTTAACTGTTGATGCATTGCGAACCCGTCTGGACCGTTTTTAAACGCGTATAAGCTAAGAATGATTAGTTTATTCCTTGTTTTAGGGAAAGTAGATACGTATGAAGGTATGTATGTATGAATATAAGTGGTATGTATGAATGAATGTATGTGTGTATGTATGCAAGTAGGTATATATGAGCGTATGCACGTATGTAGGCATGCGTGAAGATATGAATGTATGTATGTATGTATGTATGTAGGTGTGTATGTAGGTAGTATGTGTATGTATATATATATCCAAGTGAGTATGTACGAATGTATGCAGGTATGTAGGGTTGTGTGAAGGCATGTAATAGGTATGTATGTAGGCATGTATGCATGTATGTATATAGGTATGCACGTATGTAGGCACGTACATATGAATGTAGGTACGTATGTATGTAACTAGTTATGTGTGAACGGATGCATATATGTAAGTATGTATGAAAGTATATACGCATGTATTCATTGAAATTGAGTATTGACGATAATAATAGCGTGCCTTGTGAATGAAGTGTAACGCAGGTACAACGAGAAAGTCTCACCACGGATTGTATGATCAGATGGAAAGCTGGGATGTAAAGAGTTAACGGAACGAAAAGTAAACGTGAATAAATCTTGTATGTTTATAATGCGTACTAATGTTATGAATTTTATGTGGTGAGTGCAGGTAGTACGAGTTATGAGGATCATCAAGGAATAGAGATCGAGGATCGAGTCACTAGTGAGATTGTACGGGAACGTTGATGTATATAATGTAGTAAACATAAGCTATGTTTTTACCTAATAAATAAGTCGATTGATGGATTTATGTGAAAGAGTTATGTTAAGGTTAAATTTTAAGTAAGTTAAGGTATTTATAATGAAAGAAATTTTATAACACGAATTTCCGCTGCGACTTTTAGTCAAATACGTATTAGGGTCTTACATAAAATGAATGGATGATTCATTTTCCTCAATGGGTTCTTCGTCAGAAGTAGAAATGAAGGAATAATCGAAAGGATATTCACTTCCCCCGATGGATATTCTTCAGAAGTGAAAATGAATGGATGATTCATTTTCCTCAATGGGTTCTTCGTCAGAAGTGGAAATGAAGGAATAATCGAAAGGATATTCATTTCCCCCGATGAATATTCTTCAGAAGCAAAAATGAATGGGCGATTCATTTTTCTCAATGGGTTCTTCGTCAGAAGTGGAAATGAAGGAATAACCGAAAGGATATTCACTTCCCCCGATGGATATTCTTCAGAAGTGAAAATGAATGGATGATTCATTTTCCTCAATAGGTTCTTCGTCAGAACTGGAAATGAAGGAATAATCGAAAGGATATTCACTTCCCCCGATGGATATTCTTCAGAAGTGAAAATGAATGGATGATTCATTTTCCTCAATGGGTTCTTCGTCAGAAGTGGAAATGAAGGAATAATCAAAAGGATATTCATTTCCCCCGATGGATATTCTTCAGAAGTGAAAATGAATGGATGATTCATTTTCCTCAATGGGTTCTCGTCAGAAGTGGAAATGAATAGAGTTAACTTTAGATACTTGACAAAACTTGCTGTGATTTCTGTGCACTAAATTCCGTAATTATGTATGCATCCATAATTACGTAATTTTTGCACAGTTCGCACAGTTTGTTTTATAATGTGAAGGGGATAGAATTTGTTGAACAAGCTCAAGATAACTTTGATTAGGTCAACATATAAACACATAAGCACATAATTGTTCGCTTGGTTATTAATTTGTTATCAGTTTGTTATTAATTGTTATTAACTTGTTGTTGATTTGTACATGGGTATTCAAGGTATACCAGGAACCCAGTCAATGGACTTCAACGTCCTCAAGAATCTATCTGTAAAGATAGGATGATCTTATAAAAAAAAATCGAATTTGTTTACAAGGAATTGTAACATTCGAATTGAGGTACACAAGGAATCCAATTAAGGACTTACGGAAGTACCCTTAGGTACCCTATTAAGGATTTATAGTGGTACTTTTGGGTATTCGTCAACAGTTGTAACTTGCGCCTTGTACTTCGTTTCCTTGGAAGAAACGGGTACTTAGGATTTTCGTGGAGATCGCAAGTGATCATAAAATGGAAGAATTTTGGGAGTAGTTTGTTCTACAAGGAACATGGTTCCTTGATTGTTGGTATCGTAGGGGATATGTCGTTTATACATGTAACCACATTTGTATATTGCAATGTAAATAAAAGATTTATTTATAAACAAAACAACTGTTTCATAGACCTTGATAACAAAAGAAAATAATGCATAAGGTTCGATTTATTTCTGAACAGCGTCGTCTTCCAGTCAATCGAAATGCTCATCCATATGCTGGATTTGCATTAGCAAGTTTTGGGAATTTGTTTCGAAAATGGCCCATCTGACCACAGTTGTAGCAAGAACCTGGTGGAAAACGAGCTTGAGCATGATTGTTGTCAGCTTGATTTGGTGCAGCTGCAGCTCGGCAAACCCTAGCTTTATGACCTATAAGTCCACAATTTAGGCATTTGCGGCATTTCACACTAGCATGATGATGAAGGTTACATTGGTTGCACAAGGGTGCAGTTCCGTTGTATGGCTTCTTAGCAGGGGGTTGAGCTGGTTGGTTTGGGACAACTTGATCATTGTGAGCAACCACAACGAAGTTCTGAGAAGCCTTTCGCTTCTTTGACTTCTTGGAGGATTCAATCTGCTTATCCTTTGGTTTCGATTCATCGGTCGGTTTCTTATCGCCTTTTCGGAAAAGTTTACCCTTCCTGATCTGTGATTCAGTCAAGGTAGCGGATAGTTCAATGCCTGTCTAACTGTAGTTGGGTTGCTACCAGTAACAATGTCTTGTACTGGGCCAGGGAGGCCATCGATATACTTTTCAATTGCCTTATCCAAAGGCGTAACCATGGTTGGGCATAACAGACTTAATTCTTTATATCGATCTATGTAGGCTCGATGCTCACCACTATCTTGCTTAAGATCGTCGAATTCCTTTTCCAATGCCTTGATTTCACGACGAGGACAGAATTCCTTCATCATTAGAGCTCAAACCTCTGCCCAGGTTTGAGCCAATGCTACATCGGCACCCCTATCTCTCATCACACCATTCCACCATGTTAAAGCTCGTTTCTCAATGACACTATATGCGAATTCAACCTTTCACTCGTTTGGACACTGAACATATCTGAAGGTGCTTTCTAGACTCTCGAACCATTGCAGGAGTGCAGTTGCTCCTTGAGACCCAGAAAATTTTGATGGCTTAGCTGAGTTGAACGTTTTGAAGTTACATGGAGCATTATTGTTGTTATTGTAGGCTTGGTTAACTTGAGCAATGATGTTTGGGAGTGCAGCATCCATTTGCTGCGTAATGATAGCTGCCAGTTCGGCATTAGGTATATGATTGTCACGTCAAGGAGGCATTCTAAAAGAGGAAACATGAGAGAAAACAAGTGAGATGACATTGGGTAAGAATAGAATGTTACAATTACCGGCCAAAAAGCATGGACGATAGTCATTTGTTCGTACCACGAAGCAAACAAACGACGCACAAAAGCTGAACAAAGTAAATAGGTCCTCATAATGTATCGCGAAGACATGCTTTAGCCTATAAGTGGGCACTCACCCCAAGAGTTCCCAGGTAAGAGTGACTGGTCCGATTATGTGGATTTGTACGAACACTCTAGCCTTAGACAGAAAACTCGGGATACAGGCACCCACCCTTCCAGATTGCACGTGTTCACGTTAATAAGACCCAAACATTGACGAGATTTTGAAAACTTTGAAGGTTCAAAACCTTATAACAAATCTTCTAAGAAGAGATGATTAGTTTTCAAGTCGGATTCGTAATTTGTGTTCTTGTTGTGGTTGTCACCAAAAGATAGGCAACGGTATTGTTTTAAGACTAAACACAAGATAACTTGTGTTAGGGTCCTAGGAAGGTTATAGTCTAGGTCAAAGCCTTACTAATAACCTAATTCCCTATAACCATGGGCTCTGATACCAACTTTTCTGTCACACCCCGACCGCGTTAAAATAACAAACCGCGGCGGAAACGTCGGGGAGTGTCGTAACATAATCATTGTTTCACGACACATGGTTTAAAGTTTCGTTTTATTGAATTAAGTTTATTACATTGTATTGAAATTAGAAACAAAACATGAACAAATTGACTTTCATTATTACTAAGTCACTAAGGCCTCGTCCATTCCTATGTGAGAATGCACCAATATCATCATCAAACATCATCAACTACGGTACCTGAAACATATGTGAAAATACGCCAGCATAAAAATGTCGGCGAGTACATAGGTTTTGTGTGAGTGTCAGATCCATGGCTCGTTTACATGTTGAAATAACTCGAACAACTTCGTTAATCAATATTAGAAAACCTTGTTTTGTAAAATGTTTATATTGTAAATTGAAATAACCAAGTCAAAACAGATATGGTATAGTTTATAAAACCTCGATGCCATGAATCTTAACTCAAAACATTTGTTTATGTAAACCCAGATTGTAAATCGTTTTTGTAATAAAACCCAAATGGTTTATATTGTTAGAAAAACCTTGTAATGTAACTTCGTTTTGAAAACATTTGCCCAAGTGATTTAGATAACGCAACGATATATAATGTGTTAAAAGCACTTATATATAGGAAGTACCAGCGGCGTATCCACCATGCTTTTATCACATTACACCCGCCCCGTTACCTAATCACTTCCCTAACCCAATGGTTCAAATAGTTCAAATAGTTCACATAGATCAAATAGTTGTAAATGGTTCAAACAGTTCAAATAGTTCACATAGATCAAATAGTTCCAAATGGTTCAAACAGTTCAAATAGTTCAAAGATAGTTTAATATAAACCATATTATTTGTTTAGAAAACTCGAAATCGTTTAGCACATATGAATCACCCCAAAACAGTTTAAAACGGTAAAAGAGGAGAACTATGTACTCACTTGAGAATGCTTAGAAGTCTTGAAATAACAACCAAGCAAAGCTAGAAGGATCACGGAATCAATCGGCACCTAATATAGGTAACTACGTTAATAAACCGGACCTAAATCGGAAGATCGGATAGAATGAGGTCGTGTAAGCCAAATGAGTGTTGGAACTCATATAATATGGTTTAAAAAAGCCTACATTCTAAAACGGAACTTATCCTAAGTGCTTATGACCCATTATGACCCGTTTAGGTAGCTTACGCTACTTTAACGCGTCGTTCGCGTAAAACGCGTTTGGACCACCTAACTAGTCCTATGACAAGTATTATATGCCTTCACATGTCTAATAATGTTACCTAATCGGTTTAGATATAAAAATTTAGGTTACATATACTTAAAATGAATTTATGCGCAAAAAGGGCATTTTGGTCACTTTCCTAAGGCATATAAACTACCTATTATACAACTAACTAAACGAAGTGACCATAAGGTATAACCTCGGAAGGTTATTCCCTATACAACTATGGTCACAAAATATGTTTGGTCAGATCCTAATGATCGACCAAACGGGTCGGATTCGAAAGTCTAAGCAATTGTTTAGACCGCTTATCTTACGACCCTATATAAGCACTAAACTAAAAGTGACGAGTTAAACATGTTAAAACATGTTTAACTAAGTTAGAAAACAAGTTTGATATCAAAACAAAGGGTCTTGATACCCAAGAATAGTTTAGTTGCAAAATACGCATAAATACGCATTTTGACCTAAACTATGACTTGTCACTATGCCTAAATAACGTCGTAATCAGTAGGTATAGTCACAAGGGACTATAACCATCGTGATTACGCTCACGTTGCACAGTTCAAACGAACTTTGTGTTGACCAAAGACTGGTCAAGCAGAAAGTCAAACACTGTTTGACTTTCGTGCTTAAAAACGCATAAAAGCATGAAAGAAACTTACAGAACGTCTAAGCTAGGAAGTTTTGATTCAAAACTACTCAGGTATGAAGTATACACTTCAACTTAGAGCAGAATGAATCAAATTGTAAGCTAATGAATGAAACATGATGGGTATATATAGATTTCGGAGAACCGTTAGGATCGTTTCTCGTAATTCGTGCCTTGATCTTGACCCTCCATGTGTAGCCCATGGTTTATAATACAATGGGACACTCAAAAACCATCCATAGAATGAAGAAACCATGTCCAAAAAGCCTGAAACCAGCTGCTGGAACAAATTCAATGAATCTGATCTGCTACTCAGTCGCGCCCCGCGTAGAAATACCCCTCATCTTACGCGGCCCGCGAGGGCATGTTTGGCAGATTGGCAGAAATGGTCCCTGAATGTGTAAAACTTGATTTTTGATGCATTTTTGACACGTTTAAGCCCCGTTAACCCCATTTCAAGGCTCTACAATGAATTTAAAGTATAGGGAACTTAAAATATGCTCAAAAACATCTCGGATGTCAGTTCGTTTGGTCGTACGGTTGCGTTGTTCGGTTAATTACGACGAAACATGAACGGACGCGAAAAACGATCCAAATTACGCGACGAATGGAATTTTTGCATGCCAATCACTAAAATAAAATATTTCAATGATTACAAAAATTTTTTGGATGTCCGGATCTAATCAGAACGTAAGATATGCGCGAAAATGCAAACTTATGCACTTTTTGACGCCTTTAGTCCCTGTTTGACCAAAAAGTTTATTTCTTGCACACCGAACCCCTCAAAGCCTATTTCAAAGCTATGTAAGGGATATTTATGGTGTGTTTAACTTATGATCAAGTTCCGGAATGTTCGTTACTATTTGATTCGGCATACTTTTGCAATTTGACGCAAATACCCCCTACAATCGAATAAACTTGATTTCGACACACCAAACCCTCCAAAACTTATTTCTAAGTCAAGTAAAGGTTATTTAAGGTATTTTAAGCCTATGTCATTGTTCTGGAGTGTTTGTTGCGTTAAACTGATTATGTTTACGCCTCAGTTCGCGTATAACCTTCTAGAAAGCGATTTAAAGCTCGAAATCGAACAAGAATTGATATGTGCAAATGATACACATATTTATACAAATCCCAAGTATGAAACACAATATTTCATTGATTTTGTATTTGTTTGATGGTCGAAGAGGCACAAATGTCACAATATAAATACTAAATTTTGTTGCAAAGTTTTAAGGATTATAAGTTAACTATGTTCTTATAGATTGGATTAGTCAGTTTCAAAAAAACTCTTATATGTTGACTAGATACATTTTTTTATGGATTCTAAGTTATATCTAGATTGTGTTTACATTTTTTCAGGGATTATAAGTTAAAATTAAACTCATATAGATAAGATTAGTTAGTTGAAACAAGCTACAGGTTATTAAGAATTCATTGGTTTAAAAGTGCTATATATACAGCTCATTTTCATTACTTTTTTACTTCAAAAAAATCTTGTTCTTCAGTATTCGTTGGTTTAGCAGGTAATCTTTATTTAAGTTTTTCTACAACAATGACCTTTATTTAAGTTTCTATACACATCAATGACTTTTGTAAAAAAAATAATAATTTAAAAGTTCATCCTTTCAATGGTTTTGGTTGATCGATACATCCATTCAGATCTTACACAGGTATGGATTCTTCCAAAACATGAATATGATGTTTGTTTTTTGTTTTCATAATATTATGTTTTTAATATTATCTATCTGTTTTCTGATAAAAATGTATGATGTTTATATTGTCATACTTATGTTTAGTCTAACATATATTGTAGCAAAGGAATCCTAGCATTCTACATATTTAACACAAAAGTGAACTCAATTAAATATTTATTAAACTTAATGAAATGATTATAACCTCAAAATTAAACAACAGTGGAGCTTTGTAAAACAAATTATGCAATCAAATAAGTAACAATCCTATCTAATCCATATAAATAAACACAAAACTGAACTTAATCAATGATTCTATAAACCCAATAAAAAATTAGACAAATTGATATAAACATGGAAGAAATATACCCATTTTCTTTACTTACATGAGTCATAGGAACAGATGCAAATTCTCCTTTTAAGAAAGATGATGATGAGCTTGAACCAAACGAGAGGCCTTTGAAATCCCCAATCAAATTGAAACTAACAGCTGCCGCCATAATTCTGCTAAACAAATGTTGTTTTAAAATTCAATTACTAGTAGAGCAGGTTAGGGTTAGGGTTTGGTGTTCTTACTGGGCGAGAATGAAAAAAAAGTTATTCAGACAAAAACCTAAAAACTTTCGCTGTGTGAATCGAAGAAAAGGATGAAAAACCCTAGATTTCGCCGTGTGAATCGAAGAAAAGATGAAACCCTACATTATTCAGATAAAAGCCTAAAAACTCTGCCTTTATATGTGTGAGCATGTGAAACCCTAGACTTCAATCTTTTAAACCCACTACTATGTATAGCCCAGGCCCAATTTAGAACAATCTAGGCCCAGCAACTTGGTGGACTTGCTTTAATTTATTATATTTATTTACATAAAGTATTATTTTTATTAATACTAATTTTATTTCACCTACTAATTTTATTAACTTTATATTTACTGCAGATTATTAATTTAAAAAAAATCAAATACAAATTTTATTAATTTTTGTACATCAAAATCACATGATCATAAACTTATGGGCATGTTACTTCTTATTAAATATTTCCTATTAATAACAAATCAAAGTTTTCCATTTTTATCAATAAAAAACAAAACAAAAGGGTCATCTAAATTGTTAAAAATAAACAATCAATTGGGAATTCAAGAAAATCCCAATCTGGAATCTTAAAGTCATAAGCTTTAACCAAAAACCACAACCAATTTTCAATACAATCAGTAAACTAAATACCCAACTTATGAACAACATTAAAAATAGAAAATTTAAGAAAAAAAGGTACTTGAAGTGATTTGTGCTGAATAGTTTGGCTGTCACGAATCCTGCCTACCGCCACCAAGGGCCACCGTAAAACCAAATCCACATCTTGCAATATCGCCACCAAAATTCATCAAAGATGTTGTCGTCGATGTTGAGTACTGGTGACGCCGGTGTGCGAGCTGGAACGCTGTTGGACCCAATCACCGCCCCTCGGATGCACAAACCACCACCACATGTGGCTTCCCTACGTACCTTGGAATGACTGTTAGAATGACGTTCGTTAGTGCCCGGAAACCACCGTGACCACCTTGCTTTTGTTTGTCTTTGCATTTCTTTTTCTTCAGCTCCTCTCAAGCTCAAACACCCCCCTTGGAATTTTTCTTTAGATTACCTAAATCATCCATTAGATGTGTATAAAATTAGTAGGGAAACAAAGATAAAGAGAATGACCGACAAATGCCGGTTTTGGAAACTTGGAAACTGGTAATGTCCTGTGATTTGGAAGAGTGGGCCTACAAGGAGCTGTTTATACGGAGACTTATGTCACCAAATATTTAGGTCCTCCAAGTTAATCATATGGGATAAGGCATCAATGGCAAAACGTCAGGCGATAGAGGCAGTCGATCGAACATTGCAAGACATTATAGGTGTTAGTCTCCCATTTGGTGGAAAGATACTAGTTACGGGGAGAGATTTTAGACAAGTGTTGTCGGTTATTAAACGCGGAACTAGAGCACAGATTGTAGACTCCAGCCTGCGGATGTCGCCTCTTTGGTATTTGACTAAAAAGATGCGGTTGACGATAAACATGAGAGCGCTAAATGATCCATGGTATTCTGATTTTCTTTTAAGAGTTGGTGATGGGTCTGAAGAATCAATCGAAGGAAGCTATATCCGCATACCAGATGACATGACAATTCCTTTCAGTAATCCAGAAAACTCTATAAAAGAATTGATCGATGCAGTCTTTCCGTCAATTCAAAGTAATGTATATTCTTCTGAGTATATAATCTCTAGAGCAATATTGTTCACTAAAAATGACAGTGTTGACGAGATCAATGATCAAATGATTGACATGTTCAAGGAGATGAAAAGGTTTACTATAGTTTCGATGAAGTCGAAGACGATCGCCACAACTTCTATCCGGTCAAGTTCTTAAACTCACTAACTGTTAGTGGTTTGCCACCTCATAGACTTCATTTAAAAATCGGTTGCCCTATAATATTGTTGCGGAATATCGATCCATCACATGGTTTGTGTAATGGCACAAGATTGATATGTAAAGGCTTCCAGCGCAATGTTATTGATGCAGAGATAGCTGCCGGGCAACATGCCGGAAAAAGAGTATTTTTGCCAAGAACCCCTTTGTGTCTTTCTGAAGACGACATGTTTCTGTTCAAGCTAAAAAAGAAAACAATTCCCCATTCGACTTAGCTTTTCCATGTGTAAGACCCTTACTAATATTTAATGATTTCTGTATAAATATCGACAATTAAATGTGTATTTACGACTACACATACTTATCAAAATACGGTTTATTAAAACTTTACTTAATATTAAAACAACACAACATAATATAAATAAGTTCGTCGTTCAAAATGACGACGTAATAATGTGCGGAAGCTTGTATCTTGATCCTGTTCGGTTCTTCATTGAGCTTGATCTTCATCCGGGTACTCTTGATATGTAGCTATGATCAAAACCAACTTAAAGGTTAATTTTGATAACTTAAATGTGAGCTTAAACAAGTTCCAAGCATCAAACAACAAAAGAAATAAACTTTTCCAGCTTTTGTGTCTCTCGCGGGTCGCGAGAGACTGAACAACCTCTTTCGCGGGCCGCGACCCACGTCGCGTGGCACGCCCGGATCAGCTTACTCCCTCGCGTGGCGCGAGGATCACCGTTTTCCAGCAGGTCCGCATCTGGACCTGCATTTTTGCCCAGTTACGTTTTTAATCGCAAATCGAACTTTAAAGTGTCATAACTTTTTATCTACTTATCCGATTTACGTGATTTTTTTTCTATGCGATCGTAATTTGATTCTCCATCACGTGGAGTTAAAATCCGACATCTGGATTAACAATTTTCTAGGTTTTAAGCCTTCGGCTAAATTTTATTTATTAAACTTTTTAACAAGATTTTGACCCGTTCATACTTTCATCAAACCAACTTGTTTGTTATACCTAAATTCTCATGAACATCATATTTTAAATGTTTCCTATGAAATAAGATTTAAATCACGGGTTATTATGCACCATTAACCTGTCTATGATTATGCGCTTATTTTGACCCGTCAGGGATATTTAAGCACTTTTACGCATAAACCGCGCTCATTCATTTCTAGCATCACATTTTCACATTACTATCGAGTGGTCTTCCACCACGACTATTATTGTGGTGGATTTAATGTGTATTAATTATTTACTCCGAATTTACCCTTTCGGATTGTTAATTTACGGCAAGGAGCCGTTTTGAGGCATTTGATCCGAATAGAGTTTATGCCTATACTTTGACACTTAACTAACCTTACTTTATAATAATACTCGTTTCAAAATGACTCATAAGGACCGTATACCCGGTTTAACATTCATGGGCATTTTGGTCAACCTTAGTCTCTTCTTTTACGACGAAGGACTATCAACAGTATATTTGACCAAAATCACACCTTTTGACATAATCTTACTTATACGTACCTGGCTCGAGTCATAGCATTGACCCGTTTACATACCTTTTTCTTTAAATTTTCTAGTTAAAGCAACGCGAACATATGTTATTTCCTGTGATCACGAAAACTCAACAAGTGGTCATCAGTTATTAATGTCAAATGGTATTAACACACCATTTGACATGTTTATTCGAAATGACCATTTTTCAACATACGATGGTATTTTTAATACCATCTCGCCCCTTGAACCTATTCCGGTTTGCGCCGTGAGTTTTATTTACTTAAAAGACATTTTCTTAAATTGTTTGACCCGTTATGACTTTGACCAAATGGTGTCTTTTTAAATCTTTTATCTATCCGTCAACTCGTGTACGGATTATTATTTGGCCACTTTTACCCGTTATAGTTCACCCCACCGTTATAGTTCACCCCACAACGTGATATTCAAAATTCCTTGTTTGTTAGTCTTCACCCGACTAGTTTACCATTTTACCCTTTTTACCGTAATTTATGGTTTCTTACCATTTTTATTTATTCTGACTTGCATTGTATCATGCCGGAACATCATATTTCCACTACTTAACGTAATTCATAATCAATACTCACAAGTAAGTGTATTGTAATTAAAAGGGGGGGGTGTAAGCTTAACTTACCTCGTACCCGATTATGCTCTTTTTCCGCGTACTCTATCCGTTTGACCTGCTTCTTTCCCAAGCCTCCACCTAGCTTTTCAAGCGTCAAACTATCATCATAATCCGTAAGACGGTTAGATTAGTCACTATCACTTACGACTATTCCATCTTACGAATTCTATGTCGAACTACTATTCGACTTCATCATTGATTATTTTAACTTTCCAAAAGTTAACTATCTTTAATCATATGATATGTGCAATTAATTTAAATCAACATCATGATTAGAATTCGTATTATCACATATCACACGTAATTAATCAAATTAGGCAATTACGCGTTTCATTCATAATTTCGACATATAAACGTTCATTTAGGCATTTTAACAAACACCTTGCGGGCATGATTTGTATACTTCTTTTATCAAGTTTATGATTAACTTTTTAATCAAATTTTTGCATTAATATCATGCCCTTATATCTATTGTTCATGAACTACATCTAGAACTTACATCACAACATCAATGTTCACTCATTTAACACTCTAATTCCATGTGTTCATCATATTGTCATGAAACTCACTTAGCTAGGTGTGATTATCCACTCAAACACCTAATCATGGCAATTCTACTTCAAATTTCTACTTAGGGTTTATTCCTAAGCAATCATACTTCACTAATTCAGCCATAGCCTCTACGATTGATACTTAAATCGCATCTTGTAATGTTAATCAAAATTTCACAACTTCATGAATGTCAAAAGTTCGACATACCTTACGATCTCCTTGACTTGGTGATCGTTTATTAGCATTCGTGCTTCAATTTGGGTCATGAATTGCTCTTCAATTTGAGGATTTGTTGAACTAGGGTTCATTCCCTTTTCTTTTTGGTCTCCTGGTCGAACACGTAAACACACACACACTCTTAGTGTGTGTGTTGTGTGTTATTACTTGTTTTAATTAAAACAAGTTTCCCCACTTGGCAATATTAGTCCCTCATGTTTTATCTTGATCAATTGAAGCTACAACTCACCATTTATCACTTAGCCACATACTACTAACTAGGTTAATTATTCCTAGTTAACTTAATAGGTTCAAGAAGTTATAACCCGTTATATTTTAAGTCCCGTTAACTCGGGCCTTTTATATACTTTGTTTTCTCAAAGTATTTATCCTCCTCTTAAGTAATATTAGGTTTACTTATTTAAATCCTAATATTTACCGGGTAAATTTTCACCACTAACGGTATTTTACCCGTCATTAATATTAACGTGGTTTGATTACCAAACCCGTTTTTGGGGTGTTACACCATGACAATCAACAAAGCTCAAGGTTAAACAATTCCGCATGTTGGTATTTATCTTCCGGATTCAGTATTTTTGCATGAACAACTTTATATCGCTTTATCAAGAGGGATATCACGTGCTAATACAAAGGTATTAGTACATCCTGCCAAAGACTTCAGACGAGACGGGGTCTACACCTCAAATGTTGTCTATCAAAAGGTGTTACGTGACGAATGAAATACTTATGAGTGAGAATGTGATGATTTTTTATGCATTTGGTGGTTTACGCAATTACATTCTAAATATAGTATAGATGATGTTATTATTTTACACACTTTGGTCTCTTTTACTCACTTATTTATTTTTCTCTTGCAGATTGATTAAGAATTTGTTATGGATAAGACAGGGAGCAAAATGGAAGATGTGTCAAGTATCTACCTATCTATCATATCTTATAACTAACAATTACATGGTAAAACATATGTAACTAAAATACTTAACATTTCTTTCATTTCCCCAAACTGCTCCAGCAGCTACTACTAATGTATCAGTAAAAGAGGAGATTAAAGAAGAAACCCATCCTCCAAAAGATGTAACAATCAAATAGGAAGAGATACAAGAAATTCTAGAGGACATTGATCTCGATGATGCGAAACGGTGGCGTGACAATATGGATGAGATCCTTGAGATGTTTAAGCCATATGTACTAAATTTTTAACGTCGTGATGCAAGTACTTGACATTTGAGCTTTTAGTTTTCAACGTTTATGTTTAAGACTTATCTTTCCTTATTTGCGTGCTACTTTATATAACTTTTAATTATGTTTAAGATTATGTTTTCTTATTCGTGTGTTACTTTATTACACCAATGGTTTCTTGAATTACTTGATAATTAAAATTCTACACATGTGTAACACTTATGACATATATCCACCACAATAACAAAACTATTATACGAATAAGAAAACTACCAGAAATGAGTGCCACAATGCAAAGTGTCGCCCCGCATCACGCGGGCACCCTACTAGTCTACTAATAATTTGGAAATAAATAAACTAAAGGTAATGGAATGGATAATGGAATAAAATAGACGAGTTAATGGAATGGACAACAGAATTAAATGAATCACTCCATTACAGTTTGATGTTTGGTTACTCATATGTGAATAGAATGAATTATTACTTTTTACAATTTGATAAACAAAAAAAGACGAAGTAACAAAGCACAATTGTATTAAAAATGATGAAAATATAAGTAATTTTTTGATATATATTAATATTAGTATTAATATTAATAATTTAAATATATTAATATTAGTATTAATATTATTAATACAAATACAAATATAAATAATAATAATAATATATTTCTTTCCATTCCTTGAAGGAATGAAACAAAGCACCCCTGAATGAAAATTGTTATATTTGGAAGGAGTTAGATTCCTTTGTAATGCTCCATTCCATTACCACATGATAACCAAACATGTTTCTTTTCATTCCATTAGAATGATTCATTTCATTCCACATTCTATTCCTTCGTACCAAACGCTACCTAAATCAAACGCATGACATGGAGTACATGGGATTGATTGTCACGTATCACATCACTCCGACTGTTACATCTTCTAGTTCCGATTTGTATGGTTGGTGACCGTACCTGCCATGTAAATCTCGTCGGTGGGTGTATTGCGGCTGAAAAAGAAAACGATGGTGGTCGACGATGATGCTTATCACAAGGGTGGTCACCGGAGTCTTGCTAGAGGGAAGATGAGATCGAAAAACAGAGAGCAGCCAAATAAAATCAAGCGATTGAAACAGATTGCATGACTCCAATATCCAACGGTGAAGAGGGTCCGGAAAAGGGGTTTCCGTATCAACCAAAAACAAATCGAGATCTTCATCACGCATTTGCATTTAATCCGTAAAACATGACGGCAGTCGGCAGTGACCGTCGGACTAATTTATGCTTCGTAGTTATAGTACTAAGGCAAAAACCGTCTTTGTTTTCTAGTTAAAAGGTCTAGATCTTAAGTCGTGTTTATGTTCTAATAAACTACAAGAAACAATATCTTAATTGTCGATTTTAATATCTTAATCATAGACAACGATAATATCTCGTATTACTTTGAATAGTATTTTGCAAGATTGAATCACAATGTTTTGTTTTATTTTGTTTTTTATGATAAAACAAAATTGCAACTTCTTCATCATTCTTGTTGGCTCTAAAATACAGATCTAAAATCCATTTTTTTAAGAATTAAGACATATAAAAGGAACACACACCCTATGTTATATGTTTTTTATCTATCTATATCTTTTTTACGTCACAAATTTATCACTGAATTACATAAAAAAATTGATGTGTGTGATTCAACCGAGTAAAAAAAAGGTTGTATGTCTACCAACATGCATGAGACGTTAATATATGTTACCTGGATTGATGAATGTGTGGCTGAAGTAGAACTCTAAAATATATGTTAAACAAAAACCACGGTAGACCACCATTATTGAAAATCCGATAATCGGAAGATCTTTGTCTACTAAACAGGACAGAACCTGCAAAATCAACAAACCGTTAGGCTCTTCACAGAGCTGGGAGGGCCACTCTCCGACCACCCTCCAGCGTGAGGATAAGTATTGTTAGAGAGAGAAAGCAGAGAGAGAAAATTAGAGAGAGAGAGAGTTCAGAGAAAAACGTACTTCATGTGTACTTTGGGAGAAGTATTTATACTAGTTCCAATCATGACGTCATTCGTTTTGGAAGCACCTCTTGATGTGTGTCCGTTCCCGAATTGGGGATGCATCTTGTAGTAGCTGAGGCAATGTCATGCGTCCGTTCTAGACGAGGGGTATACGGAGGTACGAAGAGACCTTGTATCTTCAAGTCCCCTAGTCTTGTGAAGTTATGAGTGAGTTGATGAGACTAATCTTTGTTGTCGTCATTTATTTATTAGAGCTACATGTCATTTTCTTATTGGCCACAATCAGGTGCGGAGATGACGTGTTAACCGTCTGTCAGTCACCGTCAGGTGTCTGTAGCGTACCCTTCTTGGGAACCGTAACGGTCTCTCAAACTGACGTTTGATTTGACATGGCGAGCTAGCTGTTTCCCATTTTCTTTTTTATATATAAATAGATGTTTCATTTTTTATTCTCTTTCTGTTTTCTCCTTCTTTCTTCTTCTTTGTTAAGACTTCAGAGGTCCTCATTTTTCTTATTCTTTAAGGATTTTCAAAGTGCGTATCTCTTTTCTTTTTCTCCCAATCATGATTTCCGGTAAAGAGAACATGGCAGCGAGTTTTAGTGTTTTGACACAGAAAAACCTTGACAAGTTTATAGTTGAGTACCAGATTCCAGTGGCTTTACACCCTGTACTTCCGAAGGCAAACGAGCCGATACGTCCGTTCTGTGCTGGTAAATTCGCTTTATACACCCGAGTGTGTAGTTTTGCGAATTACCGCGTCCGTTTTACAAAGTTTTTGATAAATGTCCTTGAATTTTTTCGAGCTCACGTTTCCCAGGTCAGTCCTTTTGGCTTAAGCCGTATTAATCATTTAGAAGTTTCGTGTCGTGCTTTAAACAAAAAAAAAGCTAGTTTGAAGGTGTTTCGATTTTTTATGAGTTCATAACGCCTGGTGAGTGGTACACTTTCGCACATCGGAAGCAAGTACCAAGTATTTCCCCCGGGAAAGGATCCAGCATGAAGAACTGGAAGGACCACTTCTTTTGGCTGGACGATTTGTGCCTGCCGAAGGATTTGCCTTGGAGGCTTAAAGACCAATCTATGAATTTTGAAATAAAAGCAGATTTTGCTTTTGACCGGGTGTTAGCCCAAAATCTTGTTGATCATCGGAGTCCGATTCGTCCACTCCCCGAGCACTTTTTGTTATTAAGTCGTGTCAGTCGTGTATGGGGTCATGGGGATAAAGATTGGCCGGTGATTTCTTCTAAGAAAGACGGTGAGTGCTCTGGTCTTTCTTTATCCCGAAACTTTTGTATTCTGTTTCTGACTTAATATGTATTTCTATTTGTAGGTGAAACGATGTCTCTACGGGACGCTTTGCAAGTACCCAATTTTAAGGATTTAGACTTCGGCTTTTTGGAGACTACTAGAGAGGACGCTCCGTTTCTGACCCAGACAACTCCCACTGCTTTCCCTTTACGGAACCCAGAAACAACTTTTGTGAACCCGGATCCGTCTGATCTTACTCGGGAAGCTCCTACCGAAGGTCCATCCCCTACCAAACCAGCTTTTGAGGTGGGTAGCTCCCACAATGCTTCAACTGCTCTGGAGATTCTCGAAGTTAATGAAGATGAGGATAGTGATCCGGAGATACAAACTTTAGATAGACAACTTGGCCCTCGTCCCTTCCTGTCATCTTCATCGCTTCCGAAGGGTAAGAGGAATATCTCCATATCATCTCCTTTGGAACCCCAGAAGTCTTCCAAGAAGAGAAAGAGCAATTCCGACACCTTTCTTTAGATTAACTCAAGGAAGGGTCGATCATATGTCCCGGAATTGACCAAGAAAGCGAAGACTACCGTTTCTGTTACCTCCGACCAGGTTTTGGAAGACTTGGACGAGCATCTTACTAGTGGCAAGTCTTCTAGAGATGAAGCCCCAAAAAAGATATCTGGTCGGATGATTTCTTATACTCGATCTCACCCGTTGGACTCGGTAGATGGTGATAATGTGATGGAGTTGGAAGTTGGTTAGAAAAAGGGGGCAAGAAGGCCGTCATTTTTTTAGGTATGACCTTGGTGCTTTAGACCCAAACTGTGATTTGGAGGGTGGTGAGGAACCAGTTTCCTCCGTCCCTCCATCATGGTTTGGATCTGAAGTAATTGTTTTCGTTATGCAGACGTGTTCTCGAAAGGGATGGAGATAGATCCAGATACGGTAGATGAAAAGTTTATACCAGATTGGGATTTAAAAAACAAGGATTCGGTTATGGATGCCTTGATATCAAAGGTTTTTATGTTGAGTGTCTCTACCCCGCTGGATCATTCTCTCAGTCATCGCATGAAAAGTCAGGAACTGGGTTTGGTCGTGCTATCTGTTCAGGCTCAAGCCAATGTGTACGTTGCTGAACTTTATCGCCGATAGGTCGAAGCTGAGTCAGTGAAAGAGAACCTGGAACAAGAGCTTCAGGATACTAAGGGGAAACTTCAATGTACTCCTGATACTGAGGAGAAGATGGCTCAATTAACCCATGACTTGAATGTCAACAAAGAGAATGCCAGGGATCTTACGACTCAGTATCAGGCTGCTCAAGTTGCTTCAGCATCGGCCGAGGAGGAGAGGACAAAAGTGCAAGGGAGCTTGAGCAGTTTGTTAGCACGATAAAGAAGAATGATGAGGCTCATAAGGAGGTGTTAACTAAGGTGGAGGATTCCCTCTCACAAGCTAAAGTTGCGTATGAACGAATGATGAAAGGTTCGTTTTTTCAATTTTCGGTCTTAATATCTATATTTCCTTGTATATTTCTAACTTTCTTTATTAGAGCGTGACTTGTATAAATCAGGTGAAGCAGACTTGAAGGTCAAGTTGGAGACGTTCAGAGTGAGAAGAGTCAGAAGTGTCACGTGTGAAGCTGGAGGTTGATAATCTGAAGAAGAAAGTTGAAGAGTTAGAAGTGATGAAAGCATGGTTCTTATCTGAGGTGTGCAGAGTTTGATTAAGCTTGTACACAAAGGTCCGGAGATGACAAACGCTGTTGCTACGGTGAACAATGCCATGAGTGCCATAAGGATGAATGCAGGTATTCAGGGATGATATGTGCATGCTCTAAAGCATAAAACTCCTTTTGGCGAAGTCCTTTTTCTGAACATGAACGCTGAGGCTCAACTTGACAAGGCCATCTTGGACTTTGATTCCCTCTGGTTTCTGTTGGTGGATTCCCTGGCATCCTTGGCGAACGAGCCTCTTCCCAAGATTCAAGAGGCTCTCCGTTTCACAGAAGAAATTCCTAAGTGAGGAAGCATGTAGGTTGACATACCCGGCTCCTTTGGGGTATGCACCTAGTTTTAGAAAGTTTGTAATCTTTTAGGTGGACGTATCTAGTTGTTTGGGATACGCACCTAGTTTAACCATTTGGCTTTTGTAACTATTTCGTTTGTAACAAATGTGTATATAATAGAACTTTTAAGTCCGTCTTATTTGTTTGACTTTATTTATGTAATCCAGCTTTTAACATGCGTCCCTGCTAAATGCTTGACTATGAGATTATGCTTGTGTTCTATTTACTAACGGATTCACGTGAATTATTATGACCTATGATGGTTAGCTTATCACATGAAAACATATTCCGTATATGTTACCAGTTTGGAATCTATTTTTTTAAGGTTAGCATCCTTATCTTAATTGTGGTAAATTGACTGCAGTGTTTGAGGCTTGTTCAGCCTTTGCTTGTACATAATGAAGTTCGAACTTTTTATTTTAGCATTAATAAGATGTCCGAGGGATAACCCTCTCGAAATTACATTCAGGAATAAAGAAGGTGCGGGTAACAACATCCGCCATACATTGAATTACATTTGGAGAAAGATGTCCGGGGCATAACCCTCTTGGAATTACATTTGGAAAATAAAAAAGGCGCGGGTAAGAAACATCCGCCTTACATGGAATTTATTGCATAAAAAGAAGAAGTTCCGGAGCTTTTTTATTATTTTTTTTTATTTTTAGAGGTAACACTTTTTTAAGTGTACTCCATTCCAAGTCCTTGGCACCGGAGTTCCATCAAGATGGGCTAGGGTATACGCTCCGTTTTTTTCAAGCGATTTTAACGACATAGGGCCCTTCCCATCTAGGTGCCAGTTTGTCTGTCCCTTCGACCTGACTGGCTTTGTTGGACCGCTTGACGTAATCACTTTCTTTGAACCGAATTTCTTTCGCCTTGGAATTGTAGTGCTTTTCCAATTCTTTCTTGTATTTAGCCTCTCAGATGGCTACTACCTCTCGTCTTTCCTCAATTACGTCAAGGTTCATACAAAGCTCATTTTGCAACATCCTTGGAGTTGGCATACCTACTTCGGCCGGAATAACGGCCTCCGTACCATAGGTTAGGCTGTAAGGATTTCTCCTGTGCTGGTTTTAGGCATGGTTCTGTGTGCCCATAACACATGTCGGAGTTCATCAGCCCAGGAGACTCCTTCCCTTCCTAGGCGTTTCTTGATGCTGCTAACGATACTCTGGTTGGCACGTTCGACCTGTCCGTTTGCCTGAGGGTGTGCGACGGATGCAAAGTTCTGTTCGATATGCATTTTTTCATACCATGTTTTGAAAGGCTTATCCGTAAATTGTTTTCCAATATCACTAACGATACACAGGGGCATTCGTACCTACATACAATGTTTTCCCAGACAAACCGAAGGATTTGCTCTCCTGTGATTGTCCTTAGTGACTTTTTCTCGATCCACTTGGTAAGGTAGTTGATAGCAACTACCAAAAACCTGACTCCTCCGGACGAAGTGGGGAATGGACCAACAATATCTACCCCCCACTTCTGGAGCGGTGATGTGCACAAAATGCAACATATAAATTACATCAATTGTGGCATAAAACTAACCCTTTTTTAGTACTAATGTTGGAAAAAGCATGTTTATGTCTTCCTTTTGTATTTTCAGGATTAAATGAGCTCAAATAAACAAAAGAAGCAAAAAGACAGATAAATCTAACATAAATACAAGAAAAGGAACAAACGTGGCATGCCTGGCCTCCCCGACAGCATCTTCCCAAGCAAAACAAGAAAACAAAAGGCTGAACACGCCCCATGCTCAATGAGCATGGGGGCGTGCCCAAGTGTCAGCAGAAAAGACAAAGCTGTTGAAGCTTCTATCACCCACCACGGGGGCGTGCCCACTGGACACGGGGCTGTGGTCAACTCTAAGATTCGCAGAATCTAGGGAAATCTTGATAGTACAGATACGCTTCTGCACACGGGGTCGTGCCCAGCGGACACGGGGGCGTGGTCAACTAATGCAGACAAACTGCAATTAATGAAGAAAGAGAAGGAATATGGACACGGGGCTATGCCCAACGGACACGGGGCCATGCCCGAGCTACTGTTCAGGCTATAAATAGGGGTGCTTGGCTCATTTGCAAACCATCCCTTGGCACACCACCTCTCTCACACTTCACCCACCACCCACCACCATCACAACACCATCATCCACCACCATCATCTATTGTCCATCATCGAGTGTGTGAGTCGTCTCGGGATCCAAGATTGATCGTAAGAGTTCTTGACAATCAAAGGCCATGTTTGCCTAAGTCTCTTACATCACTTGGTGAAGACAAGTGTTTAGTGTAATACTTTTTATTTTTAATCTTTTCGCACTTTTTATTTGGTTATGTATTAATGACTTTAATAACTAGTTTCTTATGTTGAAGGTGATTCTTCCTTATCGTTTGTCCGTGGTGTCTTGGCATTATTTTACTGTCTATATAAAATAAAAGATTTTCACCATTCATATCTCCACGGTCTATATGGAGATATGTTGACTACCTGGTCGGGGGTTAAGGGAACGGTTTTGTAAGAGTCTTGCTATTGTTCAGTGGTATAGATCCTGCAAAGGACCTGGGTCAAATTTAGTAGGACCTCCTTCAATACCCACCGGTATTGGATGGCGGGGGTCCAAACTCTTTGAACCCCTCATAAGTTAAACTACTATTAAAACTTTAACCCGGCTACTTAGGACTGTATCCCTGCTGACTCAGACTACTTAGCCGAGGGTAACGTCACCTTCAAAAGAGGGGCGTACCATAATATGCATTAATAACTTAATTAATTATCTTTCAATAATCTGACCCTTTAGGATTGTATCCTTGCTGACTCAAACTACTGGGTTGAGGGTAAGTCACCTTCAAAAGAGGGGTACTACAATAACTAAGATAATCTCTTAAAATGTGCAAAAGTGCGGAAATAATCAAAGGTTACACTACACACGAGTCGGATCCAAGTGATTCATCTTGTCTATATGTCTTTACTTTTATTTTATTTTTCAGCATTTTATTTAGTTTTATTTTTTCTAGTTTAAAAACCTTTTTCTAATTTTTGATTTGATTAGACGTTGAGGATAAACCGGTACTAAAAGCTCTTGTGTCCTTGGACGACCTCGGTATCTTACCAACACTATACTACGTCCACGATGGGTGCACTTGCCCGTATGTGTGTTTAGTGTTAGTAAATATCATGTTTTATAAATTTAAAACTTGGCTAAAAAGTGTAAAAGGGCTTAAAAATATACATTAAACACTATACACACTTACGCACATCAAGTTTTTGGCGCCGTTGCCGGGGACACAAGGATTTTAAGAAAGTTAGGAATCAACGGCCTAATCGTTTTTTTCTAAATTTTGTATTTTTTTAGGATTTTCTTAATTTTTCAGCCTCTGCAGAACTCAGCACGGGCCGTGCCCACTGAACACGCCCCGTGCCCAATCTTTGGAACTGACAATCCTGTTTTATGTCTGACAGTAAGCTGAACACGGGGCCGTGCCCACTCAACACGCCCCGTGCCCAAGTTTCAGTTACTGAAAACATAACCGTAAGATCCCGACGGTTGGTAATCTCTGACACAAACATGAGTGATACTGATACTTTTTACTTTCGGCACTCTTATGGTACGTGGTGTCAAATATGTGGTGGCTCTCATAAAGAATTAGAATGTTATTTTCTAAATTATAGCCCCATTATATAGACCCATTGTTTTCCTGTAGCCTTAAGAGGGGCGAAAGTAAAAATAATCCCTATCTCTCTCTGGAATACTCTCAACCGGACCTTCTAGGAGAAATGCTTCTTGTAGAACTATTTCAATTGGAAGATCTAATTCTTAATTGGTTAAAAGAACTTAAGATGGATTTCATTGATTCATCTCAAGACGATAACCGAGAAGAATTGTTGGGATCACATTCGAATAAAAACAACTTCGTTGTTCCCGATAATAACTTCGACTCTAGCGAAGACTTGGGCGATAGTCGTCCCTGTGCCGATTGTGCCGTGAAGGACTCTCCATCGACTTCGTTCGGTGCATACACAGACCTGAGCGATTCGGCATACACCTTCTTTAACGAGTGCCCGGGAAAGGGTTGGACTTGTCTACCTACATTTAGCATAGGAATCACCCTCATCGACAACCTCTTGCGTTCTCATCTTAATCTAGAGCAATTAAGGTATCTTAGGCACTTTGGGGTTGTTCCATCCAGTAAGGAACCACCCGATACCAATAAGTTCCTTAGAAATAGACAAACTTCATAAACAGCCCTCCAACACGGGGCAGTGCCGAGCCAACACGCCCCCGTGTCCAACGAAAGATTCCTTTCTGACTTCTTGTCAGAGCACGTACAAAATGTGTTAGGATCTTACCTACACACGGGGCCGTGTCCAGCCGACACGGGGTCGTGTCCAGCGTGCTGTCGTTTTCTGTAAATGCAGCCAAGAATCCTGCATATTTGGACCATCTAGGGACAGAGATTTGAGAGGATCTTCTCACATACCATCCTAGGTATTTTCTAAAAGAAGGTTCTAACAACCATCTTTTCCTTTCCACTTTTATCCATTACCTTCTTCTTCATCTTTCTTGCATCAACACCTCCATTGAAGCTTGAGATCACCAAGATTCCAAGCTTTATTATGATGGTTGTTGAGTTTTTGTTCAAGGAATCTTGTTAAAAATAAGTTGTATAACATTGTTTTAAGTTATTACTGCTAAAAAATGCTTCATAAGTTGGAAAAATAATTTGAAACTTTGAGATTCCTTGTTCCAAAGATCTGCAGAAAGGTGAACACGGGGCCGTACTCATTGAGCACGGGGCCGTGTCCGCAGATACTGTTTCATTAAAATAAACCCATTTCCGTTTATTTTCGTAGAATGTCAAGCCAAAACAGTGGAACCTCTTCTGCGCACTCCGGAAACAGTCGAAGGGAAAGAAGGTCTTCAGTTGAAGCAACTCTCGTACGCTACGTAATGGCATTACGTGAAGCTCTTGACGAGATGACTTCGGTAGAGGAGGTCCTTATAGACCGTATAAATTATCTTATGGTGGGGCTGGAAAACAGCTTTCAAGAAATTAACCTCTTGCACCAGAGGTTAAACATTCTTGTAGCACCTCCCATGGAACCAATCCTCCCTCAAGAGGATTGGAACCTAGCACTTGGAATCAACAATCCTACCGGGTGGGATGACATTCCAGCGGAGCCTCCTCTTGAAGATCTACAAGAAGTCCCGGTGGAGGTTGCACCCCCTCAACCCGATGCCAATGAGCCCGCCTTTTTCTCCCATAGGAGATAGAGGAGTGGCTCGCCGACGTGTAAGGGACCCATGCCCGGAGGAAGAAGTTCTTCAAGCCGCATCCAACCGAGAGAAATATCTTTTCGGAAATTTTGCTAATAGAATAAATTTTAGGCTAGAACTTCTTGGTTTGAACTTCTTGTGCTTCTTTTGACTTATTTATCTAGAACTTTAACTTTTTAGGATTATTATGTAATTCTCTCTATGTTTTAATGAGTGATGGTTTTAGTTAATTTGGTGTTTGGATGATGTTGTAATGGATAAAACACACTCGGGATGATGAAGGATAACAAGGGAAACTTGCACCAACACCCCATGCACGAAAACAGGGCCATCCGACAAAATTTTCTTCATTACAGCAAGTTCAGCACGGGCCGTGCCCGCCCAACACGGCCCCGTGCTGCACAATCTGCAGAAAAAGCCCAGTTCAGGTAACTAGACACTGGGCATGCTCACTGAACACGCCCCCGTGTCCAGGCTTCCATTTCTTTTACAAATTTTTGTTACTGGAGATCTGAACACGGGGCCGTGCCCAGACACCACGGGGCCTTGTCCAGACGCCCAGTAACAAAAAATTTTGCTTTTTCACACCTTTTTACACATTTAATCAACCTAAAAAATTATTTTTGGGACACATTGAGGACAATGTGTAATTTAAGTGTGGGGGGGGGGGATGCTAAAACCTTGAATCTTGCAAGTCTTAAATACAAGCCTTACACAAAACTCTATTGGAACCGCTAATCACCAAAAAAATTTTTCAAAAATTTTCATTTTTTTTACTTGTCTAGGTTTAATTTGGTAATTTCAAATTCTAAAAAGTTATATTTTTACAAATTTACAACCAATAGCGTCGTGATAAAAAGAACCAACATAAGAAAATTATGAAACGGCATGACAAGCTAAGTTAAAATTTGATTATATATATACTTGATCACATAAAAACCCATTCCCACAAAAGTGAGTTTTGAGCCCTTATTGAGCATACAAATACATATCTTTAAACTAAATGCTCATTTTTCGTTTCTTGTGTGAATAGCCGCTTGGTTCGTACGACTCTAGAACTTGCCACGACGATACATTCCCGGTCCTTACCAACTTAAACCCAAGTAAGTAAATGATGGAGGCATTAGGACTAACCCTTTTTATTTCTACAGCATTATTTTTCTCTTTTTTTTTACCACCTACCCAAAATCCCCCTAGTTAACCCCTTTGAGCCTAAACCTTTTCATTTGTTAACCCACAAAAACCCTTTCTACCCATCTAAACCCTTTTTCATTTTAAACCCTTTGTTTTTAGTAACAAGCTCAGTTTTTGTTATGATTCCTTAAAAAATGATGATGAAGCCAAAGAAATAAACAAACAAGTTTATCAAAAACAACTTTGTTTGAAAGAAATGCTTCATCAAAATAAAAAGTTTTGAAAAATAACGAGTCTTGTGAAAACCGACGCTTTTTAAGCTTTTCGCCCTTTTACTAACCACTAACCCAACCACCCACCTTTAGCCCAAGCCTAACCCTTCACCCAAAAGTGCTCTTGATATTTACAAAGGTGTATAGTTAAAAAGGAGGAGGATTGATTGCTTGGCAAACCTATGGTAGGAGTAAGTTCCATGCCGCTCTCGAGTGATTCACTAAAATACATCTTCGGCCGAGTGTTGAGTAATTCCCTCGTGAGGTATGTGAACTTGTATATAAATGGAATTTTAAAAAGGCATGTTATGCCCTAATAAGTAATTTATCTTATGAAATGTTTTTAATAAATCATGACGAATAGGATTGTAAATAAATAAAAATAAAACTTAATAAAGAATCTTGGAAATCCTGACACTCTATGGCAAGCCCAAGACCTTCTCTTCTACCCATTCCATTTGGTAGTGTAAAGCCACATTATAAAGAGTTTTGCTTGAGGACAAGCAAAGATTCAAGTGTGGGGGTATTTGATGTGCACAAAATGCAACATATAAATTACATCAATTGTGGCATAAAACTAACCCTTTTTTAGTACTAATGTTGGAAAAAGCATGTTTTTGTCTTCCTTTTGTATTTTCAGGATTAAATGAGCTCAAATAAACAAAAGAAGCAAAAAGACAGCTAAATCTAACACAAATACAAGAAAAGGAACAAACGTGGCATGCCCGGCCTCCCCGACAGCATCTTCCCAAGCAAAACAAGAAAACAGAAGGCTGAACAAGCCTCGTGCTAAATGAGCACGGGGGCGTGCCCAAGTGTCAGCAGAAAAGATAAAGCTGTAGAAGCTTCTATCACCCACCACGGGGGCGTGCCCACTGGACATGGAGCCGTGGTCAACTCTAAGATTCGCAGAATCTAGGGAAATCTTGATAGTACAGATACACTTCTGCACACGGGGTCGTGCCCAGCGGACACGTGGGTGTGGTCAACTAATGCAGACAAACTGCAATTAATGAAGAAAGAGAAGGAGGATGGACACGGGGCTGTGCCCAACGGACACGGGGCCGTGCCCGAGCTACTGTTCAGGCTATAAATAGGGGTGCTTGGCTCATTTGCAAACCATCCCTTGGCACACCACCTCTCTCACACTTCACCCACCACCCACCACCATCATCCATTGTCCATCATAGAGTGTGTGAGTCGTCTCGGGATCCAAGATTGATCGTAAGAGTTCTTGACAATCAAAGGCCATGTTTGCCTAAGTCTCTTACATCACTTGGTGAAGACAAGTGTTTAGTGTAATACTTTTTATTTTTAATCTTTTCGCACTTTTTATTTGGTTATGTATTAATGACTTTAATAACTAGTTTCTTATGTTGAAGGTGATTCTTCCTTATCGTTTGTCCGTGGTGTCTTGGCATTATTTTACTGTCTATATAAAATAAAAGATTTTCACCATTCATATCTACACGGTCTATATGGAGATATGTTGGCTACCTGGTCGGGCGTTAAGGGAACGGTTTGGTAAGAGTCTTGCCATTGTTCAGTGTATAGATCCTGCAAAGGACCTGGGTCAAATTTAGTAGGACCGCCTTCAATACCCACCGGTATTGGATGGCGGGGGTCCAAACTCTTCGATCCCCTCATATGTCAAACTACTATTAAAACTTTAACCCGGCTACTTAGTACTGTATCCCTGCTGACTCAGACTACTTAGCCGAGGGTAACGTCACCTTCAAAAGAGGGGCTTACCACAATATGCATTAATAACTTAATTAATTATCTTTCAATAATCCGACCCTTTAGGATTGTATCCTTGCTGACTCAAACTATTTGGTTGAGGGTAACGTCACCTTCAAAAGAGGGGCATACTACAATAACTAAGATAATCTCTTAAAATGTGCAAAATTGCGGAAATAATCAAAGGTTACACTACACACGAGTCGGATCCAAGTGATTCATCTTGTCTATATGTCTTTACTTTTATTTTATTTTTCAGCATTTTATTTAGTTTTATTTTTTCTAGTTTAAAAACCTTTTTTCTAATTTTTGATTTGATTAGACGTTGAGGATAAACCGGTACTAAAAGCTCTTGTGTCCTTGGACGATCTCGGTATCTTACCAACACTATACTACATCCACGATGGGTGCACTTGCCCATTTGTGTGTTTAGTGTTAGTAAATATCGTGTTTTATAAATTTAAAACTTGGCTATAAAGTGTAAAAGGGCTTAAAAATATACATTAAAAACTATACACACTTACGCATATCAAGTTTTTGGCGCCGTCGTCAGGGACACAAGGATTTTAAGAAAGTTAGGAATCAACGGCCTAATCGTCTTTTCTAAATTTTCTGTTTTTTTAGGATTTTCTTAATTTTTCAGCCTCTGTAGAACTCAGCACGGGCCGTGCCCGCTGAACACGCCCCGTGCCTAATCTTTGGAACTGACAATCCTGTTTTACGTCAGACAGTAAGCTGAACACGGGGCCGTGCCCACTCAACACGCCCCGTGCCCAATTTCAATTACTGAAAACAGAACCATAGAATCAGAATAGGAAAAGGTATCGTAGTTTGTTATTGATAATAATAAGAGATTACAATCAAATATATAAGAATACTAATTACACTTTGGTACCCTAGACAATATTAAACTTAATTATCTAAACCGACATAGTCTAATATTCCCCCGCAAGTTCAGGGCGGTTAGCAATCTGCAACTTGGATCGTAGAAACTCAAACTTCTGAGAAGACAAGGGCTTTGTAAAGATATCAGCAACTTGGTCGTCTGTAGAGATGAACTGGACATTTATTTTTCCCTGAGTAACTTGTTCACGAACAAAGTGATAGTCAACTTCAACGTGCTTGGTGCGAGCACGAAAGACAGGACTAGCTGTGAGATATGTTGCGCCAAGATTATCACACCAAAGTGTTGGTGCCGAGCTATCCAATCCAAGTTCACGAAGAAGAGACTTCAACCAAATCAACTCTGCAACAGTATCTGCAATGGCCTTATACTCAGACTCTGTTGAGGATCGAGAGACAGTTCTCTGCTTGCGAGCAGACCATGAAATTAGATTTGAGCCTAAGTAGATAGCATATCCCCCCGTGGATCGACGATCGATCGGGCAACCAGCCCAGTCAGAGTCAGAAAAGGCCTGAAGATTAGTGTTCCAATGAGAATCAGAAAAGGCTTGAAGCTGATAGCCCGTATTGTGACGAATCCATAAGCCCAAATTGAGCATGCCCTTGAGATAACGTAAGATGCGTTTGACTCCGGCCCAATGGTTTTCAGTGGGAGCATGCATGAACTGACAAACTTTATTAACCGCAAATGCAATGTCAGGACGAGAAAGAGTAGCATACTGAAGAGCCCCGATCGTCTGTCTATAGCGAGAGGGATCATCGAGTAATGGGCTATCATCCGGTAATAATACGTGTGAAGTATGCATGGGAGTAGAGATCGGTTTGCAGTCTGCAAGACCAGCTCGATGTAAGATCTCTCGAACATATTTCCGTTGTGAAAGAACCAGGTCAAAATCCCGATGGACAACCTCAACCCCCAAAAAATAATGTAATTGCCCCATATCTGTAAGTGCAAAGAGAGAATTGAGACGTTCAATAATGGTGGCGACCATAGTGGAGTTGTTACCAGTGATGATGATATCATCAACATATACCAGAAGATAGACAAGAGAACCCGAATGGTTGAGGATGAAAAGTGAAGGGTCTGTCTTAGACCCATAAAACCCCAACTGATGAAGGGCAGTAGACAATTTGGTGAACCAGGCACGAGGAGCTTGTTTAAGCCCATACAATGATTTGTTCAATAAGCAGACATGATCAGGTTTGGTTGGATCAACGAAACCAGGAGGTTGGCGCATATAGACAGTTTCCTGAAGATCACCATGGAGAAAAGCAGTCTGAATATCCAACTGTCTGAGAGGCCATTTGTTTGTGACGGCCAGAGATAAGACAGTGCGAATAGTAGCAGGCTTGATGACTGGGCTGAAAGTCTCATTATAATCCACGCCATGTTGTTGATGAAAACCCTTAGCAACAAGACGGGCCTTGTACCTGCTAATCTCACCATGTTCATCAGTTTTTAACCTGTAAACCCATTTACAATCAACAATATTAGCATTAGGGACAGGGGGCACAAGTGTCCACGTGCCATTCCTTTGAAGCGCAACCAACTCATCAGCCATAGCTTGGCGCCATTCTATAGACTTGTTAGCAACGGTAAAGCTGGTAGGTTCAAGAGGAAGTGATGGGGAAGCAGTGGCAGCATAAGCGGCCGGGTTATATCGGTCAAGTTGTTTGGGATTAGGACGAAGGTTAGAGGGTCGAGGCCGAGGGGCTGGTGGTGGTGAAGGAATATTCTCGGGTGGAGGGGTAGCGGGGTTAGGTGGTATAGGTGGAACGGGTGGTGATGGTGATGATTGTGGAGGTGATTGAGGAGGTGATGGTGGTGGTGTTGGTGTTGGTGGAGGCGATTGTGGAGGTTCCGGTGGGAAGCCAGGTGGGGGATGAGGAAAGATAGAGATGTAAGGTGGACTAGGTGGTGGTGGTGGATTAGGTGAGGGTTGATAAGGAAAGGCATGTTCGTTGAAGCGAACATGTCGAGCAATGTAGATCCGTTCATTGGAGGGATCAAAGCATCGATAACCATGGTGAGCAGGGCTGTAGCCTAGGAAAATACAAGGAGTTGAACGGAAATCAATTTTGTGATGGTTGTACGGACGAAGGTAAGGAAAGCATTAACACCCAAAGACTCGTAGAAACGAGTAATCGGGTTTTCGTTTGAAAACATGTTCAAAGGGAGATTTGTTTGAGGAGACACGAGAGGGGAGCCGATTGATTAAGTAAACGGCTGTTTCAAAGGCAAAGTGCCAGAAGCGTTGAGGAAGGCTGGATTGAGCCAAGAGAGTTAGTCCAGTTTCCACAACATGACGATGACGGCGTTCAACGAAGCCATTTTGCTCACTGGTGTGAGGACAAGACCATCTGTGGATGATACCAAGGTTGCGACAAAGATTGGTGATAGGCCGAAATTCCCCGCCCCAAGCGGATTGGATGCATTTTAACTTGGTGTTAAATTGGCATTCAGTCATGGTAATAAAGTTTGTTAAAATAGTGTAAACATCAGATTTTTGATTCAGAGGATAAATACACATGTAACGGGTACAATGGTCAACACATAAAAGAAAATAACGGTGACCATCAAGAGATGGTGTGGGAGAAGGGCCCCAAACATCACAATAAACAAGATCCAAAATATTATTGCTACGAAAAGTAGAATCAGGTAAAGACAACTTTGAGGATTTTCCCAATTGACAAGAAGAACACAAGTTATTTGATAATTTATCCGAAACAGGTAATGAACAATAAGAAATAATTGAACAGAAAACTTGAGCATGGGGATGTCCCAATCGTTGATGCCAAATGTTTGAAGAAGCTTTGACAGCAGTGAAGGCAACCTTGGGCAGAGACTTGAGTTGTGGAAGGCGAATGGAGTACAAACCTTGTTCACTGGGGCCCGTGAGGAGGGTAGTGCGTGTAGACTCGTCCTTCACGACAAAAAAAGAAGGGTGAAATTCAAAGAAAACATTGTTGTCGAGGCAAAATTTTTGAACGGATAAAAGGTTTTGTTTTAGTTCAGGAACATGGAGAATGTCAGATAAGGTAAACGTTTTGTTTGGTGAATATATTTTGGTCGAGCCAATGTGACAAATGGGTACAGAATTACCGTTACCAACAAGTAAAGAATCGTTACCGTAGTATGCCTCAGAGTTGTCCACGTTAGATAGGTCTGGAGTGGCATGATGGTTTGCGCCAGTATCAGGCTTCCAAGTAGTTCCAGAAGTTGAGCCAGTCTCTGAGTATGTGGCAAAATTGGCTTGTGGTGCAGGATGAGATTGGTTATGCTGATTTGGGCACTGAGATGGTAGATGACCTATTCCACATCTGTTACAATGGCCATAAACAGTGTTTTGGGTTGAAGCCCAAGAAAACTGTCGCGTGCCACTGTTACCCCGAGGGCGATTGTTGAAGCCACCACGTGAGTTGCCACGAGAGGAACCGCGAGATCCCTGACCACCTCGGTTATTATTGAAGGACCGAGAACCATAGTATGCTTGAGGCTGTGGGAAAGAAATAGGGTTTAGTTGATAACCCAATTGAGAGGCCATAAGTTGAATGTTTTGAAGTTGCTGCTGAAGCTGATCAAGATTCGGTTGTGGGGCCGAGGAAGCTACAGCCGTAAGTGGATGTGGTGCTGGAGTAGCATTAGCCACGAAAGCTTGTGGGGTGGTGGCCAAGATTTTTGTAATAACATAGTCATGATCACTCAAGAGACCATGTAGTTCATGAAAATTAACAGGAGGTGAACGAGCTAGTAAATTAGCCTTAAGACCATTGTACTCCTCTCGAAGCCCAGCAAGGGTTAGTATTACTAAATCCTTGTCCTTCATGGGTTCTCCAATATTAGCAAGAGCAGTGGCATACTCTTGAGCCCTGCTAAGGTAATCGGCTGGTTTTTCATCACCTTTCATGGTGATTCTAAGAAGTTGATTTTTGAGAGTAAACTCATGAGAAGATGTAACAGGCGTGTAAGCTCGTTCAAGAGACAACCATACCTCACGTGATGTTTTGCCCCGAATATGTTGATAGGAATCTTCAGACACTGTAGAGATGATAAGCATACGAATATGAGCATCGTTTGAGATCCACGGGGTGTAGCTTGGATTGTCGGTAGTTGCAGATTCGTTGGTGACTTTTTGTTCAGGGCACGGTTGTCACACCCCGACCACGTAAAACAACAAAACGTGGCGGAAACGTCGGGGAGTGTTGTAACAGAATTATTGTTTCATAACACATGGAAAATTGAAATGTTGTTTTATTGAATGAATGAACTCATTGTTTTAATACAATCAAATAAGTACAACTATTATCTTTCAAGTTTTAAAGTCGCTAAGGCACGAGTCCATCCTAAGTGTAGCATATATCATCAATCATCACAGAGCAGTACCTGAAACATGTGTAAAAATAGGTACGTCAGCATAAAAATGCCTGTGAGATACATAGGTTTTATTGATGTAGGATTCATGACTTATAAGTTTAAAGAAAAGGTTTTAATAAAAGTAGTCATGATCCTTGAAAAAGGTTTTCTTTTATAAATCATACCAAAATTTATAAGAAATTAGATGATACAAAATAATAATACATAGGTAATTAAATAATTAAGTAAAATGAGTTTGTATAAAATATATTGTTTGATAAACAACATTTTGATAAAAAGATTTATAGTATATATAAAAATATACTTCGGTTTTAAGAAAGTTGAATAAGTTATATATTAAAATATATTTTAGTTCCAAAACCATTAACCCAAGTGTACTAAATAACGCCACGGTATGTAATGCGTGAAAACACTTATATAAGAAGTACCACCGGCGTATCTACCGTGTTTTCATCACATTACACCCGTCCAGTTATCTAAACACTAACCAAAAACCAATCATTAAGTAAATAGTATATTAACCATACTTTAGTTGGTAACATAAATAAGTTTTCAGTAGTATATCAAAAGTATACTTTGGATTTATAAATAACATATTAAACTATGTTTTGGTTTGAAAATAACATATTAAAACTATGCTTTGGATTATGAAGATAACAAATCAAACTATGTTTTAATGATTAACAAAATATATGTTGGTTTTTGTACAATATCTCATATGAGAGCATATCAAACTATACTTTTGGGAGTATAACTTAATATACAAAAATAATGTGATTTAAGAATTCATTCAGACCTAGTGTATCAAAATACACCTTTGAGACTATGGAAATACCACAAAGGCAATCCCTATTTGGATGGAGCAACAAATTGGTTTCAGACATTCCATGACAACAGGAATGGGGTGTCAATTCCTATAGCGCTATATCATACTACCAACCGGTCTGGTGAACCAAAAATAAGTACTATTCCAACAATTAATTTTATAATCTTTGGAAAAATCAGTGTTTAAACCATAGATAGTCATTTAGTTTGTCAAAAGATAAGTACTAACATGTATAATCAATTATACTTTGAAATCATGAAAATAACAGATAGGTACACATGCTTCACCTCAAAACAGTTGAAAACAGTAAAAAAGGGGACTATGTACTCACTTGAGATTGCTTAGAAGTCCTAGGATAACCACCAAGCAAAGCTAGAGGAGTACGGAATCAAACGGCACCTAATATTGATAACTACATAAATAAACCGGACCTAAATCGGGAGATCGGATAGTATGAGGTCTCGTAAACCAAATGAGTGTGGGAACTCATATGATATGGTTTAACAAGGCCTACATACTAAAATGAAACCTATCCTAAGTGCATACGACCCATCACGGCCCGTTTAGGTAGCTTACGCTACTTTAACGCGTCGTTTGCGTAAAACGCGTCCGGACCGCCTAACTAGTCTTATGACAAGTATTATATGCCTAAACATGTTTAATTATGTTGCATAATTAGTTAAATAATAGAAGTTTGGGTTACATATGCTTAAATATCAATTATGCATAAAAAGGGTATTTTGGTAATTTACCTAAGGCATATAAACTACCTATCATACAACTACTTAAACGAAGTGACCATAAAGTATAACCTCGGAAGGTTATTCCCTATACAACTATGGTTACTAAACATGTTTGGTCGGATCCTAATGATTGACCAAACGGGTCGGGTTCGAAAGTATAAGCGATTGTTTAGATCGCTTACCTTACGACCCTACATAAGCACTAATCTAAAAAGTGACGAGCTAAACATGCTATAACATGTTTAGTTAAGTTAGAAAACAGGTTTGGTATTAAAACAAACGGTTTTAATACCCTAGAGTAGTTAGGTTACAAAATACGCGAGAAAACGCATTTTGGCCGAAACTACGACTCGTCACTGAGCCTAGATAACATGGTAATCAGTAGGTATAGTCACTAGGGACTATAACCATCGTGATTACGCTCACGTTATGAAGTTCAAACGAACTTCGCATTGACCATAAACTGGTCAATGCAGAAAGTCAAACGCAGTTTGACTTTAACGATAAAAACGAATGAAAAACGCGAAAGAATACTTACAGAAGGTCCCCGCAAGATTTGAACCCGATTCTCTCTCAGGTAGGAAGCATATACTTCCACTTAGAGAGCTTGAATCAGATTCAAATGTGAGGAATGAATGAAAACATGGTGGGTATTTATAGGAAATCTAGAACCGTTAGGATCGTTTATCGTAAAACGAGCTTCGATCTCATCCGTACACATGTGCCCATGGTTTTGTGAAACCATGGGAGCCCATAGTTTCATTAAAACCATGTGCAAATGAGGGGAACAGCTGGAAAAAGCTGGAATTTAGATTTTTCATTTTGGTCCCTTCCTAAGATAACTATGGCAGAATGTCAATTTTGGTCCCTGAACTTCAGAAACATGCGTTTCGGCTCATTTTTAACACGTTTAAGCCCCGTTAACCTCATTTCAAGGCTCTAAAATGAAGTTAAAGTATAGGGAACTCAAAACATGTTCAAAAATATGTCGGATGTCGGTTCGTTTGGTCGTACGGTTGCGTTGTTCGGTTAATTACGACGGAAGTCGTAACGAACGCAAAAACGATCCAAATCAAGCGACGAATGGAATTTTCTTGTGCCAAACACTAAAATAAAATATTTTAATGCTTACATAAATTTTTGGATGTCCGGATATATTCAGAACGTAAGATGTGCGCGAAAATGCAAACTTATGCACTTTTTGACGCTTTTAGTCCCTGAATGACCAAAAGTTTATATTTGCGCACCAAACACCTCAAAGCCTATTTCTAAGCTATGTAAAGGATATTTAGGGCATATTTAACTTATGATCAAGTTCCGGAAGGTTCGTTACTATATGAATCGGTATAGTTTTGCAGTTTGACATAATTAGTCCCCGCGATCGAAAAAACTTGATTTCAACACACTAAACCATCCAAAACTTATTTCTAAGTTATATGGAGGTTATTTAAGGTATGTTAAGCCTATTTCACTATTACGGAGTGTTGGTTGCGTTAAACTGGTTATATTTACGCATCAGTGCGCGTATAACCTTCTAGAAAGCGATTTAGAGCTTGAAATTGGACAAGAATTGATATGTGCAAATGATGCACATATTTTTACAAACCCTAAGTATGATACACAATATTTCATGGGTTTGGCATTTTTTTTGATGATTGAAGTGATACAGGTGTCACAACGGTATTGTTCCATCAACATAACCAAAGAGATTATGAGAGGTGAGAAAAGATTCAATCATAGAGCGCCAATAGCCATAGTTGTTAGGTTTGAGACTAAAGGAAAATTTATGAGAGTTGTGAACAGTTTTCTCCTGGTGTGAAAAAGAGATTATTGCTGCCATGAAAACTATTGGGTGCTGTTGATTGATTGGAAACTGCTGTTGATCAAAAACTGTTGCTGCGATGTTGCTGCTGTTGGAGGATGACTGAAATTGTTGGCTGCTGTTGCTGAAACTGCGTTGTTTTCTTCTCTCTCTCTTTTTTTTTCTGGCGCCAATTTTTTTTGTGGTCGGCTGAAGAATTAGGGTTAGGGATAGATGATAGCTCTGATACCAAATCAGAATAGGAAAACGTATCGTAGTTTGTTATTGATAATAATAAGAGATTACAATCAAATATATAAGAATACTAATTACACTTTGGTACCCTAGACAATATTAAACTTAATTATCTAAACCGACATAGTCTAATACGTAGGATCCCGACGGTTGGTAATCTCTGACACAAACGTGAGTGATACTGATACTTTTTACTTTCGGCACTCTTATGGTACGTGGTGTCTAATATGTGGTGGCTCTCATAAAGAATTAGAATGTTATTTTCTAAATTATAAGCCCCATTATATAGACCCATTGTTTTCCTGTAGCCTTAAGAGGGGCGAAAGTAAAAATAATCCCTATCACTCTCTCGAATACTCTCAACCGGACCTTCTAGGAGAAATGCTTCTTGATGAACTATTTCAATTGGAAGATCTAATTCTTAATTGGTTAAACGAACTTAAAATGGATTTCATTGATTCATCTCAAGACGATAACCAAGAAGAATTGTTGGGATCACATTCGAATAAAAACAACTTCGTTGTTCCCGATAATACCTTCGACTCTAGCGAAGACTTGGGCGATAGTCGTCCCTGTGCCGATTGTGCCGTGAAGGACTCTCCATCGACTTTGTTCAGTGCATACACAGACCTGAGCGATTCGGCATACACCTTCTTTAACGAGTGCCCGGGAAAGGGTTGGACTTGTCCACCTACATTTAGCATAGGAATCACCCTCACCGACAACCTCTTGCGTTCTCATCTTAATCTAGAGCAATTAAGGTATCTTAGGCACTTTGGGGTTGTTCCATCCAGTAAGGAACCACCCGATACGAATAAGTTCCTTAGAAATAGATAAACTTCATAAACAGCCCTCCGACACGGGGCCGTGCCGAGTCAACACGCCCCCGTGTCCACCGAAAGAATCCTTTCTGACTTCTTGTCAGAGTACGTACAAAATGTGTCAGGATCTTACCTGCACACGGGGCCGTGTCCAGCCGACATGGGGCCGTGTCCAGCGCGCTGTCGTTTTCTATAAATGCAGCCAAGAATCCTGCACATTTGGACCATCCAGGGACATAGATTTGAGAGGATCTTCTAACATACCATCCTAGGTATTTTCTAAAAGAAGGTTCTAACAACCATCTTGTCCTTTCCTCTTTTATCCATTACCTTCTTCTTCATCTTTCTTGCATCAACACCTCCATTGAAGCTTGAGATCACCAAGATTCCAAGCTTTATTGTGATGTTTGTTGAGTTTTTGTTCAAGGAATCTTGTTAAAAATAAGTTGTATAACATTGTTTTAAGTTATTACTGCTCAAAAATGCTTCATAAGTTGGAAAAATAATTTGAAACTTTGAGATTCCTTGTTCCAAAGATCTGCAGAAAGGTGAACACGGGGCCGTGTCCGCAGATACTGTTTCATTAAAATAAACCCATTTCCATTTATTTTCGTAGAATGTCAAGCCAAAACAGTGGAACCTCTTCTGCGCACTCCAGAAACAGTCGAAGGGAAAGAAGGTCTTCAATTGAAGCAACTCTCGTACGCTACGTAATGGCATTACGTGAAGCTCTTGACGAGATGACTTCGGTAGAGGAGGTCCTTATAGACCGTATAAATTATCTTACGGTGGGGCTGGAAAACAGTTTTCAAGAAATTAACCTCTTGCACCAGAGGTTAAACATTCTTGTAACACCTCCCATGGAACCAATCCTCCCTCAAGAGGATTGGAACCTAGCACTTGGAATCAACAATCCTACCCGGTGGGATGACATTCCAGTGGAGCCTCCTCTTGAAGATCTACAAGAAGTCCCGGTGGAGGTTGCACCCCCTCAACCCGATGCCAATGAGCCCACCTTTCTTCTCCCACGGGAGATAGAGGAGTGGCTCGCCGACGTGTAAGGGACCCATGCCCGGAGGAAGAAGTTCTTCAAGCCACATCCAACCGAGAGAAATATCTTTTCGGAAATTTTGCTAATAGAATAAATTTTAGGCTAGAACTTCTTGGTTTGAACTTCTTGTGCTTCTTTTGACTTATTTATCTAGAACTTTAACTTTTTAGGATTATTATGTAATTCTATGTATGTTTTAATGAATGATGGTTTTAATTAATTTGGTGTTTGGATGATGTTGTAATGGATAAAACACACTCGGGATGGTGAAGGATAACAAGGGAAACTTGCACCAGCACCCCATGCACGAAAACAGGGCCATCCGACAAAATTTTCTTCATTACAACATGTTCAGCACGGGCCGTGCCCACCCAACACGGCCCCGTGCTGCACAATCTGCAGAAAATGCCCAGTTCAGGTAACTGGACACGGGACATATTCACTGAACACGCCCCCGTGTCCAGGCTTCCGTTTCTTTTACAAATTTTTGTTACTGGCGATCTGAACACGGGGCCGTGCCCGGACACCACGGGGCCATGTCCAGACGCCAAGTAACATAAAATTTTGTTTTTTCACACCTTTTTACACATTCAATCAACCTAAAAAATTATTTTTGGGACACATTGAGGACAATGTGTAATTTAAGTGTGGGGGGGGGGATGCTAAAACCTTGAATCTTGCAAGTCCTAAATACAAGCCTCACACAAAACTCTATTGGAACCGCTAATCACCCAATTTTTTTTTCAAAAATTTTCATTTTTTTTACTTGTCTAGGTTTAGTTTGGGAATTTCAAATTCTAAAAAGTTATATTTTTACAAATTTACAACCAATAGCGTCGTTATAAAAAGAACCAACATAAGAAAATTATGAAACGACGTGACAAGCTTAGTTAAAATTTGATTATATATATACTTGATCACATAAAAACCCATTCCCACAAAAGTGAGTTTTGATCCCTTATTGAGCATACAAATACATATCTTTAAACTAAATGCTCATTTTTCATTTCTTGTGTGAATAGCCGCTTGGTTCGTACGACTCTAGAACTTGCCACGATGATACATTCCCAGTCCTTACCAACTTAAACCCAAGTAAGTAAATGATGGAGGCATTAGGACTAACCCTTTTTATTTCTACACCATTATTTTCCTCTTTTTTTTTACCATCTACCCAAAATCCCCCTAGTTAACCCATTTGAGCCTAAACCTTTTCATTTCTTACCCACCAAAACCCTTTTTACCCATCTAAACCCTTTTTCATTTTAAACCCTTTGTTTTAGTAACAAGCTCGGTTTTTATTATGATTCCTTAAAAAAATGATGATGAAGCCAAAGAAATAAACAAACAAGTTTATCAAAAACAACTTTGTTTGAAAGAAATGCTTCATCAAAATAAAAAGTTTTGAAAAATAACAAGTCTTATGAAAACCGACGCTTTTTACGCTTTTTGCCCGTTTACTAACCACTAACCCAACCACCCACCTTTAGCCCAAGCCTAACCCTTCACCCAAAAGTCCTCTTGATATTTACAAAGGTGTATAGTTAAAAAGGAGGAGGATTGATTGCTTGGCAAGCCTATGGTAGGAGTAAGTTCCATGCCGCTCTCGAGTGATTCACTAAAATACATCTTCGGTAGAGTGTTGAGTGATTCCCCCATGAGGTATGTGAACTTGTATATAAATGGAATTTTAAAAAGGCATGTTATGCCCTAATAAGTAATTTATCTTATGAAATGTTTTTAATAAATCATGACGAATAGGATTGTAAATAAATAAAAAAAAACTTAATAAAGAATCTTGGAAATCCCGACACTCTATGACAAGCCCAAAAACCTTCTCTTCTACCCATTCCATTTGGGAGTGTAAAGCCACATTATAAAGAGTTTTGCTTGAGGACAAGCAAAGATTCAAGTGTGGGGGTATTTGATGTGCACAAAATGCAACTTATAAATTACATCAATTGTGGCATAAAACTAACCCTTTTTTAGTACTAATGTTGGAAAAAACATGTTTTTGTCTTCCTTTTGTATTTTCAGGATTAAATGAGCTCAAATAAACAAAAGAAGCAAAAAGACAGCTAAATCTAACACAAATACAAGAAAAGGAACAAACGTGGCATGCCCGACCTCCCCGACAACATCTTCCCAAGCAAAACAAGAAAACAGAAGGCTGAACACGCCCCGTGCTAAATGAGCACGGGGGCGTGCCCAAGTGTCAGCAGAAAAGACAACGCTGTAGAAGCTTCTATCACCCACCACAGGGGCGTGCCCACTGGACACGGGGCCGTGGTCAACTCTAAGATTCGCAGAATCTAGGGAAATCTTGATAGTACATATACGCTTCTGCACACGGGGTCGTGCCCAGCGGACACGGGGGCGTGGTCAACTAACGCAGACAAACTTCAATTAATGAAGAAAGAGAAGGAGGATGGACACGGGGCCGTGCCCAATGGACACGGGGTCGTGCCCGAGCTACTGTTCAGGCTATAAATAGGGGTGCTTGGCTCATTTGCAAACCATTCCTTGGCACACCACCTCTCTCACACTTCACCCACCACCCACCACCATCACAACACCATCATCCACCACCATCATCGATTGTCCATCATAGAGTGTGTGAGTCGTCTCGGGATCCAAGTTTGATCGTAAGAGTTCTTGACAATCAAAGGCCATGTTTGCCTAAGTCTCTTACATAAATTGGTGAAGACAAGTGTTTAGTGTAATACTTTTTATTTAATTTTTTCGCACTTTTTATTTGGTTATGTATTAATGACTTTAATAACTAGTTTCTTATGTTGAAGGTGACTCTTCCTTATCGTTTATCCGTGGTGTCTTGGCATTATTTTACTGTCTATATAAAATAAAAGATTTTCACCATTCATATCTCCACGGTCTATATGGAGATATGTTGGCTACCTGGTCGGGGGTTAAGGGAACGGTTTGGTAAGAGTCTTGCCATTGTTCAGTGTATAGATCCTGCAAAGGACCTGGGTCAAATTTAGTAGGACCTCCTTCAATACCCACCGGTATTGGATGGCGGGGGTCCAAACTCTTCGATCCCCTCATATGTCAAACTACTATTAAAACTTTAACCCGGCTACTTAGGACTGTATCCTTGCTGACTCAGACTACTTAGCCAAGGGTAACGTCACCTTCAAAAGAGGGGCTTACCACAATATGCATTAATAACTTAATTAATTATCTTTCAATAATCCGACCCTTTAGGATTGTATCCTTGCTGACTCAAACTATTTGGTTGAGGGTAACGTCACCTTCAAAAGAGGGGCCTACTACAATAACTAAGATAATCTCTTATAATGTGCAAAAGTGCGGAAATAATCAAAGGTTACACTACACACGAGTCGGATCCAAGTGATTCATCTTGTCTATCTGTCTTTACTTTTATTTTATTTTTTAGCATTTTATTTTTTTTATTTTTTCTAGTTTAAACACCTTTTTCTAATTTTTGATTTGATTAGACGTTGAGGATAAACCTGTACTTAAAGCTCTTGTGTCCTTGGACGACCTCGGTATCTTACCAACATTATACTACGTCCACGATGGGTGCACTTGCCCATATGTGTGTTTTGTGTTAGTAAATATCGTGTTTTATAAATTTAAAACTTGGCTAAAAAGTGTAAAAGGGCTTAAAAATATTCATTGAAAACTATACACTCTTACGCACGTCAAGCGGCCATGCCGAAGTTACTGGGATCAGGGAGTTTTTTGGTCGGAGGCTGATTGGGGCATGTCTTTGACATTCCTCACATGCTTGAAGCTCAGCTATGGCGCTTTGATGCATACTGGGCCAAAATATCCGGCGTTCATGGCCTTCGCAACCACCATTCTTGGTCCTAAGTGAATATCGCATATCCCCCAGTGAATTTCTCTGATTACATAACTGGCATCCTCCGGTGTTAGACACCTTAGGAGCGGACCTATGAAGGTCTTTTGATAAAGCTTTCCATTGTGAACTTGGTATTGTAAAGCTTTGACTTTCAACTTTCTAGCTTGACCCCGATCATTCAGGAGGTTCCCCGATATTAGGTAGTTCAGAATTGGAGTAATCCATGATTCTTCTTGCATGGAGATGTTCATGACTTCATGGCTTTGTCGGATGGCCGGACTTTGGAGTGTTACGAACAATACCTCCTTTGATAAATGGCAAAACGAGACAGAGGCAAGTTTACTCAGGGCGTCGGCTTTTTTGTTCTTACTTCTGGGGATGTGCACTACCTTGCAGGAATCGGAAGTTGCCAACGCTTCTTTTGCTTTTATCAGATATGTTTCCATGTTTTCTTCACGGGCCTCGTACTCTCCGTTAATCTGACTGGCTACAAGTAGAGAGTCTACATGGGCCAATACAGATTTAGCTCCGGCTTTGCGTGCACTTCGAAGTCCCGCCAATAGTGCTTCATATTCAGCTTCGTTGTTTGAGGTTTTTAACCTCAAAGCGTAAGTATGCTCAATGCCTTCAAGATCAATCAATATCAGGCCGGCCCCTGTACCCTCTTTGCACGAAGCTCCATCAGTAAACATGTTCCATACCTCTGGAAGTATTGGACGACCCTTAACGTGTTCCCCGGAGGGAATTTCTATTAGGAAATCAGCCAGGGCTTGTCCCTTTACTAGATCTTGAGTTCGGTAGGTAATGTCAAATGCACTGAGCTCTATGGCCCACTTTGTTAACCCTCTGGATATTTCAGGTTTTCGTTGAATTTGTTGAACATGGAGGTCAGTTTGGCCTAAAAGTATCGTCGGAGTCTTCGAGAAGCATGAACTAAAGCCAAAGCTAATTTTTCAATCATGGGGTATCTCGTTTTGTAGTCTTTAAAGGTGCGGCTGACATAGTATACCGGTATCTGGGCAGTGCCTCGATGGACTACAAGTACAGCACTTATAGCAAAATGAGAAGCGGATAAATATACTATTACCGTTTCACCTGTGATCGGAGCTGTCAACGTCGGAAGAAACCCTAGGCATACTTTTAATTCTTTGAAGGCTGCTTCTACCTCCGGACTCCATTCTATCTGACTCTTTCCTATGCTTCTCTTTAAGACATTCATAAAGGGTAAGGTCTTGTCTGCGGCCTTCAAGATGAATCGATGCAAAGCTACCAACTTCCCGTTTAACGACTGAACTTCCTTAACTGACCGAGGCGATTGCATTTTGACGACTGCTTCAATTTTTGCTGGATGGGCTTTAATCCCTGACTGGGTTACCCATACTCATAGGAACTTTCCTTCTTCGAGTCCGAATGAACACTTTTTGGGATTTAATTTCAGATTAATGCTTCGGAGCCTGGTGAATGTTTCCAATATGTCGTCCAACATGTTCTCTTCGGCCGGACTTTTGATGACCAAGTCATCTACGTAGATCTCAAGATTGCGGCTAATTTGATCTTTGAAAGCTTTATCCATCATACGTTGGTACGTAGCCCCGACGTTCTTTAATCTGAATGACATTTTAGTATAACAATACAACCCTTCGTTCGTGACAAATGCTGTTTTATCCTCATCTTCAAGGGCCATTTGTATTTGGTGGTATCCTTGTATGCATCCAGGAAGCAGTTTAGACGAAAGCTGGCAAGGGAATTAATAATTTAATCGAGCTCCGGAAGAGGATAACAATCATTTGGACAAGCATTATTTAGATCTGAAAAATCGACGCACATCCGCCAAGTATTATCCTTCTTTGTAACCATCACAGGGTTGGAAACCCATGTTTGATACCGGACTTCTCGAATAATGCCTATGTCTAGCAGTTTTTTAACGTCCTCGGCTATCGCTTTATGCCTTGCCGGAGCCATATTTCTCTTTCTTTGGGCGACCGGTTTAGCTGCATGGGAAACTTTTAGTTTGTGTTCGGCTAAAGCTCTAGGAACACCAACCATATCAGAATACTGCCATGCGAATATGTCTAAAGAGCTGGACAATAGTTTCCATGAACGTGCCTTTACGTGGTCCGGTAATTGTGCGCTGATAGAAACTTTTTGTTCCGAAAAATCCGGGTGAATTGACCAATCCTCGGTATCTGCGGTTGTACTTCCGGAACTAGTTCCCACGCTTTTTCTGACTTCCTCAATGCACATGGTGGACTCAAAGTGGAGAGTAGCAACTTCGGTCCCCGTTGGGAATTTTAAAGAACCATGAATTGTAGAACGGATGATTCCGAACGCAGACATTCCAGGTCTCCCCAAGATGACGTTATGTACCGACGACGCCCCCCCCCCCACCAAGTAAGTCAAGAATACGGTTCGTATTCAATCTCCCATACATAAAGTGGTGGGTAAAGTGATTTGGCCAATTGGTTGAATAACTTCTCCTGAGAAGCTGACCAAAGACATGGAGACCTGGACCTAGTTTTCCCTATCTGTGGAGCCAATTGCCGAAAGCATTGTTGATACATTATTTCCAAAGCGCTTCCACTATATACGTACATTCTTTGGATCTTATGCCCAGCCACCACCGTGGAGAGGATGATGGGACCGTCTTTTACGTCCTCGGAAGTAATAGGCGGGAAGGAAATGGATTACTGCATCCAAGGGGCGAGATGCTGTTTGTTTCTTTTTATGCCCTGACCATTTACCTTCCGGATCATGCAAATTCTGGATTGGTTGTTTGGATTATCGATAGGAACAGATCCCGTCTTTCCTTCTTTCACTTCCTTGACCAGGTGCGACAATTTTCCAGACTTAACTGCTTTCTCAATTTCTTGTTTGAGGGACCAACAATCGTCTGTATTGTGACCCTTCGCCCGGTGATAGTCATAGTATTTCTTGGAGTTTTTATCATCAACGGTCCAGAGTTTCGGAGGTGGGGGAAAGTTTATACCATCAGTACTGAGGATTTCACTGGGGGTATTTGAGAGATCAGATAGGTTGTAAAAACGAGGATTGATACTCCGGCCCCTTGAAGGACAATCGTTTCTCTGTTGATCATTCCTGTTGTACGGATGTGATCTACCACGTCCCCCGGTTGTAGATCGGTCGAAGACCGGACCTCCGTTTTTCCTCCAAGAAGAACCTTTTGCTTCCGGATCTGAAGCGGCGTTGCATGCGTTCTTTCCTCTGGAGAATGCCCTAGCCCACTCCATTAATACCTCCATTGTTCCGGACTCTGTGACAGAATCCAGAGACCCTCAGCTGGTCTACCACCCCACTGATTTGCATACTTTCAGGGTTAAAACGATCAATGAAGTTGTCTAATGACTCCCCATCCTTTCGGCGTATGTTATGAACTTAGGTGATCTCTTTGGAATAATGCCTCTGCTGGCTAAAATTTTGTAAGAACAACCTTCGGAGTTCCTCGAAATCGTCGATCTAGCCTTCATTGAGGGCATTGAACCATACCCTAGCTGCCCCAGTGAGGGTCTGGGCGAACATGAAGCACCATGCCGGCATTGACCATTGTTCGACCCTTGCTGCTCCGTCAAAATCAAACATATGATCGTCCGCATCTGTGGTGCCATCATACTTTTTGACTGTTGATGGCATTTTTAGTTTGGATGGGAGCTTGGCATGTACGATCCGTTGACTGAACTTTGATTTTGTTGTCATTGACACTAGGTGATATGGTTTAGTTAGCCCCGTATCACCTGTGTGACTATCTGAACGTTCGGAGCAATGACGTATGCCGGCGATGGTCCGGAAGAACCCTGCAAAATAACAACTGTCATAAATTCTATATGTTGAAGAAACAATTGTGGAGAAACTGCAAAATGGCCGAAGCCATAGGACCCATAGTCCTTATTGGAGTATCATCATTGAACAATCTGGTTCGTAAACCGAGGAGTTGTTCATCTCGTGACTACAGTGCTTTTAGCCTTCGTAGAAGACTAGCGTTTTTAATGAGGAATTCTTCATCAAATTCCGCTTGTAGTGGAGTTGGAACTGACACAAAAAGTTAATGACGTGTTTGGTCCAGAACTCAAAGGAGCACTAACAATTGTTTCAACGTTTATAGGAGTCGAAACTCGAGTTGCAGAGGAGAAATCCAGGTTACCGGAACCTGGATGTGACATTTGTGCCTCTAAGACCATCATACAAATACGAATCCAATGAATCTTGTTTTTCATTCCCGGGATTTTTACATTTACATGTGACAAGTACACATATCAAATTTCGTATGATTCCAAACTCTTGAGAAGCTTTTCTGGAAGTTATACGCAAACTGTTACATAAACGTAATCATTTTAACGCGACATACACTCCGGAATAGTGACATAAGCTTAACATACCTTAAATAAACTTTACATAACTTAGAAATAAGTTTCGAAGGGTTTGGTATGGCGAAAACAAGTTTATTCGATCACAGCGACTATTTGCGACAAACTGCAAAAGTCTGCCAATTCGTATAGCAACGAACACTCCGGAACAAGATCATAAGCTAAACATACCCTAAATACCCTTAACATAGCTTACAAATAAGCTTTGAGGTGTAGGATCGTTATACGACCTGATGAGTCGATCAGAAGAGTGCTCATATTGAATCAGAGGCGGAATTCATTGATTCAGTCTTTGTTTAGCTTGATATCACACTTTAACGTCTCTTTTATTGATCTGCTAACAAGTTACAAGCACTGGAGACAAACTGGCAGGGCTTCGCCGTTACACAATACAACAGCAATCTGGTTCCGCTTATGAGAACCACCTATATATAGACATGAGGTTTCGCTTGAATGTACATGCTCACATAAGCGAAACCTCCTGCTGTCATTCAAGCGAAACTAACAAATGACATACAAGCGGAACTACCTATGACACATAAGCGGAACCATGTCTAAAACATGATTTCTCGATTTCCGTGCATAATACAATCAGCCCTAACCTAAGACTCGAACTAAGATGTAGTCGACAGACAACTGCACCAACAGACTCCCCCTTGAATGTTGACGGAATCTTCAGTGAGAGTCTTCAAACATTGACAGCTCTTCACTCTTAATCGGTCTTCTTCAGGAACTCTTCCTGGAATCATATCTTCTTCAGAAACTTCTTTCTGGAATCATGTGCCTGGATTTTTCTCTGGATCTAACTCTCGTCAGACTCCCCCTAACATTGAGCTGGGATCGCTGTCTGGAGAAACGATATCCTGGCTTTTTCTCTATTCAACTCATCACCTACACAAGCCTCAAACACTAATAAGAAACAAACAATATTGTGATTCACCTAAATGAATCAACTAACCATTTAAGAAAACTTATGAAGATCAAATTGCAGGTTAACATTCAACTTAAACTTCAAGTTAATGATCCATTTAGCCATTTCAAAATCTTCACATTTTCACACACTCTCTCCCAAACCATAAGTTCAACATGTTTAGCACTTGAAATGTTGAAAATCAGCTCTTCACACTCAGTTGTCGAAAATCTTTTTGTAGTTTTCAAATTTTAAAACAAAAATACAATATTTTTGGATTTTTTAATAAGATGAAATATAGAAATGAACTGAATACAAACACTATTTTTTTTCCGAGCTTGTGCAAGAGGATCATATCAGTTTTTGTGACACATCACTAACACCATTGATCTTGATTAATCAGCATATGTTAAAACAAATTTACTTCTGATTGTCAGTATTGTTGTCCACTTAAACCTTTACACAAGTTTTCAATTGATTCAAGATATGTATTTAATGTTTTAGCACTTAAACTTATTCGAGTGTCCCACCCCTTGAATATACTCCCGTATCCAGATCCCAATATTCCGATTTACAGGTGAGAATACTACAAATGATATTTGTATATAAATTAGGGGATATGCTAGAACTGAGGGATCTCAGGTCGATACTATCGTATGCACAGAGAGATATCAGTTTCGACTTTGCGGTATGTCCCCTTTAGAGGATCTTTTAGCTACAACAACAATGATTATCAATTTTATTGTCTAATCAGCTGAGGGCTAATGCTATGTTTCAAGCATATGAAGAAAGTATTATCCAAGGACTAGGTCAGAACTTCCATTCAGCAGAAGTCCCGGAATAATACCCCAGACATCATTGAGTGTAAAAACCTAGTATATCAGAATAAGTGACCTTTCAAACGAGATTTCAGGGGTTACCTATATATCCAAGTAGTGTTCCCCACAAAATAAGCAAGTTTGAATTTAGGTTTATATCTCGAATACAATTTACTAACTGTGTGAAGTCTACTGACACATCATTAGTAAGACTTGTTTAAAACATTTTTTAACACTACAAATCTTTAGCATGCTGTGATAGTCTACCGATGTACTATCATTTCCTCTTTTAGCAACAAAACTCATTTTATATTTTTCAATTTTTTAAATTTTTCAAAATTTTTATTACTCCCCCTAAAATCAAAATATGTTTCAATTTTGATTTTCTGAAGAAAAATTGAAAACAAACTATACAAGAAAATTTGACAACATTATGTGAATTACCTCAATTCACCATTCTCATGCAAAAACAATCAGAACTCCCCCTCACAACAAACTATTTTCCCATTGTGATTTCAAAACACTTAAGTTTGTTTCAATCAAAATGGTTTTTCCGGAAAAATTAGTTTGTTTACCAATCAATTGTAGATTCGGGGTTATCTCATCATCTTGTTTTCTTCAAAACACATGATAGATTTTACAACTTCAATTTTAAATCTCAACATCACATGTAGAAAATCAAGTATAACTTAATGTCCCTGATTTATCACATGTAAAACGAAAAATCACCAGAGTGAAATTTCTCAAGAAATGTGCCGATTCATGTTCCACGCTTACCAACCTGGGAACTCCGGCAAGTCAGGTTTTTCATTTAAACAGATTCACCCAAGCCTGACGGTCCTTAGGTGATTTTGAATTCTTGTTCAACAATGGTGGAAAGTTTGCATCATCCATTGTTAAACCTGAATTCTCCTTTTTTACCTCAACCAATGGCTCTTCTGGTTTTGACGAACCAGAATCATTGCCTGCAGGTGGCTTGTCTGACTTTGATCTGTCAGATTCATCGCCTGAAGGTGTCTTGTCTGACTTCGACACATCAGATTCATCGCCGACCATTTTCTTCTTCTTCTTTTCTTCTTTCGTCCTCAGATTTGTATCTGATGAATTCATCTTGCTTGACTTTGTAATCGAGGGAGTTGATTCATCAGAACTCTTATTCTTTCCAACGGATAAACCCGAGGACAAAATCTTCTCAAGATATTCTCTCGCCTTCTTCCTCTTTTTCCTCAGTCTGTCTTTCTGTCCCTGTGAAAGTTTAACTTTCTTTTCTTGAATTGTCTGTTCTTGAACTTTAGGTTTCAGAACCTTCTGTTCATGGGGCTTGACTTTGACTGGAATCTTTGCCAATTTCTGAGACTTAGCCCTCAATCTGTCATTCGATCTCCTTGGGCAATCTCTGGCAATGTGACCTTTGAATTGACAAGTATAACATCTTCTGGTCTCATAACTCCAATTCTGGCAGTTAATAGCGATGTGTCCTTGAAAACCGCATCGGTAACACACTCTGTTATCGTACCATGTACCACCTTTTTCACACCAAATGCTCAGATCATAGCATTGTTTGGCTTGGTGATATTCCTTCCTTAAGTTTGCTGGATTTGGCTTTTGAGCACTGTGGTCCGACCTGCACCACTTATTACCAACAATTTTTGAGTTTTCATTTTTCAATGTTTTTGATTTTTGATTTCGATTGGATGATTGATCTGATGAGCTTTTATTTTCTTTTTTAATATTTATCAAATTTTTATCTTTTTATTTCTGTTCCACTTTCTTCTTCAAAGGTTTTTGCTTAGAGCATTCTCCCTTTTCAGTCGATTGTAGAACAGTTTTCTGAAATTTTTCTTTTACATCATCAGATTTCTCATCGCAATCTTTGACTTTGACATTGTCAAAGTTTGTGACATTGTCACTTATTGGAACTGAATTAATTGGTTTTGGACAGGGAAAATTCAAACTGTCTGATGCAGTCACAAAACCTATCAATTTCTTCTCAAGTTCATCAATCTTGCTTCTGGAATTCTCAGCTTCTTTTTCAAGCTGAGATATTCTTTCAAGATGAGACTTGATTAAATTTTCATTCTCATTCTTCATGTTTTCAAGAACAGATTTTTCATTTTCCAAAACTTTTATCTGTTCTTGAAATTTCGTTTTGTTTGCTTTCAGATTCTTGTTTTCCAGCTTAATCCAGAAATCCTCATTTTCTGAAGATTTCTTTTTGCTTTCAAACTCTTTTTCTAACTCTTTGATTTTCTTTTGAGCACATTCACCTTCTTTTTCCAATTTTATAATTTTCTGAAGATGGGAATTTATCATTTTTTGTTTTTCAATGTTGTTTTTGCTAAACACATTTCTCCCATCTTCAAGAATTTTCATTTGATTTTGAAATTCTTTTTCAATTCTTGTTTTCTCAGTTTCAAAACTTCTAATCTTTTCTTCAAAAACTTTTGTCTTTTCTTTCAACTTCTTGTTTTCAAATGTCAAACTGTTCAAGTTACTTAACAGTTTGTCATTTTCAGCTTTCAATTTCTCACAATTTCCCTGCAAAACAAGAATCTGGTTATCATCCGCTTGCTTCCTATTTTTCAGCTCTTTGACTTCCAATGTCAAACTTTCCGCATCCTTCAAGAGTTTGTCATTCTCAGTCTTGACGCTGTCACATTTGAAGCATACTGTCTCAGAACTTGAAGATTCATTTTTCACAGATTCCACATTCTTTGACATTTCCTTTATCTCTGTCTTGTATGTTCCTGCACAAACAATTTTAACAAAATCAAGAGGTTTTAAATTTTCATCAATATAACATCCTCTCTTATAATCATACTTCATGTTTTGTTTTGCACCAAAACATATACAAATTCTTTTATTAATCTCAATAATTACATCCAAATTGATTTTATCCAAATTTCCCAGATTCAGTTCATTTAGATGCTCTTTGATTTTATTCATCAATATCTTCTTCTTATCAAGATTTTCATAATGACGCTTTTGAAGTTTACTGACGAAATCAGATGGATGTAATTTCGAGAATTTAGGCTTTTGTTTTAATTCTTTTAGAACATCATCCCATTCGGCAGGTAAAGCGGCTTCCAACTTTGATGTCTTTTCAGTATCTGTCAATTTTATTCCAAACGATTTTAACTTGTCCATCAAGTAATCAAATCTTTTTCCATCTCTTTCAAGCTCTCATTCTGTTGACAAGCAAAGTTTTCAAGTCGAAGAGTCCAAATATTTTTATCATCTTGATCATACAAACTCGTATGATACCTCCCAAATCTATTTAACCTTTCAACAAACTCATTCTCCTTTTCATCAAACATTTCTGCCATCGTTCAAATAATTCCGACAAATCTTTGTTGTTCACTCAAGCGAAAATGTTCACGAAAGTAAAACTATGAGATGTTCACTGAAGCGGAACCTAGTGATGTTCACTGAAGCGGAACCACAAAGTACAAACAAGCGGAACCAGTGTTTGTACCAACAAGCGAAACCTCAGTAAGTCCTTTGAAGCGGAATTATCAACTATCATTTAAAGCAGAACTTCTCAAGCGGAACTCTAAAAATGACCCTTGAAGCGAAACCTTACAAGCGGAACCTTCAAATTGTCACTTGAAGCGGACCTTTCAAGCGGAACCTTACATAATCATCCCTTATCTTGCTAAATCATGTTTTTAATCATGATCTAGCAAGTTCCATGAAATAATCAACATCAATATTTCTAGTAATCATCAAGCAAACATCAACATATTCAAAACAACATCATACTAACAATTTTTCATCATATTTCATCTTATGTAAGCTTATGTTTCATGATTCAAGTTTATGTCTTTTATGGTTCTTGTTATTTTCATCATACTACATCTTTTATCCATTAAAAAAATAGAAGTAACAAGAGTGAAAAAGGATCTTACTACTAGCTTCAAGCTAGGGAAGAACTATGATGAAGATTGAGTGGATAAAAGCAAACGGAGGAGGTCCTTCAAGATCCGATACAACCAAACCTCCTATTCTTGCATCTTACACCTTGTGTATACTTCGAAGTGGGTTGGATGGAATTGAAAAAATGATGGTGGTGGTGCTATGTTATGGCCGAGAGGTAGAAGGGAGAGAGTGAGAGGTGTGGTGTGAAGGAGATGAAGTGATTATGATGAGTTCTTATAGTCACAAAGTTCTATTGTCCAATGGGTTATGTGTTGGTAATAGTACATGCATATCTTTTAACCATATTAACTAAGATCTCAAGAAGATTAGGAAAATCTAGTGAGGATTGTGGTGGGGTCACTAGGTGACCGATTACTAGCACATGGGGGGGTTAATTGCAATTTTTTTTATGGTAAGTAAGTAAATAAGTGGAAGGTTAAAGTGTTAAGTCTAGTGTTTAATATGTATCATGCTTTATGTAATATGTTAAAGTGTTCGGGAACCATAACTAGCTCAGAAAAATAAAAACAATGCTTCTAGCAATATTTTAGTGTTCCGGGTAATGTCCGGTTGTTCGGTTAGATACTGTTCCGTTAAAGTGCTAAGTTATTCTGTATAGTGTCCTTTATGTAACTTTTTGTGACACTTTTAATTCCCGACACTTAGAAAAGCATACAGGACCATTTTGCCATATTTTTGCATGTTATTAACATGTTAAAATGCTGAATTTTGTTGTTTAATGCAGAATTCTGCACCTTATGTGGGTTTTAGGCACTTCCCGGTACTTAAACTATCACTTAGGAATGCAGTTTTGTGGTCCTTACTTCCCTACACACTATACTAGTGTATCACTTGGTCTCTGGCTTATATTGGACCTCAAAATATTGTCTGTCTATGTACTAAACATTGTCAGTATTTTTTTGTTTGTCTGATAATGGTGCCAATTCTGTTCTGTGCATTATTAGCACTATATCGTGTTGCATGTAGCAATGAATATGAAATGCCATTGTATGTATATAACAGTAATAAAAAATTCATTTGTCTTGTAAACTAGATCATGCACAGTTATTAAAGTACAGATTACTGTTCAATTAGTGTACGTAATGTACGGAAAAGTGACGGTTGTCACACATAGGACCAGTTAGGCCATCCGAACGCGTGCGCAAATGACGCGTTAAAGTAGCGTAAACTACCTTAATGGGTCATAACGGGACATAAGCACTTAGGATAGGTTTCAAATCAGAATGTAGGCTTTGTTAAACCATATCATACGAGTTCCAACACTCATTCGGTTTGCAAGACCTCATTCTACCTGATCTCCCGATTTAGGTCCCGATTATTAACATAGTGATCCGATACTAGGTGCCACTTGATTCCTTGATTTCCCGAGCTTTGTTAGGACACTTAATCAAGGATACTTGCAATCTCAAGTGAGTACATAGCTCCCCTCTTTTATGTTTTCAATTGTTTTTGGGTGACTCATATGTGCTAAATGCTTTTCGAGTTTTCATGAACAAATGTTATGGTTTATATAAAACACGATGATTTCAATAATGTGAACGAACTTGTTGGGGCGTTAGTCGAAAGACATCCGAATGACATTCATTAACTATGATCAAGCCAACCAGTAGTATGTTATGGAACCATAGGATCTGGCAAATCCCGTTATCGGACTATCCCTTTGGTGGGTAATGTGGGTAATGACAGAAACTGTTATCTGATTAACAAATCATATGTGTTTTGGTCAAAAATCACACAAGGATAATGTAACCAAACTTTATGTAAACGGGGTATGATGCTTGGCTAATTATGAAAGTAAAGGATCACTTCTGTGATAAAGATGCAAAGACACAATGATTTATACGAGGAAAAAGCCCTTGATCAATGTATGATCTCCGGCATAAAAAACCTCGGGTGATGGCAACTACCGATCACCAACTTCAATATAAGAAAAATATGATTACAACTTCGGATAGTAATGAGCTGAGTACAAGGATCACTATTGTTTTGAGCGTCTAAGTGTGTGAGAGTTGCGTTGTATGTCGTGTGTCCTCTTCCAAATGATGGAGAGTGGTATTTATACAAGTGTAGGTGACCTATTTTAGGTAAAAGGACTAATTATCAGCTCATTACCCCTTTAGAAATAAAAGACAATCTAGCCTAAATTGCCGCCCATAAATCAAGCCATGTTTCCATATCCTGTGCAACGTCTATCTCCGATTAAGCTCTTGCCATAATTGTGAAGACGCGTCCCTTGATCATGATGCTTAGAGCGTATCCTGCTAGATATTCCTGCAAAAATAACATTGCATTAAGCAAAGATGATCGTTAGTATGAGGATCCTATAATGTCCCATGATCCTGATCCTGAAGTCCTGCTGAGGATCACTATCTGCCAAAGAAACAAGGATCACTGGTTAGGATCACGTGTAAGGATCACATATAATAAAAATCCAGCCCTAACAATTGCCCCCAAAATATAAGGAGTTTATTGTAAATTGACGAGTTATATTTTGTTTCGATCTTATCTCCAACGGGCGACTCCGAATAACTAGCCGTTACACATGGACTAGCCGTTGCGATCATTACGTCATAGATGTGACAATCCCTGCAGATCATGATTATAAATAGGAGATAGGGTGAGGATCAGTTTGTATTTAAATTCAGGATATACTCCCTTTATATTCTCCACCGAAGATTGATCAGGTATTCTCCTCTTCTCTCTTTCCTTCTTCCTTCTCTTGCTCTGTTTTTCTGTTGTGAGAATGTTGCTACGAAACTCTCCCCATAAGGATCACGAGAAGAGCAGTCCCCTGAAAAGCCAAGGGATCATTAAGGATTCTCCTACGGAGAGATGTTGCTTTACCGATGCTCATGTAGATAGGATTCGTCATTGTTTCCCGGCGGATGCTGTTTTCAAATCCTTCACATCCACTGCTTTGAGTGACTTTGTTTCAGACACCTGGGTGATCTTTCCTGCAACTCCATTTACCATAGGATATTCGTATCCTTTTCCGGCCTTCACCCAATCTTTCTTTTCTCTGACCGGCATATCTTATATCCAAGCTATGCCGATGATCTGGAGGGTCTTGTATACCTTCGAGAGGATCATCGAGCAGGAGGGGATTGATTTAGGGATGGCAGAGCTGGCCGCGCTTTATGATCTTACCACGTTTGGTTCTCATCGATATTTGTTGAAACGGAAGGCCGGGGAGGATCACCCTGTTATGAAAGTTACCAAAAATGACGCAAATTGGAAGCGTCGTTTCTTCTTTGTGAGAAGGGATTCCCTCCCAGATGGGAAGGATCTGCCCAAGGAATGGGCCACTCATGGTAGGGTAGAGGATCCTGGAAGGATCACTATCAGACTTGTCTCATACGATGAGGATCACTAACGTCTTTTTTATTTTTTGTGCAGCTATATCCATTGCTTATCTTAAGTTAACCCCTGCTGTAAGAGAAAGAGTCTTAGCTTTTAAAAAGCTCAATCCTGAGGTCAGAAGTTTCCAAGTCACCGTCCAAGATTCACAGGAAGTATCCTCCGCATCTGCCACTATGTCAAGTAAGTATCCTTGTAAAAAGTAAGTTATATGCTAGATTGTTTAATTAGTAAGGGAACTTATCTTGTTTTGATTGTGTAGGTGTTGGGAAGTCTGCCAAATCTGCCAAGTCTGCCTCCAAGTTTGGGATAGATGATCTCACCAAGGTCAAGTCTCCAAGGAGAAAGACTTCTGCTGCCAGTCCCTCCGCTTCAGCCCCTAAAGCATCCATTAGGGGTAAGGGAAAGAAGAGGAAGACTTCCGAGGATCTCCAAGGATTTCCCCTGATCCGCCAACAGTTCCTTGACTTTGTCAATGAGGTAGGGATCATTGCCCCTGTGGGTTATCCTTCTCTAATATCCTGCTTGTATATTCTGCCTGTATATCCTACTTTTTTGAGGATCACCTGATCCTGAACTTACCTTTTTTCTCTTTTGCAGAAACTTGCTGAGATTGAGACTTACCTTGGCCACGTCGAGGATCAGGAGAGCCAGATCGCCGACCTCCAACAAATGGGCGTGTTAAAGGATCTCAAGATAGCCGATCTTGAGAAGGAGCTCCGGGCTACCAAGGATGAGGCTGCTCAAAGGCTACTTGACATGGATGGCGAGAAGCAGGAGATCATCCAGGATGCCAAGGTCTCTGCCGCGACTGCTATGTACAAGATACAACTACAAATGGCTGCGGAGGCTCAGGATCCTGCCTTTGACAAGAGCTCATGGGACATGGAAGGTTGGAAGGCAAGATTGGCGGAGCTGGAGGATGAGGATGAGGAGATCCCTATGCTGGAAGGTGGTGATGCTGAGAAGGATCAGGGTGGAGAAGCTGGTGGTGATGGAGCAGCAAAGGTGTGAGCTGCTGGATTGGGCGATGATGGATATTTCGAGACTAGGCCGGAGCCCAATTTTTTAGGATTGGTAGTTGTTTTTTGTGGTTGTTGATGGTTTGTGAACAATTGGTCTGTAATCTTTGAACAATAGTTTTTAGGGTAAAGGATCTTGGATCCTTCGAACAATAGGTAGGATTACAAAAGGTAGAGGGATCCTCTGTTTGGGGGATGAAGCCTTTGTGATCCTGCCGCTTTTACTTTCCTGCACCTGCTAAGACCGCATAGACAATGGACACCCTTTGCCAACCCATGTGGGCGGGCCACGTTTTGCTGGTAGAAACGTGGGTTGGCAATTTTGACAACTTTTTGCAAGAGTTAAAGATCCTTTTGTTAATAATATAACCTTAATCTTTCTGGCTTATCCTGTGTTGTTATCCTTTATTTCTCTTTTTAGTTTCCAATTGTTTTAGAAATATATTTGTAACAATAGTTAAGCAAACCATGTTCAAGGCATTTAGGATATGATCCTGGATCAAATATCCTATAATCGAAAATTTTCAAGGTAGTTTATTTTAAGGATCATAGGTTCAGTTGTCAAGGTCCAAAGGTTTTTCAAATGAATAATGAAATTAAAAATAGTTAAAGATCATACCTGAGGATCCAAGTTAGGATCCTAACCTTTATTCGGGATAACCACAAGTAAAACTTTAATGGATGATAAGGATTAAGGATCCTTATTTGTTTAACTTCGAGAACCTGAAAGATGGAACATATCTTGGGACTAAGCCAATGTAAGAGATAAATTAGTAGCTGGGGACATGCCCAAAGGATAACTGAGAATGATCCTGGAGGATCACTGGGGACAAGCCCATAGGATAACTGGGGACAAGCCCAAAGGATCGTATGTAAACTGGAGTATGGCCCTTTCTGGCGACTATCCAAACTTAGTGACATGAAAATGTCAAAACCTTAGCTAACGTGAAAACGTTAGAAACCTTAGGAACGGATGTATGGTACGTCTACCATTATACGTAGGATCCTAAATATAGCCAGTACGATGAGGTTGTCAGCCCCGGAAGTGGGTACTGGTCCCAAAGACGTGAACTATATCAGGATCATCGCGCGCTGCTGGCGGAAACTGGGGATAATCCCTAGGATAACTGGGGTTGGACCCAAGGATCTGCGGTGCTTTTGAAGATCTTTGACGATATGCTGAAGATACCTGAACTTATCATAACTCAAATGTTTCGTGAGTAGAGGATGAAGGATACATGATCCTTATCCTTAGGTAAAAAGTAAGAAAATGCAATAGTTTCTAGGATAAGCATATTACCAGAGTAAGGATCACTGATATCACCGGGATCCTTTAAGGATACTTCAATGAAAGGATCACGTGCACGGAGGATCATGTTCACATGAAATATTTCTTTAAGTGAACAGCATTCCAGGCTCTTGGCAACAAGTTTCCTTCCATGGTTAGCAACCTGTATGCCCCCTTTCCTGCTTCAGCTTCAATCAAGTAGGGACCTTCCCATTTTGGTGCTAACTTCCCGTCAGCAGGATTGATAGTATTTTGAAATGCTTTTCTCAACACCATATCTCCGACTTGGAATTTCCTTAATCTGACATTTTTGTTGTAGGCACCAGCCATTCTTTGTTGGTAGCTTGCCATCCTTATCCTAGCTAGATCCCTGATTTCTTCAATAGTGTCCAAATCCTGAGCTAGAATTGTAGCATTTTCTTCAGGATCACGAGTACTTGTTCTAGCAGTTGGGATCACCATTTCTGTTGGGATCACTGCTTCTGCCCCAAATACTAAAGAGAAAGGTGTTTGACCAGTGGCATTCTTGGGAGTTGTTCTATCAGCCCATAGCACATAAGGTAACTCCTCTGCCCATTTCCCCTTCTTGGATCCTAGCTTCTTCTTCAGATTGTTGATGATGATCTTGTTGGATGATTCTGCTTGACCATTGGCTTGTGGATGAACTGGTGTTGATGTTATCATCTTGATTCCCCAACTGTCACAAAAGTTAGTGGTTCTGCTTCCAATGAATTGGGAGCCATTATCACATACAATTTCAGAGGGAATGCCAAATCTAGTTATAATATTTCTTTTGATGAAGGATATGACTTCCTTTTCTCTGACTTGGGCGAAGGCTTCAGCTTCTATCCACTTAGAAAAATAGTCAGTCATGGCAAGCATAAATACTTTTCCACCAGGTGCTTTAGGAAGCTTGCCCACTATATCCATTCCCATCTCATGAATGGCCAAGAGGATGGTATAGGGTGTAGCAGTTCAGCTGGTTGATGAAGGATATTACTGTGTCTTTGACAAGGATCACATTTCCTAGCATATTCTACAGCATCCCTTTTCATGGTTGGCCAGTAGTATCCTGTTCTAAGGATCCTTGAGAATAATGCCCTGCCCCCAGTGTGGTTTCCACAATCTCCTTCATGGAAGTCTCTCAACACTTCTTCAATTTCAGGATCCTCAATGTGACAACTGTGCTCTGTAATCTCCGTACGATGAAAAACAATGTTGAGTATTAATAAAACAATGTGCTTTGGTGTTATTATATGTGTTTTGTGTGTATTTGTGTTTGGTAATTTTACAATTCGATTCGATTCCAATTTCAAGCTCTAAATCGCTTTCTGGAAGGTTATACGCGCACTAATGCGTAAATATAACCAGTTTAATGCAACAAACGCTCCGAAATAGTGAAATAGGCTTAACATACCTTAAATAACCTCCACATAACTTAGAAACAAGTTTTGGATGGTTTGGTGTGTCGAAAACAAGTTTGTTCGATCGCAGGGACTATTTGTGTCAAATTGCGAAATTATACCGATTCGTATAGTAACGAACACTCCGGAACTTGATCATAAGTTAAACATACCCTAAATAACCTTTACATAGCTTAGAAATAGGCTTTGAGGGGTTCGGTATGCTAAAATAAACCTTATTGATCAATAGGGACTTAAAGCGTCAAAAAGTGCACAAGTTTGCATTTTCGTGCATATCTTACGTTCTGAATACATCCGGACATCCAAAAATTTATGTAAGCATTAAAATATTATGTTTTAATGTTTGGCATAATAAAAATCCATTCGTCGCACAATTTGGACCGTTTTTGCATTCGTTACGACTTCCGTCGTAATTAACCGAATAACGCAACCGTACGGCCAAACGAACTGACATCCGTGATGTCTTTGAGCATATTTTAAGTTCCCTATACTTTAACATCATTTTAGAGCCTTGAAATGAGGTTAAAGGGGTTTAAAAGTGCCAAAAAATCAACTTTTACAAGTGTAGGGACCATTTTTGAAATTTCTGGTAGATACATTGAACTTGGTCCATTTTTTTGGCATCCATGGTATTTCAAAACAATGTGCCACACATGGGTGGTTTTGATCCTTGTTTTGCAATACCATTTGATGGTTTTAAGTATTCCCATGGTTTTGAAAACCATGTGCCCACATGTAAGGTCTAGATCAAAGCACGTTTTTCGACGAACGATCTTAACGGTACTTGAATTCCTATAAATACCCAAACCCATTTCACTCCCAAAGCACACTTGAATCTGATTTTGGCTCTCTAAGTTGAAGTTTATGCTTCATACCTGAGAGTAAATCAGATCAAGAGCTTGCGGGGACCTTCTGTAAGTATTCTTTCGTTTTTTTCATTCGTTTCTATCGTTAAAGTCAAACTGTGTTTGACTTTCTGCTTTGACCAGCTTATGGTCAACGCGAAGTTCGTTTGAACTTCATAACGTGAGCGTAATCACGATGGTTATAGTCCCTAGTAACTATACCTACTGATTACCACGTTATCTAGGCTCAGTGATGAGTCGTAGTTTCGGCCAAAATGTGTTTTCTCGCGTATTTGGTAACCAAACTACTCTAGGATATCAAAACCGTTTGTTTTGATATCAAAACCTGTTTTCTAACTTAACTAAACATGTTCTAGCATGTTTAGCTCGTCACTTTTTTTTTAGATTAGTGCTTGTGTGGAGCCGAAAGTCAAGCGGACTAAACACCCGCTTAGACTTCCAAACACGACCTGTTTGGTCGATCGTTAGGATCCAACCAAACCTGTTTAGTGACCATAATAGCATAGGGAATAACCTTCCTAGGTTATGCCTTATGGTCACCTAGGTTTAATTAGTCGCATGATAGGTAGTTTATATGCCCTTGGTAAATTACCAAAATACCCTTTTCATACATAATTGGTAATTAAGCATATGTAACCTAAACTTTGGTCACGTAACTGATAATGTAACATAATTAAACATGTATGGGCATATAATACTTGTCATATTACTAATTAGACGTCTCGAATGCGCATTGCGCGCACGACGCGTTAAAGTAGCGTAAGCTACCCTAATGGATCGCAATGGGTCGAAAGCACTTAGGTTAGGTTCCGATTTAGGATGTAGGCTTTGTTAAACCATATCACATGAGTTCCAACACTCATTTGGTTTACAAGACCTCATTCTGTCCGATCTTCCGATTTAGACGTCTATTATTTGACTAGTGGTTCGATTACTAGGAGCTACTTGATTTCTCTGGTTTGCTCGAGTTTGCTTGAGTTCTATTGATCGAGGATACTTTGCACTACATGTGAGTACATAGTTCCCCTATTTTACTGTTTTAAATGTTTTGGGGTGATTCATATGTACGAAATGTTTTCAAAGTTTAAACGATGGTTTCAAAAACGATTAAAACGATTTTTACTAAACTAAGAACGATTTCGATAAAGTGAACGAACTTGTTGGTTGTAGTTACATAACGAATGACATTCATTAGCATTGATCAAGCCGACCAGTATTAGGTTATGGTACCACAGGATCTGACAAATCCCGTTACTTTACTACACCCATGGTTATGTGTGGGGGTTGTGGGTAGCGACTGAATCTGATGTTTGTTAACTTACCCTTTGGTGGTTTGTTAATACGAGAACGAGTTGAACGATGGACGAGTCACAAAGGTTTGAATGTTATTAGCGAGACGACCATATATAAGTTTTCACAATTAAAACGAGGACGATTTAAACGATCTAAACGAGTAAACGATTTGGGAACGAGTAAACGATTTGGGAACGATATGGAAACGATTTAGAAACGATGTTAAACGATTTTGATAAACGATTGGTTTTTGGTTAAGTGTTTAAATAACGAGACGGGTGTAATATGGTGAAAACATGGTACATACGCCGTTGGTACTTCTTATATATATGTGTTTTCATCATATTACATATCGTTGCGTTATTTAGTTCACTTGGGTAAACGATTTTGAAACGATGTCGCACAACGATGTTTTTCTAAGAGACATAAACTATATGAGTTTTTAACGAGTTTTTACAAGATGTTTTACAAGTTGGTTTTCTAAAGCAAATGTTTTTGGGTTAAGAATCATGGCTACGAGGTTTTATAAACTATAACCCGCTTGATTTGAGTTGGTTAATTAAGTTGCAATATTATACTCTTTTCAAAACAAAGTTTTTATTAAAGTATTGCAACACTTAAACTAGCCATGAATTCGACACTCCTATAAAACCTATGTACTCGCCAGCATTTCTTTGCTGACTAAGTTTTTTTACATATATTTCAGGTGTTGATGCTTGAATGACTACTAGGATGCATGCGTCACATAGGACCTGGACGAGGCCTTAGTGACGTAATAATAGTGATAGACGATGTAAAACTTGTTTATTCTATGTTAAGACAATGCAATGTTTAATATTATCAATAAAACGAAACACTTTTGTATCCATGGTTGTGAAACAATAGCTTCTGTTGCAACACTCCCCGACGTTTCCGCCACGGTTTGTCGTCCTACGTGGTCGGGGTGTGACAGAGGAAAAGTTGGTATCAGAGCCAATGGTTATAGGGAATTAGGTTATTAGTAATGCTTTGACCTAGACTATAACCTTTAGGACCCCCAACGCAAGTTTACTTGCGTTTAGATTTTAAAACAATACCGTCACCTATCCTTAGGTGATAACCACAATAAGTTCGAATCTGCTTTGAAAACTAATCATCTGTTCTAGGATGATTGATTACTAGGTTTTGAACCCTTTGTTATAAGGTTTTGAACCCTTTGAATTTTCAAAATCTCGTCAAAGTTTGGGTTAAAATAATGTGAACACGTGCAAACTGGAAGAGTGAATGCCTGTACCCTGAGTTTTCTGTCTAAGGCTAGAGTGTTCGTACAAATCCACATAATCGGACCAGTCACTCTTACCTGGGAACTCTTGGGGTGAGTGTTCACTTATAGGCAAGCATGTCTTCGCGATGCATTATTTCGATTCATTTACTTTGATTAGTCACTGCGTGTCGTTTGTTTGTTCGAGGTAACGAACAAATGATCGCCTTCCTTGTGTTTTGTCGATACATCTTTTGCTCTTCCTAATTATCAACCTTACTCGTTTCTCATATTTCCTTGTTAGACAATGCCTCCACGACGTGAAGCACAATCCTTCACCATTGAAGAAATCGCAGCCCTAGTCTCTCAGCAAGTGGCTGCTGTGCTTCCCGGTGTTGTAACTCAAGTTCATGAGATATACAACAATAACAATAATAACCACAACAATGCGCAGTGTAATTTCAAGAACTTCAATTCTGCTAAGCCTCTTAAGTTTTCTGGGTCGCAAGGAGCAACTGCGCTCCTACAGTGGTTCGAGAGTATTGAGAACACATTCAGGCATGTGCAGTGTCCGAATGCACGTAAGGTTGAATTTGCTACCAGCGTGTTTGAGAAGCGAGCGCTTACCTGGTGGAATGGTATTATGCGCGATAGGGGTGCCGAAGTGGCGTTGGCACAAACATGGGATGAGCTTCGGGCTCTCATGATGAGAGAGTTCTGTCCCCGTCACGAGATTTGAGCTTTGGAGCGAGAGTTTGACGATTTGAAACAAGATGGGGCTGAGCACCGTGCGTACACGGATCGCTTTGAGGAACTCAGTCTATTGTGTCCCACCATGGTTACTCCACCAGACAAAGCAATCGAAAGATATATCGATGGTCTACCCGATTCTATGCTGGATATTGTGACTGCTGTTAATCCTACTACCCTTCGCCAAGCAATCGAATTGTCTGCTACCCTAACTGAATCCCAAGTCAGAAAGGGTAAACTCACTCGCAAGGGTGACAAGAAGAAATCGTCTGATTCTGCGAAAGACAAAAAGAAGGGTAAGGGTAAAGAAGGTGAGTCGTCGAAGAAATCAAGGAAGCGAAAGGATGCCCAAAACTTTGCTGTCACCAATCAAACTGCTCAGAACCTACCAGCTCAACCTCCTGCGAAGAAAGCATATGCTGGCACCGCACCTCACTGCACTCGATGTAATGGTCACCATGTTGCCCAACAGGCCTGTAAACATTGTGCTACGTGTGGTAGGCTTGGGCATTTAGCCAATGTTTGTCGTTCAGGACAAGATCAGGTCGCCCAGGTTCAAGCTCCGGCACAAGGGAATGCTGCTAGATTCCCACCAGGTTCATGTTTTAATTGTGGAGAGTTTGGCCACTTCCGCAACAACTGTCCGAGGCTGGCAAATGCTAATGCAAACCCGAATGTGAACGCCAATGTGAATCCTGCTCGAGGGCGAGCTTACAACTTGAATGCAAACGAAGCGAGGGCTGACAACGAGGTTGTCAATGGTACGTTTCTTGTTAACAATCAACCTGCATCTGTTCTTTTTGATTCTGGTGCCGATCGAAGTTTTGTTTCATTATCTTTTGAGCCTTTGCTTGCGATACCTAGAACTAAATTGAGGAAACCTTTGTCTGTCGAAGTCGCTACTGGTAAACCTCTTGTTCTCGATTCTGTTATTCGTGATTGTCAGTTGAACCTTGATAACCACCTCTTCCCTATCGACCTCACGCCAATGCAACTTGGAAGCTTCGACATTATCGTTGGAATGGATTGGTTAACCAAACACCACGCTGAGGTGGTTTGTTTTGATAAGATTGTTCGTATTCCCCTTCCGTCTGGCGATGTTTTGGAGGTTCGTGGTGAGAAACCTTCAGGGGGATTGAAGCTTATGTCGTGTACAAAGGCCCAGAGATATTTGAGAAAAGGATATGTTGCTTTTCTAGCACATGTCACTGAGGAGAAAAGCAAGAGTAAGAGTATTCAGGATATTCCGATTGTTCGGGATTATCCAGAGGTGTTTCCTGATGAACTGCCTGGTTTGCCTCCAGTTCGTCAAGTTGAGTTTCATATCGACCTCGTACCTAATGCCAACCCGATTGCGAAAGCGCCTTATCGTCTTGCACCTTCAGAGATGCAAGAATTATCGAAACAGCTTCAAGAGTTATCTGATAAAGGATTCATCCGTCCGAGTTATTCACCTTGGGGAGCTCCTGTCCTCTTCGTGAAAAAGAAAGATGGGTCTTTTCGAATGTGTATCGATTATCGTGAGCTTAACAAGCTTACCATCAAGAATCGATATCCCCTACCTCGAATTGATGATCTCTTCGATCAGCTGCAAGGTGCTTCATGTTTTTCCAAAATCGATCTGCGTTCTGGTTATCATCAACTTCGTGTTCTCGAAGAAGATATTCCCAAAACTGCTTTCCGCACGAGATATGGGCATTACGAGTTCACAGTCATGCCTTTTGGCTTAACGAATGCTCCAGCTATCTTTATGGACTTAATGAATAGGGTTTGTAAACCTTATTTAGACAAGTTCATTATTGTGTTCATCGACGATATTCTCATTTATTCAAAGACTCGAGCCGATCACGAGCAACACCTTCGCTTAACGTTGGAACTCCTGAAGAAGGAACAACTTTTCGCTAAATTCTCCAAGTGTGAATTTTGGCTTAAAGAAGTGCAATTTCTGGGTCATATAGTCAATGAGCGAGGTATTCATGTGGATCCATCCAAGATTGTTGCTATTAAGGATTGGTGTACGCCAACGACACCTACAGAGATTCGATCTTTTCTTGGTCTTGCTGGATATTATCGTCGATTCATTTCCAATTTCTCAAAGATTGCGGTTCCACTCACTGCTTTGACTCAGAAGAATAAGCCTTTTGAGTGGGGACCCAAGCAAGAAGAAGCGTTTCAAACGCTGAAGCGGAAGTTATGTAATGCTCCTGTTCTATCTCTGCCCGATGGAAACGATGATTTCGTTGTCTACTGCGATGCATCTAACTTAGGCCTTGGTTGCGTCCTCATGCAACATGGTAAAGTTATTGCCTATGCATCTAGACAGTTGAAAATCCACGAGAAGAACTATACAACTCACGATCTCGAGTTAGGAGCTGTGGTTTTCGCGCTCAAAATCTGGAGACATTATCTTTACGGCACGAAGTGTGTGGTTTTCACAGACCACAAAAGTCTCCAGTATATTCTTAATCAGAAAGAGCTGAACATGAGGCAACGACGTTGGGTTGAACTCTTGAACGACTACGATTGCGAAATTCGCTACCATCCTGGTAAGGCGAATGTCGTGGCCGATGCGCTTAGTCGAAAAGAACGAGTCAAACTTCATTCCGTTCAAACGTTATCAGATCTTCAATCTCGTGTTCTTCAAGCTCAGCAATTTTGTGTTTCACAGAATTTGATGGGTATGGAATTACCACATCAGCTTGAGCTTAAACTCGAAGCAAAAGGTGATGGTTTGCTTTATTTCAAGGATCGTTTGTGGATCCCGAAACAAGACGAGCTCCGCACCCTAGTGATGGACGAATCTCACAAGTCTCGATATTCTATCCATCCTGGTGCTGATAAAATGTACAAGGATCTTCGTACTAAGTTCTGGTGGCCTGGTATGAAGAAAGATGTCGCCTTGTATGTATCGAAATGCCTAACTTGTCTTAAAGTCAAGGCTGAACATCAACGACCTTCTGGTTTGCTTGTACAACCAGAGATACCGGTTTGGAAGTGGGAGAGCATTGCGATGGATCTCATCACTAAGTTACCGCGTACGTCTAAAGGTCATGATGCTATTTGGGTTGTTATCGATCGATTAACGAAGTCAGCTCATTTTCTCCCGATTCGCGAGGATCTATCTGCTGATAAACTTGCAAAGATTTATGTTGATGAGATTATTTCACGACATGGCGTTCCTTTGGATATCATTTCCGATCGTGATGCTCGATTTTCATCTCATTTCTGGAAAACCATGCAAACTGCTATGGGAACCCAACTAAATCTAAGCACTGCTTATCATCCCCAAACAGATGGGCAATCCGAAAGGACGATTCAAACTTTGGAGGATATGCTTAGAGCATGCGTGATAGACTTTGATGGTAATTGGGATTCTCATTTGCCAATGATCGAGTTCTCTTACAACAATAGTTATCATGCTAGCATTAAAATGGCACCATTCGAAGCTCTCTACGGTCGAAAATGCCGTTCACCTGTCTGTTGGAACGAGACCGGTGAAGCTCAGCTTACTGGACCTGAGCTTATTCTAGAAACAACGGACAAAATCAAGAAAATTCGCGATAATCTTGTGACAGCTAGAAGCCGTCAAAAGAGTTATGCGGATTTAGGACGCAAGCCCTTAGAACTTCAAGTCGGAGACCGTGTCCTGCTCAAGGTTTCACCTTGGAAAGGAGTCGTGAGATTTGGAAAGAAAGGAAAACTTGCACCTCGATATGTAGGACCATTTAAGATTGTGGAAAGAGTTGGGAAAGTTGCCTATCGACTAGAGCTACCTCCAGAGCTTAGAAATATTCATCCGACTTTTCACGTGTCCAATTTGCGAAAGTGCTTAGCTGACGCTGATCTTCACATACCTCTCGACGAGATTCAAATCGATGAAACAATGCACTTTGTCGAGAAACCCGTGGAGATAGTGGACCGTACATTCAAGCAGTTGAAGAACAAACGGATTCATTTGGTTAAAGTTCGTTGGGAGTCCAAACGTGGCCCAGAATTTACTTGGGAACGTAAGGATCAAATGATGACCAAATATCCACATTTGTTTCCACAAGCTTCCTCTAGTTAAAATTTCGGGACGAAATTTCCTGAAGTAGGGGAGACTGTGACAACTGTGCTCTGTAATCTCCGTACGATGAAAAACAATGTTGAGTATTAATAAAACAATGTGCTTTGGTGTTATTATATGTGTTTTGTGTGTATTTGTGTTTGGTAATTTTACAATTCGATTCGATTCCAATTTCAAGCTCTAAATCGCTTTCTGGAAGGTTATACGCGCACTAATGCGTAAATATAACCAGTTTAATGCAACAAACGCTCCGGAATAGTGAAATAGGCTTAACATACCTTAAATAACCTCCACATAACTTAGAAACAAGTTTTGGATGGTTTGGTGTGTCGAAAACAAGTTTGTTCCATCGCAGGGACTATTTGTGTCAAATTGCGAAATTATACCGATTCGTATAGTAACGAACACTCCGGAACTTGATCATAAGTTAAACATACCCTAAATAACCTTTACATAGCTTAGAAATAGGCTTTGAGGGGTTCGGTATGCTAAAATAAACCTTATTGATCAATAGGGACTTAAAGCGTCAAAAAGTGCACAAGTTTGCATTTTCGTGCATATCTTACGTTCTGAATACATCCGGACATCCAAAAATTTATGTAAGCATTAAAATATTATGTTTTAATGTTTGGCATAATAAAAATCCATTCGTCGCGCTATTTGGACCGTTTTTGCATTCGTTACGACTTCCGTCGTAATTAACCGAATAACGCAACCGTACGGCCAAACGAACTGACATCCGTGATGTCTTTGAGCATATTTTAAGTTCCCTATACTTTAACATCATTTTAGAGCCTTGAAATGAGGTTAAAGGGGTTTAAAAGTGCCAAAAAATCAACTTTTACAAGTGTAGGGACCATTTTTGAAATTTCTGGTAGATACATTGAACTTGGTCCATTTTTTTGGCATCCATGGTATTTCAAAACAATGTGCCACACATGGGTGGTTTTGATCCTTGTTTTGCAATACCATTTGATGGTTTTAAGTATTCCCATGGTTTTGAAAACCATGTGCCCACATGTAAGGTCTAGATCAAAGCACGTTTTTCGACGAACGATCTTAACGGTACTTGAATTCCTATAAATACCCAAACCCATTTCACTCCCAAAGCACACTTGAATCTGATTTTGGCTCTCTAAGTTGAAGTTTATGCTTCATACCTGAGAGTAAATCAGATCAAGAGCTTGCGGGGACCTTCTGTAAGTATTCTTTCGTTTTTTTCATTCGTTTCTATCGTTAAAGTCAAACTGTGTTTGACTTTCTGCTTTGACCAGCTTATGGTCAACGCGAAGTTCGTTTGAACTTCATAACGTGAGCGTAATCACGATGGTTATAGTCCCTAGTAACTATACCTACTGATTACCACGTTATCTAGGCTCAGTGATGAGTCGTAGTTTCGGCCAAAATGTGTTTTCTCGCGTATTTGGTAACCAAACTACTCTAGGATATCAAAACCGTTTGTTTTGATATCAAAACCTGTTTTCTAACTTAACTAAACATGTTCTAGCATGTTTAGCTCGTCACTTTTTTTTTAGATTAGTGCTTGTGTGGAGCCGAAAGTCAAGCGGACTAAACACCCGCTTAGACTTCCAAACACGACCTGTTTGGTCGATCGTTAGGATCCAACCAAACCTGTTTAGTGACCATAATAGCATAGGGAATAACCTTCCTAGGTTATGCCTTATGGTCACCTAGGTTTAATTAGTCGCATGATAGGTAGTTTATATGCCCTTGGTAAATTACCAAAATACCCTTTTCATACATAATTGGTAATTAAGCATATGTAACCTAAACTTTGGTCACGTAACTGATTATGTAACATAATTAAACATGTATGGGCATATAATACTTGTCATAGTACTAATTAGACGTCTCGAATGCGCATTGCGCGCACGACGCGTTAAAGTAGCGTAAGCTACCCTAATGGATCGCAATGGGTCGAAAGCACTTAGGTTAGGTTCCGATTTAGGATGTAGGCTTTGTTAAACCATATCACATGAGTTCCAACACACATTTGGTTTACAAGACCTCATTCTGTCCGATCTTCCGATTTAGACGTCTATTATTTGACTAGTGGTTCGATTACTAGGAGCTACTTGATTTCTCTGGTTTGCTCGAGTTTGCTTGAGTTCTATTGATCGAGGATACTTTGCACTACATGTGAGTACATAGTTCCCCTATTTTACTGTTTTAAATGTTTTGGGGTGATTCATATGTACGAAATGTTTTCAAAGTTTAAACGATGGTTTCAAAAACGATTAAAACGATTTTTACTAAACTAAGAACGATTTCGATAAAGTGAACGAACTTGTTGGTTGTAGTTACATAACGAATGACATTCATTAGCATTGATCAAGCCGACCAGTATTAGGTTATGGTACCACAGGATCTGACAAATCCCGTTACTTTACTACACCCATGGTTATGTGTGGGGGTTGTGGGTAGCGACTGAATCTGATGTTTGTTAACTTACCCTTTGGTGGTTTGTTAATACGAGAACGAGTTGAACGATGGACGAGTCACAAAGGTTTGAATGTTATTAGCGAGACGACCATATATAAGTTTTCACAATTAAAACGAGGACGATTTAAACGATCTAAACGAGTAAACGATTTGGGAACGAGTAAACGATTTGGGAACGATATGGAAACGATTTGGAAACGATGTTAAACGATTTTGATAAACGATTGGTTTTTGGTTAAGTGTTTAAATAACGAGACGGGTGTAATATGGTGAAAACATGGTAGATACGCCGTTGGTACTTCTTATATATAAGTGTTTTCATCATATTACATATCGTTGCGTTATTTAGTTCACTTGGGTAAATGATTTTGAAACGATGTCGCACAACGATGTTTTTCTAAGAGACATAAACTATATGAGTTTTTAACGAGTTTTTACAAGATGTTTTACAAGTTGGTTTTCTAAAGCAAATGTTTTTGGGTTAAGAATCATGGCTACGAGGTTTTATAAACTATAACCCGCTTGATTTGAGTTGGTTAATTAAGTTGCAATATTATACTCTTTTCAAAACAAAGTTTTTATTAAAGTATTGCAACACTTAAACTAGCCATGAATTCGACACTCCTATAAAACCTATGTACTCGCCAGCATTTCTTTGCTGACTAAGTTTTTTTACATATATTTCAGGTGTTGATGCTTGAATGACTACTAGGATGCATGCGTCACATAGGACCTGGACGAGGCCTTAGTGACATAATAATAGTGATAGACGATGTAAAACTTGTTTATTCTATGTTAAGACAATGCAATGTTTAATATTATCAATAAAACGAAACACTTTTGTATCCATGGTTGTGAAACAATAGCTTCTGTTGCAACACTCCCCGACGTTTCCGCCACGGTTTGTCGTCCTACGTGGTCGGGGTGTGACACTCAATACATCTTAAGTATGGTCCTGCAAGGGATCGTTTATATAGCACATTATTTAAGATTGTAAATTGAGATACCTTGATCCGGAAAGCTCTAGGATTTTCTCCCATTGGAATCTCTCCGTTTTGCAAGTATTTCATGATTGGTGAGACCCATGATCCTGAATAAGATTGAGCTTCTTCACTAGGGATTATTGCAGTATCCTCTTCTATTTCCATGGCCACTTGATTTTCAATAGCAGGAGCCAGGATATGGATGATAGGGATACTTATGTCTTCTGGAATTTTTAAGGATGATCCTAAGTTGGCCAATGCATCAGCTTCCGTGTTATCCTCCCTTGGTACCTGTGTTAAGCTGAAAGAAATAAAAGAGAGTGCCAATTTTTGACTATCTCTAAATATTTGGTTAGTTTTTCACCTTTAACAGCATAGGATCCGTTAAAGTGATTGGTGATCAATAATGAGTCTACATATACTTTAAGATATTTTACCCCCATATCCTTAGCAATTTGCAAGCCAGCAATCAAGGCTTCATACTCAGCCTCATTGTTAGTTGCTTGGAACTCACAGGCTATGGAGTGGGGTATTATGTCCCCCTGTGGCGATTTTAGTAGGATCCCGAGCCCTGTGCCCTTGACATTTGAGGATCCGTCAGTGTGTAATATCCAAGGATCCTTGGTTTCATCCAGCTGCTGGACCTCCAATTCTGCTTCTTTTTGTAGATCACTACTGAAATCAGCCACAAAGTCGGCTAAGGCTTGTGATTTAATGGCTGTTCTTGGTTCATATCTTATATCATGGGCACTAAGCTTCACTGCCCACTTAGCCATTCTCCCTGACATCTCCGGTTTCCTGAGGACATTCTTAATTGGAAAATTAGTTTTAACAACAATAGTATGGGTTTCAAAATAATGCCTTAACTTAGTGGATGCCATGATTAATGCGAGAATAAGTTTTTCGAGGTGTGAGTACCTGGATTCGGCATCAAGTAGACTTTTACTTACATAGTAGATAGGATATTGTGTACCTTCGTGATCCTTGACAAGGACAGCACTTACAGCGGTTGAGGATACCGCCAGGTATAAGGATAACATATCTCCTTTTTCCGGTTTTGCTAATGCTGGTGCTGAGGACATATATTCTTTAAGGGCTTGTAAAGCGTTCTCATGCTTCTCAGTCCATTCAAACTTCTTATTCTTCCTTAGGATATCGTAGAATTCTTTGCATTTTTCTGAGGATTTCGATATGAACCTGTTCAAAGCTGCTATCCTGCCTGTCAGTCTTTGAACATCCTTGGCATTGGCTGGAGATTTGATATTTACTAATGCTTTGATTTGTTCCGGGCTTGCTTCAATGCCCCTCTGAGTTACCATGTATCCTAGGAACTTTCCTGCCTTAACACCAAAATGGCATTTTGAAGGATTAAGTTTCATGTTGTAATTATCAAGGATATCGAATGCTTCTTCCAAGTCCCTTAGGTGATCCTCAGCTTTCTTTGACTTGACCACCATATCATCTATGTACACCTCCATAGTTTTTCCAATTTGATCTTTGAACATCATATTTACCAGCCTTTGATATGTTGCACCTGCATTTCTTAGTCCAAAAGGCATGGCAATATAACAATATAAACCGGTTGGGGTCATAAAGGCTGTATCCTCTTGGTCAGATGGTTCCATCTGAATTTGTTGGAATCCAGATGACGCATCCATAAAGGTCAACAGTTCATGCCCCGCTGTTGCATCCACCATGGAGTCAATGTGGGGTAATGGGAAAGGATCCTTGGGACATGCCTTATTCAAATCAGTGAAATCGACACATACCCTCCACTTTCCATTTTTCTTTTGGACAACAACCACATTGGCTAACTGTTAGGGCTGGATTTTTACTATAAGTGATCCTTATACGTGATCCTAACCAGTGATCCTTGTTTCTTTGGCAGGCAGTGATCCTCAGCCGGACTTCAAGATCAGGATCATGGGACGTTATGGTGATCCTTATACTAACGGTCACCTTCGTTTACTATAATATTGTTTTGCAGGAACATCTAGCAGGATATGCTCTAAAGACCATGATCCAGGGACGCGTCTTCACAAATATGGCAAGAGCTAAATCAGAGATAGACGTTGTACGAGATATGGAAACATGGCTTGATCTATGGGCAGCAATTTAGGCTAGATTATCTTTATTTCTAAAGGGGTAATGAGCTGATATTTAGTCATTTTACCTAAAATAGGTCACCCACACATGTATAAGTACCACTCTTCTTCATTCGGAAGAACACACGACATACGACACAACTCTCAAACACTTAGACACTCAGTGATCCTTGTACTCAGCTCATTATCATCCAAAGTTGTAATCATATTTTTGTTATATTGAAGTTGGTGATCGGTAGTTGCCATCACCCGAGGTTTTTTATGCCGGAGATCATTCATTGATCAAGGGCTTTTTCCTCGTATAAATCATTGTGTCTTTGCATATTTCACATTGAAGTGATCCTTTACTTTTTCTACAAACCAAGCATCATACCCCGTTTACTTAAAGTTTGGTTGCATTACCCTTGTGTGATTTTTGACCAAAACAGTTTGGCGCCCACCGTGGGGCAATTGGTGCTTCATTCATAAAGAAAATCTTTTGTTCGAAATCATTTCAAAGAGTTACATGGCTTCATCATTGAAGAACACGTCCACGGCGATGTCTGCGGTCACCTCATCACAGATCACCTTGCCTCCTCCACCGGCAGGATCTCAGAAAAATACTGAGAAGAGATCAACTCCCACTTTCTCTAAACCTCTATCTTCTTCTGCTATGAATTCCTCTATTCCCAGTACTAGTGATGTATTTGCTTTAATTTTGCAGATGAAGGATCGTATGCAGCGGCAAGATGAAACTAACGAAAGGATCCTCAGGGAAATTGGAGATCTCAAAAGACAAAAGAAAGCAGCAGAGGATCACTCTCCACTGATGCCCAAATCCTTGAGCTTCGATACTCCAATAATCACTTCCCAGCCATCAGGGATCCCGGACGTGCAAATCATAGGGGAGTCAAGAGGATCACGTCTCAACTCGGCAGCAATGACTCAGACATCAGATTCACATTTTCAGCCAATAGGATCCTATCCTCAGTACATGGGATCCTTCATGAATCCGGGAGCCTATCCGGGGGCACAGCAGTTTCAAGGATCCTACTTTATTCCAGGATCATTCCAGGGCCAAGGATCCTCCTTTGTTCCAGGATCATCCCAGGTTCAAGGATCCTCCTTTGTTCCAGGATCGTCCCAGGTTCAAGGATCCCCCTTCGTTCCAGGATCATCCCAGATACCAGGATCCTTACAGATGCCAGGATCCCTAAAAAGTTTGCAAACAGGGAGTCTAGATGTCCATCAAGGGGACTTCATTCCAATGCAGACCATTGCTTCCACTGGTCCCTCCGTTGTTCCAGAATCCCAGCAATATGGATTCCCTAACTTGAACCCAATGGGAGGTAACACTTTAAATAATTATCCTACCACTAACCATGGATTCATGCAGGATACAGGTACCAATCACGCTATGGCCAGGGAATTACAGAAACTAAAGGACATGATCTCAAGTGTTCCAGGGGTAGTCAAGCCTATCCCAGAGATTGCAGATGGAAGCCACAAGGTATCTCGCTTTGCACCACCAATTTGTGATGCAGAGGTGCCCAAAAGGTTCCATATCCCTACCATGAAGCTGTATGATGGCACAACGGATCCAGAGGAGCATATAGCACAATACAGGGAAAGGATGGAAATCAATCCTATCCCAGAAAAGTTGAAGGAAGCATGCCTATGTAAAGGATTTGGATCCACTCTAACTGGATCAGCTCTTAAGTGGCTGCTAAGTCTTCCCCCCTACTCTATTACTTCATTTGCTAATTTAGTTAATTTATTCAATAACCAATTCTCTTGTAGTAGAAAATTTGAAAAATTAACTAGCGATTTATACAGGATAACTCAAAATCATAACGAATCATTAAGGGATTATATAACTAAATTTAGTAAAGAATCCTTGGACATTCCCAACTTGGATATGGCTACGGCTGTTGAAGCCTTCAAAATGGGACTGCTTAAGGATTCATTATTCTATGATGATCTTGTTATGACACCATGCAGGAATTTAGATGAAGTAAGAACTCGAGCACTCAGGTTTATCCGGCTAGAGGATGACAAGAGGATCCAGGAAAGACAAGTAGGATCCTCAAAACAAGATAAGCAAGGATCCTCCTTCAAAAGCAACAAGTTCAAATCCTACCATAGAAACGAGAACAAGAATGTGCATGCTCTTGACCAAGAAGAGGATGATGAAGAATATCCTCCAATCTCAGAATATTGTTTTTCCGTTGATAATCATGAACTAATCCTTGCAATGCAGAATCTAGGTGAGAAAGCTAGGTGGCCCAGGAAGAATGATAAACCATCCGGGACTAAAGACAAGTCCAAATGGTGTGCATACCATGAGGATTTCGGGCATCTAACTGAAGATTGCATAGCCTTAAGAAAAGAAATTGGATACCTGCTAAGCAAGGGGCATCTAAAAGAATTGTTGGGGAGAAAAAAGCAAAGGACCCAGGATCCTGAAAGGATCCCTGAAAAGGCTCCAGCACCTCCGGCAAACGCACAAGTGATTAACTTTATATCCGGAGGATCAGACATTTGTGGTACATCCTTCTCAGCGGCCAAAAGACATGCAAAAGAATCAAAAATGGATAATGGAGAAAGGCCTACTAGAACCTCAAGTGTCTCAGAAGGGAAGATGATAACATTTGATGAGGATGATCGCGTTAATGTTCAGGATCCTCACCATGATAGTTTAGTTATCACTCTCTTTATCTCTAACCATTTTGTCCGCAGGATCCTTATTGACGGAGGGAGCTCAGTGAACATTATCCAGCTTGATGTCTTAAAGAAGATGGGAATCCCAGAATCAGACATCACACCAAGATCCTCCGTGCTTGTAGGATTCAGTGGGGAAACGAAGAAAACTCTGGGGGACATCAAACTCCCAATCTACGTGGAAGGATTGCATAATTACCAAAAATTTTGTGTTATTGACTGTTTATCTTGTTGCAACGTTATCCTTGGCAGGCCTTGGATACATGACATGAAAGCAGTTCCATCTACCTACCATCAATGTGTGAAGCTCCCTAGCCCATGGGGGATAATCAAGATCGACAGTGATCAGCAAGAGGCTAAGGATTGCTATACCTCATCCATGAAGCCAACCTCGAAGCCAAGGGAGCAATAGTAATTACAGTATCCTCCGAGGAATGTCTTGGAGGCAAGGGAACAAGATGTAGATGAAATCCTCTTGGATCCTAGTGATCCTGAATCAAAAATCTATATCGGATCAGGGATCCTTGGCAAGATGAAAGAAGACATGATATCCTTCCTCAAAAGAAGAAAATCTACCTTTGCATGGAAACATGAAGATATGACAGGTATATCCAAGGATATTATTACTCACAAACTTGGCATTGACAGGTCTATCAAGCCAATCCATCAAAAAAGGAGGAAGTTTGCACCAGAAAGGAATGCCATTATCCAAGAAGAAGTAGAGAGACTACTTCGAGCAGGTATGATCAGAGAGGTAAAGTATCCAAAATGGTTAGCCAATGTGGTTGTTGTCCAAAAGAAAAACGGAAAGTGGAGGGTATGTGTCGATTTCACTGATTTGAATAAGGCATGTCCCAAGGATCCTTTCCCATTACCCCACATTGACTCCATGGTGGATGCAACAGCGGGGCATGAACTGTTAACCTTTATGGATGCATCATCTGGATTCCAACAAATCCAGATGGAACCATCTGACCAAGAGGATACAGCCTTTATGACCCCAACCGGTTTATATTGTTATATCGCCATGCCCTTTTGGACTAAGAAATGCAGGTGCAACATATCAAAGGCTGGTAAATATGATGTTCAAAGATCAAATTGGAAAAACTATGGAGGTGTACATAGATGATATGGTGGTCAAGTCAAAGAAAGCTGAGGATCACCTAAGGGACTTGGAAGAAGCATTCGATATCCTTGATAGTTACAACATGAAACTAAATCCTTCGAAATGCCATTTTGGTGTTAAGGCAGGAAAGTTCTTAGGATACATGGTAACCCAGAGGGGCATTGAAGCAAGCCCGGAACAAATCAAAGCATTAATAAATATCAAATCTCCTGCCAATGCCAAGGATGTTCAAAGACTAACAGGCAGGATAGCAGCTTTGAACAGGTTCATATCGAAATCCTCAGAAAAGTGCAAAGAATTCTACGATATCCTAAGGAAGAATAAGAAGTTCGAATGGACTGAGAAGCATGAGAATGCTTTACAAGCCCTAAAAGAGTATATGTCCTCAGCACCAGCATTAGCAAAACCGGAAAAAGGAGATGTGTTATCCTTATATCTGGCGGTATCCTCAACCGCTGTAAGTGTTGTCCTTGTTAAGGATCACGAAGGTACACAATATCCTATCTACTATGTAAGTAAAAGTCTACTTGATGCCGAATCCAGGTACTCACACCTCGAAAAACTCATCCTTGCATTAATCATGGCATCCACTAAGTTAAGGCATTATTTTGAAACCCATACTATTGTTGTTAAAACTAATTTTCCAATCAAGAATGTCCTCAGGAAACCGGATATGTCAGGGAGAATGGCTAAGTGGGCAGTGAAGCTTAGTGCCCATGATATAAGATACGAACCGAGAACAGCCATTAAATCTCAAGCACTAGCAGATTTTGTGGCTGATTTCAGTAGTGATCTACAAAAGGAAGCAGAATTGGAGGTCCAGCAGCTGGATGAGACCAAGGATCCTTGGATCCTGCACACTGACGGATCCTCAAATATCAAAGGCACAGGGCTAGGGATCCTACTAAAATCGCCACAGGGGGACATAATACCCCACTCCATAGCCTGTGAGTTCCAAGCAACTAACAATGAGGCTGAGTATGAAGCCTTAATTGCTGGCTTACAAATTGCTAAGGATATGGGGGTAAAATATCTCAAAGTATATGTAGATTCATTATTGATCACTAATCACTTTAACGGATCCTATGCTGTTAAAGGTGAAAAACTAACAAAATATTTAGAGATAGTCAAAGAATTGGCACTCTCTTTTGTTTCTTTTAGCTTAACACAGGTACCAAGGGAGGATAACACGGAAGCTGATGCATTGGCCAACCTAGGATCATCCTTGAAGATTCCAGAAGATATAAGTATCCCTATCATCCATATCCTGGCTCCTGCTATTGAAAATCAGGTGGCCATGGAAATAGAAGAGGATACTGCAATGATCCCTAGTGAAGAAGCCCAATCTTATTCAGGATCATGGATCTCACCAATCATGAAATACTTGCAAAACGGAGAGATCCCAATGGGAGAAAATCCTAGAGCTTTCAGGATCAAGGTATCTCAATTTACAATCTTAAATAATATGCTATATAAACGATCCCTTGCAGGACCATATTTAAGATGTATTGAGGATCCTGAAATTGAAGAAGTGTTGAGAGACTTCCATGAAGGAGATTGTGGAAACCACACTGGGGGCAGGGCATTATTCTCAAGGATCCTTAGAACAGGATACTACTGGCCAACCATGAAAAGGGGTGCCATAGAGTATGCTAAGAGATGTGATCCTTGCCAAAGACATAGCAATATCCTTCACCAACCAGCTGAATTACTACACCCCATACCATCCTCTTGGCCATTCACCTGGTGGAAAAGTATTTATGCTTGCCATGACTGACTATTTTTCCAAGTGGATAGAAGCTGAAGCCTTCGCTCAAGTCAGAGAAAAGGAAGTCATATCCTTCATTAAAAGAAACATTATAACTAGATTTGGCATTCCCTCTGAAATTGTATGTGATAATGGCTCCCAATTCATTGGAAGCAGAACCACTAACTTTTGTGACAGTTGGGGAATCAAGATGATAACATCAACACCAGTTCATCCACAAGCCAATGGTCAAGCAGAATCATCCAACAAGATCATCATCAACAATCTGAAGAAGAAGCTAGGATCCAAGAAAGGGAAATGGGCAGAAGAGTTACCTTATGTGCTATGGGCTGATAGGACAACTCCCAAGAATGCCACCGGTCAGACACCCTTCTCTTTAGTATTTGGGGCAGAAGCAGTGATCCCAACAGAGATGGTGATCCCAACTGCTAGAACAAGTGCTCGTGATCCTGAAGAAAATGCTACAATCCTGGCTCAGGATTTGGATACTATTGAGGAAAACAGGGATCTAGCTAGGATAAGGATGGCTGGTGCCTACAACAAGAATGTCAGGATAAGGAAGTTCCAAGTCGGAGATATGGTGTTAAGAAAAGCATTTCAAAATACTATCAATCCTGCTGACGGGAAGCTAGCACCAAAATGGGAAGGTCCCTACTTGATTGAAGCTGAAGCAGGAAAGGGGGCATACAGGTTGCTAACCATGGAAGGGAACTTGTTACCAAGAGCCTGGAATGCTGTTCACTTAAAGAAATATTTCATGTGAACATGATCCTTCCTGCATGTGATCCTTACATTGAAGTATCCTTGAAGGATCCTGGAGATATCGGTGATCCTTACTCTGGTAATATGCTTATCCTAAAACTATTGCATTTTCTTACTTTTTGCCTAAGGATAAGGATCATGTATCCTTCATCCTCTACTCACAAACCATTTGAGTTATGATAGTTCAGGTGTCTTCAGCAAATCGTCAAAGATCTCCAAAAGCACCACAGATCCTTGGGTACAACCCCAGTTATCCTTGGGATTATCCCCAGTTTCCGCCAGCAGCGCACGATGATCCTGGTATAGTTCACGTCTTTGGGACCAGTACCCACTTTCGGGGCTGACAACCTCATCGTACTGGCTATATTTAGGATCCTACGTATAATGGTGGACGCACCATACATCCGTTCCTAAGGTTTCTAACGTTTTCACGTTAGCTAAGGTTTTGACATTTTCATGTCACTAAGTTTGGATAGTTGCCAGGAAGGGCCATACTCCAGTTTACATACGATCCTTTGGGCTTGTCCCCAGTGATCCTCCGGGATCGTCCCCAGTTATCCTTTGGGCTTGTCCCCAGTGATCCTCCGGGATCGTCCCCAGTTATCCTTTGGGCTTGTCCCCAGTGATCCTCCGGGATCGTCCCCAGTTATCCTTTGGGCTTGTCCCCAGTGATCCTCTGGGATCATTCTCAGTTATCCTTTGGGCTTGTCCCCAGTTACTAACTTATCTTTTATATTGGCTTAGTCCCAAGTTATGTTCCATTTTCTCAGGTTATCGAAGTTAAACAATTAAGGATCCTTAATCCTTATTATCCGTTAAAGTCTTACCTATGGTTGTTCCGATTAAAGGATAGGATCCTAACGTGGATCCTCAGGTATGATCCTTGACTATTTTTGATTATACTCTTTATCCTAACCAACCCTTATACTTTGACAACCGAACCTATGATCCTTGAACTAAAACACTTTGAGAATTTTCAATATGAGGATATTTGATCTAGGATCATATCCTAAGTTTATTAAACACTTTTTTAACCCTTGTTATTTTGACAAATACAATTGAGAAATAAGAGGATTATTGAAGGATAACAACACAAGATAAGCCAAAAAAAGTTAAGTTATATTATTAAACAAAAAGGATCATTAACCCTTTCGAAAGATTGTCAAAATTGCCAACCCACATTTCTACCAGCAAAACGTGGCCCGTCCACATGGGTTGACAAAGGGTGTCCATTGTCTATGCGGTCTTAGCATTTTTGCAGGAAAGTAAAAGCGGCAGGATCACAAAGGCTTCATCCCCCAAACAGAGGATCCCTCCACCTTTTGTAATCCTACCTATTGTCTAAAAGGATCTAGGATCCTTAACCCTAAGAAACTATTGTTTAAGTTACAGACCATAAATTGTTCCAAATACCACAACCACAACCACTAACAAACCTAAAAAATTGGGCTCCGGCCTAGTCAACAATATCCATCATCGCCCAATCATGCAGCCTACTCCTTCGCTGCTCCATCTCCACCAGCTTCTCCATCCTGATCCTTATCAGCATCACCTCCCTCCAGCCTTGGGATATCCTCGGCATCCTCCTCGTCATCCAAGTCCGCCAGCCTTGCCTTCCAACCTTCAACGTCCCATGAGCTTTTGTCAAAGGTGGGATCCTGAGCCTCCTCAGCCATCTGAAGTTGTATCTTGTACATAGCAATCGCCGCCGAGACCTTGGCAGTGATCCTTACCTCATTCACGTAGTCGAGGAATTGCTGACGGAGGAGGGGAAATCCTTGGAGATCTTCAGAGGTTTTCCTCTTTTTTCCCTTGCCCCGGATAGATGCTTTGGGAGCTGATGCTGAAGGACTGGCAGCAGGAGCCTTCTTCTTCTTTGAAGATGTGACATTGGCAAGATCACTTATCCCAAACTTGGAAGCAGATTTAACGGACCTGGCAGACTTTCCGGCACCTACACAATCAAGAAAACAAGATAAGTTGCTTTATTAATCAAACAATCCTACATATAATTTATTTTCTGTAAGGATACTTACTTGACATAGTGGCAGATGCAGAGGATACTTCTTGGGAATCCTGGACGGTGACCTGGAAACTTCTGACTTCAGGACTAAGCTTTTTAAAAGCTAACACTCTTTCTCTTGCAGCAGGGGTCAACTTTAAGTGAGCAACGGAGATAGCTGCATATAAAAGACAAAAGAAAAAAGACATTAGTGATCCTCATCATATGAGACAGGACTGACAGTGATCCTTGAAGGATCCTCTACCCTACCATGAGTGGCCCATTCCTTGGGCAGATCCTTCCCATCCGGGATGGAATCCCTCTTAACAAAGAAAAAACGACGTTTCCAGTTTGTATCATTCTTGGTAACTTTGAAGATAGGGTGATCCTCCCCAGCTTTCCGTTTCAGGAGATACCGATGTGATCCAAACGTAGTAAGATCATAGAGCTCAGCTAGCTCCGCCATCCCCAGGTCAATTCCTTCCTGCTCAATGATCCTCTCGAAGGTATAAAGAACCCTCCAGACCATCGGCATAGCTTGAATGTAAGAGATGCCGGTTAAGGAAAAGAAAGACTGGGTAAAGTCTGGAAAAGGAAATGAGTAACCTATAGCAAACGGAGTAGCAGGAAAAGCCACCCAGACTTCTGAAACAAAGTCACTCAAAGCAGTAGGATCAAAGGATTTAAAAACAACATTCGCCGGAAAGCAATGGCGAATCTTGTCTATGTGGACATCAGTAAAGCAGCACCTCTCCGCAGGAGAATCCTTAATAATTCCCTGGCTTTTTAAAGGACTATCCTTCTTGGAATCCTTGTGTGGAGAACTCCGGAGCAACATATTTTGTGACGGAATAGAAACAGAGACGGAGTAGAAAAAACAGAGTAAAGAAAAGGAAGAAGGGAAAGAGAGAAGAAGAGGATACCTGAATAACCTTCGGTGCAGAATATAAGGGGAGTGTATCTTGAATTTAAATACAAACTGATCCTGACCCTATCTCCTATTTATAATGATGATTTGCAGGGATTGTCACATCTGTGACGTAAATATCACAACGGCTAGTCCATGTGTAACGGCTAGTTTCTTGGAGTCGCCCGTTAGAGATAAGATCATAACAAAATATAACTCGTCTATTTACAATTAACTCCTTATATTTTGGGGGCAATTGTTAGGGCTGGATTTTTACTATAAGTGATCCTTATACGTGATCCTAACCAGTGATCCTTGTTTCTTTGGCAGGCAGTGATCCTCAGCCGGACTTCAAGATCAGGATCATGGGACGTTATGGTGATCCTTATACTAACGGTCACCTTCGTTTACTATAATATTGTTTTGCAGGAACATCTAGCAGGATATGCTCTAAAGACCATGATCCAGGGACGCGTCTTCACAAATATGGCAAGAGCTAAATCAGAGATAGACGTTGTACGAGATATGGAAACATGGCTTGATCTATGGGCAGCAATTTAGGCTAGATTATCTTTATTTCTAAAGGGGTAATGAGCTGATATTTAGTCATTTTACCTAAAATAGGTCACCCACACATGTATAAGTACCACTCTTCTTCATTCGGAAGAACACACGACATACGACACAACTCTCAAACACTTAGACACTCAGTGATCCTTGTACTCAGCTCATTATCATCCAAAGTTGTAATCATATTTTTGTTATATTGAAGTTGGTGATCGGTAGTTGCCATCACCTGAGGTTTTTTATGCCGGAGATCATTCATTGATCAAGGGCTTTTTCCTCGTATAAATCATTGTGTCTTTGCATATTTCACATTGAAGTGATCCTTTACTTTTTCTACAAACCAAGCATCATACCCCGTTTACTTAAAGTTTGGTTGCATTACCCTTGTGTGATTTTTGACCAAAACACTAACCATTTTGGATATTTTACTTCTCTGATCATACCTGCTCGAAGTAGTCTCTCTACTTCTTCTTGGATAATGGCATTCCTTTCTGGTGCAAACTTCCTCCTTTTTTGATGGATTGGTTTGATAGACCTGTCAATGCCAAGTTTGTGAGTAATAATATCCTTAGATATACCTGTCATGTCTTCATGTTTCCAAGCAAAGGTGGATTTTCGTCTTTTGAGGAAGGATATTAAGTCTTCTTTCATCTTGCCAAGGATCCCTGATCCGATATAGATTTTTGATTCAGGATCATTAGGATCCAAAAGGATTTCGTCCACATCTTGTTCCCTTGCCTCCAAGACATCCCTCGGAGGATACTGTAATTGCTATTGCTCCCTTGGCTTCGAGGTTGGCTTCATGGATGAGGTATAACAATCCTTAGCCTCCTGTTGATCACTGTCGATCTTGATTATCCCCCATGGGCTAGGGAGCTTCACACATTGATGGTAGGTAGATGGGACTGCTTTCATATCGTGTATCCAAGGCCTGCCAAGGATAACGTTGCAACAAGATAAACAGTCAATAACACAAAATTTCTGATAATTATGTAATCCTTCCACGTAGATTGGGAGTTTGATGTCCCCCAGGGTTTTCTTCGTTTCTCCACTGAATCCTACAAGCACGGAGGATCTCGGTGTGATGTCTGATTCTGGGATACCCATTTTCTTCAGAACATCAAGCTGGATAATGTTCACTGAGCTTCCTCCATCGATAAGGATCCTGCGGACAAAATGGTTAGAGATAAAGAGAGTAATAACTAAACTATCATGATGAGGATCCTGAATGTTAATGCGATCATCCTCATCAAATGTTATCGTCTTCCCTTCTGAAACACTTGATGTTCTAATAGGCCTCTCTCCATTATCCATTTTTGATTCTTTTGCATGTCTTTTGGCCGCCGAGAAGGATGTACCACAGATGTCTGATCCTCCGGATATAAAGTTGATCACTTGTGCATTTGCCGGAGGTGCTGGAGCTTTTTCGGGGATCCTTTCAGGATCCTGGGTCCTTTGCTTTTTTCTCCCCAGCAATTCTTTTAGATGCCCCTTGCTTAGCAGGTATCCAATTTCTTTTCTTAAGGCTATGCAATCTTCAGTTAGATGCCCGAAATCCTCATGGTATGCACACCATTTTGACTTGTCTTTAGTCCCGGATGGTTTATCATTCTTCCTGGGCCATCTAGCTTTTTCACCTAGATTCTGCATTGCAAGGATCAGTTCATGATTATCAACGGAAAAACAATATTCTGAGATTGGAGGATAATCTTCATCATCCTCTTCTTGGTCAACAACATGCACATTCTTGTTCTCATTTCTATGGTAGGATTTGAATTTGTTGTTCTTGAAGGAGGATCCTTGCTTCTCCTGTTTTGAGGATCCTACTTGTCTCTCCTGGATCCTCTTGTCATCCTCTAGCCGGATGAACCTGAGTGCTCGAGTTCTTAATTCATCTAGATTCCTGCACGGTGTCATAACAAGATCATCATAGAATAATGAATCCTTAAGCAGTCCCATTTTGAAGGCTTCAACAGCCGTAGCCATATCCAAGTTGGGAATGTCCAAGGATTCTTTACTAAATTTAGTTATATAATCCCTTAATGATTCATTATGATTTTGAGTTATCCTGTACAAATCACTAGTTAATTTTTCAAATTTTCTACTACAAGAGAATTGGTTATTGAATAAATTAACTAAATTAGCAAATGAAGTAATAGAGTAGGGGGGAAGACTTAGCAGCCACTTAAGAGCTGAACCAGTAAGAGTGGATCCAAATCCTTTACATAGGCATGCTTCCTTCAACTTTTCTGGGATAGGATTGATCTCCATCCTCTCCCTGTATTGTGCTATATGCTCCTCTGGATCCGTTGTGCCATCATACAGCTTCATAGTAGGGATATGGAACCTTTTGGGTACCTCTGCATCACAAATTGGTGGTGCAAAGCGAGATACCTTGTGGCTTCCATCTGCAATCTCCGGGATAGGCTTGACTACCCCTGGAACACTTGAGATCATATCTTTTAGCTTCTGTAACTCCCTTGCCATAGCATGATTGGTACCTGTATCCTGCATGAATCCATGGTTAGTGGTAGGATAATTATTTAAAGTGTTACCTCCCATTGGGTTCAAGTTAGGGAACCCATATTGCTGGGAATCTGGAACAACGGAGGGACCAGTGGAAGCAATGGTCTGCATTGGAATGAAGTCCCCTTGATGGACATCTAGACTTCCTGTTTGCAAACTTTTTAGGGATCCTGGCATCTGGAAGGATCCTGGTGTCTGGGACGATCCTGGAACGAAGGAGGATCCTTGAACCTGGGATGATCCTGGAACAAAGGAGGATCCTTGGCCCTGGAATGATCCTGGAACGAAGCAGGATCCTTGAAACTGCTGTGCCCCTGGATAGGCTCCCGGATTCATGAAGGATCCCAAATGCTGGGGGTAGGATCCTGCCGGCTGGAAGTGTGAGCCTAATGCCTGAGTCATTGCTGTCGATCCGTGGTGCAATCCTCTTGATTCTCCCATGATTTGCACGTCTGGAATTCCTGATGGCTGAGAAGTAATCATTGGAGTATCAAAGCTCAAGGATTTGGGCATCAGTGGGGAATGATCCTCTGCCGTCCTTTTTTGTCTTTTGAGATCTCCAATTTCCCTGAGGATCCTGTCATTAGTCTCATCCTGCCGCTGCATACGATCCTTCATCTGCAAAATTAAAGCAAACACATCACTAGTACTGGGAATAGAAGAATTCATAGCCGAAGAAGATGGATGTTTAGAGGAAGTAGGAGTTGGTCTCTTTTCAGTATTTTTCTGAGATCCTGCCGGTGGAGGAGGCAGAGTGGTCTGTGATGAGGTGACTGCAGACATCGCCGTGGACGTGTTCTTCAATGATGAAGCCATGTAACTCTTTGAAATGATTTCGAACAAAAGATTTTCTTATGAATGAAGCACCAATTGCCCCACGGTGGGCGCCAAACTGTTTTGGTCAAAAATCACACAAGGATAATGTAACCAAACTTTATGTAAACGGGGTATGATGCTTGGCTAATTATGAAAGTAAAGGATCACTTCTGTGATAAAGATGCAAAGACACAATGATTTATACGAGGAAAAAGCCCTTGATCAATGTATGATCTCCGGCATAAAAAACCTCGGGTGATGGCAACTACCGATCACCAACTTCAATATAAGAAAAATATGATTACAACTTCGGATAGTAATGAGCTGAGTACAAGGATCACTATTGTTTTGAGCGTCTAAGTGTGTGAGAGTTGCGTTGTATGTCGTGTGTCCTCTTCCAAATGATGGAGAGTGGTATTTATACAAGTGTAGGTGACCTATTTTAGGTAAAAGGACTAATTATCAGCTCATTACCCCTTTAGAAATAAAAGACAATCTAGCCTAAATTGCCGCCCATAAATCAAGCCATGTTTCCATATCCTGTGCAACGTCTATCTCCGATTAAGCTCTTGCCATAATTGTGAAGACGCGTCCCTTGATCATGATGCTTAGAGCGTATCCTGCTAGATATTCCTGCAAAAATAACATTGCATTAAGCAAAGATGATCGTTAGTATGAGGATCCTATAATGTCCCATGATCCTGATCCTGAAGTCCTGCTGAGGATCACTATCTGCCAAAGAAACAAGGATCACTGGTTAGGATCACGTGTAAGGATCACCTATAATAAAAATCCAGCCCTAACAATATGTTGGTTTGTTAATCTTGTTAAAGAGGTCTTCCAGGGCCTAGTTAAAGATACCCCATGGGTGGTATATCGAGTCAGAACATAGGTTTGAATGTATTCTTTAAAGAATGACCAAAAGTTGTATTTCACAATTAAAACACAGACGATTTGAACGATTTGAACAATATGAACGATTGGAACAATGGATGATTTGTTTATGGTAAGTGATTAGGTAACGAGGCGTGTGTAATGTGATAAAAACATGGTGGATATGCCGCTGGTACTTCCTATATATAAGTGCTTTTATGACATTACATGTTGTAGCGTTATCTAGATCACTTGGACGAATGTTTTCAAAATGAAGTTAAACTACGCTTAAAGATATAAACTATACAATATTTTCTTTCAAATACGATTTACTACTTGGTTTTACAAAGACAAATGTTTTCAGTCAAGATTCATGGCTACAATGGTTTTGGTTTTACATATATCAACTTGTAAAGTTGATAAAACATATTGCAATATCAAACACCTTTTGATTTCAAGGAACATACTCGACAACTCTAGTAGTTGGTCGAGGTATTGCAATATGGATTCAAAGCCATGAATTTGACATACAAAACCTATGTACTTGCCGGCATTTTTATGCTGACTGTTTTTAAACATATGTTTCGGGTTCTATGATGTGACGATTGTTGATTACTTGCCAACATAGGATGGACGCGGGCCTTAGTGACTTAAAATTTGAAATACAATTGTTGTACTTATTTGGTTTGTATCAAAACAATGTTTCTATTAATGAAAAAAAACAAAACTTCAATTACCATGTGTTGTGAAACAATGATTCTGTTACGACACTCCCCGACGTTTCCGCCACGATTTGTTGTATTACGCAGTCGGGGTGTGATAGAAGAGTTGGTATCAGAGCTCATGGTTATAGGGAATTAGGTTATTAGTAATGCTCTGGACCTAGTCTATAACCTTCCTAGGACCCTAACGCAAGAAATCTTGCGTTTAGATTCTTAAATACAATACCAATCACCTATCCTTAGGTGATTAACAAAAACGAAACACAATTCATTCTCTCGAGTCAAAATTTCTCAAAAACATCACAAGAAATCATCTATCCTTAGATGATTTGTTTTAGGCTTTTAAGCCTTTGGTGTTTTCAAAATCTCGTCAAAGTTTGGGTCTTTATAATGTGAACACATGCAATCTGGAAGGGTGGGTGCCTGTACCTCAAGTTTTCTGTCAAAGGCTAGAGTGTTCGTACAAATCCACTTCATTGGACCAATCACTCTTACCTGGGACCTCTTGGGCTGAGTGTCCACCTATAGGCTAAAGCATATCTTCGCGATACATTGTAAAGACCCATTTACTTTGATTAGTCACGGTGTCGTTTGTTTGTTCTAGTTAACGAACAAATGGTCACAATCCTCATATTTTGTCGATATTCTTAACATTCTAGTTTTGATTATCTGATAACATCTCACTTGTTTTCCCCCATATTTTCCACTATCTTTAGAATGCCTCCTCATTACAGCAATACTCAGAAGTCTGAACTGGCTGCTACTATCGCTCAACAACTAAGCATAGTAATACGTGGGACCTTTGAGTTAGTTGTCGCCATGTCTCATCTCAATGATGAAACTACTCAAGAGGCACCTAAGAAGGCAAAAGCCAAGCCTTCAAGAAATTCAAAGAAGCGTAAAGCTTCAAGGAACCTTACAACAATTGTTCTAGTTCCGCTTAGCCAAGTGGGACCTAGCCAGGTGGCAGCACCACCAGCTAAGAAACCATACAGAGGAAAAGCTCCTCTTTGCAATCAATGTAACCTTCATCACCATGCCAGTGTCCAATGCCGAAAATGTTCAAACTGTGGACGTTTTTGTCACACAACAAGTGACTGTCATTTTGCCGTTACGCCAAACGAAGCTATGGCAGTTCCTACCCAATTTATCGCGACTCCTCATGTGATACATGTTTGTCCTAACTACCCACATGGAACATGCTTCAATTGTGGTTATCCTAACCATTTCAATTGACTTGGCTGGCAAATGACGAACTCAACGAATGGGCACAAGATTAACACTGGCAATATCAAGGCTTGTGCTAATGTCTGAATAAACACTTAAACTTTTGTGTTTCAGTTTCCTTTCCAAAGATCTTGAAACACTTTGGTTGTCTATAAATAAATTTGTCATTTCCACTTTATTTACGAGTCAATGTGAACACGTGTATGTATGACATACCCCTACGATACTAACACCAAGGAACCGTGTTCCTTGCAAGACAAACTACTCTTGTAGTCCTTCCATTTTGTGATCGCTCGCGATTTCCACGAAAATCCTAAGTACTTGTTTCTTCTAAAGAAATAAAGTACCAGGTACAAGTTACAAACTCTGGACGAATACTCATAGTACCACTTTAAATCCTTGCTTGGATATCTAAGGGTACTTTTCATAAGTCCTTAATTGGTCTTATGCGATATGTCTATGTACATATCATTACATTCTGGTTTTCATAACAATATACATAATATATGATTTCAAAACATCATTAATGATTTCAAAAACATTTTAAACATAGTATATTTTCCCGATATACCAAGTGCATAATTTCAAAAACATCATCCATGTTTTCCAAAAACCTCATACATGATTCCAAAGACATTTCACATGGTTTTAAAAACATTTTATAAACATATTTACCTAATATACCTAGTACATGATTTCAAAAACATTACATAAGGTTTTAAAAACATTAAACATATTTTCAAAGATCCCATGCATAGTTTTCAAAGACATTCTACTCGTATGTTGACTTAACATACGTGGTACACGGTTTTCAAGAACACTTTGCTCATATGTTGACTGAGGATGCGTAGTACATGATTTTCAAGGACATTCTGCTTCGTATGTTGACTTAGCATGCCTAGCACATTGATTTCAAGGATCCTATTTACTTCATATGTTGGCTTAGCATATCTAGCACCTTGATTTCATAAACACTATACTCGTATGTTGACTTAGCATACCTAGTACAAGGTTTCGAAACAATTTCTCGCTGCACGAGTTCCAAAATCCTTATAGGATCTTCCTATCTTCATAGTTAGATCCTTGTGGATGTTTAAAGTGCAAAATCAAAGTCCTTAATTGGATTCTTTGTGTGCTTTAATACGTATGTTACGATTCAATGAGGATAAAAACCGAATCCTTATAAGATCTTCCTATCTTCATAGTCAGATTCTTGAGGATGTTTAAAGTACTAGTTGAAGTCCATTGATTGGATTTCCTGGTGTTCTTTAAATGCAACTGTACAAATCGATAACAAATTGATCACAAGCTGATGACCAAGTTAACAATTATGTGATTATGTGATTAAGTGTTTATGTGTTTATGTGTGATCCAAATGCTCGCTATCCAAATCCTTGTAGAATCTTCCATATCTTCATATGATGGATTCTTAGAAGGATATCCAAAAGTACTATCTTAAATCCTTAATGGGCTTCTATGCAATAGTTAAGACCCTTGGATTGTAAAGTACTATTCCAAAGTTAAAGACATCATGTGTTGATGTAGTTAAAGAGACCCTTTGGTGGTCTAGTTAAAGAGATCATGCGTTGATCTAGTTAAAGACATCATTCGTTGATGTAGTTAAAGAGACCCTTTGGTGGTCTAGTTAAAGAGATCATGCGTTGATCTAGTTAAAGATATCATGTTTTGATGTAGTTAAAGAGACCCTTTGGTGGTTTAGTTAAAGAGATCATGCGTTGATCTAGTTAAAGAGACCCTTTGGTAGTCTAGTTAAAGAGATCATGCGTTGATCTAGTTAAAGATATCATTCGTTGATATAGTTAAAGAGACACATTGGTGGTCTAGTTAAAGAGATTGATTTGTCAATCTAGTTAAAGAGATCCTTTGGAGATCTAGTTAAAGAGACTCTTTGGAGCTCTATTTAAAGAGATCATTCGTTGATCTAGTTAAAGAGACTCTATGGTAGTCTAGTCAAGTCATCATAGGATTATTTGTTTGATTTTTACCCTACACATTATAAAATGAACTGTGCAGACTGTGAAAGGAATTACGTAATTATGGATGCATACATAATTATGGAATTCAGTGCACAGAAACCACAACAAGTTTTGTCATGTGTAAGAACCTATAGTGATAAGAATAACGAAACGAGAACAATGTAATAAGGGCATGGTGGATACGCCGATGGTACTTCCTATATATAAGTGTTCCTTATTACATTGCAAGCGAGACGTTATTTGAGTTACTAGAAGTTCTGGACCTTGACCAATGTTGTTTTATGTTATACTCTCCGACTCTAATTTCGAGCACACACAAGTTTCCTATAATAGTCTTCATAGGGAACATTCTCTCTATCCATTGTTCAAAACTCCAACTTCTTGTCGAATTCACATGCTTTCCATATTTTATTACAACAAGGATATCATTTTGACGATTACATGTCACTCTTGAGGTTCGGTACAATCATACACAAACCTATTGGAATGGAGTTTAAATCTTCGGATCTGAACTCTTCCCTAACAACAGACGAGTACGAATAACAAAGTTCGCTGGAAATCCAGACGTCACCCGGAGTTTTACTTAGGGAACGGAGGATTTATTTGAAAGCGAAACATCCACATCTGTTTTCACAAGTTTCCTCTAAATTAAATTTCGGGACGAAATTTCCTAAAGTAGGGGAGACTGTGACATTTGTGCCTCTACGACCATCATACAAATACGAATCCAATGAAATCTTGTGTTTCATTCCCGGGATTTGTACATTTACATGTGACAAGTACACATATCAAATTTCGTATGATTCCGAACTCTCGAGAAGCTTTTCTGGAAGTTATACGCAAACTGTTACATAAATGTAATCAGTTTAACGCGACATACACTCTGGAATAGTGAAATAAGCTTAACATACCTTAAATAACCTTTACATAACTTAGAAATAAGTTTTGAAGGGTTTGGTATGGCGAAAACAAGTTTATTCAATCACAGTGACTATTTGCGACACACTGCAAAAGTCTGCCAATTCATATAGCAACGAACACTCCAGAACTAGATCATAAGCTAAACATACCCTAAATACCCTTAACATGGCTTAGAAATAAGCTTTGTGGAGTTCGGTGCCAGAAAATATGCTTATTTGATCAACAGGGACTAAAAGCGTCAAAACTGCGAAAGTTTGCATAAACGTGCATGTCTCGTGTTCTGACCATATCCGGACATCCAAAAACTTTTGTAATCACTAAAATATTTTATTTTAGTGACAGGAACGCAAAAATACCATTCGTTGCACAATTTGGATCGTGTTCGCGTCCATTCGAGTTTCGTCGTAATTAACCGAACAACGTGATTATACGGCCAAACGAACCAACATCCATGATATTTCTAAGAATATTTCAAGTCCCCTATGCTTTAACATCCTTGTAGAGCCTTGAAATTGGGTTAACGGGGGTTAAATGCATCGAAAAACAAGTTTCGGAGCTGCAGGGACCTATTTTGACAATTTTGAAACTTCTGATCAGCAGACTACTAGGCTGGCCGCAAAAAACCAGACCCTCCTGGGTCGCGGGCCACGAGAACAGTAGCTGGCAAAAACCCAGTTTTTGATTAAATCAGCTGAATTTGTTGGTTTTGGTTGCATGTTTTCTTGTTTGGGGACCAAGTAAAGCTTCCAAATCAGTCTCCAACACATGTATGGCTAGGATTAATCCTTGGGGAACTCTTAATCCACATGTCTTGATTCTATGCATCATCAAACACTATAAATACCCATGAACTCTTTCATTCCAACTTGCTCATTTCATTCTTTTCTCTCTGTTGCTCTGATTTGGGGTAACCACATTAAGTTGGAGGCCTCATACTCGAGCATTCTAGTTCATTTTTCCAAGCATAGGACTCTTGTAAGTGTTCTTTCATGCTTGTTTAGTTATTTCAAGCAAGAAAGTCAAACAGTGTTTGACTTTAAGCTTTGACCATGATTTGGTCAAGTCAAAGTTCGGTTGAACTTTGCAACGTGAGCATAATCACGATGGTTATAGTCCCTTGCGACTATACCTACTAATTACCACGTTGACTAGTGGAAGTGACGTGTCAAAGTTTCGGTCAAAATGCACAATTATGTGCATTTTACGACGAAACTATATTCGGGTATCAAAACACTTTGTTTTGATACCAAATCAGTTTTCTAACTTAGTTAAACATGTTTCAATATGTTTAACTCGTCACTTTTAGTTTAGTGCTAATTTAGGGTCGTAAGTCAAGCGGTCTCGACAACCGCTTATGTCACACCCCCAAAATCCACTCCCGGAGTATCACCGCTTGGAGGCGTGACATGACCAGGATCAAGCCACCAATCATATTGAACAATACCATTAAGTAAATAATAACCAAACCCAATATAATTGGTGTTTCAAAATAAACCAAACATGTTTAAGAAATCAGCGGAAGCATAGTAATGTTTAAATAAACAAAACATAGTTTATAGTTCAAATGTTAAGCATAGGACATAACAGTCCATATCCCACAACGATCACGCCTCCCCGTGCAAGCTCCAGAAGTACCTAACGACCTGCAAGGCATGTAACAAAGAGTCAACACACAAAGTTGAGCGAGTTCACAGGAGGTGTTTGTTTTAAAGTAGTTTCTCAAGAACTAAGAGTTTGTTTGCAATTATGGTAAACCAACTTTCCTTGCTTTCCAAACCATGATCAGTGGGGGCTACCCCATGTTATAAGCCACTAGACTAGATGCATATATTGGTGTCCTTCCCAATCCGAGGACAGAGGTATGTATATGAACACACAGGTTTAGCGCAGGTGCCCTTCCCAAACCGAGGACAGTGGTACGTATAAGAACACATAGGTTTAGCGTAGGTGCCCTTCCCAAACCGAGGATAGTGGAACGTAGCGAGTACGTAGGTTTAGCGCTGGCGTCCTTCCCAATCCGAGGACGGAGGTAAGTAATCTAGTAGTGGCGAAAGTATAAGTTCCGTCTTAGCTATTTAATCCCATTCCCAATCCACCGGGAATCCCATGCCTTAAGAGTGTGAACTCACCTTGGTTTGCTCGGTATGCTAAACTATGTGCTCACAAGTAATTCAATCCAAGCCTATAGTGTTTATACATGCGTAATCAGTTGATAATCACATAGTTCAAGTAACAGTCATGATCATAACGTATATTCGAGCAACAACTAACACATAGCATTTAACAGTTATACAAGCTCATGCAACCATGCTTTATACTTAACGATACATAACTAACATAGTTATCCCTTAACTGAGTTTACTGTGCAGTTTACCATTACCACTAGACGAAACTCCCTGTTTCGCCATAATTCCCATTTGACGAAACCCTAAGGTTTCGTCATTATTACCCTTGGCGAAACCCCCAGTTTTTGTCGTGTTGCCCTTGACGAAACCCCATAGGTTTCGTCGTGGTCTACGTTGACGAAACCCCCTGCTTTTCGTCGACAATAGTGTTTTGTCAAGGTCATAGGTTACGTCGTGTTAACAAAAATTCACCCAGAAACCCTAACTGCCGTCATAACAATTTGTTTGCAACCGTAACCCAATCATTCATCAAATCGAATCAACACATATGATAGTCATTACATGAACTCAAATTCGGCAATATAAACCTTTTAGCTTCATCGATCAATATCACCTAGCACATATCAATAATACAGTAGATTCAATTATCAACGTAAAACCCTAGCCATACAAATCAATTTAATCAAAAATCAAAATCACATCACAGTCGATCTGCATAAAAGAGCACTTCAACCATTGACTAATTTTTCCAATATATCCAAACCCTACACTTCACAGTCTATAAACATGGTTTCTAGTACATCCCCCAATATTCACAGTAGTTTGCAAACAATAGATATATATAACAATCACCCGATGCATAACAATAATCTAAACACAAAGACAGTTCACTAACTGATTAAGATATGAGACTAGCAAAGATTCTGGGAGAGCTAGAGGCTGCCGACGCACAGGAGAGGGAGAGAGAGACCTTAGGGTTTGGAGATTGATAACTGATAAGCTTTTACGTAACCCTAAGATGTTATATATTCGTATATAAGAGTTGGGCCCTTACTGGGCTTCGTGATGAGTTGGGCCGACGAAACCCTAAGTTTCATATTGATGGCCATGGCGAAACCTCAAGGTTTCGTCGAAACGGGTTGTGGCGAAATCCTTGAGTTTCGTCGAGCTTGAGGTGAAACCCAATTGTCATTAAGTTGGGGTTTTTAATCTCTTACACAGATCACAAGTTTATAGCATTAAACACATAACACAATAGTCACATAACTAACAATTAACATGTAGAAGAAAGACCTTAAAAACTCGAGTTGTCACATCATCCCCAACTTGAAATAAATTTCGTCCCAAAGTTTAGCACATGGTTACTGAGGAAGCTAGTTATGTTGTGTTGTTTCCTGGTTTTCCTGGGGTGTCACATCATCCCCCCGTTGGTTTGGAATTTCGTCCCGAAATTCTGTAGTAGCTTCAGCCTCAGTGATGGTTGTACTGTTCTCGAACAACTGGGGATACTTGAGTTTAATTTGGTCTTCTCGTTCCCAGGTGAACTCTGGGCCACGACGGGAGTTCCAACGAACTCGAACAAGAGGTATTATGGTGTGCTTGAGAACCTTAACGTCTCGGTCCGTGATTTCAACTGGTTCCTCGACGAATCGCAACTGGTCATCGATAGTGAGCTCCTTCAAAGGAACTATGAGTGTCTCATCTGACAGACATTTCTTCAGATTTGACACGTGAAATACGTTGTGAACTCCACTGAGTTCTGCGGGTAAGTTTAGTTTGTAAGCCACTTTGCTTATTTTCTCAATGATTTCGAACGGTCTGACATAACGCGGATTGAGTTTGCCTTGTTTGCCAAAATGAACTACACCCTTCCAGGGTGAGACTTTAAGTAGAACCCCATCCCCGACCTAAAATTCTAGAGGTTTCCTACGCTTATCATCGTAGCTTTTCTGCCGGTCACGAGCTGCCGCCATTCGTTGTCGTATCTGTGCAATCCTTTCCGTTGTGTCTACTACAAGTTCTGGACCCGTGATCTGGTTGTCACCAACTTCTGCCCAGCAAAGAGGTGATCGGCATTTACGTCCGTACAATGCCTCAAACGGAGCGGCTTGGATGCTGGTGTGGTAACTGTTGTTATACGAAAACTCCACTAACGGGAGATGTTTTTCCCAGCCGTTGCCAAAATCAATCACACATGCCCTAAGCATGTCTTCAAGGGTTTGGATGGTGTGCTCCGACTGCCCATCCGTTTGTGGATGATAAGCGGTGCTCATGTCTAATCGTGAGCCAAAGGATTTCTGCATCGCTTGCCACAGTTCTGAAGTAAAACGCGCATCACGATCGGAAATAATGGAGGTTGGCACCCCGTGCCTCGAAACTACCTCCTTTAAGTAAACGTCTGCTAAAGTAGAGAACTTGTATGTTTCTTTGATAGGCAAAAAGTGTGCAGACTTAGTTAATTGATCCACTATCACCCAGATAGTGTCATTTCCACGTTGAGATCTAGGCAGGCCAGTAACAAAATCCATGGAAATTTGCTCCCATTTCCATTGTGGTATCTCGGGTTGTTGGAGTAGGCCCGATGGTTTCTGATATTCAGACTTGACTCTCGCACAAGTCAAACATTTGCTAACGTAGGTTGCTATGTGGGCTTTCATGCAAGGCCACCAGTACGTAGTCTTCAAGTCGTGGTACATCTTATCTGAACCAGGATGTACCGAATAACGTGACTTATGTGCTTCATCCATCACCAGCTCGCGTAAGTTTCCATAGTGCGGGACCCAAATGCGCCCCGTAACGTAGTATGCGCCGTCTTCCTTTTGTTCTAATCGTTTCCTTGATCCACGTAGGGATTCCACCCTGACATTCTCCGCTTTCAATGCTTCAACCTGAGCATCTCGTATCTGAGTAGGAACACTAGATTGGATGGTAAGTTGTAATGCACGCACGCGTTTAGGTGTAGTATCCTTTCGACTGAGGGCGTCAGCCACAACATTGGCTTTGCCCGGATGGTACTTGATCGCGCATTCGTAGTCATTCAAGAGCTCGACCCATCGACGTTGTCGCATGTTCAACTCTTTTTGCTTGAACATATGCTCGAGACTCCTCTGATCGGTGTAAATGGTGCACCTGGTACCGTACAGGTAATGTCTCTAGATCTTAAGTGAGAAAACAACAGCTCCCAGCTCCAGATCGTGTGTAGTGTAGTTCCTTTCGTGAACTTTGAGTTGACATGACGCGTAAGCAATGACCTTGTCACGTTGCATCAACACGTAACTAAGACCCTGAATTGACGCGTCGCAATAAACCACAAAACCGTCTGTGCCTTCAGGCAATGAAAGAATAGGTGCGCTACAAAGTCTATCTTTTAAGTGCTGAAATGTTGATTCCTGTGCATCACCCCAATGGTAGGTGACACCTTTCTGAGTTAGTGAGGTGAGAGGTTGCGTAATCTTGGAGAAATCCTTGATGAACCTTCTGTAGTAACCTGCCAAACCCAAGAATTGGTGAATTTCCGTTGGTGTATGGGGTGCAGGCCAGTTCTTGATCGAGTCTACCTTGGATGGATCAACATGAATCCCATCCTTGTTTACCACGTGGCCTAGAAAGTGGACTTCACGAAGCCAAAAGTCGCATTTCGAAAACTTGGCATACAACTGTTCTGTTTGAAGGAGTTCTAAGGTAAGTTGTAGATAGTACTCGTGTTCCTCCTGACTCTTAGAATAGATCAGGATGTCGTCGATGAAAACAATAACGAACTTATCCAGGTAGGGTTTGCACACTCTGTTCATAAGATCCATGAAGACTGCAGGTGCGTTTGTCAATCCAAAAGGCATAACCAGGAACTCGTAATGCCCATAACGAGTCTTGAATGCTGTCTTAGAGATATCCTCGTCTCAGACTCTCAGTTGATGGTAGCCTGACCTCATATCAATCTTCGAATAGTAGCTCGACCCTTGTTGCTAATCGAACAAGTCATCAATGCGTGGAAGTGGATAGCGATTCTTTACAGTCACCTTGTTGAGTTTGCGGTAGTCGATACACATTCTGAAGGTACCGTCTTTCTTCTTCACAAATAATACTGGAGCTCCCCAAGGCAAAGAGCTAGGACGAATAAAACCCTTATCCAAGAGCTCTTGCAGTTGGAGAATTCTTCAAGTTCTGATGGAGCTAAACGATAAGGTGCACGAGCTATAGGCGCTGCTCCAGGAGCTAGCTCGATTTGAAATTCAACCTGATGATGAGGTGGCAGACCTGGTAATTCCTCAGGAAATACCTCAGGAAAATCACGCACGATTGGAAAATCTTCAATCTTCCTCTCTTTCTTTGAGGCATCAGTAACAAGGACTAAGATAGCAGTGTGGCCCTTTCGTAAACACTTCTGGGCCTTAAGGAAAGAAATGATGCCCACAACGGCACCACTCTTGTCGCCATGAATCACTAAAGGTTCTTCACCAGAACGAGGAACACGGACGATCTTCTCTTTGCAAAGGATCTCTGATCGATGTTGCGATAACCAATCCATACCAATAACAATGTTGAAACTCCCCAAAACAATAGGAATGAGGTCGATAGAGAAGGTCTGACCAGCTAAGATGAGATTACAACCCTTAACTATGTGTGTGGCCTCTAAACTTTTACCATTTGCTAGCTCAACAATGTGCATGGTGTTCAAAAGTGTTGGAGCACGCTTTAACATTTGATTAACTTTTAGGGACACATAACTAGTATCGGCACCCGAATCAAATAAAGCATTAACATAAAAGTCGTTCAGTAGGAGCTTACCCATCACAACGTTGGGATCATTCCTTGCATCACCCTGACCAATCACAAAAGGTCAACCCCTGGCACCGTTGTCACCATTGTTTCCCCCATTATTGTTCTCGTTTCCATGGTTGTTGTTCTGATTCTGATTCTGGTTCAATTGTGGGCAGTGTCTCTTGAAATGATCCTCAGCACCGCACTGGTAACATTTCTTATTACCCTGCTGTTGTTGTTGCTGGTTCTGTGGGGCTTGTGGCTGCTGTTGTCGACTCTGGTTTGCAGGACGTGAGCTCCTGCAATCTTTGGCTTCATGACCAAGCTTGTTACATCTCTGACAATGATCTTTGTTGCACGGCCCGCTGTGGTGCAAATTACATCGATTGCACTTATGGTGGTTTCCCCTATATCCACCCTAACTTCGATTACCAAAAGACTGCTGACTGGGGCTCCTGTACTCATCTGTCTTTCGCTGCTGGGACTGAGGCTGAACCGAAGTGGAACCCTTGCTCGAATTTCCATCCCACTTACGTTTGTTGTCACTAGGAGCATCTGAAGTAGCTGTAGCAGCATTAACACGTTTTGGTAGTTTGTTCTGTTCCACCGCCTGATCAGTGAGACGACGAGCAAGTTGAGTGACTTGCTGGATGGTGCCAAAATTAGCTGCGGTCACATGACTCTGAATTTCTGGCACAGGACCCTTGAGATACAGCTCGATACGTTTGATGGGAGGGTCTACCATAGTGGGACACAATATAGCTAATTCATTTGATCTCTTCGTATAAGCCTCAATTTCAGACCCCGACATCTTTAAGTTGAAAAACTCCACCTCTAGCTTGTGGATGTCATCACGACTACAATACTCTTCCTTAATCAGATCATTGAAGTCGTTCCATGGGGTGGCATTAGCAGCAACTATCCCCAGCATTTGAACCTGAGTGTTCCACCACGTGAGCGCTACACCTTCAAGAGTACCGGTAGCATACTTCACCCTACGAGCCTCAGGGCATTCACACATCTTGAAAACAGACTCGAGCTTCTCGAACCAATGGAGGAGGCCTACAGCTCCTTCAGTGTCATTGAAAGTAGTAGGTCGGCAGTCCATAAAAGTTTTGAAAGTGCACACAGGAGGTTGAGCAGGTTGACCTGTTGTGTGTGTAATAAGAGACAAAGTTAAGCACAAGTGTTGGTTTACAAGAGTAGGATCCAAAGATCCTAGAGTAGGTTGCAATGGCAGGTTGTACCTCCTGCCTGAGCGGCTGCGAGTGCTGCAGTAACTTGTTCATTGATTAGAGCCGTCAGCTGGGCTTGAGTTAGGTTAACACGTCCACTCATGATCTTCATATCAAAAGAAACATGAGTGAGAGAGGTTCGCGAAAGTGCGATGACAGAAGAGAGTAAGCACACATGTGTTTCAAACAATAGTTGTTACGTTCATCTAAGCATACCATAAGCAATGTACTATGTAATCTAGCAAGTAGGCAATATAAACGTAAATCATATCACCTATAGTCGAGCCTTGCACGTGGAGCGAAGCGTCGTCGTGGATCGTTGAGCTCTGTACAGGTTACAGTCTGGTTTTACCAAAAAGCTTTTCCCCTTCTTTAAAAACCAAGTTCACTATAACCAATGGCTCTGATACCAATCTGTCACACCCCCAAAATCCACTCGCGGAGTATCACCGCTTGGAGGCGTGACATGACCAGGATCAAGCCACCAATCATATTGAACAATACCATTAAGTAAATAATAACCAAACCCAATATAATTGTTGTTTCAAAATAAACCAAACATGTTTAAGAAATCAGCGGAAGCATAGTAATGTTTAAATAACCAAAACATAGTTTATAGTTCAAATGTTAAGCGGAAGCATAGTAATGTTTAAATAACCAAAACATAGTTTATAGTTCAAATGTTAAGCATAGGACATAACAGTCCATATCCCACAATGATCACGCCTCCCCGTGCAAGCTCCAGAAGTACCTAACGACCTGCAAGGCATGTAACAACGACTCAACGCACAAAGTTGAGCGAGTTTACAGGAGGTGTTTGCTTTAAAGTAGTTTCTCAGGAACTAAGAGTTTGTTTGCAATTATGGTAAACCAACTTTCCTTGCTTTCCAAACCATGATCAGTGGCGGCTACCCCATGTTATAAACCACTAGACTAGATGCATATATTGGTGTCCTTCCCAATCCGAGGACAGAGGTATGTATATGAATACACAGGTTTAGCGCAGGTGCCCTTCCCAAACCGAGGACAGTGGTACGTATAAGAACACGTAGGTTTAGCGCAGGTGCCCTTCCCAAACCGAGGACAGTGGTACGTAGCGAGTACGTAGGTTTAGCGCTGGCGTCCTTCCCAATCCGAGGACGGAGGTAAGTAGTCTAGTAGTGGCGAAAGTACAAGTTCCGTCTTAGCTATTTAATCCCATTCCCAATCCACCAGGAATCCCATGCCTTAAGAGTGTGAACTCACCTTGGTTTGCTCGGTATGCTAAACTATGTGCTCACAAGTAATTCAATCCAAGCCTATAGTGTTTATACATGCGTAATCAGTTGATAATCACATAGTTCAAGTAACAGTTATGATCATAACGTATACTCGAGCAATAACTAACACATAGCATTTAACAGTTATACAAGCTCATGCAACCATGCTTTATACTTGACGACACATAACTAACATAGTTATCCCTTAACTGAGTTTACTGTGCAGTTTACCATTACTACTAGACGAAACTCCCTGTTTCGCCATAATTCCCATTTGACGAAACCCTAAGGTTTCGTCATTATTACCCTTGGCGAAACCCCCAGTTTTCGTCGTGTTCCCCTTGACGAAACCCCATAGGTTTCGTCATGGTCTACGTTGACGAAACCCCCTGGTTTTTGTCGACAATAGTGTATCGTCAAGGTCATAGGTTACGTCGTGTTAACAAAAATTCACCCAGAAACCCTAACTGCCGTCATAACAATTTGTTTGCAACCGTAACCCAATCATTTATCAAATCGAATCAACACATATGATAGTCATTACATGAACTCAAATTCGGCAATTTAAACAGTTTAGCTTATCATCTAGCACATATCAATAATACAGTGGATTCAATCATCAACGTAAAACCCTAGCCATACAAATCAATTTAATCAACAATCAAAATCACATCACAGCCGATCTGCATAAAAGAGCACTTCAACCATTAACTAATTTTTCCAATATATCCAAACCCTACACTTCACAGTCTATAAACATGGTTTCTAGTACATCCCCCAATATTCACAGTAGTTTGCAAACAATAGATATATATAACAATCACCCAATGTATAACAATAATCTAAACACAAAGACGGTTCACTAACCGATTAAGATACGAGACTAGCAAAGATTCCGGGAGAGCTAGAGGCTGCCGACGCACAGGAGAGGGAGAGAGAGACCTTAGGGTTTGGAGATTGATAACTGATAAGCTTTTTCGTAACCCTAAGACGTTATATATTCGTATATAAGAGTTGGGCCCTTACTGGGCTTCGTGATGAGTTGGGCCGACGAAACCCTAAGTTTCGTCGTGATGGCCATGGCGAAACCTCAAGGTTTCGTCAAAACGGGTTGTGGCGAAATCCTTGAGTTTCGTCGAGCTTGAGGTGAAACCCAATTGTCATTAAGTTAGGGTTTTTAATCTCTTACACAGATCACAAGTTTATAGCATCAAACACATAACACAATAGTCATATAACATCTCAACATATAACAAACATGCAAAGTTACAAGGCAACCAATAACTAACAATTAACGTGTAGAAGAAAGACCTTGAAAACTCGAGTTGTCACATCATCCCCAACTTGAAAGAAATTTTGTCCCGAAATTTAGCACGTGGTTACTGAGGAAGCTAGTTGTGTTGTGTTGTTTCCTGGTTTTCCTGGGGTGTCACAGCTTAGAATTTCGAACCCGACCCGTTTGGTCGATCACTAGGATCCGACCAAACATATTTTGTGACCATAGTTATATAGGGAATAACCTTCCGAGGTTACCTTATGGTCACTTAGTTTAATTAGTTGTATGATAGGTAGTTTATAAGCCTTAGGAAAATGACCAAAATGCCCTTTTTGCGTATAATTTCAATTTAAGCATATGTAACCAAATTTTTGACACCTAAACTGATTATGCAACATAATTAAACATGTGTAGGCATATAATACTTGTCATAGGACTAGTTAGGCCATCCGAACGCGCTTTTGCGCAAATGACGCGTTAAAGTAGCGTAAACTACCTTAACGGGTCATAAGCACTTAGGATAGGTTTCAAATCAGAATGTAGGCATTGTTAAACCATATCATCTGAGTTCCAACACTCATTCGGTTTACAAGACCTCATTCTACCCGATCTCCCGATTTAGGTCCCGATTATTAACATAGTGATCCGATACTAGGTGCCACTTTATTCCTTTATTTCCCGAGCTTTGTTAGGACACTTAATCAAGGATACTTGCAATCTCAAGTGAGTACATAGCTCCCCTCTTTTATGTTTTCAATTGTTTTGGGGTGACTCATATGTGCTAAATGCTTTTCGAGTTTTCATGAACAAATGTTATGGATTATATAAAAACGATGATTTCAATAACGTGAACGAACTTGTTGGGGCGTTAGTCGAAAGACATCCGAATGACATTCATTAACTATGATCAAGCCGACCAGTAGTATATTATGGTACCATAAGATCTAACAAGTCCCGTTATCGGACTATCCCTTTGGTGGGTAATGTGGGTAATGACAGAAACTGTTATCTGATTAACAAATCATGTGTTGGTTTGTTAATCTTGTTAAAGAGGTCTTTCATGGCCTAGTTAAAGATACCCCATGGGTGGTATATCGAGTCAGAACACATGTTTGAATGTATTCTGTAAAGAACGACCAAAGTTGTATTTCACAATTAAAACACGGATGATTTGAACGATTGGAACGATTTAAACAATTTGAACGATTGGAACGATTTGAACGATGGACGATTGGTTTATGGTAAGTGATTAGGTAACGAGGCATGTGTAATGTGATAAAATCATGGTGGATACGCCACTGGTACTTCCTATATATAAGTGCTTTTATCACATTACATGTCGTAGCGTTATCTAGATCACTTGGACAAATGTTTTCAAAACGAAGTTACACTACGAGGTTTACTTAAAGATATAAACCATACAATGTTTTCTTTTCAAAGACGATTTACTACTTGGTTTTACGAAGACAAATGTTTTCAGTCACGATTCATGGCTACAATGGTTTTGGTTTTACATATATCAACTTGTAAAGTTTATAAAATGTATTACAATATCAAACACTTTTTGATTTCAAGGTACATACTCGACAACTCTAGTAGTTGGTCGAGGTATTGCAATATGGATTCAAAGCCATGAATTTGACATACAAAACCTATGTACTCGCCGACATTTTTATGTTGACTATTTTTAAACATATGTTTCAGGTTCTATGATGTGACGATTGTTGATTACTTGCCACACATAGGATGGACGCGGGCCTTAGTGACTTCAAATTTGAAAGACAATTGTTGTACTTATTTGGTTTGTATCAAAACAATGTGTCTATTAATGAAATAAAACAAAACTTCAATTACCATGTGTTGTGAAACAATGATTCTGTTACGACACTCCCCGACGTTTCCACCGTGGTTTGTTGTATTACGCGGTCGGTTGTGACACTGGAGCCGCCATAGATCAGTGATTTTGTTCATGAAGTTCAACTAGTGAAATACTATGAACTGTAAATCGGATGGCGCCAATTGAAGATCCAATAATCAGCCAGACTCTGTACCAGCTATGATCAGATCTTTGTCTACTAAACAGGACAGAACCTTTAAAATCAACAAACCATTAGGCTCATCGCAGAGGTGGGAGGGCCACTCTGCGACCACCCTCCGGCGTGAGGATAAGTATTGGAAGAGAGAGAAAGTAGAGAGAGAAAATTAGAGAGAGAGAGAGAGTTCAGAGAAAAACGTACTTCGCGTGTACTTTGGGAGAAGTATTTATACTAGTTCCAATTATGTTGTCATTCGTCTTGGACGCACATCTTGATGTGCATCCGTTCCCGAATTGGGGACGCACCTTGTAGTAGCTGAGGCAATGTCATGCGTCCGTTCTAGACGAGGGGTATACAGAGGTACGAAGTGACCTTGCATCATCAATTATAGCATCAACTGAACTAGAACTCGATGGATCTTCAACAATCAAAACAGGTATAGAGCAGGTGTTGATAAGGTGAAGTAAAATAAGTAAAAATATGAGAAGTGTATGTTTATTCAATCATCGATCTATAATCTATACACATAGAGATACGTAATTGTAAATGACAGTATATGAGAATAACAGGAGATAAACATGTGATATATCTGTTCATGGCAGTCTCATAATAATGGAGGTTTTATGACAGTGAGTAGTGACTGGATGAAAAAATAATGAAGTCATCAAGTTTTAGGGTGTCGGATCATTCTAGGATTAGTGGTGTCGGGTACCTATTACCCGACCGGGAACACCGTCGGTGGCGGTTCGGGTAGTGTATATCGAACACCAAAATCGTGCGGATGTTATCGAGTAAAGATTGTTGATTGTTTAAGATTTGTAGGAGGGTAGCAGTTATGTTTTCATTGAGGTGGTATTAAAAAAAATCAAAATTAAAACCCTATGTATATACCATCATTTTTACACAAATTCTATCACAAATCTTCTTTCAAAAAACTGCGACACTTTTATCTTACCATAATTTCTACAATATGTCTGAAAGAAGATGAGGTATTCATTCCACCATTCAATGTCAACAATGTATTATTATCAAATGATAGTAGCTTACAATTTCTCATGAATATCGTCGAGCGAGCCGAAATATGAAGACACGCCAACATCTAAAAAAAGATACGTACCACGTGATCCCGAAAAAAGTCACAAAGTTCTAATGGAAGATTATTTTGTCAACAACCCCAAATACAACAAAGGTCTGTCTAGACACAGATTTTGTATGTCGAAACAACTATTTTTAAACATTGTAGGCGATGTAGAAGCAAATAACAAGTGGTTTCAAGCGGGCCTAGACGGAAAGATGCAAAGAGTTTTATGAGGTTACAAAAATGATATCTACCATTAAACAACTTGATAACGGTAATCCTCCTGACGAATATGATGGTATATATGTATGGCCGAAAAGACGTCGTATGAATGTCTACAATATTTTTGTAATGTCGTAATTAACATATATGGCAAAGAGTTTTTACGAAGACCGACAAGCCATGACGTTGCACTTTTATACGAAGCACACAAAAAAAACACCACCATCCTCGTATGATTGTTAGCATTGACTATACACATCTCGTTTGGAGGCAGTGTCCTAAGGAGTTATGAGGACAATATATGGGATATGATCACCAACACCATACGACCATGCTAGAAGCGGTTACGTCACAAGTCTTGTGGTTTTGGCATGCATTTTTGTCCACCTGGATCACTTAACGACATTAATGCTCACCAGCAATCTCCACTTTTCTCACCCAACACAATGGAATCACGCCTAAGTGCCCATTTCATTTAAACAAATACTTGTATAAATGTGGATATTATCTTACCAATTGGATTTACCCTTCTTGTTCAATGTTTGTGAAAGCATTTCAATATATAACTGATCCGAAGGTAAATAAATGGCGCAAGAGTTGGCAAGAAAGGATGTTGAGCGAGCTTTCGATGTATTAAAGGGGAATGGGGTATACTTAGGTGACCCATTCGAGCTATGAAAGTAAGTAGGCATATGGCTGTTGTCTGTACGTGCATGATATTGCACAACATGATCATAAAAGACGACTGAAATGCGATATCACTGATCCCCACATCCAAAGCCAACCCTAGGGGTGGGTGGGGAGGACCCCCAACCATGGCACATGTCACACCCCGACCGTGTATAACATGCAACCGCGGCGGAAAACGTCGGGGAGTGTTGTGGACAGAATTAATTGTTATACAACCATGGAAATTAAAGTTACATTTTATTTATCAAACACGGGTGTTACATTGTCTTAAAAGGAAGTACATAATTCAAAACATAGTTATACTAGTTCTATCTTCACTTTTAGTCTCTAAGGCACAGGGTCCGCCCTAGTATCGTGATCAACATCTTATGGAACAGCTCCTGAAAACACATGTGAAAGTAGGTACGTCAGCATAAAAATGCCTGTGAGATACATAGGTTTTGTGAAAGTGGGATTCATGACTTGAGTTTTAAAGAAATGTCTAATAACAGTCAGTCATGAACCTTGTAATTCGTCTCGCTTTGATACCATTTTAAAAAAAACGATAATATCAGATGATATGTATAGATAAACGTAAGGTTAAATGAATAACCTAGTAAAATGAGTTGAATAAGATAAGTTGTTTTGTAAGACAATGTTTTATGAAAAGTATGTTATTTGTATAAATGTTATATGTCTAAACTGAAATGATTTAGATAACGCTGAGATGTGTAATATTATACAAACATTTATATATAGGAAGTACCAGCGGCGTATCCACCATGTTTGCATCATATCACATACTCCACGTTACTCAAAGCATTTACCCAAACCATCCACCATGTAAGATTGTTCTTGTATAACTCAATTGTCAAGTGTTATTTGTGTAAATCATGTCAAATGTCTATGTTCAATGTAAACCACCAAATGTGTATGTCAATGTCAACGTGTTTATGTTCAATATAAATCATGTAATGTGTATCCCAAAATGTATCATGTACGGTAAGAGAAATGTATCAACTTAAACCATATGTAAAAATGCACAAAACAAGTCGTTGAAGTAAAACGTGGTTTAAATCAACGTTATGTTCTGTGGAAAAATGCATGCTCTATTGATATTAACATTTATGCGGTATTGTGAAATATGCATACATCCAAGCCTTGAGACTGTGGCGATAAACCCTTAAACAAATTAAAGGTTTATCTAAGTTATGTATATCGAATTCGGTCATTCCTTACAATCCTATCAAACCCAGGATTTCAGGAACGGGAGTTGTCAATTCCTATGGTACCACTACCTACTAACAAACGACGTGATCAATGTTAATGAATGTATTGTCCCATGTTAAACAAACCAAATGTCATAACAAAATGAAGGCATGTGATGTAAACAATTGTACTAAGTATGCTAAGTAAACATACGAAGCAGAAATGTTCATGTAAATCAATGTGTCCATATGCTGAGTAAACATATGCAACAGAAATGTTCATGTAAATCAATGTGTTCATATGCTGAGTAAACATATGCAACAGAAATGTTCATGTAAATCAATGTGTCCATATGCTGAGTAAACATATGCAACAGAAATGTTCATGTAAATCAATGTGTCCATATGCTGAGTAAACATATGCAACAGAAATGTTCATGTAAATCAATGTGTCCATATGCTGAGTAAACATATGCAACAGGAATGTAATGTAAATCAATGTACTAAGTACGCACACAATGGGCATACATGTCACACCCTCAAAAATCCACCTCGCGGAGTACCACCGCTTGAGGGCGTGACTGACCAGGATCAAGCCATCAATCATATCAAACATAGCATTTAATATAAAAGTAAATAATGTAAATCATCATGACATGATTGATGTTTCAAAACCAACATCGTTTAAGTAGCGGAAGCATAGTATGTAATCTCAAAATAATTATAAGTTTGAATATCGTTCATGACCCAAATCCCACAACGACCTGCTCCTCCCTGTGCAAGCTCCATAATGTACCTAAGGTCCTGCAAGGCATGCAGCAAATAATCAACAAACTAGTTGAGCGAGTTCACAGAAAGTAAGTTCATAACATAATGCATAAGTATAGCTAGTGGGGGCTTCCCATACTAGTGTGTACTAAAGGTGGGGGCTTCCCATGTTCATCCTGGTTAATGAGGGCTTCTCATTAACGGTACTTACTAGACTAACTTCCGACCATGTGTTCTTCTTTACCGAGAACAGGAATACGTACAGGGTCACGTAGGCTTTACGTGACGTGCCCTTCCCCGAGGACAGTGGTACGCGTGGGGGCTACGTAGGCTTTACGCAGTGTGGCCTTCCGACCTGGAAGCCAGTGAATGGTATTGGGTTACGTAGGCTTTACGTAACGTGTCCTCCCGACCCGGGAAACATATGGCAATTATACTGGGTTACGTAGGCTTTACGTAACGTGTCCTGACTAACCTGAGGACGATGGTCTATAGTCTGGTATATGCGTAAGTACGAGTAACTCCTTTTACAATAACATATCCAACCCAATTCCCAACCCGGGAATCCCATGCCTTGGCTGTGTGAACTCACCTTGGTTTGCTCGGCAGATACACAGAGAGTACAAGTAGCAAGTAAATGGTCAACCACGTCCTATCATGGTTATTATGCAAGTCAGGTTCGTATATAGCACGTATATTCATGTATGCTATCAAGTATGATCATGGCAAAACACATAAACGTATTAGCAGTTCATGTCATGTAACGAGTCCAAGTAATCGGCCCAAACAGATAAGCAGTCCAATTAGCAGTCAATCGAATTGGGCCCGTGACAAGGTAGGCCCAAATCAGTGTACGAGTAGCTAGTCTCGAGTCGCAACGGGGATCTCGAGTCGCAACAGCTGGTTACGAGTCGCAACGGGTGATTTCGACTCATCATGGTCTGGTTACGAGTCGCAACGGGACTCGCAACCGTGGTCTCGGCTGGTGCTGTTTGTGGTCTCGAGTCGAGACGGGGAGGTTTCGACTCGCAATCTGAGTCGCAACCGGCTGTGTAACTGGTTTCCATAATTCTAGTCAATTAAACTCCGTGATTTCAGCAAACATATTCAGCAGTTTCGGAAACAGATCAAACACCGAAAATAACAGTTTCATATCACATTCAACCTGTTCATATTCATCATCAAGAACAACAATCGGACCAACCTACCACCCTAGACCAAATCAGTTATTATCGTGTAACATGCCATGGAATTTCGAGATTATAATATCACAGCCGGTTTAATCAACAACATCAGAACTAATCATCATATATCCAAACCTATATGCAGCCGATTTCATGTCAAGTAACCATATAGCCTAATCATACATGTTAATCAAGTATCTAACATCATCAACATGATTATTATAAGCACACACAACAAAACATCAACAACCAATAATCAACACTAACCGATCGGATTGAAAAGAAAAGGGAAAGTGAGCCGAGATCCTTGATCCGAGTGAGGGTTGTTCGCCGTCGGGTTCCAAGCAAGCCGAGAAAGGGAGAGAGCAAATAGGGTTGTGTGTGTGTTTGTGATTTTCAAAAGTGGTAAAACAAACCCCTAGTCCTTATTTTGTGTTGCGAGTGGGGAGTGGGCCGAGCCCAACTCGGGTATCAAATGGAGTCCGATTTCAAGTGTGGCCCAAAGGGCTTGCGTGACCGGTTTGTGTAGTTTGGGCTCATGCAACGCATAACATACATACACACATAACACACGTAAACAAATATTCATTTAAAATCATATAATTCAGTTCTCTTAATAATCACGTAACGTTACATCAAAGCAAGTCGAAAGTTCGAGTTGTCACATTATCCCCAACTAATTGGAAATTTCGTCCCGAAATTTGGTATGCACTCACTGAGGAAGCTAGGTAAACTGTACTGTTTACTGATTTTCCTGGGGTGTCACAGTTCATTTGCGCTCATTTAATCCTGAAAATACAAAAGGAAGACAAAAGCACACTTTTTCCAACATTAGTACTAAAAAAGGGTTAGTTTTATACCTCAATTGATGTAATTTATATGTTGCATTTTACACGCATCACAAGGCCATTTGGGTTTGTGAAATCAATGGGTTTGAAATTTTCTAGAACATCACATTCATCTGACCAAGTAGGTTTGAATTCATACTTTAGTTTTTCAGATTGAATGGAAATTAGTGGCTTTTCAAGAGCTATTTTCTTGCCACTAGGTTCAGTGATCTTTATTTCTTCCCCAGTTAATGTGGTTGGGATAACCTCAACCATATCAGAGTCAATGGAAGCTTTGGTTTCTTGTTCTTGGTCACATTTTCTAAAACCAAGCCCAAACCTCATATTGCTCTTGATTTGTTTTTCCAAGAGCATCTCATAACATTGACAAGATTCAACCCAGTTTTCACAAGTGATCTGTGTTGATTATAACTCCTTTTTACAAGTATGATATTTTTCTATCAGAGACTAGAGTTGATCCTTGCTTATGGATGCTTCATGTTTTAGACTGCTTAACTCAAGGTCCTTTTCAGCTATTCTTGTTTTAAAATCTTATCTCAGTTTTCAGGAATAATTTCACTGATTTGTACCTTTACTCTCAGGTTTTCAGTCACCTCTTTTATGTTAGCAAAATCTATGATGCAATATTATGAACACAACTCTTTAAGAGTTTGAGGAGACACCTTTGAGGCAATCAGTTCAACTTGATCAACACTGAAGCAATCAGTGGAACTTTTGGGATTGTTTTCGTCCATCCTTGCTTCATATTCTGGGTCATCAATAAATGTTTGACCTAAGCTTTCAGTAGGTTTACCAACAATCCGAGTACTTGACTCAACGTCCAAGTACTCATTGTACTATGGTGGAGAGTCGTAGATAGGATCGCACCTCCCGAAAGGATCTTCTTCTTCAACATTACTCCAGTCCCAAACAACGGTACTCGAATCGAATTAGTCATCCGTAAAACACTCTTGATAGATAGGTTCGAAGAACCGTGGGTGGGGATGGCAGAAAGGATGCTCCTCTTCCTCGTTCACATCGTCCCAGCCGATAGGGTTCGATTGTCACACCCCAACCGATGGCGGAAACATCGGGATGTGGCACTAAGCTGTAGGATCGGTTTTGACTTCCGAACGATTGCGAAATGACATGTACGACATGCGGAATCCGTGCACGTGTGTGGACCGAACACAAGGACGTAATAAACTATGATTCTATAGAAAGATTTGACAATGTTTACACCTTGAATCTTCTCCTTTGCAACTTCCTCTCTCTAGAATCTCTCTCTAATCTCCAAGCTCCAAAAGTCACAAAATGAGCAAAAGTACTAAATGACTAGCCTTAGCCTCCTATTTATAGGCAAGGCTCTAAGAGAAAGTTCTAAGTAATTACAATAATGCCACCTTGACTTTCTCCTATGTTTTACACTATAAAACCATGTTTTGATTAGATTTCTGCTACGATTCGGATTGCCGGAGGTGATACATTCGTGCACTCACATACTCCCCCTTGGATATTGCCGCATTCAATCTCGTAGCATCTTTCTTTTCTCTCTCTCTGAGTCTTTAAGAAGCTTTGACATCTTCAGCATCACAGACTCCCTCTTCGAGCTTTTCTTGATTCTGCGTTCTGAATCAGCTCCCCCTTTCGATCGACTCTTTCTTCAGGCTCCCCCTTTCGAAAAGCTTCCATGCTTTAGGATCGACACCTGGTTCTTCGGTTACAAGCTCCCCCTTACGATGAGCTCGTCTTCAGACTCCCCCTTGGACTCGGCTATCGGTATCGTAATCTGGCATTATCATCTGCAATTTCTCAAACATTTGTAAGAAATATGACAATATAAGATTCAAAACCTAACTCTCAGCATAAGCTGGAGCATTTCAAAAATGTGACAATGAAAGCTTTTCGGTTTTCCCTGGAATGATATCCTGGCTCTTAATTTTTTTTTTTTTTTGGATCAAGAATCTGGCTCTATTACACAAATGTAACAATATGAATTTCTCCAGAATTACTTGACACTCTCCCCCTATCAAATGACTTTATGAATTTGACAATTTTAAGAATCCAAAACCTCACAAATAATCTTCCAAGTCCAAACTAATGACCTTGTATATTTCACAAACTGTTTTTGATTTTTCATTTTAAAAACCTCAAGTTTCAAATTAATGAACTTGTTTATTTTCAGAAACATGTTCAGCATACTTAGATTTTGAAACTCAGCGTTCTGATATCGGTTGTCGAAAATAAAGTAGAAACAAAATCTTTTTGTATTTTTTATGAAATATAAAGCAGTAAAGAAATATTTTTGTTGACGTTGCATTAGAGGATCATATCAGTTTATGACAAATCACTAGCACCGTTGAGCTTTTAACACTTTAAGTTCTAAACGATTCACTTAGATTGTCAGTATAATGATCCATTTAAATTTTCACACAAAGTTCAACTGATTCGAGATACGATTTCGTGTTTTAACTTTTAAGTACTAAACTTATTCACGTGTCCCACCTCAGAATATACTCCCGTATCAAAATTCCCTAGATTCAGTCTTACAGGTGAATATACCATAATGATATATGTACTCTGGGTTAGTGCGTGTGACAACCCAAAATTCCCAAGGTAAAAACAATTAGTTTCGCATATATAAATCAATTTACTATACTGATCTTATTCGACGAATTTGTTATATACTTATCTAATTTATAGTGTGCAAACAGTTATTTGAAACCAAATCCATATCGTGTTGAACCGACCCGAGCCGTTTTAACCAAAGCATATGTTCGCGCGTCGATTCAACCCACTCGCGTAGCTCGGAACTTACGAGACCCGAACCATAGCATGAATATTATACGTTTATCCTAGTTCATTAATATTTTTTATATTAGTTGGTTGTAAAAAAAATAAATAAATAATTAGCCATCACCTCCAAACTTACGTTTTATATGAAGCCCCCCCCCCCCACTTCCCAACCTTTCTTTAGTTATGGCCCAATTCCCTTTGTTCCCTATTACTAATCTCGGCCCACATGAGAAATCCTAAACTGCCCCCAATTGTCATAACCTCTTTATTTACGTAATTCATGCATACATACATAGAAACTTAACCTAATTCTTGGTCTCCCACATCTCTTGTCTACTGTCGATGAGTAGAGAAGCAGAAGGCTCCAAGAATCTCAGTTTCAAGGCTGATCGAATACCATCATCACTAGGTATCCAATCTTGTGTTTTTTCTTTTTGTTACAGCTATAAAGATCCATACAAGTTTCGTCGTAAAACCCTCGATTATTGGCTGTGTTGTTCTGAACTATGATGAATGTTGATGTTCTCTATTGTTATATGTGATCTATGTTGTTAGGAAATCATAAGTTTAGGATGTTAGGTTGTTTGCATGATCGGTTAAGCCGCTAGGGTTTTTGTAGTTTTGTAATGAGTATGATGATCTTGAATATTTGGGGTAAATCTTGTGGGTTAGGAGCTATGTTAAGATCGGATTTGGGGCAGGGATTAGCAAGGGATGTTATGCGTTGTAGCATGATAATGGTTATGTTGCTACACGAGAGTTTAGGGTTGGTATTCTTGATAATTTTAACGGATTATAGTGATAAACTGGACATAAATAACCTGAAACCTGCTGTGATTAATTTCATAACTGAACGGGTTCGCTAATGGAGTGTTTATAGGGTTTGGGTAACGAAAACAGGTTCTGCCCTGAACGTTACAGCCGACTTGTATCGGCTATAACAGGGTCATAATTTAACGAAATCTGGATTTTCTTGAGTCTATAACGTGTTATTTTGAAATACGAATCAAATGGCACTAGAACCATATTTTTTCGAGGTCGTTTGCTATTTTTAAAGGTCAATTTTGTACAGCAACAAAAGCTGCGTTTTTCTGCAGAAAATTCGTGTTATGTTTCTCGTCATAACTTGAAATCTGTGTAGAATTAGGTCATAAAATTTGTACTGTATATGGCCACTGATGTCTTGGTAATTCTCCAACTAGAATTTTGTCAATTGGACTTACTATGAATTTTGAATGAATTTTTCCGTGGACTGCAGTTAGAAAGTGATGAATCTGATTGCAGCCCGGTAAATGAATTTTATAAAATAATTGGTATTGAATTGGATCCCGAAATTTTTACACAATAATATTTAGATCGTTTAAAACATTCTATAAAGATTTGGGAATTTTTGGAATAAGTTAACTATTTTATTAAAATCCCCGAAAACAGCCCAGTTTTGGATGTTAAGGCTGAAACGACATAAGTAGTAATTTGCGTGTCTAATTGTCGGGCAGGTTATCTGATAATGATCCAACTTGTTATATGTCAATGGGAGGGTTATGTGCAATATCGTATGCTTGCTCTTGAGTAGTTATAGGCGGAATGTTTATATGGGTATGAATTGTTAAGGCGAGTGCATGTTATGTGGTAGATGTGTGTAGGAACTTTGTGCTTTATTTTAAATTATTAACAAACTAAATGGCAATTATATTAGGAATTGATTGACCAACCCTGACCGTTAGCTATTTTAAGAGTTCAACCGAGCAACCAAGGTGACTTTACACTTTCTACAAGGCATGGGATTCGCAGGGGTTGGGAATGGGTAAAGGAATTGAACTGAAACTGTGTGATCTCCGGGTTTGGAACACGTACACATCCTCTTTATTGAAGGGTGACAACACGTACTAAGAACTTAATTGGAACCTGCGTAATCTCCCGGTTTGGGGATTTCGTACACATCCTCTTTATTGAAGGGTGATAACACTGATGCTAGACCAAAAAACTCTATCATGAAGTCCCTCATTTTATATCGACTTAATCGCCGGGCCAATGGCGAGCGGGTCATTAGTTAGATAGCGCTATTTAGGTTTGACAAGCCTCACACCATGCCGCAGAGGACGGGCGTGAACTAATGGATCTGGGCACTAGTCAATGATGATAGACATTGACGTCAGGGCACCAACTTACTTTAGTCAGTGGCTGGATCCTGGTCATGTCACGCTCCTTGCGGTGAGACTCCGCGTGTGGAATTTGGGGGTGTGACAGATTGATATCAGAGCCATTGGTTATAGTGAACTTGGTTTTTAAAAAAAAGGGAAAAGCTTTTTGATAAAAAAAACCAGACTATAACCTGTTCAGTGCTCAACGATCCACAACGACGCTTCACTCCACGTGCAAGGCTCAACACTTTAGGTGGTGTGATTTAAGTTTATATTGCCTACTTGCTAGATTACTTTTGCGTAGTGTGCTGTTTATGGTATGTTTATTTAGAGTAGTGGCATGCTGCCTATTAGTCCTACTGCGTTCTTTATGACACACAAATGTTTAATTATTTGACAAGTGGTGGTCAAACTCCTTTCCGATTTCTCGTCACCCTGCTACGACAATCATCTATGTGTTCTATCTATTCATATGCTTTTCTCGACATGACGTCGCCATTTGACCCTCCGTACATTCAGATTGTACGTCAACATTCGCAAAGACCAGACCTGGCTCAAAACGAACTAGGGTTTAGGAGAACTATACCCACGCATCCCTGTTGACGAACCTTATCATCTTCGACGGTCGTCGTTACCAAAAACGAAGCAGTCACAGTTACACGCATTCGTCGTTTTGCAACTCGAAACCCTACCAACCAAATTTTGTTTTGGATAAGTGATGTACTTCCGCGGCCGTGATGCAACGAACTTCTCTTTTGTGTCGTGCCGCCATACACCACTACTGGAAATGCCCCTAGAGAACAGATTAGATGATCGAATTTCGGTTATTGTTTAACTCTTGTTTTCACTTAATTCTTCGTATGAACATCACCAACCTTATGTTTCTTCGATCCACAACCGATATAACGAAACGCTAACAACCATACTACAATTTCCACCAATCACAAGGTTACCCCCCCCCCCCACTACCCTGATAGGTGGTTAATTTTTAGTCTAACTTGATTTACACCTTTGTATACCCCACTTAACAAATAGATGCCTCCTAATGATGGGATAGTCTTCGGGACATTTGAGGACGGAGATACGGATTACTCAACCTACAGACAAACACGATAATCTATACATTTACCTTACCCCCTTACTCCACAAGAGTCGTATTTTAATTCCATGATAGCCTTCTTAAATATGCGGAACCTTTGCACTAGCTTTTGTACTGACACATGATTGTTGATTAATGATATGTCTAATTTCTACCATTGGCTTAGGCCAAACCATCACACTCTTACCATAGTGACATTACGTTCTCGCTTCTCCATGCTGAGACACTGAAACGAACACCCTCTAGCTTAGAGAATTTAGAAGGCTCGACTCTCGATCATTGGTGATCACTCCCCGAAACTTTGAAGGTGGTGATGTATTGTTGATACGATCATACTCTCTGGAACATGTTTTCGCGTCTTTTCTTTGGAACCTCACGATTACACAAACGTATTTTTGGATTCATTCGCACGACCGAAGGGAATTTTCCCCGAATTTGGTTACTTATCAACTCAATGAATCACAGACCCATCTAAGTTCATTGATCTAGGTGAATTGCTCCTCCTTCGCATGTGGGCGAGTCTAACAACTTTTGACGAAGGACTCAGTGAACCTTCAGACTACAAACTTACACCATAACCACGCTACTATGGTGAATTCTTGTTATCATTGATCTATCCGCATGACATCTCTATGTGATCAACGACAAACTTTATCTTAACTATACCCAACTTGCGTACGACCAGTTGTACCTTCGACATTAGGTAAAACCCCTACTGTTGATTCTTAAACGCTTATTCGTCGATTGCGACTACTCTTTCTCATGTTTCCGCATCCATACGAGATACACTTTTGGATCCTGTGATCCTAACAACATTCCCCATGAACACTCGCTTGGACAGGTTACACTCCACGAACATTACTCGCTGAGCATTGGGCCATAAATATGATGATACCACAAGTACTGTCCTTTGATCTGGATACCACCGATATAACTCCTCTGACACGATATTCGAATTTAGTCTAACCTGACGAATATGTCACTTGTTTTCTCCAACGACATCCTAATCTACTTGAAGAGCTAGTAGGGATCCGAGCGACACCCACACCTTACCATGGAGCTCCTACGACACAAACAACCTTATGTTAGTTTCCAGCGAACGACTTTTGACGTTGCGAAACCCGTTTTCTCGATCGTATGCACAAACCCTCGTAACTCTAAAGCTTGCTCAGGCATCCGCATTCCAACAGTTGAAGGTGAAACCCTGTAGTACACCCATTGTTTCGTACCAGAAGGTATAGATGATTTTGTTGGTTATTGTGACGCGTCCATCCAGGGACTTAGTTGAGAAGGTCATCGCATACTCATCACGCCAACTCAAGGTTCACGAAAAGGGCTACACTACCCCTGGCTGGGAGTTGGGAGCAGTAGTATTTGCACTCAAGATATGGAGACATTACTTGGACGGTACCAAGTGCACCATTTACACCGATCACAAGAGTCTCCAGCATATCTTCGATCAGAAGGAGTTGAACATGCGACCGCGTCAATGGGTCGGACTCCTTAACGACTGCGAATGCATAATTAAGTATCATCCAGGCCAAGCCAACGTTGTGGCTGACGCCCTTAGTCGTAAGAAAACAAAACCTAAGCGTGTACGTGCGTTACAGCTTACTATCCACTCCAGTCTTTCCACCCAGATTTGTGATGCTCAGAGTAAAGCATTGAAAGAAGAGAACCTCCTAGCTGAGTCCATGCGAGGCATGGCAAAGCAACTCGTATGCAAGGACGATGGTACTTACTATCTCATGGAACGTATCTGGGTTCTATCTTACGAAAACCTACGAGAGCAGGTGATGGGCGAAGCACCCAAGCTTCGTTACTCGGTGCATCTTAGTTTTGACAAGATGCACCATGATCACAAGACTCTGTACTGGTGGCCCAAAACCATCAGGACTACTCCAACCCCCAGAAAGTCCGACATGGAAATGGGAGAAGATTTCCATAGATTTCGTCACTGGCTTACCTAGATCTCAGCGAGTAAACGACGCCATCTGGGTGATAGCGGATTGACTAATTAAGTCTGCAAACTAAAGGCGATCAAGGAAACTGACAAGTTTTCTACACTCGCAGACATCTATCTGAAGGAAGTAGTCTCTAGGCACGGAGTGCCAACTTCTATCATTTCTGATCAAGACTCACACTTTGCATCTGATATGTGGCCAGCGATGCCCAAATCTTTTGGCTCACGTCTAGACATGAGCATAATTTATCACCCTTAGACGGATGGGCATGCAGAACGCACCATCCAGACTCTCAAAGACATGCTTCGAGCATGTATAATCGACTTTGGTAACGGCTTGGAAAGGCATCTACCCTTGGTGGAGTTTTCGTATAACAACAGTTACCACACCAGCATCCAGGTTGCTCCGTTCGAAACTTTGTATGGATGGAAGCACCGATCACCCCTACGCGGGGCAGAAGTTGGCGGCAACCAAAATACTGGCCCAGGATTTGCTCTCTACACGGCGGAAAAGATTGCCCAAACCCGATCACGAATGGCGGCAGCTCGTGACCATCAGAAGAGCTACGCTGATAAGCGTAGGAAACCGCTCGAGTTCCAGGTTGGGGATCGAGTACTACCTAAAGTCTCACCTTGGGAAGGTGTAGTTCATTTTGGCAAACGAGGCAAGCTTAATCCGCCTTACGTGGAACCTTTCAAAATCACTAAGAAAATTAGCAAAGTGGCATACGGACAGTGGTGTTCACAAGGAACTCACTATCGACGATCAGTTGCGATTCGTCGAGGAACCAGTGGAGATTACGGACCGGGAAGTTAAGACTCTCAAGCGTACCAGGATACCCATTGTTCGAGTTCGTTGGAACTCCCGTCGTGGCCCAGAGTTCACCTGGGAACGAGAAGACCAAATGAAACGCAAGTATCCCTAGTTGTTTAAGAAAAGTTCCCCTACTGAAGCTACCACGGAATTTCAGGACGAAATTCCAAACCAACGGGGGGATGATGTGATACCCCAGGAAAACCAGGAAAACCACGCAACCTAACTAGCTTCCTCAGTGACTACGTGCTAAATTTCGGGACGAAATTTCTTTCAACTTGGGGATGATGTGACAACCCGAAATTCCCAAGGTAAAAACAATTAGTTTCGCATTTATAAATCAATTTACTATACTAATCTTATTCGACGAATTTGTTATATACTTATCTAATTTATAGTGTGCAAACAGTTATTTGAAACCAAATACATATCGTGTTGAACCGACCCGAGCCGTTTTAACCAAAGCATATGTTCGCGCGTCGATTCAACCCACTCGTGTAGCACGAAACTTACGAGACCCGAACCATAGCATGAATATTATACGTTTATCCTAGTTAATTAATATTTTTTATATTAGTTGGTTGTAAAAAAAATAAATAAATAATTAGCCATCACCTCCAAACTTACGTTTTATATGAAGCCCCCCACCCCACTTCCCAACCTTTCTTTAGTTATGGCCCAATTCCCTTTGTTCCCTATTACTAATCTCGGCCCACATGAGAAATCCTAAACTGCCCCCAATTGTCATAACCTCTTTATTTACGTAATTCATGCATACATACATAGAAACTTAACCTAATTCTTGGTCTCCCACATCTCTTGCCTACTGTCGATGAGTAGAGGAGCAGAAGGCTCCAAGAATCTCAGTTTCAGGGCTGATCGAATACCATCATCACTAGGTATCCAATCTTGTGTTTTTTCTTTTTGTTACACCTATAAAGATCCATACAAGTTTCGGTCGTAAAACCCTCGATTATTGGCTGCGTTGTTTTGAACTATGATGAGTGTTGATGTTCTCTATTGTTATATGTGATCTATGTTGTTAGGAAATCATAAGTTTAGGATGTTAGGTTGTTTACATGATCGGTTAAGCCGCTAGGGTTTGTAGTTTTGCAATGAGTATGATGATCTTGAATATTTGGGGTAAATCTTGTGGGTTAGGGGCTGTGTTAAGATCGGATTTGGGGCAGGGATTAGCAAGGGATGTTATGCGTTGTAGCATGATTATGGTTATGTTGCTGCACGAGAGTTTAGGGTTGGTATTCTTGATAATTTTAACGGATTATAGTGATAAACTGGACATAAATAACCTGAAACCTGCTGTGATTAATGTCATAACTGAACGGGTTCGCTAATGGAGTTTTTACGGGGTTTGGGTAACGAAAACAGGTTCTGCCCTGAACATTACAGCCGACTTGTATCGGCTGTAACGGGGTCATAATTTAATGAAATCTGGATTTTCTTGAGTCTATAACATGTTATTTTGAAATACGAATCAAATGGCACTGGAACCATTTTCGAGGTCGTTTGCTATTTTTAAAGGTCCGTTTTGTACAGCAGCAAAAGCTGCGTTTTTCTGCAGAAAATTCGTGTTATGTTTCTCATCATAACTTGAAATATGTGTAGAATTAGGTCACAAAATTTGTATTGTATATGGCCACTGATGTCTTTGTAATTCTCCAATTGGAATTTCATCAATCGGACTTACGATGAATTTTAAATGAGTTTTTCCGTGGACTGCAGTCAGAAAGTGACGAATCTGATTGCAGCCTGGTAAATGAATTTTTTAAATAACTGGTAATGAATTGGATCCCAAGATTTTTACACTATAATATTTGGATCGTTTAAAACATTCTATAAAGATTTGGGAATTTTTGGAATAAGTTAACTATTTTATTAAAATGCCCGAAAACAACCCAGTTTTGGATGTTAAGGCTGAAACGACATAAGTAGTAATTTGCATGTCTAATTGTCGGGAAGGTTATCTGATAATGATCCAACTTGTTATATGTCGATGGGAGGGTTATGTGCAATATCGTATGCTTGCTCTTGAGTAGTTATAGGCGGAATGTTTATATGGGTGTGAATTGTTAAGGCGAGTGCATGTTATGTGGTAGATGCGTGTAGGAACTTTGTGCTTTATTTGAAATTATTAACAAACTAAATGGCAATTATATTAGGAAGTGATTGACCAACCCTGACCGTTAGCTATTTTAAGAGTTCAACCGAGCAACCAAGGTGAGTTCACACTTTCTACAAGGCATGGGATTCGCAGGGGTTGGGAATGGGTAAAGGAATTGAACTGAAACTGCGTGATCTCCTTGTTTGGAACACGTACACACCCTCTTTATTGAAGGGTGACAACATGTACTAAGAACTTAATTAGAACCTGCGTAATCTTCTGGTTTGTGACAACCGGTAATTAACGCCTCTTAATTACGCGATTAACAAACATTTAGGCGATAACAAATAGTGTTTAAGACACGAATTAGCTTAATTAGGCTATTGGAATGCCTAGGAACGCTTATCAGACGTTACAGTGCGCGTATGGTGGTTTCTGGAGAAATCTGCGGAACGATACACGGAAACGAACTGACACCGTAGAAAATGCTAATAACGCATAAAAATACGAGTTTTGTGCTTATATTTATCATATATTTATAATTATACGAATTATTTGGATTGCCGGACATCACAGAGCACAAACGCGGAAAAACGCGACTGCATGAACGCACCGACAACGAAACAGAAGCATCAGACGCGTATATTACCTTGAAAAAAAAACTGAAATATATAATAAATTCAGCTCCATAATCAAATTTTAACATCCGCAGTCGAAATCGAAACAAAAAACGGATTAAAAACGACAAATGAAGCAATTTACATGATTTTAACGCAACAGACGGCTATGAGCGTTGGTGATTTAACAATCAAAATGCTAGGAAAGCATGTTCAAATTATTATTATGCATAATATATTTTTATATGCATTTAAGTAATGATTTTCTTTAACCTTTATAATTTAACGCGCATCTTCGTTTATACAAGGCTAATAGTTTGCGAATCGTTAGATTTCGTATATGTAGCATATGAAATACAATTCTTACAAAAAATTTCAAGGTGTATGCAACTGTATATGCGTTGATACTTACAAGTTAACTGAGAATGTTTTGAGCAAATAATGCAAGTACAAGCAAATTTAAAAAAAAAAAAAAGTCAATCAATACTACATTTCAAGATTGCTTGGTTAAAAAAAAAAAAGCAAGTTTCATAAATGTGAGAATCCATATCTCACGTTTCTTCTTGCCATGCTCATTAAGGCATATATAATTTCAATATTATGTTATATATGACATGCTTTATAGATAGACTTCACATACATACATTATCATGAAGTCTAGAATTCTTACAATCTAACCCTACCCTACTTGTGTGGTCGTCCAAGCCACCCCATACAACATGATTAGTTTACTTATCCAATAACACACTCAAACATCATGATGGGATGAATTCTTAATTCATAAAACCATGTTGGAAAAGAAATAAGCATGAGAATTCCATGCTTTCGGCTGACATCCTACACCAACTCCAAACTTTCATTTTTGGTTCTTTTACATTTAGCCTATCTTTTAACCACTCAAACCATAACTTTCTTCCCTCTCACGCAGCTGCACACACCAATGAGCACACCTGCTTCCCTCATTTCACCGGTGACAAGCCGACGCCGGCCGAGATTCCGGCCACCGGCGCTCCTATTGTTGCTGGCAGGTCACTCGCACAACCCCCACACCCTCTCGTTTTGTTTCCTCTCTAAAAACTCAACCGGACTCCGGCCGGTGAAACCGGCGGAGCCGGTGACGCTGACAGTGGCACGACGATAATGGTGACGACATGAAGGCAGAGATGAGCGAGGGAAGGAAAGGCAGCTACAGGGAGAAGGGGAGACGGCCGCTGTAACTCCGGCAATCGGAATCGAGCGGCGGCGAACCGCTATTTTTCTGGTAACTTCCCGAACCCTTCTCCTTCTATTCTTTTCTTTTGAAACTTTTCAAGTTCCAAATGCATCGACAGGGGCGGTTTACCGACGATAACTGATGTTGAAGATTATGATGATGACGGTGGTCAGACGGCGGTGTGGCCACCGAGACATGCCGTCCACGGCAGCGTTAGTGGTGAATTATCAGTTTCAAATCAGATGTAGACTCGGGTCGACATTGGATGTTATGAGAATTGGTTGGTTGGTTCAAGATACTTCGGGCTTGACAGGATTCTGGTGTGGTTCGTGTTCAGGTTCGGTTCGAGACTGGTCAAACATTGTCAAAGTGAGTCAACATGAAAAATTTCGGTCAACTTCCGGTCAACTGTCGGGTCAACAACAGTTAACAAAAGACTCGGTAAAGTTTTAAGCGTAGCGAGTTATCATTATTTCATTATTTTTAGATTATTAGTTATACACGACCCGAGCTTGAACCGTTTCGTTTATAATTTAGTTTACATTTGCAAATACTTGACGAAAACTATATATAGTTGATAGTATTGATGGAATTATTGTTGAACATTTGACGAATAACGAAAACTTTGATTGTCGGAGCATCCTAAAAACAAGGGAAACTCTGCCCGAATTGCATTAAAAATCCGAAATACCAAACATACCTATATTGTATAAGCGACACCTATCGAAGTATTTTCGCTAAATAAATATAAAGTATATCTATACTTTTGGTGACGTTTTATGGATTCCAAAAACAAAGTTATAACGTCTCGACAAAACACGAGCTACTAGTTTACGAAATTCATATACTTTTATAAAATAAATATAATTATTTATATTTATTTTAAACGTCTTTACTCGAAGTATGACACCTTGTCGTAAGATACATAACAAACGATATCATTAACCGACCTGATTCAATAACAACGAGCTATATATATAATTATCTACGCTTTTTTTATTCGCGACGACTGACACGATTTCGTAAGTATATTTGAATATATATAATATTCTAAATCATTCGAAAACTAAGTCATTTTGGGACGTAGTATTATCCCGATTATAAACGGGATCAAATAACCATAAATTGGTTATCATAGGTCAAGATAACACTATCTTAGAGTCGTTTAGTTAACGATTCGGTAGAGCTCGGACACGTAGTTTAGCTACGTTAAATCAGAAACTGATAAGTTATCCCCTGTTAGGAATTCTATAGATGCACGCTAGCTAATTCACGTTCTCGGAAAGACACTTCGGAATCACACTAAGCTAGCTTTGCACAGGAATATCCAGGTGAGTTCATAACCCCCACTTTTTACTGTTTTACATTTTTATAAATGTTTTCGGGGGTGGAAAGACATGAAAGTTTTTGCAAAAGAAAACACTATTTCGATGAACGAAAACACATATTTATAAACCATGTTGCAAATGATTTTCAACGAACTTGAATGGTTTACGAACGATTTATACTAAACATACCGGTTTTACAAAACATGCATGATTTTCATGACTAGTGACGAGAATGTCCTAGTTACAACAACGGGACTGGGTTGGCCTGCGTACGAAAAACGAGACAACTCAGTGAGACCATGTCCCCCTTTTCTTTCAACGTTTCGGTTAACAACTTTCAGGGGAAATACATGTCAAACTTAGGTATGATTAAGTTATGGAATGAACTCTTAGATCATGTGAGCATAGGCTGTAACTGAGGTGCCATTAATCCTTTTGAGGACCAAGGAACAAAGGTTAGATCTAATGGGTACGGGCGAGCCCCACTCACGGTCCATGGGTGACCACTTAGAGTGCTATTGTGTCCAGCGTCGAGAGTTCGACACTTAAATTGCCTACGCGGGTTGAGTACCTCCTATGTCGTCGCATATATTAATGTCCTCGCGAAACATTAATGATCAACATGTTCATAGACGCTTTACATACCAACTTACAACACTATAACTTTCAAATGTTTTTAATATTCATTTGACGCAAACGCGTAATACATGTATTTACAAACTTTGATAATGTTTTCAACTTATGTACAAGTAAGAGGACGTGTTGTTCCTGCTTACAAATACTCTTTTGGGTTCGGCCCATTCTCTCTCGTGCAATGCACGAATACTCTTGTGGGCTAGACCCACAGTTTTCATATAACATGCCAAGAAACTGATTTTACTAAATTTTCTCCACAGCTTTTAAACCGGTAAACAAAAAGATTTGTTTAAAATCTTTTTCAAAACAAACTATGAACTCGCTCAACTTTATGTTGACTTTTTCGCATGTTCTTTCTCAGGTTGCATTTTTCAAAACTACGGAATGGGTGGAATAGGAAAACCCACGGGATTTCGAGTACTTACCGGGCGTTCATTGTTTAGAAGTCTTAGCTTTTTGCTTCCGCTGTGCAATGAAGATACCGGTCCAGTCACGCCATGCTCTGATATTTCGGGGTGTGACATGGTTTGGGGATTTCGTACACATCCTCTTTATTGAAGGGTGATAACACTGATGCTAGACCAAAAACTCTATCATGAAGTCCCTCATTTTATATCGACTTAATCGTTGGGCGAATGGCGAGCGGGTCATTAGTTAGATAGCGCTATTTAGGTTTGACAAGCCTCACACCGTGCCGCAGAGGACGGGCGTGAACTAATGGATCTGGGCACTAGTCAATAATGATAGACATTGACGTCAGGGCACCAACTTACTTTAGTCAGTGGCCGATATGGTAACGGGTCCAGTGGTTCACATGGGGTAGCCCCTACTAGTTATGGTTTGGGAAACAAGGAATTGGTTAACTCATGGTTTACGAATGAACTTATGGTTTTTGGAACAACTTTAAAATGAACACCAACTGTGAACTCGCTCAACTTTGTTGTTGACTCGTTGTTACATGCCTTGCAGGTCGTTAGATGCTTAGTTAGAGCTTGCATGGGAGCAGGAGTCGTTGTGGGACATGGACTGTTGAGTTCCATGTTTAACATTTGAACTTTTATACTTATGCTTTGGTTTTAAACTTTATGCTTCCGCTGATGTCTTGAACTTGATTAACTTGTTTGAACACCAATTATATTATGTGGTTGGACTTTTATTTATTTAATTAACTTGTTCAATATGATTGGTGGCTAGATCCTGGTCATGTCACGCTCCTTGCGGTGAGACTCTGCTTGTGGAATTTGGGGGTGTGACAGTGCGAGGCCTTAAGAGCTCAGGTATGAACTACCATTCAGTCAAAGAGATGAAGGCTCGACTTTAAGTGTGTTCCCTTTGGGAATCTTCTTTACAACTGCACTTGATTAGTATCTTTCGATATTTTATCAATTTTAATGCATAGGGTAAGCTTTAAGCGCGTAAAGTATTTTACGAGGTCTAGGCCATTGCTTCCGCAATATCAGAAGACCAGGTATAATACCCCAGATATCAAACAGTATAAAGACATAGTATCTCAGAATAAGGCAATCTCTCAAACAAGATTTCGGGGGTTACCCATATATCCGAGAGATGTTCCCCACGAGATAAATAAGCATTGATATTTAGTTTTATACCTCGAAATCAATCTACTAAGCATGTAAAAACCTACTGGCACATCATCAATGAGACCGTTTATCACATTTAACTTTCCATTTCTTTAGTGTGATTATCTACTGATGTACTATCATTTCCTCTTTTTACACAAAACTCATTTTGATTTTCTATTGTTTTTTGGCTTTTTCAAAATTTTCAAATGTTTTTGTATTTTCTGAAATTTTTACTCCCCCTAAAATTCAAAACATTTAAAGAAAATTTGACAACCTGATACTGAAAGCTTTGTCTCGCCATACATTTTCTGCTTCACATGCTCTGTTTTGCAGAAAATACCCCTATGATTTACAACACATTGATATTTGACAGTTTGAAAACCGTTTTTCAATCTTGTGAAATTAATCATGTTTGTTCAGCTGTGAGGGTTTCGGCATATTCAATCAACCTATTTATGAAATTTTTGAATTTTTGACAAATTTAAAAACAAAACATTTTTTTTTATTTTTCAAATTTGACAAAATAAAAACATATTTTTGGTTTTTTAAATTTTCTATTTTTTAGGGTTTTTGAAATATTATTTATTTATGTACAAAAACAAACACTCCCTGTTTTCAGACGCACGATTGCGAAATGACACGTACGACATGCGAAATAACACGTACGACGTGCGGAATCCATGCGCGTGTGTGGACCGAACACAAGGACGTAATAAACTATGATTCTATAGAAAGATTTGACAATGTTTACACCTCGAATCTTCTCCTATGCAACTTTCTCTCTCTAGAATCTCTCTCTAATCTCCAAGCTCCAAAAGTCACAAAATGAGCAAAAGTACTAAATGACTAGCCTTAGCCTCCTATTTATAGGCAAGGCTCTAAGAGAAAGTTCTAAGTAACTACAACAATGCCACCTTGACTTTCTCCTATATTTTACACTATAAAACCATGTTTTGATTAGATTTCTGCTACGATTCGGATTGATGGAGGTGATAGACATTCGTGCACTCACATAAGCGATGAGATTGCTCGAGAGAATCCATACCACTAAGATTGTGACAATATTTATTAATTTCATTTCATGGCAAACTAAAGTCATACAAACCAAGTACAAATTGTTCAAATACGAGATACAAGAGATTTATAACAGTCTAGGCGTGTTTCTAGATATCCTAATCTTGATTCGAGATAACCTGCGATTAACCTGCAACATACGTTAAAATAATGTCAATACAAAACTGTATTGGCGAGTATACAAGTTTGATATAGTAGTAAAATAGATAAAAGCATTGCGAATTTCCACATACATAAACGATATACAACACAACATATATACTAATACGACAATTACGCATGCTAAGTCTGAGATGGTTGTGAAGGAGAGGTGTGAAGCCCTTAACTAGACCCCGTCGGGTGTGAGCCGAACTATGGTTACCATACTAGCAAAGGTGGAAAATTAACAGGTAAAGGTCCTAGTGTGGTGCCCGAGAAAATCCACACTCATCCTGATCTAACACCTTCCTGCTTGGGATTACTTGTCTTGGGTTACTTATCAAATTTCGGGACGAAATTTCTTTCAAGTTGGGGATGATGTGACAACCCGAGCTTTCAAGGTTTTCCCTCGACATGTTACTCGTTTCACAGAGTGTTTTCATAATTCGTTTGCAATATAACTTGTACATGTTTGATATATCATTGGTGTATGGTATTATAGTTTGGTTAAACAATGAAATGGCTAAATGTTTAAGTTTATAAACTTAACACATGGGACGACGAAACATGGGACTTTCACCAACACCCTCCCTTGTCGAAACATTTGGTGTTTCGTCATATGCATCACGACGAAAAATATGTGGCCTCGAAGAAAAATGTGTTTCGCCGAACATGGGGGCTTCGGCCCAGTGTGTGCACGGCCCAACTGTTACAGTTATATTGTAGATATAACTGTTGCAACTAGAGGACGTAAACACAGAAACCCTAAAGTCCTTTCTCCTGTTCGTTGTGTGGCGGCAATCCCAGGATATCGAAGCTCTCCATCTCGTTAAGTTTAACAATCCGGTATCACGGTTAGTGTGCTGTTATGCTTGATTGTATGGTTATCGGTATTCTGATCTCTATGATTTCTATGTGAAAACTAGGGTTTATGTTAACAATAATAATAATGATGAATGTCGTGATCATGAATCGGAGTCATATGTTCAATTGTTATACGTAAACATATATGATGGACGGAACTGTTGTGATTAATGGATTCGAATGTTGGCTTGTGATGATGAGTAACGTTTACATGGTTTGAATTGGCATGAATGTATGACACTTGTTGCAACATAAGCAGATTAGTTATAATTGTTAAATTTCTTGGTGTTGAATCGAAGTCAATCAATAACTAGGGTTGGGTAATAGGCATGATCGATGACGAATGTAACTGTTATTAAAAGATGATTGATATACGTAATCATGTTTGACGAAAGTGATAATCCTGAATGATGATGGTTCATAACTAGCATACAAGATCATTGTCTAATCTGTCGTTAGATCTGTTTGGGGAAACTGATGAATGTGTTAGCATCTGTTGCGGCAGAAATCAGGAACTGGTAACCGTCTGTTAGATTGTCGACGAAAAACATGTGTGACGAAGAACTAGGTTTTTTCGTCGAGTAGTCCATGAGGAAACAGTTGAGTCTTTCGTCACCCATACCCTCGACGAAACACTAGGTGTTTCGTGACCCCTCATCTCGACGAAACATAGGGTGTTTCGTCGTGTATGAGCTGAACAGTAGGGTTGTTTACAATGATTGTACACTGGTGTTTGTGAAACTTAGTATGTTGCATGACGATAATGATAACCAGAAAGGAGTGTCTTGACTTAACTGCTGTGGGTAGTCAACTTATTTGTAAAACACGGTTATGTATCATGAACACAGGATGTAGACTTGTTTGGAAACTGAGTACTTGATATGTATGATACTATGACCTTAACCAAATGCAATCTGTGACAACACGTGGATCGATTATTATGAAACTAGTGTCATCAGTAACCACTGTTGGGAACATGAACTTGTGATGTAAATGCGTATGAAATCTAAACACTTACTATGTGCTACGTGACTTACTGTGTACAAATACGTGACTTATTGACTATGTGACTGATGTTGATTGGTAACCATGATAGGGTTTGGTTGACCAATTGGGAACGGGTAATGTAACGTAACATACCGAGCAAATCTAAGGTGAGTTCACTGCTCTTTTCCCAAGCATGCGTCCCGGGGAGGGACATCTGGTAATCGTTCCGGGGAGGAATGTCGGGTTATTGGGATGTTGGTTATTACACTCATTTCTATCGTTAAGTCCCCTTACATATACCGATTGGTTGCCGGGGAGGCAACGGGGTTATTAGTTGATAGCGCTATTAGGTTTGGCACCCTCACACCGTACCGGGGAGGACGATCGTGAACTAATACCTTAACCACTTGACCAATGTGTGATAAAGCATTGGGGTTTGGGCAAATAAATCAAGAGCCATCTGCGGTAATCGAGTTAATAACAACATCAAATCATTGAATCGTTTTATACTCATATCTGGTAACTAAAACGTGTTAACAAACTTTGAACTCACCAGCGTCGTCTAACACACTTGTCTGCATGCTTGCAGGTCGTTAGATTCTTGGTTATGGACTTGCTATCTTGGAGTGCTGGAGTGGTCATGGGTCAAAACTCTTGGATATTTATTCTTAATTTAGTACATTGTTTTGAAATACTTGAACAACGAATAATCTTATGCTTCCGCTGAACGTTTACTTTGGTTTTAACTTATGACTGGGATTTATATTATGAAATGAATCGAATGTTTTATTTAAATATTATTTATTGGTTCAATGTGATTGGTGGCTTGGATCCTGGTACGTCACACGTCTCGCGGTGCTTCCGCATGTGGTATTTTGGGGGTGTGACACCTAGCATATATGTATCAAGTATCACGTGTAAATATGTATAACAGTCATTCGCGTGTGATAATCAATTTAGAGCGTGTAGTGTGTTTTGATAAGTGTATTAAGATATGAACGTATGTTACACCCAAAAAGGTGCGTTTTAAAGCGAAAAGGGTCAAGTATACTCACAATGAATGCTTAACAGCAAGTCACGAGCGAGGGGAGTGTCAGGTCAGCCTGCATGTAGAAACAGAAGTGCATCAGTCTTCCATAGTGTTGAACAGTTGAACGGAGAATTGTGCGGGACAACAGGTCGGTCGTACAAGGCTTCGCTTGCACGAGGCATCACCCTCGTGTGAGTCATCATTCGTACAAGGCATGACTCATACGATTGATGATTCGTGCGAGTCATGTCACTTGTACGAGTGATGATTCATACGGGTGACCTGTTTGAGTCCAAAATCGAGTATTTTCGCGTCCTTTCTTCGGGAAATCAAGAGTTCATCCCCCCAACCTTAAGCTATTGATCGAACCTTGAGCCGGAGAGGTCTTTAGAGCAAGTTAGTCTCTTGTGGAAACTCGGACGAGACCTTACGAACCTAGGTGATTCGTACGAGCCAGTCCAGTTTGCACTAGTGACTATTCTTGCGTCTTCGTGCAACCGGAACTGAGTTTTCGCCTGAAACAGATGTAAATTCGAATCCTTTCCATGACGGTTTTGACACCGCTTCGTCCCACTAAACAGTGAACGAAACATATGTCGGTTTTGTCCCTTTTTGTGTAAAAATCGAGTTTAAAACAGTTTTCTTTGAATCCACACTTGGTGAGCTTGAAACAACAAGTTTTCTAATCTTGAGAAGCCAAAGCTAACTCAAACATACTCGTTTAAGTGTGAATCTGAGTCAAAATCAGAAGGTTTTTATGAAAAAGATGAAGATTTTCGTAAACAGAGAAGTTTAGATGAAATCGGAGATAAACTCGTGTAAAATCGTTGTAGAAATCGTTGTGTTTGGTGTGGAAAACGTAGTCTCCTTACTTGGAAGCAGAGAGATGCGTGTTCAGGAGGTTTCGTGTGAGTGACAGCAAGGAGAGTGTCACACCCCAACCGATGGCGGAAACATCGGGATGAGACGAAGTGTGTATAGATTGCTAGAGACGTCATAACACTATGTGACAACATTTAATTTAATTCAAATTTCATTGCAATACTAAATGTCATACAAATTCAAAAGGAGATAACAACATTGTTTCAACAAAAATCATAACAACAAAAGATAGATAAATTTAGGTGTGTATCTAGTCCACCCTAAACTTGTTTCATCAATCATCCATACTTCGATATTCAACCTGCAACATGTATTAAAATAGAGTTTCAATGCAAAAGCAAAGAGCGAGTATACAAGTTTGTCTACATAGCATAATAGAATAAAAACTCGTATCCAACATGAACATATAAAAATAGTTTCAACCATGCTAGTTTACGTAGTCCAAGTGATAGCCCAAGTTTCCAATGCGTTAAAGTACCTAACCCAAAGTTTCACGGGAGGTTAATATGTCTCCTCCTAACAATACCCCAAAGACTAACGGGGAGGTGCATTACCCCTATAGCGCTACCATTGTTAAGGCGGAACTACACACAAGGATTAAACGTTCACATAGCACAAAATAGTCTCAAGTATCACAAGTTTCATGTTTCATGTTTAAAAGGATAGAGCATGTTTCAAATGAGTTTCAAGTGTCACGTGCGTTTAATATAGAATACATGTTGCACCCAAAGTGTTTAAAAGTAAAATGGCTTCGAGTATACTCACGGTTTACAAGTCTTGACTTGAAGTTCCGAGAGCAAGTTTGGTGGATGAATTAGTTTGGAGTACCTTGTCCTTCTACACGAGGAAACGTAGGTGTGTGAGTTTGGCGTATAACGGAAGATTATAATTTGGAGTTTAACATAGCATAAAGTAGGATATCAAAATAATCATCCTTGACTTATACTCTTATATGACACTACGTAACCACTAGGGTTATATTGTATTTCATGGGTAGTAAGCCCATTAGAATCATACTTGGAGTGTTAAGTCTTAGATGTCATTCTACTACTTTAACATATAAACACAAGTTTAATATTAAAGGTTCGAATGTGTGTGTATATATATTTAAGTATTACATATTATTAAGTTCAATATTTCAAGTAGGAGGTAGAAGATTAGGATCTTCGTTTAGGTACCTCGAGTCATTCATGAATGTCATGTATGGGGTAGGAAGAACATGCTCCCATTTAGGGACCCCTTGAATGTTCACCACTTCACTTGATGTAAAGACAACCAAGGAGGGTCACGAACTAGGTTTAGTACAGTAATACGAACAATCTAACTAAAGAGAAATCATCAAATCATGTGAGGATTTTATGTTGGAACAACCCAAGTTGTTCCATAATCACTTCTCATCAAGAACCAAGCTTGAACATGACTTGTGGGTGAAATACCCTAATAAAACAGAAAGTATTTGAGGTTTTAACCTCTGATTTATAGTGTCTCAACCTTGTTTTTAAGCTTTACCAACCATAAGAGAGGTTGTAAGCATTAGGACATAGGCTTGAGATGTGTTAGACACAAGTTGGATGAGTTTAAACAAACTTTTGAAGAACTTGAAACAAAACAGAAAGTTTATGGACAATTTCGGAGCAATTCCAGGTCTGATTTCTCCAAGGAGAAGTCAAGGAATCAAACTCCATGATTATCCAAGCAAGTAGGAAGAAGAATCGAGTGATTTCGTTAAGAAATGAGCAAGTTATACTCACTTTTGTGCAAGAGTATGAATCTGTCCGAAAATGCAGATTTACAGCAGAATTGAGAGTGAATTTGGAGTGATTTGTGAGTGTTGAAAGTGTAGAAATGCTTGGAGAAGGTGTATATTTATAGTGGAAGCGTTTGAGTATCATTGGAGGTGTTTAGAGGTGGCTTAATGGTGATTGGGGAGTGTTAGAACTTAGGATTTCGTGCTAATTCGCGTAGAAAATCAGCTGTTGTGTTTTTTCCCGATCTGGCATCCCCACGCGGCCCGCCTGAGGTTTCAGGCTAAGTTCACGCGGGCCGTGAGCCATTTGTGGTTCTGGGTAAGTTTCATTTTTTTACAATTTGGCCCCTGAAGTTGTGTAATTGATGCTTTTAAGGTGTTTCAAGGGCCATTCTTGTCACAAAAGCATGGATTAGGTTATGATTTAGTATGAGGAGTATAAACTAAGTATAATCAATCGTATAAGTATCAAATCAAGTGTCATTCTCGTTCAAAATACGTTCAATGCATAAGTTTAGATTAATTGCAAGTTTCACACATAGTTTCCAAGAATAACGATTAAACATCGATAGATTCACGAAGTCGAACATACGAGCATACATAGAATGCATATAACATAAATGTAACAAAATGCAAGCTTCATTAATGATCCAAGTCTCGATTTGATAATGATTACAAAGAAGGGAACGACCACAAGAATACGAGGTTTCCAAAAATAGAATTTCAAGCAATGGTTTCTAAATAGGGAAATTATGAAAACGCAGGGCGTTACAGAGAGCACGAATGAGAGTGAGTTGTATTTATAGTAGAGGAAAGGAGAGCAGGTGTGTTGGTGCGAGTGGGTGTTCGTGCGAATGGTCACTCGTGCGGGTGGCCATTTGTACGACTGACCTCCTTGTGCGACTGAGTTGGGCCTGGTGCGAGCCAGACCTCACTCGTACGAGTGATGACTCGTACGAGCGAGTCTGGTTCGCGTCTTGGCTATTTTCGTTTGGTGATTTCGTTCGTATTAGTTAGTTTTGGTGAGTTAAGCGTTTTAGCGAGGCGTTAAGCGTTGCGTAGCGCAATAGGGCTTTTAAGCCGAGTTTAGCGAGTGAGCGAGCGAGCGTTAACATGTATATATATATATATAATATAAATAGCATATATAACCGTGTTTAGAGTTGCCTTGCGTTGGTGCGAGAGCGAGCGAGTAATTTAGATACTCACGTGATATAATTGTATAAGCGAAGGCATTGTATGCGTAAGTGTCGTGAAGTGCGATATAGCGTGTTGAAATAAGCGATGTAGTGCGAAAGTATGCGAGGTAGCGTAGTAAGCGATATAGTTCACATTATGATCCGAATCTCTGGTGCTAGGCGTAACGAGAGTAACGAGCGCGAAAGTGTGGGTTGTTACATCGATTCAGTCCTTACAACGCATCTCCCATTGTAATTCAAGATCTCGGACTCGTAGACGAAGCCTTCTGATCTCTTCAAGATCTCGAACTCGTTCCTGGAGCCGTCTGATCTCTTTAAGATCTCGAACTTGTTGCTGGAGCCGTCCGATCTCTTCAAGATCTCGAACTCGTTGCTAGAGCCGTCTGATCTCTTCAAGATCACGGACTCGTTGTCGGAGCCGTTTGATCTTCAGATCCCGTGGATCGGGATAGACTCCATCGCTACCTCGGTCGACGAATCTACGAGTAGGGTGTCGATCTTCTCCACGAGCACGTGAATCACCAGTGTTCTTGCCGATGCCTCAGTCGACAACTTTTCGAACAAGATAACATTCGCCTTCACGTAGAGCCATTTGATAAACCATAGCTTTGATAACAACTGATGCAGTTTCTAGTGCAATCAAATGGCTGAAGAACGGTTAGTAATCAAAGACGATAAAAAAGAACCAAAAGGTTCAAGAACATAGTTCTTTTTATTCAATAATCAATATAAACTGCAAAACAATAAACACTAAATGTCCTACTTATACTAAATAATTAAAAGATAACCGTAGAAAATATAATTCAAATAATAAATAAAAGATTTCGCCTCGATCTCTTTCAAATAAGTCTCCACTTTCCAACTAATCTTTGACGAATCGTCATTGGGTATAGGTTCAATGCGGGTTCTGGTCTAGTCAGATGCTCCTGCATCTATTAATGTCTTGTGTTCTTTCCTCTCTTTCAAATAAGTCTCCACTTTCCAACTAATCTTTGACGAATCGTCATTGGATATAGGTTCAATGCGGGTTTTGGTCTAGTCGGATGCTCCTGCATCTATTAATGTCTTGTGTTCTTTCCTCTCTTAGTTTGTTACCTACCACTACATATGATACCATTCAACTAGGTCACAGTTTTTTTTTTATAAATTTAAAACCTATCACATATAGATCTAGGTTTATTACATTTATGTTGTGTTTCCAATTTTAATAAACGAAAGAAAAGAAAAGAAAATGAATTAAGGAGAGAAAAGAAAATAAATGAAAAGAAACGATTTAATTAGCTATCGTGTTCGGAGTTTGAAAGGAAATGAAAAATAAACGAAAGATTTTCCGTGTAAAAAATATTTTCCTTTTAAATTCCTTTAATTTAGAAGGATTTAAGATAAGAAAATAATCATTAGTTTTCCTTTCATTTCTCACCATTTTGTTCCATTAAAACCTCTAAAACAGACTGTTTTCTCACATCCCTTCAAATCTTTTTTTTATTTGGTTGAATGGAACACAGTGTTAGACTAACTAATCTTGTAACTCAAATGTTTGTGTAGTTATGATTGAAGTGAATAAAACTCCAAAGGAAAAATAAATATCGAATGCATCCCCCGCCTCTCTCCGGGTCTGGGTCTGATATTTCCTCCTCCTCCTCCTCATCATTGTTTGAATCTCTCTCTCATTCTCACGACGAATCCGATTCATTTTGATTCTCTCTACGGATTCAATGAAACCGCATCTTCGTTGCACATAGAGATTCAATTTCTCATCCATCCACTGCTGCTTACTTCACTTGTGTCGCAAGGGTTTACGTCTATTCTTAACTTCACCTCTCAGATTTCTTCCTGCTAGTTGAATTTGAAGGCTTTAATCTGTGACTTTTGTTATATGATGTTAATACTTGTTGGTGGAACTTTTGATTAGTGATCGGAAGATCTCATAATGTGCTTTAGGTTTTATAGAAAATGCTTTAGTTGCCCAATTATGGAATGTAATTAGCCCTGTCAATGTAATATGGCGATGTTATATCTATCGAAAGTTAGGGATTAATGGTGTTCCTGTTTGAAGTTGTTAGTTCCACTTAGGACTCTGGATAGATCAAGTGTGTTGTGATTCATCTTTGGTGGATATGGAAGAGACACAGGGTGGATTAAGGAGCTCAGAGCAAGGGTCTTCTAGTAATAATACATGGTGGCCTTTGGAGTTTGTTGATAAATTCCAATCGGTTTCGTTGGAATCGAAGAAAGAAACTGCAACTCATAGAAGATCTATGAGCAGCAGTACATATGACAGGTTTTCATCTCAATCTCAATCAGCATCACAGACCCTCTGGAGTACCGGAGTGCTTTCTGAACCTATTCCAAATGGTTTCTATTCGGTTATTCATGTAAGCACTTAAGACCTGGCTACTTATGCTACAATACCATGTACACAATTTCTGCCTGATTGTTTAAGGACTTTGTGCTTTGTAAAATATATTATTATGGTGTGTTCTAGTAACCTAGCAACTGAAGGCTGCTTCGTAGTAAACATCTTGTGCACGTTAACTTAAATCTGAACCATGAATATAATTAATGCTCACAGCTCAGTGCGAAGGAGTTAAATAAAAGATATCTAGACTGCGGGGACGTCACATGTGGCTATAATGTTAAGGTGTCCATTGTGTTTTCTCATGGAAGAGAATGAATATAATACCAATGTCACTCAAACAAATAGTTTGACAGTCATCACTGTTTGAGCCTTCTAGTCATAGAACTGAGGGGTGTACTGTTGGAGCATTTTTGAAGCTTTCATGTAGTCGGTGTATAACAAAAATCAATTAGAAGATCATTAAATTGATGCTGTGTTAAATTTATGAAAAGAAGTTGCTTTGCGTTTTTTGATCTATATTCTGTACAGGATAAAAGGCTGAAAGATCTTTTTGTTGATATTCCGACGTTGGAGGATCTCCATGATTTGGAACTGGAGGGTGTGAAAGCTGATATTATTCTTGTTGATTTCCAAAAAGATAAGAAGCTTTCCATGCTAAAACAACTCATTTCCACCCTAGTGAAAGGTCTGAACTCAAATCCCGCAGCAATTGTTAAAAAGATTGCTGGATTGGTGAGTTGGAAAAGTTGCTTTAATTTGAAATTCTTATTGATTTACGTCAATTAGCTCTTGTTATCTCTTGCAATTTGACTGAGATAGGATTGTTACATAGTAAAAACCAACAAGCTTATATTTGTTGTTTAGTTATGTGATAAATAACTGGGGCCAATGATATACTTAGTTGCATGATAAATATCAGTTGCAGAATGTTGCACTATTGGTCTGATGTTACCCCTGTAAACTACTGAAATTACTCTACAAGAACATAAAAACCACTTTCAAACTACACATAGTTTTATATCAAGTTCTGTATTATGATGTATAATAAGCACTACTGAGAAAAGGCTGTGAAACCATAATGAAAAATGATTATCAAGTTTGATTTTGTCATAAATCTATGGCTTAAATATGTGCAAGCTAAGTTTGTGGCTGGCTATAAGATAAAAGATTCATATATTTTCCTGTACAGGTGTCAGATTTCTATAAGCGGCCACAATTTGATAGCCCCATGAAAGCTACACTCGAGGATGCTTCTCACGTGCCTGGTGGTCGAGGTGTGCAGCTGTTGGGGCATATTAAAAATGGTTCATGCCGCCCTCGAGCAATACTTTTTAAAGTTCTTGCTGATACTGTAGGTTTTGAAAGTAGACTTGTAGTGGTAAGCACTTTATACCCGCCCGACTTAAGTATTATATTATCTGGTAAAAACAGTGATTATGTTTTTCATATAAAATCAACTGTTTGTTTTATCAGGGGTTACCTAATGATGGAGTTGGGGAGTGTATAGATTCATATAAGCATATGTCTGTAGTTGTTGTTCTGAATTCTGTAGAACTTCTCGTTGATCTTATGCGATTCCCGGGTCAACTCATACCCCAATCAACGAAGGCGATTTTTATGACCCATATCTCTGGAGCTGGAGAAAGTGATTCTGCAGAAAATGACTCATGTGATTCACCACTTGAACCGAACAGCCCTTTATATGGTGTTTCAGAGAGGATGGACAATGAGAGGTTAGACGTTTTTAGTTCACATATAGTCTTTCTGTTCTGCTGCTGAAATCAGTAAGTTGTTTTTCCCTTTTGCAGTTCTGACAATCTCCATTATCAGCGGAGATTGGAATCATCTTTAAATGCACCTGGGCCTTCATTGAGGAGTAATATGTTGCGTTCTGCATCCTCCATTGATGGAAAATGGAGGTATCACTTGCTATTATTACATAATTTGTATTATGTAACTGATGAAAAGATAATTATTATACTTATATTTACTATGCATCAGTTTATCCCATAGCGAACCAGATATTGCTGCTACATTTTGGAGAAGGAGCCGAAGGAAAGTGATAAATGAACCAAGAACTGCAAGTTCAAGGTTTTCTTCATCTCTCATGCTTGATGGCATTGTTTTATGCTGTTTTAGACAACTAACTGTTGAAAGCTAGCATTACTTTACCTTGTCATAATTTTTTTTTTTTTTTATATCTATCTGCAAGATAGCCTTCATACGGCTATCATTGTTTGATATTAGTAACCAATGAACTCTACATAGTGTTGTGTTATGCCTCTTTGAAAGAAAAGATAAGGGAACATGATACTTTGTTTATTTGTTTCGGGTATTGCCAGTCCAGAGCATCCTTCCCTTCGGGCACGTGGGCGGTCCATGCTTAGTGGTGATAGGAGATCATTTAGAGACTATCCTGATGACGTTGGTCCATCAAGGTTTTTATAAATTTCATATGTATGATTTTACATGTTTTTTATCTGTTGATATCATTGGTACATGCTGTTATGTTTTTGTTTACCAAGTGTTACCTTAAATGAATCTGTAACGCACCAATAGTCTTTTAAGATACTATTGTCCCCTAGTGTAGTTAATAAAATTTGGAGACATCTCTTAAGTGTAATCGTAGATGCATGCTTTAGTATAACAAACCAAAGGTTGTTTAAGATTCGGTAAGGAATCAAACTGTGTTCCTTATTTTTTTCTTTAATGTTTTGTGGCTGTAAGCCAATGGCTGCTTGATCGTCATTAGAGACTGGTTTGCGTTGTTAACTAATATGCAAATCAAAGGAGGGAATTTGGTCGAGATATGTGAATCCAAATAAAAGCTTTTATGCATGGGTTATTGTCAGTTTAGGTGAAGTAAGGAACTGGCAGGATATGGTGCGGTTTATAATTCTATAAAGGCTTGAAATATTAAACCAAAAGATCAGATGACATTTAGACAGTGCCAAATTATGTAGCAGGTGCTTTTAAGATGGAATTTTTCATAAGCAATACAATTAAGAGCTACAAACATTTAGTTTAATGTTCTACTGTTCTTGGCACTTGCATATTCTCTAAGGTAAAGGTGAGCATTTTATTACTTTTTGAAAGTTAAAGCAGAAATATTCTACACTAATAAACAACTAACCCCCTTTTGTTAAAACATAGTAGAAAAGGTATATCCCAGAGTATTAAATGTGTATGCTGCAGGTCACAAGGCACATCAATGTCTGAACATCGTAGAAATCGAAGAAGGAGCATAAGTATTACTCCAGAAATCGGTGATGACATAGTCAGGTTAATATGTACAATCTTGTAACTAAGAGCTTATGTTGTTACAGAAGACACTTTCTCGTACTTATGTTTTCATATACTTTTTTAGTTTTTTATAGTTCATTTAGTTTATAACTATATAATCCATCACATGCATTTGATCCATGCCATTAGCCATCTCTAGGAAGTCGGGACCATGTATGAGGAGCTAAGTTATATTTTGTAAATATCAGAAACTGCATTTTGTTGGGACATCACTGCATTTAGAATTGTTTAAACTTTAAAGTACATAATGAACAACTATGCTGAAAATAAGGAGAAAGATACTGATTGATATATTTCATTCAAGCTGTGCGTATAATAATATTTAAGGCAGCGTTTGTTTCCAATTCCATTACATCCACGAAATGAACGCTATAAATTACATCTTATAACACATATTGGTATATTTGGCACCAGTGCTTAGTGTTGTGCAAGTAACATACGCAACACACAAGCTCTGTGATATCCTTTTACGATTGTGATTGCCTTCTTAGAATAACAGTTGAAGAAACATGATATTTATCATATAATATGCAGGGCTGTAAGGGCAATGAATGAAACATTAAAGCAGAATCGACTGCTGAGAGAGCAGGTGGATACTAGGTTGCAGAAGAATCCAGACCTCAAGAAAGATGTATGTGTTTCTCTTGTAATTGGTAGGTACAGTATTCAGATCTGTATAAGTGATAACAATGCGATGTGATGGTTTAGGATCATGAGCATGACGTGACATCTGTATATTCTCTAAAGAGGGATTCTCAAAAGGCAATGTCATTACCTACATCTCCTCATGAATACCGGAATCCAAAAGCTTCTGCTGATATTTCAGATGAATCAGTCTCAACATGGAACAAAATTCTCGAATCCCCTATGTTCCAAAATAAGCCTCTTCTCCCATATCAAGAATGGAATATTGATTTTTCTGAAATTACTGTTGGCACTCGAGTTGGAATTGGTATACATATATATATATATTTTTGGTCCATAGCATTTGCTCTTTCGAAAAGCTTGTGAAAATCACTTCATTCAAGATTTAGTTTTTAGTATCATCAAATAATTTACTTGGGGGCTTTTGCAGCTTCTGTATAGCTTTGTAACATTATCATTGATTTGCAGGATTTTTTGGGGAAGTTTTTCGTGGCATTTGGAATGGAACAGAGGTAGCAATAAAGGTTTTTCTTGAACAAGATCTCACAGCTGAGAACATGGAAGATTTTTGTAATGAAATATCCATTCTCAGGTATCCCTGTTAGTTATATTTGTTTATTTATTTGTACGATTCTGATTCTGTGATCTTTCTTCTGATTTTTGACAGTCGCCTTCGACATCCAAACGGTATGTTTTACTTCTTTTGAGATGTGTGTGTGTGTGTATATATATATTTATGATTATCATTTAGATAGAAGGGTTGCATATAAATCTCAAATTACTCCCAAATAATGCTACATTGTGACTAGTTGACCACAAAAAGTTATCACTGTTTATGATAAAGCTGGTGTATGTCTGTAGAAACACATCCAAACACCATTTTTACAACTCTTATTATTGTTGATTATCTGATTCTGCTTTTCTAAAATCAGAGTCACTATGATCCAAACACCCATCAAGATGTAAAATAACATGCATGTAGAGTTTTTTTAAATACCAAATTCAAGTATGAGAACAGGCTGAGTAAGCGATTTAAGTGTGTACAGCTTCACAATGGCATGCTTCTAATCCAATTGATAATTTCTTTGTATTTTAGTTATATTGTTTCTTGGTGCCTGCACAAGGCCTCCACGGTTATCAATGGTTACTGAATACATGGAGATGGGTTCATTGTATTACTTGATCCATTTAAGCGGACAAAAGAAGAAACTCAGTTGGCGAAGAAGACTAAAAATGCTTCGTGATATATGCAGGTTGGTATTGTTAGATGACAATGGAAATTTGACTTCTGTTGAATTTATATCAAGTTGTTTACTTCTGTAGTTTCAGTGGTAAAATGTGTTTTTTTGCGAGTGTTGACTTAATCGATCATTAAGATGCTGATCACCAAGATATGTTTTGTTATTTTTGAGAGGGCGATGTCAAACCGATTTTTTTATGAACGAGTCGATCTGGATTCTGCTTTACCTCAGGTTGTATAAAAAATAGCTAAAAGGGGTTGAAAGTAGCTCAGATTCGGGTTTTACGATTACGACCTCCTAAATTATTTTATTCATTGTTTAGGGTTTTATTGCAATAATGTTGCTTTTCTAATCACAGTGTTTGTTTACTAAAAATTGGTCAAAAAGTAATAAAAATAACAAGCTTCAACTCAATTCTGTTTGACCGGACTAGATTTATTATTATTTTTTGCATGTGATGAAATGATAAAAGAGGGTTAATGTGCATTCATCGAATGAAGATAGCTCATCGCGATATAAAAAGTGCAAACTGCCTGGTGAATAAGCATTGGACAGTAAAGATATGTGATTTTGGGCTGTCAAGAATGATGACAGAATCTCCTATGAAAGATACCTCATCAGCAGGCACCCCTGAATGGATGGCTCCTGAACTTATTAGAAACGAACCTTTTACTGAAAAGTGTGATATTTTTAGCCTCGGAGTCATTATGTGGGAGTTGTGCACTCTCAATCGACCATGGGAAGGTTTGCCACCAGAGCGGGTAAGTCTGTTGATATATGTTATTTAAGAAACCTGACATTAGATGGCCAAAAAAACCACACTATACAACCGGATATGAGATTAGTTTTAGAAACTTTCCCTGGTTTGTGACGGGTATTCCCATTCTTGGTTTTATGTGGTGTTAAGATGCCCATTGGGAAAACCCAATCTTTAACTTACTATATTGTTGGGTCACGATTTCAAAGAAAATAGAACGTGTTATCATTTTGTAAAGCAAATTATGAAATTTGACTCCAGTCTTATGTGTTCTCAAGGAAGTTTAATGTTAAATGGTATATTGTTTAGGTCGTATATTCTGTCGCCAACAAAGGTTCACGGCTGGACATCCCTGAAGGTCCTATCGGGAGGCTAATTGCTGGCATCTTTCTTCCCTTTTTTTTGTTTTGACTTGAATTTCATGACCCGAAATTTGATATTTTTTAAACTGGCAACATTTGAGAGTACATGGCACTATTAGTCAAACTGTTTTTTTTTGGAACGGCAAACACACTTTATATATATATATAAAGAGCCAGCAAGAGGCTGAAACCAAAACACAGAATTAGTCAAACTGTTAAATTTGATTTTTTCTCAAACTACGTGCAATCAGTGATTGTAGAGAGGTGACAAAGTGGGCTGCTTTAGCAATGAATTAAAACATTTTTTATTCATCGCAGATCGAAACAGGTCGGGTTTACCCACAACACTTTTTTCGCCCATTTTTAGTATCTTTTCACAAACCACTTATATGATTAAGAAAACTATTTTGCTAGAATAATGATCTACAACAACCACCAATAAATCCCACAAAATAGCAAAGTTATTGGTAAGGTCTATAGGCAAACCTTACCTTTTTCCATATGGATAGAGATGCTTCTTCCAAAGAAATAAACAGACTAAAAATAGATAAATAGATAGCTACCACATAACAAAAGAACTTGGGAGGCTGTATACACTAATAATACACTTTCGATAGTTTTTGACGTTTTGGGCACTTTCCTTAGGCGGCCTGAAGGGTCAAAAAAATTGGTAGCTTCTTGGGTGTAAAAATGTTGGGCTGGGTCAACATGAGTTGGGTTGTGTTGATTTATTTTTACAAAAATGTTTTGAAGATTATCAACGTTATCACAGATTGCTGGGCAGAACCACAGGATCGACCAAGTTGTGAGGAGATTCTGACTCGTCTGCTGGACTGCGATTATACTCTTTCTTGATCAAATCAATATGGATTGGATGGAGACTTATATATATATATATATATATACACACACATACTGCACAGCAAGCAAAGGATTGGGGATTCAGTGGTGTATATATATATATAAACACGTAGTAGAGGCTTTACAAAACTTTTGTCGGCTCATTGAGGATTTGATTTCTGTATAAATTTCGATATTTGGATCAAAACTAGTAAAATTTCCAATCACACAACTCTTTAAATAAATGCAGAGAAAACCATGATGTCATGTCAGTGCCACAAATTAGAGTATTCAACTATGAATATTAGTGGCACGTAGGGGTGCTTATAAACCGTTGAGACAATCGTCTAACCTGAAGCAAGCCCGTCAGTTTGATATATGACTGATTCGGTTTTGGTGGCTTAGCAATCTGGAACCGGCCATGCCAATTGAACCAACTGTTGAATCTTTAATATCTTGTTTATTTTAGGAATCTTTAATACCTTGTTATTTTAGGAATGTGTTATGTATGTGCATATTTTTCATTGTGGAAAACCTATTACAAAGTCATTTAAAAGATGGTCCAAACTTTCAGTATGTCAAAACCAGATCGTTAAGCCATTAGTCCGGTTGATCCATCCAACCCTACCATATTGGTTTGTCATTTCTCAAAACAGTACTAAGTGATCAGTATAGATTTTTTGTTAAAACCTGCTAGACCAGACTGTTAACACCTACGTTAGCAAGAGGATCGAATGGCACTAGTGGCACCATAGCATTGTACTACATATAATAATTTTTAAGTCAGGCAGGCCAAATGTGAAAGCAATCTGACACGGTTAAAAAGAGTTGTGATAATATGTGTTGGGTTAACACCAATGTAATCATAGGCGAGCCAACTGCTTTCCTAGGCGCTTACGCCAGGTGACACTGTTGCACATAATACTAATCTCCGTTGGAGGTGATGGGATATAGAAGAGAGAAGACGAAATGTAATCTTGCGGGAGACCAAGACATATTGTTGAAAATGTTAAATGAAAGTTAAAAATCGAACTCAACCCAACCAAAGAAGAACATGAACCCTATAACATGAGTGATTAGGGTGGTGAAATCAAACATACATTGAACTTAAGAAATCAGACTTTTGACCTCTTATTTCTTCACATATCTTATTATATCATCATCACCATCTGCCATTGATTTCAGTCTTCAATCTGACGCCTATTCAAAGCGTCTTCAAACCTACTACACGAATCCGCTCTCATTTCAGTACTCATATCGTTCTCGGGTGCAGGATAATAATCTTCTCTAAGCTGAACATCTCTCAGATTCGGAATCCTCAAAAGAAACATCAAAAAGTGTTCATGAGCCGTACCATGAATGAAGAGTTTCCGCAGCATTAGACATTCTTGCAGCAACCCGGCTGCAGGTAATGACAGACTCCTCTGGTTCACATCTCTATCTTGCGGCGGCCAGTAATCCAGTTCAACCAGACTCAAATCCCCAATTCCATACAAATAAAACCGTTCCCATAAACTCAGATCCATCTGACCCGACGGCGCAGTGTGCGCGTACCCAATGATCTCACCACAATCAAGTTTCATCTTCGATAGTTTTGGGTACAGTCCCAAACATCTCAATCCGAATTCCCGCTCTGCAGGTTTTGAAAAGTGTCTGCAATCTCCTTCCACTTTGATGCAGATTTCTTCAAGACTGGGGCAATCTTCCAGCCCTGATGGTAACAACGGTGTCAAAAGCTCACCAACTGAAAACCAGAGCGATAGATGCTCCAGTTTCTCCCATGTTTGAGCTTCAAATCCGTTTAGATCAAAATCAAGCTTTTGTTTCTTCCTCTTGTTACCCAACTCATCGTCATAATGGTGTTCGATTTCAACCCCATCAAGATCATCAACGTCACCCCACACGCAATCAATGTGAAGTTTCTGAATCCGATCCCGGATCGGCTCCAATGCTTTCTGAGACGACCGCGCACCTAGATTCTTACAACATGAGATCTTCACCTCAACTAAAGTTCGACTTAGCAAACAAACAAACGTCCTCATTCCCCTAACAGTAATGTTCTTGCACCCTTGAACTTCAAATTTTGACAAGTTACAACACCCTCTCGCGATCGCAATCAACCCCATATCCGTCAAATCCGCTACATTTCTAATCGATAGCGACTCAAGCCGTTGACACAAAGCCAACCCATCTAACTTGGAGTCAACGGGCATGGAAATCCCATGAAAATTTCCAAGCTTCAAAGAGTTCAACCTAGGGCATTTGGAGTTCAAAGCCTCCAAAGCAGGACCACTGTTCCTGATATTACAACAAACATCAAATGTAAGCTCTTCCAGCAAGGGCAGCCCTGAAAACATCTCAATCAAGGTGGCAACCGTAATACTCGCATCATCCTGGGTAAAATCGATGGATTCCGGATCCACCCTAGCATTCAACAAAGCCGACGGATCCGCGAGATAAAGCACCGACAACTTGGGGCAATTCACGGCAATCGAAATTAGGGTTTCATCTCCCACAAAGCCGATGTATCTAGGATCGAACATACAGGCAATGAAGAGGTTCTTCAAATTAGGACAGGCTTTGGTGATTTCCTCCACTTCCTGAGCTCTAAAGCCTTCGGGAAAGGAGGGATTAAGCAGATTCAAAGACGTAAGGTTCTGGGCAACCTTGGGATAAGCTTTGAAAGCCGGAGGAATATCATCCGTCCAGCAATAAAAAGAAGAGAGATCGAGGGAGGTGGTTTGTGTACAGTATTGAAAAATGGGAAGAATATCGGCAGCAGGAGGCAGGTGGGGCGGGCGTTGGTGCCAGCGAACAAGCTTGATGTGAGTGAGGGTGGGCCAGTGAGGGGCTAAAAGGTGAATAGCGGTGGGGTTGCGGGAGTAGAGGATGAGAGAGTGGAGGTGAGGGAAGGAGTGGCGGAGGAGTTGGGCGAAGAGGGCGGGATCAGGGGGGGAGGAGGAGGAGAGGAGGGGGTGGCCCCAGGGGGAGAGGAGAGAGAGGTCGAGGTGGGTGACGGAGCGGAAGCAGGAGGGGAGCATGAAGAGGTCGCGGGCGTTGCCGCGGAGGGTGAGGGAGGAGCGGGTGGATCGCTCCACGCACAGCCATTTTTTGGAGACTAAGGCGGCCGAGTTGCGGGACCGGACGTCCGAGATGGCGGCGATTATGTTCAACAGGATCACGTCCGGCAACTCGTTGATGCTCCTCATTTCATTCATTTTTAGGTAGGTAGGTATTGGGGTTGTCAAACTAGATAGATATCAAAGTGGATAGGGAGGATGAGAGGATAATGTCGTAAAAGGATAGCAATAAAGACGAGGTTAAAGACAAATACTTTGAGCTATTTTCGTGTATTACTTTTCTCATTTCTTTAAATTATCTTTTTGAAACAAAGTTATAAAGTAATATTATTATTGTAGCCTAGTGGTATCTTAGGGGTGCGATAAGGCTTATGACCATTAGGTTATGGGTTCGATTCCCACAAAAGGGGTTTTCCCAGATTTATTGGGTTTCCTCCTGAATTGGTGTATAGGCATTATTGCCCAGTGGAGATGGATATAATCGGGTGGTTCTGCTGGTGGCACGATGATACTCCAGTAGTCCGTCAATGATCCAAATTTGCCGTTCAAAAAAAAAAGTAATATTATTTTTATTGATAGAGTAAAGTTTGGGCATATTTCCAGTTTCATTCAAAACAATTTTTTTTTACCATATTGTTTTTCATATTTGAGATTTTTTGTCATTTTGATCTAAATGTTTAATTTTGGATTATTTTTTTGGTAGATTTATGGATAAAAAATGGCAAGTCATCCTAAACCTCAGGGACAATTTTGACAAAAAAAGTTAGACGTTCGGATGAAAATGACAAATTAGCCCAAAAGTGAATGTCAATATGGTACAAAAATATTGTTTTGGATGAAACTGTCAAACGTGCCTAAACCTTATGGACGATTTTGGCAATTTACTCATCTAATTATTTGTCAAAATTATATTATATAATTTATATTTCAGTTAATTTAACTTTAATCGTATATTAAGTTTTTTTTTAACTTTATTATTATATTTATTTATTTTTTAAATTAACAACTAAATATAAATTATATTGTTATATTTATTTATTTATTTGAATTTATATTTCTTTATTTATTTAAGTAAATTAGTTTATATAAGATATAAAATTTAAATAAACTAGTATTTACGCCACGCGATTATGTGTGACGGGTCGAAACGCACACTAACTCGAAACAAAATTTACGTCGACACATAGTTGGTGTAGACTAACCGAAAACGTATATAATTTAGTTCCTAAGATAAATAAACAATCATCAATCACAGCCAATGCTCGAATCCAAGTCCATTTAGGTAGTTATAGACATATAGTAAGCCATGTGCAAACTCCTACAGATGCACACCAATGTTCAACATTTATATTCTTTTGTGTTTACATTCTTTTCAACATGAAATATCGCGTGACAAAATCAAGCGGACTAAAATGGAAATGTCACCGATTCTAACAGAATATCCTTGTATATGATGTTATTCGTCTTATGAATAAGTAAAAAGAGTAAAAAAAAAAAATTCAAAACAAAAATCAAGCTCTAATCATAAAAACACCAAAGAACGGTTTAGATTACGGAAAATAAAAAAGATAAAGAAAACTTAAAAACCTAACGGACATAAAGGTAAAAAGTATTTACACCGAAAGCAACCATCGTTTATAAATCTTAACATTTTGTTAATCGACACCTCAACTAACTTCAATGGCTTCATCACAAATCCCTTAAGTTTATTTATGTATTATTACAAATTTACAATAGCAAATTATTTCAGAAAATGTAAATATATTATATTTGAATTTGAAACCACAAGTCCAAAACCATAGGCTGCACGCACCTGCAACATTTCTCTTTTCTTCATCATACGACACACACACCCCCTCCCCCTCCATAGATGGAGGCCGACCTTCCCTCCCATTACCGTAGCCGTCACCACCGCTACCTTGTTACACACTCTCTCTTTCTACTCTTTCGTTCTCCCCACACTATCACCACCACTCTACCACTGACCTCCACCACTATACGACCGCCACAACTACAACCGCCGCCACACCACATTTACCACAACTCCACCACACAACTACCACAACAACAACCATTCACCAAGTTTCTCTCTAAAAATCCTAACTTTTCCTTTTCTCTCTAAAAAATACAAACCTATGGCCATAAACCACAATGCGTGTTGCCACTGATCTACTCCGTGAACACAAAACCGTCACTGGAATCAAACCTATGGTAAACCATACATACTACCAGTTGGCGGGATAATGTTAATGAATGTATCTAGTCTCGTTTAACATACCAAATGTCATTATCAAACGTAAGCATGACATGTAAAATGTCTTTGTAAACCATGTACTAAGTATGGTAAGTAAACATACAAAGTAGAAATGCTTATGAAATCAAGGTGCTAGATATGCTATGTCAACATATGAAGCAAAATGGGTCATTGAAATCAAAGTGCTAGGCATGCTAAGTCAACATGCGAAGCAAAATGCAATGTAAATCAATGTGCTCATATGCTAAGTCAACATATGCCGCAAAATGCAATGTAAATCAATGTGCTCATATGCTAAGTCAACATATGCCGCAAAAGTATCCTTGAAATCAATGTCCTAGCATGCTAAGTCAACATATGTAACACCCCGTGTTTCGAAAGTCAAAGTCAAAGTCAAGATTTAAGTCAAAGGGAGACAAGGTTGCTAATTGCGATCTCTTACTCCTTGCTCAAGTCCTGTTTTGACTTCTTTGACTCGTAGATAGTCTATTTTATGCTTTACGTTAGTTGTATTATGTGGAGCACTTATTTATAATTGAGGTTTATTCGATATTTATCGCATATTTGATCGCTTATCGCTTATCGCAACTGCGCTCTCAACTCGAATTGCGCGTTCTGGATATTGTTTTATGTGTGTGTGACTTATGTGTTACTTGTGCATGTTTACTTATGTTTATGTTGTGGTGATTAATCGAAACGCAATCGAAACTCAATCGCAATCGAATCGCAGACGCTAAACGCAAGTAATTTAGGATGATTGTATGTTAGATATAGTAGTTGGGATTAAAAGTAATTTGAATAGGAAACTCTATCGCATCGCAACGCTCACAATCGAAATCGAAACGACAAAACTCGTCGCACCGAACACTCAAATCAAGTGGCTAATCAACCAAGTGACCAGCCGCTCGATCGAGCTACCACTCGATCGAGCAGCCATTCGATCGGGCTGCAACCCGGTCGACCAGCCCCTCTCCTCCCCCTTTTCTTTTTGGGAAGCCCTATAAATACCCCTGTCAACATCACAACTTACCACTTTTGCACTCTCCTGTCCGACCAGCGCTCCAATCTCACCTTTCTTCGATTTCTCGCGATTCCTGTAAGATCTCAATCTAAATCTTGTACTTTCTTAATCAACACGCACTCCTACACCTTTCTATCTTTTGAATCTTAACTTTTAACCGTGAAATCACTAGATTTGAGGTGTTCTAGGATGATGTCATCATGGTGTTCTTGAGAACTTCATGTTTTGGCTTCAATCCACCAAGAACAACTTAGATCTGAACGATTTCCACATAAACAAACAAAGATCTTGCATAGATCTGAACACATCCATGGTGAAAAGGATTGAAAGATGGTTTTCCAAACTTTCTTTCAACTCTTTTACACTCAATGCCCTCAAAAACGATAGAATCGGACCTTGTTCTGACCTTCTACTCTTTCTTGTGGATGCATTGGTTCAAGATCTGGATTCTATCCACGAGATTACCGATTTCGGGTTAAACATGGAACACCGTCTTGAACAGTTAACTGGTCGGATTTGGGTGATTCTTGTCTGGTCAGGATTACCAAGTATAGACGAGGTATCTATTGCTTAACACGTTATCAAAACATCTCGATAAAACAACAAACTATCAAAAATGACCAAGGAAGAAGACGACCGGGACACCAGAACAGAGTGCCGCCCGATCGGACTGCTGTCCGAACAGATTGACACCCGATCGGGTTGCCACCCGATTGGCTTGCACCTTGGGCCCTAGACTTAACTGTTATTTTCAAACTTTGAAGGATAAACATTGAACGAAGTGCTGCCCGATCGGATTTCCACCCGATCGGACTACCACTCGACCATGTAATGTTCTGACTTCAACACTTAAACAATTTCCAACATGTTCAATACAAACGGATTGCCACCCGATTGGACTACAATTCGATCGAGTGACAAACTGCAGTGAACTTGTTCTCACTAAAGCGCCTAACCAATCGGATTGTCGCCCGATCGAACGACCGTTCGATCGACCGACCTGAAAGGTAGAGATACCTCTATGTTTTCAAAATGCTACAACGAAAACTTGAAAAGACAAGCCATTATACACAAACACATCCTTCCCAAAGGAAGTAACAATCCACTCGAAAGATCACCCGATCGGATGACCATCCGAGCGGATTGTCACCCGAACGACCGACCACCCGATCGGATTGCTGTCCCACCCACTAACGTTTGTATCGTTTTACGCGTCGCTTATCGTTATGCTATCGTTCTGATCAGGCTAACCTTACTCTCTAGCGCTCCCTTCAATCCACCAATCGCTGTGAGTATACTCGATCCCTTTTTGCTTTACGCACTTTTGGGTGTTACATACGTTACTTATTCTAAATCACATCGAACACACTACGCAATATTTTAAACGCTAACCGTTACCGCATGTTATACATGACTCAATGAATGCTTGTTTGTTATGTTTACACATGGAATGTTGTCTACCTGCCTTAGCAACGATAGTACTATTTGTTTGGACTCAGCACCGGTTCACTCAGGGGTTGTTAAGGACAATTTGTTACATGGCTCACAGTGGTGAGTGTGTATTACGAACTGCCTTGGGCAGTCAACCCGCAGTCATTGGTATCGATAGGTTCATGTCGATAACTGACGGGTGGTCCATAGGACAACCCTTAATGGTGTTAAATGACAAGTTAATCCCTCATTTAATCATGTAATTGTCTTGAATTAGATGACTACAGTTGCTTATGTTTCAGGTACATTCGGAGCTTAAAAGTGTGGAAATGAAGCTTCGGAATAGGCGCGGTTGGATTAGAGATTGAAAGATGGAGCATACATGAAGAAAATAATTTATTAGAACTGAAGAATTAAGAAGATAGCATGATAGAGGACGGAATTACGAGAACGGAGGCGAAAACGGTGAAGAAAACGGAGTTGAAACGAAAAAGTTATGCTGAAAACAAAATTTCATGCTGAAGCCTATCGTAACTTACGGTGGTACCGTAATTTACGGTAGACCCCAACATTTTTCGTCCACCGTAAGGCAGTAGAGACCCACCGTAACACTTTTTGGTCCACCGTAACTTACGGTGGTACCGTAATTTACGGTGGAGATGACGGAGAAATGTGTAACTGCCCTATTTTATGATGTTTTATTGTGTCTTTTCAAAGGCAATCATTCCCATTCGGTTACCAGCAGTCTAGGGGCGATTTTTGGGTGTTCTTGAGAGCTTGAAACAATTTCTAAACATCTTGTTAGTGTTTTTGATTCGTATGAACATTAATCGTTGTGTGATGATGGTGTACCAAGTCATGCGTGGCTAAACTTTTGGTTATCATCCTAGATGTAAGGTTTGCTTTTGAAACACTATGTTTGTGCTTGAATTTCTAGAATAACAACTTTGAATGTTTGTTTGAGTTATTATGGTGTTTGAATGTTTGTTTGTAAAGTGTTGATTTTTGTTTGCTTATAATTCTAAACCATACGTTCTTGGTGCTATTGGCAATCGAGATATCATGGGAGGGATTAGGGTTGGATAATTGTCAATTGATCATCAGGTAACAACCTCGCATTTTACAATCCGAGTACTTAGTTCCCTTTCATCACAAATAGATAATCAAACACGAGCCATGTCTTTGTGGTTCTTTCTAGTTAAGCATAAACATTAGTGTGGATTAAAACCTGAAATCTAGGATGGTCGCTTGTTCCTAATCTGTTTACAAACTTAATCTTTGATTTGCAATTTAAGTAGTTAATATAGTTCTTAAAACCAAGACAACCAAATCAGTGAATTTACTTTTCTTGCAATTTAGTTTACTTTAGTTAATTTAGACATACATCGAGAAATCACAAAACTATAACATAACACATTTTCCACATACTCCCTGAGTTCGATACCCACTTACCGCTAGCTATTAGTTGTAATTGGATTTAAATTTGATTGTGACCACGACATCACGTCAAATTTTGGCGCCGTTGCCGGGGAGTAGTGCGCAACGTGTGTTTTTTTTGCTTTTCTTTAGTTTGTTATTTTTCTGGTTTACGCGGGGTGTGTTAGTGTGCAGGTATTTACAGGTGCATGCGTACTAGAAGCTCTCACAAGCTTTCACCATTAGCATTTGATCCAGAAATCGAACGAATTTTGCGAGCAAACAGAATTTTGTTAAGGGAAAATACGATTAGCGGTTCACCAACAACACCAATTACACCAATTACACCACTTACACCACTGAGATACATGGATCCACCACCACCACCACCCACTACGGGTGAACCTGTTCCACCATTTACACCAACATCCACTCAACCTTCACCAAATACCTCCATTCCAACCAATATTACTGAACCCACCATACTTCAAAATGTCACACCCACCAACACCACACAACCCATTACCACCCAAGAAGAACCAACCATTACTTTTTACCCTGCTACTACTATTCCACCACTGTCCCATTTCTTTCTGGGTGCGGGTCAATCATATTCAAACTATACCATAGCACCAAACTCGACCATTGTCCATGCTTCATCGTTTCGACCATCAAACCGGTCGGGTTTTCAGTACTCGACTCTTCCATTTGGGCAATCTTCGGGAATTCAAGGAGATGGTTATGATGAGGGATATGAGGAATTTGAGGGTTATGATGCAGATGGGTATGCGTATGGGGGTGATGGAGACCAAGGAGACTTTGGGTATGTGCAAGGTCAATTTCAAGTAATGCCAAGTGTTGGTGGATTGCCATAACAACATCAACTCATACCACAACACGTTAGGCCAAGGCCACAAGGACCACAATTGCAACGTCCGATACCACTGCAACAAGTTCGTCTACCGAATGTTCAACAATTCCAAAGGCCAATTAAAAACCCACCGATGACACAACAACAATTTCAACAGCCATTGGCACCACAAGGGCATATGCCAAGACCAATGGGTCCGATGCGTCTGATGCGTCCAAGAGTTCGGTTGGGTGTACCAAGGAGGCATCTTAGAGAACATGCAAGAGGTATAGAAACGCATTTCAGGCCAATAATCACTCATAATCCTTCACCGGTAGTCATTCCTCACAATGATCAAGGGAGGACATTTGAAGTGAGGACCAACTCATTGCAAAGCTTGCCAAAATATAAGGGTTTAGCAACAGAAGAGCCTTATTTTCATTTGGAGGCTTACGATTCGATTTGCAACACTCTTGGGAGTCAAGGATTCTTAGCCGATGATATTAAATTGGTACTATTCCAATTTTCTTTGGAAGACAAGGCGAAAAAGTGGTTCTACACATTACCTTCAGCATCTATATATACATGGGGGGAAATGCAACAAACCTTTTTGGATGAATTTTACACCGCTCAAAAGACGAATGATGCTAGGAAAGGGTTGAGAAGTTTTCAACAACAACAAGGTGAGATGTTCCATGAGGCTTTTGAACGTTTTAACATGATGATAAAGAATTGCCCCCATCATGGGATTGAGCTTTGGGAATTGATGAATGCTTTCCATGAGGGGTTAAGTGCCGAAGATGCTCGCGACTTAATGTCTATCACAAATGGCAGTTTTGGTACAAATTATGAGCATGATGATTGGGAATTTTTGGAGCAAATGGCGGTCACATCAAAGAGAAAAGCTCAAGCATCAAGGAGAGCACGACCGATCATTACCCGAACTCAAGTGCATGCGGTTGACGATGGTAATGTACAAACTTCTAATCAAATTTATGATGTTTGTGCTATTTGCAATGAAATAGGTCATGCGGCTGAAAATTGCCAAGGAGGTGATGGGCAATACGACGAGGTTCATGCTGTGCAAGGTCAAGGAGGGGGTGGTAGAAATTACAACAATATGAATTCTAATACTTACCACCCCGGTTTAAGAAATCACCCAAACTTTCGGTATGGGAACCCTTCAAATCAAGTTAACCCGAATTTCCAAGGAAACCAAGGATTTCAAAGGCAATATCAAACGGGTCAAAGCTCTTTGGGAGGAAACGAAGTAATGGAGATGTTGAAAGCGATGAAAGTCGAAATGCAACGAATGAATCAACATGATGAAGTTCGGATGCAAAAGGACGAGGCCCGTGATAAAGCTATTTAAACTTTGACTACTCAAATGGGTCAACTTGCGAGTGAAGTGGCGATTTTGAAGAAAGCAAAAGGCCAGCTACCAAGTGACACGGTGATAAATCCCAAAAACATTAAAAGTGTTAACATCAATGTGGTAAGCACCGTTCCTAGTACCGAATTTAATGAAAAATGTCTAACCTCTTCGAGTCAAATAAATGCAGGTTTGAAAAAGGATGTCGATGGTGAGAATGATAAAGAGCATGGAGCACCAATCGTGCCTATTCGTGTGGGAAAATTAAAAATCCCTCACGCATTGTTGGACTACGGGGCAAGCATGAGTGTGTTACCAGGCGATCTATATGATATGTACGACTTTGGTCCGCTTGAAGATATAGATACCATGGTTAGCTTGGCGGATGAAAGTTGGAGGCGTCCACGGGGAATGGTTAGGAATGTTAAGATTCAGCTGGGAGAGTTTGAATATCTGGTGGATTTTCTAGTTCTAGACTATGTTTCTGCCAAAATGGTAGCACAACAAAGGGTAATTTTTGGTAGACCGTTTCTATACACAGCAAATGCTCAAATTAATTTTAGAGACGGGATTATTACCATGACTGAAAAGAAGCGTAAGTTGTCCTTTGATGTTCAAACTAGAGTGATTAGTTATGAGTCCATTGAGGGGAAGGGTGGTGAGTCTAGTGATTGTATGAAAAATGTGTTTCAAAGAATGAGAAAAAAACACCCATCGGACCGTGAAGAAAAACATATGGGTATAAGCAGGAGTGTATTTGATTACCCACCGAGTCGACACGAGACAGATGCATTTTGCTCAATGGCACAATGTAGTGATGGAAGTGGCAGTAACCGATTCTTTGAGCCACCATAAATGGGATGGCACGGTCTGGCTGAAGACTCGAAACTTAGCGCTGCTCGGGAGGCAACCCGGGGTTTTATATTGATCTTGTGTTTTTATCTTTCTATGTTTCAGGGCCATGGCGACATTCAAGTGTGGGGAAGATGTACGGATATTTGGGTAAAAGTGGTGATAGGAAGTCGGATTATCTACAACATCTGTTGTGGCAAACTTCACCAGGTCAATGTACTCTTTCCTTAGTCTTGTTGTGTTCTTTAGCTTTGAAATATTGGTAGTTAGTTTGTTTGATTTTGTTTAAAAAATATATATATACAAAAAGAAATTTGGGGTTTGAGTTTATAAGCTTTTAGTTGGTGTTTAAGAATTTATGCGATCAAAGTCTCTCAAAACCATACATTGGGATCAATGTATCCCAAGTGTGGGGATGGGGAGAAATTTTGAGATTTTTGAAAATTTTTTAAATCAAGCAAAACATGAAAATTTTGAACACCTTAGTCTAACCCCAGATGATGCACCGGCAGCCCTTGATACCCTTTCATTCTTGGTGAGAGTTGAAGCCACACTTGTACATAAATAAAATTTATCTTTGATGAGAGTGGCAACGGGCGGGGGTGCATTAGAACTTGTGCTTGAATGCGTTTGAGTCCTTAGTTGGACGTGAATGTGAAAAGGATAGGGGCATTTAGGTAGCCTCGTCTTTAGAGTGTGAGTGTGGGATTTGGGGGGTTGGACCTCATTAATTATATATATGAGCTTGGTAGTGAGAGGGGCGGGGGTTTGGACATTTAGTTGCCCAATTTTGTGCCTAAAGCCTATCATTTGTTACCCCTTAGCTAGTTTCCTAAACTTTTACCCAACTTGACCCGGTCTTATAGTGTTAGTAGTGTTTTAGTAGTGTGTAGATATGTTATGATGTTATGTTGAATGTTTGCTTATTGATTAAAAAAAAGGAAAAAGAAAGAAAAGAGATATGAAAAGAAAGAAAAAGAAAAAAAAAGCGAAAAAGCAATGAAAAAGAAAAAAATTGATGTTGAGTTGTCTTGTATATAGAAGTTTAAGTTTGGTGTTTATTTGTTTCATTGTGTAATAAAAGACCGGGTAAAGTCATTCGCTACTACAAATATATTCCATTTCCTACCCGTACACCTAGCCACGTTACAACCTTAAAGCCCATTTGATTTGCATTCATGTTTTGACAATTGTTAGGTGAAGGACCGATTCAGGTACAAGCATATAGTTGTGCAATTACCCGTTTGCCTTTTGTGTGTCTAGCTTATCTTTGCTAGTGCTTACTTGTTACCGAGAGGAGAGATATAGCGAGGGGTGTGTTGTTTGGGTGTTAGGAAAAGGGCTAGTAAAAGGATGATATGTTTATGCTTGATTTATGTTGATCGCTTGTGCATTTGAAAATGGTTTTTGATGGGTTGCTTGGGACAAGCAACGGTTAAGTGTGGGGATGTGACGGGTGGTCCATAGGACAACCCTTAATGGTGTTAAATGACAAGTTAATCCCTCATTTAATCATGTAATTGTCTTGAATTAGATGACTACAGTTGCTTATGTTTCAGGTACATTCGGAGCTTAAAAGTGTGGAAATGAAGCTTCGGAATAGGCACGGTTGGATTAGAGATTGAAAGATGGAACATACATGAAGAAAATAATTTATTTGAACTGAAGAATTAAGAATATAGCATGATAGAGGACGGAATTACGAGAACGGAGGCGAAAACGGTGAAGAAAACGGAGTTGAAACGAAAAAGTTATGCTGAAAACAAAATTTCATGCTGAAGCCTACCGTAACTTACGGTGGTACCGTAATTTACGGTAGACCCTAACATTTTTCGTCCACCGTAAGGCAGTAGAGACCCACCGTAACACTTTTTGGTCCACCGTAACTTACGGTGGTACCGTAATTTACGGTGGAGATGACGGAGAAATGTGTAACTGCCCTATTTTATGATGTTTTATTATGTTTTTTCAAAGGCAATCATTCCCATTCGGTTACCAGCAGTCTAGGGGCGATTTTTGGGTGTTCTTGAGAGCTTGAAACAATTTCTAAACATCTTGTTAGTGTTTTTGATTCGTATGAACATTAATCGTTGTGTGATGATGGTGTACCAAGTCATGCGTTGCTAAACTTTTGGTGATCATCCTAGATGTAAGGTTTGCTTTTGAAACACTATGTTTGTGCTTGAATTTCTAGAATAATAACTTTGAATGTTTGTTTGAGTTATTATGGTGTTTGAATGTTTGTTTGTAAAGTGTTGATTTTTGTTTGCTTATAATTCTAAACCATACGTTCTTGGTGCCGTTGGCAATCGAGATATCATGGGAGGGATTAGGGTTGGATAATTGTCAATTGATCATCGGGTAACAACCTCGCATTTTACAATCCGAGTACTTAGTTCCCTTTCATCACAAATAGATAATCAAACACGAGCCATGTCTATGTGGTTCTTTCTAGTTAAGCATAAACATTAGTGTGGATTAAAACCTGAAATCTAGGATGGTCGCTTGTTCCTAATCTGTTTACAAACTTAATCTTTGATTTGCAATTTAAGTAGTTAATATAGTTCTTAAAACCAAGACAACCAAATCAGTGAATTTACTTTTTTTGCAATTTAGTTTACTTTAGTTAATATAGACATACATCGAGAAATCACAAAACTATAACATAACACATTTTCCACATACTCCCTGAGTTCGATACCCACTTACCGCTAGCTATTAGTTGTAATTGGATTTAAATTTGATTGTGACCACGACATCACGTCAATAACTAACATGCCTCATTTTACACTGTGTACGTGCTGGTTATGCGTAACTATTTCGAAATCTATTATATCTATTAAACTTGTATGCTCACCTTTACACTATGTCTATTGGCCTTTACTTAACATATGTGACAGGTGCTTAGGATGCTTATGTGTTTAGCTTGCTGTGAAATCGAGGCTAGGAAAGGTCTAGAAACAAATAAACAATTGTCTGTATTTTGAAATCTGAGTTGTCGGGACAGAACAATTTGACTAGATCTTGTCTGTAATAATTATGTTATCTTTTATGACATGGTATGGGACATGTTGCTTTAAATAAATGGTAATTATAGTTGTTATGGAAACTTCTGGATAATCTGTTTCGCACAGTGCCGCGCCCTGATGATTCCGCCATCGGTTGGGGTGTGACAGATTGGTATCAGAGCCATAACTATAGGGAATTAGGCAAAACTCGACCTAGTCCGGGTCGATGTCTTAGAAACGACCTAGTCTATAGTTTAAGTACCAACAGACAGACTTGTGCGTACCCTTAGGGGTATTGTACGAGCATGCTTGCTATTCTCGCTTTTCTCGCCTACGCTACACTATTGCTGCACTTTGATTTTCGAAAATGAACGGATGATTAGGTCGAGATTAGGTGTGAAAACCGCGAAATCTCGATTTAATCGCTAGTTCGATCTGTATTTATCTATAAAACATGAGAATTTGCGTTGAATCAGGAGTGGAATCCGTACTTTAACGCGGGTTTTCGTCTCTATTTTTTTTAAAATAGGAACAAAGTCGTTAAGTCAGGGGTGAAACCCGAACCTTGACGACTTATTCCGCCCACTATTTTGTTTTACAAAACTCTCACCAAAGTTTCGACGGACTCCAACAACTTGAAGTCACACCGTAACTGGAAGGATGCGTGCCGTTCGCCCAAATTCGAGGCGAGAGCACAGTCCTGAAGGTTAAAGTGTGTACCAAGAGTCTTGCGAATAGTCGAATCACTTTGGTTAGTCGACGTCTAATAGCCGCAGACAATCCATTTCTCGATTTTTATGTATTTTGATTCTGAGCTCGCTAGTGCCGACTCTGATACTTGTCGATTTTATGTGGATTTTAGGTGTTTTATATGACTTATCTGTTTATGTGTTACGATTTTTGGTGATTTATTTGCTTTTCGCTCTCTGCTTCAATCGACACACATGACTCGCGCTGCACATCTATCTCAAAACGTTAAAAAATCGCTACTTATGGATAATCGCATGCTACGAAACTCACTTATGTTATAGTATACGCTACGCTACTCGATGAATCGCTATTCTCGAATGCTCGCGGGCTTTGAATGATAGGTTTCTGTATTCTGACTGCTTCTTGTGATTACATGCTTCTGTGCCTTACATGCTTATGTGTTTCCATGCTTATGTGCTTCTGTGATTATGTGCCTATGTGACTATGAGGTTAAGTAATTATACGTGTTCCTGAGCTTTAGTAGTATTAGGCTTGAGAGGTGAGATTCGATTATGTTGTGTTGAGTCCTGTGGGGATGTCTGTTGCAGACAATGTCGTCATCTGGATCTCGCGCTACTCAAGCTGCTCGCCGAAAGCAAGCAGATAAACGCCTTGCTGCCATGGTTAGTAAGCAAATGGCAAAGGTAATTCCTCAGATTATGAGTGAACTGTACGAAAACATGAGCAAATCGTCCGAAGAATCCAGGACTGAAACCCCCAAAGCTGCTTTCAGCTTCAAGCAGTTCAAGGCATGTGGACCAAAAGAGTTCACTGGCGAAGAAGGCATTACAGCTTTATTTCAATGGTTCGACTCGATCGAAGTCACCCTGCGTCGGAGTGGATGTCCTGACAATCTTCGCACTCTGAATGCTACCGGCGTCTTCCAGTCCCGCGCTTTAGACTGGTGGACGGCCGAGAGGAACAAACGCGGAAATGATGCAGCCTACGGTCTGTCATGGGATGAGTTGAAGAACGTTATGCTCGAAGAGTTCTGCCCTCCCCATGAGCGCCAAAAGCTGGAGGATGAATTCTGGCACATCAAGTAGAAGGATGGTGACAACGCTGCCCTCACTGCTCGCTTCAAGCAGCTCAGTATCATCTGTCCCGATCAAGTGAAGACTACCAACATGACGATCAAGAAGTACATCCGCGCTCTGCCGGATTGTGTTGCAGATTTTGTGCATGCTTCAAAGCCAGCAACAATCGAAGAAACTTACTTGCTTGCCACTGGAATCAACGACAAGCGAGTAAAGGCTGGTTTTTGGGATAAAGCTTCAAAGAACTTGCACCAAGCCACCGCCGCACCAACCGCTGACACCGCCACCGCATCGCAGTCATCAAAGTCCTCTCGTCGCAAGAGGAAGAACAACAACAGCAACTCCAGCAACAAGAATTGTGCTGTCACAACCACTGCTGCTCCACTCCAAGCCGTACCGGCTCAGCAGCAACCCCAGCACCGATCAGCACCAGCACCAGTTACCTATGCACCGCCTACAAAGCGTGCATATACAGGCCCCCACCCTGCCTGCCCGACATGTACTTATCATCAACCAGTGGGTATCGCCTGCCGATTTTGCGTGCACTGCAATATGTACGGCCACTTCACCGCTAACTGTCGTACTGGTCCCCGCCAAGCACCAACTCAAGCTACTGCTCATCAAGCTCTGCTCCCATCCCCTGAAGGCCAACAAGCGGCTCAGGCACCCGCGGTCAACGCCAGAGTCTGCTTCGCATGTGGTGATCCCAAACACTTCGCGAACGTGTGCCCGAATAGGGTTGTGAAGCACGCCAGAACTTTCAACATCAACGCGCGCCAAGCCCAAGCCAACAACAATGTGGTTAATGGTACGTTTCTCGTAAACGGTATTTATGCTTCGTGTTTGTTTGATACTGGAGCCGATAACTGTTTTGTGTCGTTTGAATTCGAGAAGCTCCTTAATCGTAAGCGCTCCCATCTCCCCTCGACGTTCGATGTCGAAGTCGCCACCGGAAGAACTCTCGCAGTCAATTCTGTTCTTCGTGATTGTACTCTTGAACTCAACAATCACATCCTTCCAATTGACCTTATTCTGATACAACTCGGAAGTTTTGACATCATAATAGGCATGGAGTTTATTCGTGAAAACCATGCTGAAGTTGTGTGCTTCGATAAGATAATTCAATTCGCGCTCGCTAACGGTGATTTATTGTGTGTTTATGGTGAAACACCTTCGAAAGGTCTCAAACTCATGTCATGTGTCCAAGCTAGCAAGTATCTCCGCAAGGAATACAGAGCTTTCTTGGCTAACATTGTAGTAGCGGAGAAGGAAAAGAAAAGGAAGACCGAAGTGAAAGATGTTCCTGTTGTCTATGAATTTCCTCAGGTATTCCCTGATGATCTTCCCGGACTACCACCAAGTCGTGATATCGACTTTCGTATCGACCTTGTAACACCCCGTGTTTTCGAATGTCAAAGTCAAAATCAAAGTCAAAGTCAAAGTCCAAGTTAACTTTGACTTTCTTTGACTATAATTAGTCTGTTTTATGTTTTATTGTATTATGTGGAGTAAGTGTTCTAATCAAGGAAGAATCGAAGTAATCAAATGTTTGATCGACGCGAACCGACTTATGACTGTGAATAGTAGGAAGTAACAATGCGATAAAGTTAATCAAATCATCAATCGAACTCGAATCTCGAACTATGCGAAATTGGTGATATATTACTTGTTTGTGTGCCTTATGTGTTACCTGTGCGTGTTTACTCTATGTTTTGTGTGGTATTCAATCAAAATAATCGAAATGCAAATCGAAACTCAAATCTCAAATCGAATGCAATCGAAATCGAATTACGACAAATGGTAACGTAAGGATAAGGTGAAATATAGATGATTGTATGTTAGATATAGTAGTTGGGACTGAAAGTAATTTGAATAGGAAACTCTATCGTACTCGTATCGTCTTCAATCGAAATCAAAATATCGAAAATCGTCGCACCGAACACTCGAACCCGGCTGTTGATCGATCAGGCTGTCAGCCGATCGAACAGCCCAGCCGATCGGACGGACTGTCCGATCGATCATGCTGTCCGATCGGGATGCCTGGCCGATCGGCCAGCCATTTCCTCTTTTGGAGCCTATAAATAGGGCTGTCATTGTCATTCTTTCCACTTTTGGAAACTCTCTGACTGACCAGCTCGTGCTCCTCACCTTTTCTCAGATTTCTTCCGATTTTGGTAAGTTTTCATCCTAAATCCTGTACTTTCTTGCTCAAAACATGCTCCTACACCTTTCTTTCTTTCAAATCTTGATTTCTAACCGTGAAATCATCAAGATCTAAGCATTCTAGGATGATGTCATCATGGTGTTCTTCTCTTCAAGAACATCATGCTTTGGCCTCAATCCACCATGAATAGCTCGGATCTAACCGATTTCCACATAAACAAGTTAAGATCTATCAAAGATCTAAACATTTACATGAGTGAAGGATTGAAAGAAGGAATTCCGACTTTCTTTCAACTCTTTTACACTCAATGCCTTCAAACCGGTAGGAACGGAGCTTGAGCCTACTCACTAATCATTTCAATGGTTGTGTGATTCAAGATCCGGGTTCTATCTACGAGGTTCACCGACTTCGGGTTAAACGTTAAACCGCAGTTCCGCACCGTTCACCGGCCAGACTTGGGTGATTCCTGTCTGAGCAGGAGAAACAAGTAAGAACGAAAGTTCCCTGGTTAAGCTCGTTGTCAAACTACCTCGATATGACGTCAAATAATCAGAACAACCAAGTGTTAGACGAACAGGCCGACCAGGTCAGGATGTTGGCCGAACGGTTAGGCTGTTCGAACGAACAGCCCAACCGATCGGACATGCCAGCCGATCGACCAGGCCAGCCGATCGGCTAGCATATGGCCCCACACTTAACAATTTCATGAAGTATGGTATTGAACGAGGTACTGTTCGATCAAACAGCCGTTTGTCAACATTACTCCTCGGATCATGAGATACTATGCTTCAACACTTAGTCGATTTTCAATTCGTTTGACGTATTGGAATGCCACCCGATCGGGCATGTTGTTCGATCGAGCATGCTGTTCAATCGAGTGACATCCTGCTGAGGACCACTACTGAAGTTCCTAATCAATGGTTAAGCCGGCCGATCGAACAGACCGTTCGATTGATCGACCTGAAAGGTAAGAACACTTCAGTGTTCTCAAATACTACAACAAAAACTTCAAAATTTCAAACCATCATACACAAACACATCTTACTCAAAGGAAGAAACAATCCACTCGAACAGTCCAGCCGATCGAGCCTACCAGCCGATCGAATAGACTGTCCAAACGGATTATCTAACCGAACGAACAACTCGTCCGATCGAACCTGCTGTTCGATCGACCAGGCTGTTTGACCCCTTATCACGTGTTCCATTTTACACGATACTTATCGTTATGCTATCGAACTATTCAGGCTAACCCTACTCTCAAGCGCTCCCTTCAATCCATCAATCAATCAATCGCTGTGAGTATACTCGATCCCTTTTTGCTTTTAGCACTTTTGGGTGTTACATACGTTACCTATCAAAATCACGATCGAACACACTACTCAATTATTTGAACGCTAACCGTTATGCATGTATTACGTGACTAAATGAATGCTTGTTGATTGTGTTTACACATGAAATGCTGTCTACCTGCCTTAACGACGTAGCACTATAGTTTGGACTCAGCACCCGTTCACACGGGGGTTGTTAAGGACAATTACTTGCATGGATTACGGTGGTAATCATGTATTGCGAACTATCTCGGACAGTCAACCCGCAGTCATTGGTATCGATAGGTCCATGTCGATAATTAACATGCTTCGTTTTCCGCTGTGTACGTGCTGGTTATGCGTAAACTATTTCGAACTCTATTATGCTATTATCAAACTTGTATGCTCTTACATTATATGTATTGACTTTATTTTAACGTATGTGACAGGTGTTTAAGATGTTTGCTTGCTAGGAAAGCGAGGCTAGAATAAAGCTCTAGAGGCCCCCAACAAATAGTTGTCTGTAAGGAAAAAAGGCAACTAGAGCATAGTTGTCTGTAGATCTTGTCAGGCTGGGTCTTTAGGAGCATTTGAACTATATTTGTTTGTCTTATTTAAATCTGAGTTGTCGGAACAGAATATTTGACTGGTTGTTATCTGTAATAATTTGTTTGTTATTTGGGACACGGTATGGGACGTGTTATTTAAACTAAATAGTGATGATAATTGTTGTGGAAACTTCTGGACAATCTGTTTCGCTCAGTGCCATGCCCCGATGATTCTGCCATCGGTTGGGGTGTGACAGATTGGTATCAGAGCCATAACTATAGGGAATTAGGCTAGACACGACCTAGTCCGGGTCGCTGTCTTAGAGACCTAGACTATAGTTAGGAACCAACAGACCAAGCTTATGTGCTAGATCCTGATATTCTTCGCTACCACTACACTCGAAATTTTCAAATAAGGTTAAGCGATTTAGTCGAGATTAGGTGTGAAAGCCGCAAACTCTCGACTAAATTGTTTGATCAATGCTGATTTTATCAATTTATCAATGAATTCCTCATTATTTTCGATAACGAACGAGGAGAATTATGCCAAATCAGGAGTGAAATCCATATTTTGGTGAATAATCTCTTCAAATTTTACTAAAACAAGGAAGAAATTGCTAAGCTAGGGGTGAAACCCAAACCTTGGCAACTTATTCCAACTTTTACTCATCTCACTAAAGCCTCGACGGACTCCAACGACCTGAACTCACGAGTATGACCTAGGGAATACACGTTGAATGCCCAAGAATCGAGGCAGAAACGCGATCCCGAAAGTCGAAAAGTGACGACAAGTCTATTGTGAATAGTCGAATCGCTTTGGGTAATCAATGTCTAGTAGCCGCAGACAATCCATTTCCTCGATTTTATGTGTTTCGATTCTGAGCCCACAACTGCCGACTCTGATAATTCGTCGATTTTTGTCACACCCCGATTTCCACGTGTCTCACCGGTGGGCCCGGTGGGGGATTATCGTGACGTAGTTGGCAACAATATAGTCAAACCACACAATATATGAATGCACAGCGGAAGCATAAAGATAAATATATTTCAACATTAACTGTAATATCAAAGTATCACCATTGTTGAAATAAAATCCACAGGGATTCAATAATAATAACAAAAGTATTATTCAACAGACGAAGGCATCCTTAAGCTTGCGAGACTCTTTTAAGATGCTAAGGAGATATAGCCAGCCAATTACGTTTAGTACCTGCATTTAATCTTTTTGGGAAAATACGCCAGCTTACACTGGTAAATACATTCAACCGACACATTTGAAAAATGTTTACTAAAATTGATTTGAATGCACAAGGCACAAATTCTTTTATAACTTGGGAGAATTATTTAATATTATAATCTTGTGAACGAATTACATGTTCCTTTGCGTTCAGCAGCCCGGATCAAGTCCGGGTTAAAGATCAATAGACACACCACAGCGATCTATTTATGCACTAACGAGTGTACGCCTACACTCCGCGCTTAGGTCGTGGCCATTTCGTAAAATGATGCCAGGGATATCCGGGACATGGTCATTAATCCCCCAAAGGCTTTTAAGTAACAAGACTGTTTAAACGAGCCGATCAAATTTATTCAATTACCCACTCAATCGGTGGAGAATTTGATGCTCGATCAAGCGGTATACTATACACCATAACCCAAGCCCGTATAACGGAAAATAAGTTAAAAGTATTTACCTGAGCAACGTATATATCACAATAAGCAAATTGCAAGTAGCTTTTACTGGTCCTCCTAATCTGGAACGAAGGTTTTATAATAACCTATTAAAATCCTAACGGGTCTTTAATTAAGCTTAAGCTTAGACCGGCTAGTTTCAAAGATACGGTTCGTACGCACGATTAAGCGAAGACCGGATAGAATGTGATTTAGACCCGACAAGTTTGAAGACTTGTTCAATATGGGTTTATTATTCACATTTTGGATTTTGAGATAAAACCGTTAAGGTTTGACCCGTCTCGGCTAATTTATGTAAACTTGTTACATAACCCGAACCGTACGCGTAATAAGCGTGACGGGTATTCATGAGAGCTATAGACAGGTCCCCTAAGTTAATTATGCCTCAAATATGTTGTGACATCAGTAAGATGCCTTTCATTATGCCCGAAACATGTTTAAACACAAACTAGGCCCCGTAGGGGTAGTTTGGTCTTTTAAAAGTTTATAAAAGAGTTTAAGTAACAACCCGAGTTACAGGTCTGATGTATTCAGCAATAATACATAATTTGCTAAGTTATATCAGTAGGTTAAAGCATATATGCGAAATTTATCAAATTTAACCAAACTATGCCCCGTAGGGGTATTTTGGTAATTTCAAATAAGCCGAAAAGCTCAAAACTGGAGTCTGAGTTTATCAACCTTTGCTTACTGTTAAAATATTATAATTTGCTTCTTATATCAGTAGGTATCAACCCGGGTATGTCCAATATAATTTTGTTACATACTTTGCGTTAAAAACGCTTAATAAGGCGATTAAAGGCCATTTCCGGGTTCGATACTTAAATCTGATATTTTTATATCTCCAGAAGGCTTAAAATAATCTATTTATCATATGTGATTAGTAGCAAAAGGTTTGAAGTAACCTGGGTAATTAACATATGGGTAATTAACGGAATCATGCATATTAATTGGATAACTAATGATCCGGGGTGTATAATCACAGAGGGTTATACTAGCATGTAACCTGGTCCAACAAGGCTCTATCGTATTTTTGAAACATACCATAACGGGTCAGAACTGATAGTCAAAGTGAAAGTTGTGACAACTCGTATTTTAAACCCGTCTGTGTAACAAATATGTGAGCATGTGAACTTGACTGATCTATTGAATGTTATGACATTGTGATGTATATGTATGTGAACGTTACTAATTAAGTGATTACGTGAATTATGTGAACTCTATGACTCATGAATGTGCGAATATGAGTATGCCTGAATAACCCGAACGACACAACAATCACACTCGTACAAGCCCTTTGGGCCGCTTTGCTTAAAATCGGACTTCAAGGGCAGCCCATTAAGGGCCGGCCCATTACTTTTCCTCTTGGTCGCGTAACACAACCTTGGGGGTTGTTGTTTTCCCATTTGTTACAAACATATCACACACACACAAAACCCTAGCTAGTTTTCTCTCTCTCTCTCTCGGCTTGCTTAGAACTCGACGGCAGGACCATCATCTCGATCGGATCACACTCTCCTTCTTGTAATCGGTTAGTATGATGTTTATGCTTTCGTGTTAAATGATGTTTTGATTACATGCTTAGATCGAACCGATTAGAATTTGCATGATGATGAACTAGGGCCGATTAGATTAGGTGGTTATGTTTGGTCCTCGAATTGATTGTTATATAATCAGTTTGTAGTTGTGGTTAACTTAGAATCGAATGTTTAGATGTAAAGAAATCGGCTTTTATGATATATAATGATTATGTGATTGACTTGGACATAAATCGGATATATATGAATGCATGATCTACATAAGGATCGATGATCTTGTGGTATTACCGAATGATCAGGTAATCGGCTATAGTATGCATCGGGTTAACTTGAATGTTGGTTTGTCGATGAATTGTTAGATGTGTTCATGCATGATATAATTAGGGTTCTTATGAATTTGTGTTGCAATTGTTATGTTTGATTGATATCATGCTAAGTGATTTGTTGAAAATTATGTTAATTGATCTGGTTACCGAACTGACCAAACTGTTAGCTGAAATCACGGGGTTTAATTGACAAAAATTATGGAAACCAGTTACACGTTCGGTTGCGACTCGGATTGCGAGTCGGAACCCCACTCGAGACCACAAACAGCACAAGCCGCAATCATGGTTGCGAGTCAGATTGCGACTCGTAACCAAACCATGATGAGCCGAGACCACTTGTTGCGACTCGTATTCAGCTGTTACGACTCGAGATCCCCGTTGCGACTCGTAACCCCGTTGCGAGTCGAGACCACCGTTGCACATACACTGTTTTGGGCCTTCACTGTCACGGGTCCAATCATTTGGGCCCAACGATTTGAATTGTGGACTGTTTGCTATTGGACCGGTATACGTTTACTATTTGGGCCGAATGAGAATCTAGGCTGTTATGCTATTGGGCCGGGTATTGTTGGACTTAGACAATTGGATCCTCACATGCTATGTCTTATCTGCTTACGTGCGTACATGTTTGCCATGACTATACGTGATTACTATATACGTGCTATATACGAACCTGACTCGTATAATAACCATGATAGGACGTGGTTGACCCTTTACTTACTACTTATATTCCTTGTGTATCTGCCGAGCAAACCAAGGTGAGTTCACACAGCCAAGGCATGGGATTCCCGGGTTGGGAATTGGGTTGGATATGTTGGTTATGGAATGATTACTCGTACTTACGCATATACCAGACTATAGACCATCGTCCTCAGGTTAGTCAGGACACGTTACGTAAAGCCTACGTAACCCAGTACAATTGCCATATGTCTCCCGGGTCGGGAGGACACGTTACGTAAAGCCTACGTAACCCAATACCATTCACTGGCTTCCAGGTCGGAAGGCCACGCTGCGTAAAGCCTACGTAGCCCCCCACGCGTACCACTGTCCTCGGGGAAGGGCACGTCACGTAAAGCCTACGTGACCCTGTACGTTTTCCTGTTCTCGGTAAAGAAGAACACATGGTCGGAAGTTAGTCTAGTAAGTACCGTTAATGAGAAGCCCTCATTAGCCAGGATAAACATGGGAAGCCCCCACCTTTAGTACACGCTAGTATGGGAAGCCCCCACTAGTTATACTTATGCATTACGTTATGAACTTACTTACTGTGAACTCGCTCAACTAGTTTGTTGATTATTTGCTGCATGCCTTGCAGGACCTTAGGTACTTTATGGAGCTTGCACAGGGAGGAGCAGGTCGTTGTGGGATTTGGGTCATGATCGATATTCAAACTTATGATTATTTTGAGATTACATACTATGCTTCCGCTACTTAAACGATGTTGGTTTTGAAACATCAATCATGTCATGATGATTTACATTATTTACTTTTATATTAAATGCTATGTTTGATATGATTGATGGCTTGATCCTGGTCAGTCACGCTCCCAAGCGGTAATACTCCGCGTGTGGATTTTTGGGGGTGTGACAAAAGTCAAACTATGTGACTTTCGGTTCCGAACCGGGTCATTATAGTAAATTATCGGGTTGAACATGTTTAGACATGTCCTTACACTAATTACCAAGTTATATTAATGATAAAATAGGTTATAAGTGTTCTACATTGTTAATCATGCATAAATCGCATTTTAAACTTTCTGTTGACTTTTTAATTACACGTTTGACCCGACTTTTGACCTAGTTAGTGTGGTGATCTGGGGGAACCCTCTTAAGGGTTTATTACCCACATAAATACCAACTTATAACTACTTTTAATTCGAGATATGACTGAGCCATTGCTGACTAATCTCGAAGTCAAACCGTAATTACGACGGTTTGATTTTTAGCTAAATAACTAAGCTAAACTCAATTTAGAAAGGATTAGAACACTTACTGAAGTCCTAAGCTTGATTAGGGAACACTTGAGAGGAAGTTGATCTCCAGAAGTGGTCCTCAAATGCAGATGAAGGTGTGAGGAACTTGTTGCCACAATGTGGCGTTTTATAGGCAATGAAGATCACTAAGATCATCACAACAAGGCCTACAAGTGCTCCTTGATGATCAACAACTGTCCCTTAGTGCTAGGAGATGATTAGGGGTCGCCCATATCTTTGGAAAATCTTTACATTAATGATTTACCGTTTACTACAGCCAACAGCCAACTTTCTATCGCTGGGCGTCGCTTACGGACCGTATGGCATGGCCCTTGCGGTCCGTAAGCCTATGGCGGAAACATTTTTACCCCTTCACCCCCTTACGGTCCGTAAGGCAGGACCCTTACGGTCCGTAAGCGCTTAACAGAGGCAAAAAAATTAACCTTTCAAGCATTGAATGGTCAACTTGCAATAAATAATTTTTGTGCTTGGAACAAGTCAGTATGAGGCTCTTCTTAACCCATGCTTGGTCAGTATCATAATGCATCATGGGTTTGCACAAGGACGGGCTTATAAATAATTATTTGCATTGCATTATTTTCTTAGGATTTAGATTAGTAACTTGGACATCCTTGGTTAATAGTAATTACCGGATTAAGACATATTAGATGCTTAATAATTATGCTTAGGGTCTTGGGATTTATAATGAAGAAGTCGCTCAGAGGTAAAATTAACATGTCGACATGTTCAAAAATCCTACCGTACATTTTAATTACATCCGGGTTTACAATACTTTTGTCGTATGCGACACGTGTCATTTATTTATTGGACACAAAATTCCGAGGTGTTACATCCTCACCCCCTTAAAATAAATCTCGACCCGAGATTTACTGAAATAAATAAGGGTATTTTTCTTTTATCGTGGATTCAACCTCCCACGTGAATTCGGGACCTCTACGAGCATCCCACTTGACCTTTACTATAGGCACATGCTTCCTTCGAAGCTTCTTTACCTGTCGATCTTCAATCGACAAAGGTTTTTCCACAAATTTTAAGCTCTCATCTATATGCACATCTGTATGTGGTATTATCAGTGATTCATCAGCGAAGCACTTCTTTAGATTGCAGATGTGGAACACATTGTGAATTCCATTGAGCTCTTCTGGCAAATTTAACTTATAGGCAACTGACCCGACACGTTCGATAACCTCGAAAGGTCCTATGTATCTCGGGCTTAGTTTGCCTTTCTTACCGAAACGCATCACCCCCTTCCAGGGTGATACTTTAAGTAACACTTTTTCACCTACTTCGAAGTGAAAATCTTTACGCTTTGGATCTGCGTAACTCTTCTGCCTATCTCGGGCAGCTTTGAGACGGTCTCGAATCTGGGCAATCTTGTCCGTCGTCTCGAAGACTATCTCTGGTCCTGATAATGGACATCTCCAACTTCCGCCCAACAAACAGGCGATCTACACTTTCTACCGTATAATGCCTCGAAAGGCGCAACCTTAATGCTGGTATGGTAGCTATTGTTGTAGGAGAATTCGATTAATGGTAGGTTCTTATCCCAACTACCACCCAAATCGATAGCACATGCATGTAGCATGTCTTCCAACGTCTGAATAGTACGCTCACTCTGACCGTCTGTCTGAGGATGGTAAGCCGTACTAAAATTCAAACGTGTGCCCAAAGATTGCTGGAAACTTTTCCAGAAATGCGACGTGTATCTAGTATCCCAGTCAGAGATAATAGACACAGGTATGCCATGCAAGGCTACAATCTTATCAACGTATATCTGGGCCAATATGTCGGAGCTATAAGTCTCCTTGATGGGTAAGAAATGCGCTGACTTAGTCAGTCTATCAACGATAACCCATATTGTATCATTTCCTTTCCTCGTCTTGGGTAACTTGGTAATAAAATCCATAGTTACACATTCCCACTTCCATTCGGGAAGTTCAGGCTGTTGTAGCAAGCCTGATGGCTTTTGATGCTCAGCTTTGACTTGCGCACAAGTTGTCACACCCTGGCTTTGCGGAAGCGTGGTTAATTTGGTGTGACTTCTTAATACCATAGCTTAATCATAACAAAGCTATATGAAAATAAAACCATACAAGATCATCCATTGATTTAAATTTCAAAATAAAAGTACCACAACATTGTTTTTAAAGTACCGACACATGCAACTGAAATTGCATCCTATTAATATAATGCAATGTTCAGAACTCATAACCACAAACGTAAAGCAAAAGTAGTTTAAGAGCGGTGGCTCGTCCAGGCAAGAACCACGACCCCTAAACTTGGATGACCTTATTTCTTTTACGCAGCGTGAAAACGTATCATACCATGCCAGATCCTTAATTACCTGAAATACATGTAAGTTAGAAAAATCAACAAAAAATTGTTGAGCAAGTTCATGTGTAGTGAGTAAGTAAAAACCTTTGTAAGTATAAAATCCTGGTATGTAGCAAATAAGGAAAAAGAGATCACCAATGGTTTGCAAGGCCATTGATATGTGTGAAGTGCAAGTAGGAAGGCTCAAACCTAGCAGACTTATGCGATGGGTACAAAGTCACCCCGAGGTCCGTTATGCTGGGCCTGGGGCTGGGCTCGCTACACCCAGATAGATCTACCGCTCCTGCCCCTCGGTCCTACCCTGAGGATTAATGACCTCAAGTTTCCGCCTACCCAATTCACATGATCTAAATAATAACCCTCCTTACGCTAACCATACCATATAAGAAATATTCGTAAACATAGTAACATGTATTTCACCCCCGCAGTTTAGAAAACTGAAAACAGTTAAGAGAAAAGGGGGACATGAACTCACAATGGTGCGTCTCTACCAAGTATGACTCCAAGTCAAGCAGCTGAGCAACGACCTACATGTACTAACTCTATTAGACGGACGGCCGTGCCTTAGCCTTATGGTTTACGTTTTAGGAAATAGTTAGACAACTATTTCGTGTTTACATTCTGTGCATATTTGGTAATTATTTTCCTTCCCAAGGATGGGGGATTTAATACATGTGCGTTCGAAATATATTATTAAGTCCCACTTAAAATATATTTTATTTCTAATTCCAAAATATAAATATTTTTCTCAAAAATATTATATTTTTATTTCACATAATTTTCCCAAAATAATACTTTAACAAAAATACGCGTTCATAAATATTTCCGTAAAATGCGTAAATTACGTTTTAATGATCGAGTGGTAATAATAATTACCGGTGTAACTTATATGTTTATCGTGAAAGCGTTTGTATTATTTTGGATTCGTTAACGTTCGATAATATTATTTTCACCCTAAAAATAATATTTAAGTATCTTCAGAAATAATTAACAAGTAACGTTGTGAAAAATATATTTACTAAATATATATTTATCACGTTTTATTTTGTGAAAATCCCACCTCCGATATTTGTAAATAAAGTCGTGGCGAAACTTACATTTTGAAAACATGTCGAAAAGTATTTCTAACACTTATAGTGAAAATAATTCTAAGTGTTAGGTTTTTGGAAAAATTTCGCCAGAGTTTCCTCTGTAACTGGAGGTGGCCACGCTTTCAAGCGTATCATTTTCTTTTTATAAATCAAATCAACCATTTTTCTTATTCAATCAAAACAATATTCAACGCATCAACTAGTCCATAAACATGTAAATTGCAAAAATCACATGAACTTGTAGTTTTCTAAAATTATGGTGTAAATCCCATCACTTTTAGCGGATCTTTATATAAAGCAATCCGATCTCGTAAAAACCTTGTTTTTAAAGAAATCCCGTCTTTACATCTTCTTGTAAATTTTACAAAAATAGTTATTTTGTCGAAACTTTGTGCTACACAAGTGTTTACACACTTGTGTGTTCTAAAAATCATTCTTGTTAGTGTAAGATCCGTTCTTAGAAAACATGATTTCTTTGATACTTGGTTCTTTGAAAATACCACTTGTAGATTCGTAGATCTACTAGTTTTAAACACTATTTCACAAGTAAAATCGCTTTTACACAAGTTCATGATTCGTGTGTGGTAGAGTTTCATCCTTTAACCCTTGTTACTTCCAAAACAACCTTATGTCATGATCCATGATCATGACCAACCTGGGTTAAATGATGATCCGAGCTACCACAACATAGATCGGGTCCAAATAATCACGCAAATCAATTACTACAAGATTTACACAACATATAAGCTTTTAACCATCTTTACTTGCATTTTTAGTAAACTTTAATGTATCAACTTGTAAGATTACGAGTTTTAACCGTTACATATCGTATTAACCATCTTAAAATAGTTCGAGAAGGTGATTTAAGCAACTTACTACTAGCTCGAGGCTAGGGAAGAATCTAGGCGCAAAATGAGAGGATAAAAGCAATAGAGTGAGGTCCTTTGAGCTCCGAATGCACCAAGCCTCCTTATATGGGATCCTTGACACTTGTGTGAGCTTGGAATGTGAAGATCAAAATCGAAAATATGATGGGTGTGGGGGGATGTCTTCGGCCGAGAGCTCCAAGAGGGAGAGAGGGAGTGTTCTTGTGTGAAGAAATGTGAAAGATTATGATGTGCCATCTTTGTTACTTATAGACAAATTTCAAGTCCATTAACCCTTGGATTTTATGCCCCTTAGATACTAAACACATGTAATTAAATAATGTCTTAGAGGACAAGGTATGTCCCCCTTGTTGGGGACGGTTTAGTGAGGGGGGGGGGGTCTAGTTCATTTCTAACCAATAGTTAGTTAATTGTTAGGTTAGATTAGTTAAGTTTAGGGATTAACCCGGTTAGTAGTGTGTTGTGCTTTATGGCAGATGTTAGGGTATTCAGGGACCCTAGCTGGCTCAGAAAAAGACAAATAATGTTATTAACAATATTTTCATGTTCCGGGTAAAGTCCGGTTGTTCGGTTGGATAGTAATTCGTTAAAGCGCTTAACAAAGCTTTAGGATGTCGTTAATACCATTTTTAGTGACACAACTTATTCCCGACACTTTGGAAAGTGTCTAGTAATATTTTTCTCATGTCTTGGCACTTTATTAGTTAGCTAAAAGCTGGATTGTTTATTAAAGTGCTGAGTTTTGTGCATAGTGTACGTTTTAGGCACATCCAGTCATTGTAACTTATTCCTAGAGACGCAGTTCTACAATCCCTTGTATCCCTACACTCTCTATTAGTGTAGCAACTATCTCTGGCTCATACAGGCCTTAGAGGCTATACCTGCCTGGTGCTAGTTATGACAGCACGTTCAATAGGTTATCCGTTCATTGTGCTACTGTGCTTTTGGTGCATCAAGGTTGTCACTAGGGTGCTGTATGCAAAACATGGAATGACAGCAAGTAAAGTAGGATGCCAGTAAGTACATGTATCAGCATTCAAGTAGCAGTCTATCCATAAATTCAAGTAAGCTCAGTAATTAAGCAGTAATCAAATATTAATTAAGTCGTACTGATACCTGCTTTGGTGAGGGTTGTCACACAAGTCAAGCATTTGGCTACATACGCGGCTACAGACTTTTTCAAGCCTATCCACCAATAATTTGCCTTTAGATCCTGATACATCTTATCAGCTCCCGGGTGAACAGAATATTAGGAACTATTGGCTTCCTGGAGGATAACATCTCGTAGTCCTCCATAAATTGGAACCCATATTCGTCCATTTAATCGTAAAATTCCGTCCTTGCTAAGAGTTAACTGCTCCTCGGTTACTCCCAGCTTTTCTTTAGGATAGTTAGCTTCCAACACAGCTTCCCTCTGTGCAGCTAACACCCTTTCAATCAAATTATTCTTCACTTCAATGCTCTTGGCATTGATTCGGATGGGTTTCACCCTTTCCATTCTACTTAGGGCCTCAGCGACTACATTCGCCTTGCCGGGATGATATCTGATTTCACAATCATAATCATTTAAAGTCTCCATCCAACGGCGTTGCCTCATGTTTAGTTCCTTCTGATTAAACAGATGTTGAAGGCTCTTGTGATCAGAATAGATCACAAACTTGATACCATACAGATAATGCCTCCACAGCTTTAGTGCGAACACAACGGCACCCAACTCCAAGTCATGGGTGGTGTAATTCTTCTCGTGCACCTTTAACTGTCTCGAAGCATAGGCAATAACCTTGCCTTTCTGCATGAGCACACATCCCATGCCAGTGTGTGATGCGTCGCAGTAAACTACGAACTCTTCGGTACCTTCAGGTAGTGTCAGCACAGGAGCGTTGCTCAACTTTTGCTTCAGAATATCAAAGGACTCTTGCTGCTTAGGACCCCAAACGAACTTTACTTTCTTCTTGGTCAAAGAAGTTAAGGGCGCAGCAATCCTTGAAAAATTTTCAATGAAACGCCTATAATATCCTGCTAACCCTAGGAAACTACGAATCTCTGTAGGCGTCTTTGGCTCTTGCCAATTCATGACAGCTTCTACTTTAGCGGGATCCACTTGGATACCACGCTCGCTGACAACATGTCCTAGAAATTGGACTTCTCGAAGCCAGAATTCGCACTTAGAGAATTTGGCATAGAGTTTCTCCTTATGCAGGAGTTTGAGAATACAACAAAGGTGTTTCTCATGGTCAGCTTGGTTCTTAGAGTAGATAAGAATATCATCGATGAAAACGATGACGCATTTGTCTAAGTATGGCTTGCAAACGCGATTCATGAGACCCATGAACGCAGCCGGTGCATTAGTGAGCCCAAAAGGCATCACTAGGAACTCGTAGTGACCGTAACGAGTCCTAAATGCGGTTTATGTACGTCTTCATCTCTGACTTTCAGTTGATGGTAGCCTGACCTTAAGTCAATCTTCGAGAAATAACCTGCCCCTTGTAACTGATCGAACAAATCGTCGATCCTCGGCAAGGGATATCTATTCTTTATCGTGACCTTATTAAGCTCGCGATAATCGATGCACAGACGCATCGATCCGTCCTTCTTCTTGACAAACAGAACAGGTGCTCCCCAGGGAGACGAACTAGGTTTGATGAAACCTTTAGCTAGCAGTTCATCCAGCTGGGTCCTCAACTCCTTCATTTCAGTTGGTGCTAGCCTGTAAGGTGCTCTAGCAATAGGTGCTGCTCCAGGGATGATATCAATCCTGAATTCCACTTGCCTATCTGGTGGCAGACCAGGTAGATCTTCAGGGAAAACTTCTGGGTATTCCGAAATGACGGGAATGTCTTCTATCTTCGGTTTAGGCTCTTCAATAATCACCTGTTCCATGTAGATGACACAACCCTTCTTTAGACATTTTGAAGTCTTGAGCATAGTCACTTGCTCAGGCAATCCATACTGGGTATCTCCCCGAATGGTAAGCGATTCACCAGACGGAGTTCTTATCACCACTTGCTTCCTGTTGCAGACGATTTGGGCCTGGTTGTGAGATAACCAGTCCATACCCAATACTAGGTCAAAACCGGCCAATTTAAAGGGAAGTAGAGATAGAGGAAAAGAGTGGTTCTTAATGGATATCACACATCCATCTAACACAGTGGAGACGGTTTCTATGGTGCCATCTGCAGCTCTACCTCGTAGTTCACATTTAAGGTTTTGACAGGCATATTTTGCAATTTGCAAAATTTATGATCTACGAAAGACTTATCAGCGCCCGAATCAAAAAGTACTCTTGCAAAGATATCATTTACGAGAAAAGTACCTGTGATCACGTTATCATCTAGCACTGCTTCTTTCGCCTCCATCCTGAAGACTCTTGCATTGGTCTTCTTGGCTTCTTCAGGCTTCTTGGCATATTTAGGGCAGTTGCTTTTAATGTGCCCTTTCTCGTTGCAGCCGTAGCAGGTTGCATCCTTTATCTTTTTGCAATCCACGGTCTTGTGGTCCTTGGACTTGCATAACCCGCAAGCATACGACTTCGACTGAGTCTGCGAGTTTGATTCGAGTCTACACTTTCCAAAGTGATGTCTCTTGCAATTCTTGCACTTGGGCTTCTCACCAGACTGTTGCCCATCCTTCCTTGACTCCGACCCTCTCTTGCTATCACCGTTTCCACGGTGCTTCTTGCCCGACCTCCGTGAAGTATCATCTTCATGCTTTCTCTTCTCAGCTTCTTTGTTCCTCAGCGATCTTTGTCGGACCGCATCCAGAGTGAGGGACAAAGAAATGTCAGCTACAGATCTAAAGGTCGCTGGCCGAGAGGCCTTTACACTTGCCTTTATTTCGGGGGCTAAACCACCGATAAAACGAGCGATTCTCTTTGGCTCCGGGGTTACCAGATACGGAACCAACCGGGACATCGTGTTGAAGCTTGTGAGGTAAGCTTGACAGTCAAGGTTCGTCATAACCAACGATAGAAAGTCGGTCTCAATCTTTTCAACCTCATGTTGAGGGCAGTAATTCTCCTTGATGAGAGAAATGAATTCCTCCCATGTCATGCTGTATAGAACAGCCTTTCCCGAGGCCTGAACCAAAGACCTCCACCAAGCCAGGGCCTCGCCCTTGAATGATTGTGAAACAAACTTTACCACATCTTTCTCCGCGCAACCACTAATGTCCACCACGGTGTCCATCTCGTCTAGCCACGTCATGCAATCAACCGCGCCCTTCTCCCCAGTGAAGTCTCGGGGTTTGCATGATACGAAATACTTGTAGGTGCAGCCTCTGGCGCGAGATGCATCAGTATACACCTTTTCTGGACGGACACTGTTTTCATTGGATGAGTGATTATCATCGTCCTTTTTCGGCTTGGACGGTGGTTTGCTGTGAGATTTTGAGTGGGTTTTCGGCTTTGAGTGTGGTTTAGATATGGTTCTACTCCGGGATTCAGTATATTCTTCGTATTGTCGATCCAGGGCTGCCTTAACAGCATTGTCGACAAGAGCTTTTAATTCAGCACCCGTCAAATGAACCTGGGCGTTATCGTATTCGTCTTCTTTCGAATGACTATTCTCCCCACTTGGATCAGCCATGGTAACTTGAATCTGCTACAGAAGATAACGAAAAATTTTATTTAGGAGTTTATTATGGAATTGTCTTTTATGGCATTTCATTAACCATGGTAAACAGAGACCATATCTGGTTAATTTGTTACTCACTTTTATTTAGGATTTGAACATAACCTATCCTAATTACAAACAATATTGTTAGTGGCATAAAAGCCTAGTCACGAGGACGTTTTTATAATATTAGCCGGGATTACAGAGAATCAAGGCATGAAGGTTTGAACCTTAGTCCTTTTACCTTTTTGTGACAGGGAGTCATAGACTACCACTGCCTTTTGTCTTATATGACAATAATTATGGCCCGTAGGCACTACACCACAAATGGATGTTTAATAAGTTTGGCCCGTAGGCACTACATCGCTAATGGATGTTTAATAAATGATCATCTTTATTGATGATTTAACCCATGATTTATAAATCATTAATTTGGGCTTTGGAATCCTTAGAAGGATTCTTATACAAATGACGCGTGCGATTTTAACGAATCACATCTGCCATGAACGTTAACATGATTACAAAGGTTAACAGGGAATCTGAATCTTTTAATTGTCTTACCATCTTGGCCGGATCTTATAAAGACACCTGGCTAGGTTTCACTCTTCAGATACTTTACTCAGGCAGATTTAAATTTAAAAGGAATGATTTTTGATTTATTTCATATATAATAACAAAATTGAAATTCATAACATAACATTCCTTAAATTTCAGATATGATTACACGCTGCCCTAAACAGGACTTTTTAAATAAATAAATACCTACGCAGAGGTTTATAGAAAAACAAGTCCACGCAGGGACCAATACAAGATAGATGTCCGCGCAGGGACTAAAAGATAAGTCCACGTAGGGACTGAAATACGACAAATGTCCACGCAGGGACTAAATTGTAAATACAACAATACATAAGGAGACTAATGATCTCGTTTCTTCCTCCCTTTTAGTAGGTTTGCTAGGCCCTTGAGAAATCCACGATTACTCTTTCGTTCCTGTTCGAAGTCTCGTTCCACTTGGTTTAAACGGTGGAGTATCTCTTCTTGCTCCGGTGGAGAAAAACGTGGCTGCTGTGACGGTTGCTGAACCGGAGGTCTAGGAGGTATTGGATACCCATGAGCTGAGTAATCTGGTCTCCAAGAGGTTCCATGGAGGGCATTGTAATTAGCCGCTACCGTATATGGATCAGCATCATAGTTATAATTATAGTGCGTGTGAGTCGGCTGCTCAAACGGATTGTACGCGGTGGAAGCACCGTACGCTGGTATCGGATTGTCATATCCGAAAGGTGGCGGAGGTGGTGCCACTGGTTTAGAATTCACCTCTGCAGGGTGACCAGAAGGTTCCCCTAATTGTGGTTCTTCTTCAGGCACTGACGGAAAGTGACTCGCACTCGAGTGGCGAGGGGTGCTGAAATGGAATTCCCCTCCTCGGGTGGACATCCGTGCGCCTGATCTTCTACGCCTTGGCGGATCTGGAATTACTGGTTGAACCGGTGGCGGTGGCGGTGGCGTAACTGCCACAAACCGCGAATCCTCAGAAGGATCCTGTTGCTGCTGTTGGTCGTGAGGCAAGAAATGATGTGAAGGTGTAAAGTACCAATTACATTGGTCAAACCTCTCCTGGTAGCTTTCGGGACCTTGACAGGGTGTTCCATGGAAGGATGACCCATCAGAGATCTCGATTGGGTGATTGGGAGTACCCCTTGCAGGCTCGACGGGATCTGTATCCTCGTCCATGTCCACGGCATTATCTTCAGAGAAGTGATCCTCTGGTGCTAAAGGGTTATACCCTATTGGCTCTTGGACATAATCAGCCGGGTTAAACTGTCCTACGAAGAAAGGTGAAGGATCGCCATAAGAACGGTGCGAAGCAGATTGCTGGAGAGGTATAAAGGATGGTTGAGGGTTATTGGGATTGTTTTCCGAATCTGGTCCAAATGAATGACGGTATGAGGGTGTTGAGCTATGCGAGGTAGAATGTCTCGCAGGTTCAAAGAGGTTTCTTCTTCGTCTCTGTGGTTCTTCACTCCTTGTACTGGAAGGAGCAAGCATGTTCGAAGGTCCAGCCTCGTGATCATTGTGAGTAATGATCGTCCCTTTTCCTCTTCCTCCTCTTCCTCGTCTGATTGCAGGTGGCATATTTCCTGCTTTCAAAACTTTAAATATTAATAAACAATAAAAAGAAAATTGGAATAACAATTCGAATTTGTCCTATGTTCTTGTCTAGACTCAAGTATGTGCAATTGTGTAACTGAGATTAAACACAAAGGCTAGTGTTTAATTCACTCAGTGTTGGCTCTGATACCAACCTGTCACACCCCGATTTCCACGTGTCTCACCGGTGGGCCCGGTGGGGGATTATCGTGACGTAGTTGGCAACAATATAGTCAAACCACACAATATATGAATGCACAGCGGAAGCATAAAGATAAATATATTTCAACATTAACTGTAATATCAATGTATCACCATTGTTGAAATAAAATCCACAGGGGATCAATAATAATAACAAAAGTATTATTCAACAGACGAAGGCATCCTTAAGCTTGCGAGACTCTTTTAAGATGCTAAGGAGATATAGCCAGCCAATTACGTTTAGTACCTGCATTTAATCTTTTTGGGAAAATACGTCAGTTTACACTGGTAAATACATTCAACCGACACTTTTGAAAAATGTTTACTAAAATTGATTTGAATGCACAAGGCACAAATTCTTTTATAACTTGGGAGAATTATTTAATATTATAATCTTGTCAACGAGTTACATGTTCCTTTGCGTTCAGCAGCCCGGATCAAGTCCGGGTTAAAGATCAATAGACACACCACAGCGATCTATTTATGCACTGACGAGTGTACGCCTACACTCCGCGCTTAGGTCGTGGCCATTTCGTAAAATGATGCCAGGGATATCCGGGACATGGTCATTAATCCCCCAAAGGCTTTTAAGTAACAAGACTGTTTAAACGAGCTGATCAAATTTATTCAATTACCCACTCAATCGGTGGAGAATTTGATGCTCGATCAAGCGGTATACTATACACCATAACCCAAGCCCGTATAACGGAAAATAAGTTAAAAGTATTTACCTGAGCAAAGTATATATCACAATAAGCAAATTGCAAGTAGCTTTTACTGGTCCTCCTAATCTGGAACGAAGGTTTTATAATAACCTATTAGAATCCTAACGGGTCTTTAATTAAGCTTAAGCTTAGACCGGCTAGTTTCAAAGATACGGTTCGTACGCACTGTGACAACTCGAGTTTCTGATTTTCACTTTCGCATTAAATGCGCGTTGACTTTGACTGTATAGTTGTTTGGATTGTGGACTTGGAATTGTACGCGTGGTGTTTTAATGAATCGTATTGTCGTTTTGCCTATATGTGATTACTTGCTGTGGTAGAAAATAATATTAGAATTATTATTTAAACACTTAGTCTAGATCACGAAACATGACATACAGTTCGAAGGATCTCGAAAGATAACCTTCGATTCGAAGGATCAACGTTCGGTTCGAAGGACCACGAAACATATCCTTCGACCAAGGATTCTATCCTTCGACATCTTTCGGCCCAGTCTTTCTAATGGGCTTGGCCCATTCCTGTGAAACGATTTATTAACGTGAATGCATGTAAGTCGACAGTTAGTTCCAAAAAAACCCTAGTTCCCTTGTGTGTGTGTGACGGCATAGCAGACCCATTCCCTGTTCGAAGGATTTCATTCCGTAATCCAGATTTCCGGTTAGTGTGTGATGTTGTTTATGATGCTTTGATTTCATGATTAACCAATTGTCTTGCAATATGTTGCTTGTATGTTGTTATGAATCGGATAAGGTAGGTTTAGCAAATATAATTGGATAGAATTGTAATGATTGTTAAGATGTTGTTGTTGATCGGCTAGCAAATCGGCCAAACCTGTTTGATTGATCGGCCGGATTGTTTGTATGATGTTAACCTGTTTAATCGATTATGTATGTGATGCATTCCGAACGGTTCAGTTAGTATGATTGGTTGTCTATACTTGAGGTTTTGATGTTGTTTTAATAGAATCGCATGATAGCGATTTAGGGCCGGTTCGATCGTGTTATTATTGTTCATGTGGTTAAATTAGGGTTCATGAGATTTAATATGAAACTCCCTGTTTGATCGATTCTAAAGTAACTGAATACTTGAATTTGTGTTAATTGATAATCGGATAAACTTGGAAACTTGGTGTAAACGTAACTGTTATTTGTCGAAAGATACATGTCCTTCGAAACATAGTAGTGTTGACCGAAGGATAGCTTTGACCGAAAGATAGTGTGTTGACCGAAACATAATCTGTGTGTCGAAGGATAACTATGTCGAAACATAGCTGATGTGTCGAAAGATAACCATGAATCGTAAGATGATAACTGTGTATCGAAAGACGTGTCGAAACATAATTGTGATAGTTGTGATAATTGTTAGACCGAAGGATGAGCAATGTATCGAAGGATGGGTAATGTGAATCGAATGATAGTTGATGATTTAATGTGAATTAATACGTGTTGTGCCGATATGCAAACTGACTGTTATGTGAACATTAAATTGCATGCGTATCCTTTGTGAACATGAACTGATTTGTTATACGTGCATACCATAGGACGTGATTAATTACTTGTGAGTGCATAACCTAGCATACCGAGCAAACCAAGGTGAGTTCACACTCTTACCAAGGCATGGGATTCCCGGGGTGTTGGGAATGGGATTGAAAGGATAAGTTTGAATAGATATGCTACTGACACTATGACTGGACTACCACATTACTATCCTCGGATGTGAAGGATACTTATACTGATCGCTATCCTCGGATGTGAAGGATACCTATACTGATCACTATCCTCGGTTGTGAAGGATACATACACTGATCACTATCCTCGGATGTGCAGGATACTTTACTTATATTGATCACTATCCTCGGTTGTGAAGGATACCTATAGTTACGAGTAGTCTAGTGGTTATACAACGTGGAACACCACCACCAATAGAACATACAATCGGCCCAGTAGAGCCACCTGTTACAAACGAACTTACTATTACGCATTTACTTTCTGTGAACTCGCTCAACTAGTTTGTTGATCATTCTGTTACATGCCTTGCAGATCGTTGGGTACTTGGAGCTTGCACACGGAGGAGCTGGTCGTTGTGGGGCTTGGATCTTGATCATCTTGTTAAACACTTTTGATATTTGATACTTATTTGCTATGGGTTTTACAATAATACGCTTCCGCTAAACAATGACAACTTACTTATGTTTTGGAAACACCTTTCATATGGAATTGGTTTGGTTTATATTGCATTTACTTTTACTTTATACAATGTTCTGTATGATTGGTGGCTTGATCCTGGTCAGTCACGCTCCCAAGCGGTGATACTCCGCAGGTGGATTTTGGGGGTGTGACAGATTGGTATCAGAGCCATTGGTTATAGAGAACTTGGTTTTAATATGGAAAAACGTTTTTATTAAAACCAGACTATAACCGGAACAGTGCTCTCAACGATCCACAACGACGCTTCGCTCCACGTGCAAGACTCAACTTCCTAGGTGATAAGGTTTATGTTTATTGCCTACATGCTAGAATTTGCATAGAACTTTGCTCGTAGTATGCTTACATTACCTTGCTCACAACTTGTCATTGCATGAGAATACTTATGTGCTTACACTCTTCTGTCATCGCACTATTCGCGAACCTTTCTCACTTATGTTGCCTTTGATGTGAAGATCAATGGCCGCACGAATTACCATGACTCAAGCCCAGCTAGAGGCTCTTGTTGCTGCGGCAGTTGCAGCCGCCCAAGCAGGTAGTATACCCTGCAGTATAGACACTAGGATCTTTAGATCCTACATTAATTCTCGTACTTAACTTTGCCCTATTCGTACACAATAGGTCAACCCGCTCAGCAACAACCTGGGTGCACCTTCAAGAATTTCATGGAATGTCGTCCTAGCTCGTTCAGTGGCACGGAGGGAGCAGTTGGACTCCTCCACTGGTTTGAAAAGCTCGAGTCGGTTTTCGAAATGTGTGAATGCCCTGAGGCTCGCAGGGTGAAGTTCGCCACTGGCACACTTGAAGGGATTGCGCTCACTTGGTGGAACGCACAAGTGCAGATCTTAGGGTTGGCAGCTGCTAACGCCACACCCTGGAATGATTTCAAAGAACTGATCAAGAGGGAATACTGCACTAGAGAAGACATTCACAAGTTGGAGGACGAGTTGTATAACTTGAAAATGGTTGGGTCGGAAATCGAAGCTTACACCAAGAGATCAAATGAGTTGGCTGTGTTATGTCCAACTATGGTGGACCCCCCATACAAGCGTATTGAGTTGTATCTCAAAGGTTTGGCACCAGAAATACAGAGCCACGTTACCTCGGCTAACCTCAACAACATCCAGGAAATCCAGCGTCTCGCTCATCGCATCACCGATCAGGCAGTGGATCAGAACAAACTGCCAAAGCGTATCAGTGCTACTGCTACCGCTACTGCTTCTACTACACTTGCTACTCCCAGTGAAAGTAAGAGAAAATGGGATGGGGATTCTAGCAAGGGGTCAGCTTCAGTACAGTCACAAGCTCAGCAACGAAAGACAGACAGTTACCAGAGTCCCAGTCAGCACTCCTCAGGCAGCCACAGACAGGGAGGGTATCGAGGAAACCTTCCAAAGTGTAACACCTGCAACAAACATCACAGTGGCCAGTGTAATAAGGTTCGTTGTCAAAGATGCCTCAAGATGGGTCATGAGGCCAAAGATTGTAGAAGCGCTCGACCTGCAAACCAGAATCAGCAGCAACCTCAAGCACAGCAGAATCAGCAGCAGGGTAACAAAGGGTGCTTTCATTGCGGTGCAGAGGGTCACTTCAAAAGGCATTGCCCTCAGTTGAACAGGAATCAGAACAACAACAATCACAACAATCAGGGCAACGGGAACAATAACAACAATAACGGGGGAAACAACAACAACAATGGCAACGAAGCTCGGGGTCGTGCTTTTGTGCTAGGTCGGGGTGACGCAGTGAATGATCCCAACGTGGTTATGGGTAAGTTTCTTCTCGACGATATTTATGTTACTGTCTTATTTGATTCGGGTGCTGATGCAAGCTATATGTCATTGAAAATGAGTAAATTATTAAAACGTACACCAACACCCCTAGACACCAAACACGTCGTAGAACTAGCCAATGGTAAAAGTGTAGAGGCCGCTCAGGTAGTCAAGGGTTGTAGTATTGTTCTAGCGGGTCAGACTTTCTCGATTGATCTCATACCCATAGTTTTGGGTAGTTTCGACGTCGTCATCGGTATGGATTGGTTATCCCAACATCATGCGGAGATCTTATGCAAAGAAAAAGTTATTCGTATTCCTCGCTCCAGTCAGGAACCTCTCGAAGTACAAGGTGACAAGAGTGGTGCTGTGGTTGGCATCATCTCTTACTTAAAGGCGCAGAAATGTTTACGAAAGGGACATACTGCCATTCTGGCACTTGTCACTGACGCATCAGCAAAGGAAAAGAAGCTGGAGGATATACCAGTTGTGCGTGATTTTCCTCAAGTGTTTCCTGAAGATTTACCTGGTTTACCTCCTCATCGTCAAGTCGAGTTTCAGATTGAGTTAGCTCCTGGAGCAGCACCAATAGCCCGCGCACCGTATCGTTTAGCTCCAACCGAACTGGAAGAACTGTCGAAGCAGCTACAAGAGCTCTTGGAAAAGGGCTTTATTCGTCCAAGCTCTTCGCCTTGGGGAGCTCCAGTGTTATTTGTGAAGAAGAAAGACGGTACGTTCAGGATGTGCATCGACTACCGTGAACTCAATAAGGTGACGGTGAAGAACCGTTATCCTCTTCCGCGCATAGACGACCTATTCGACCAGTTGCAAGGGTCGTGTTACTATTCCAAGATTGATTTAAGGTCAGGGTATCATCAGCTGAGAGTCCGGGATGAGGACGTCTCCAAAACCGCTTTCAGAACTCGTTACGGACATTACGAGTTTCTTGTCATGCCATTCGGGCTTACGAACGCGCCTGCAGTCTTCATGGATCTTATGAACAGGGTGTGCAAACCTTATCTTGATAAGTTTGTTATCGTTTTCATCGACGACATTTTGATTTACTCCAAGAGTCAGGAGGAGCACGAGCAACACTTACGTCTTATCTTGGAACTTCTTCGGAAGGAACAGCTGTACGCAAAATTTTCAAAATGCGACTTCTGGCTTCGTGAAGTCCATTTCTTAGGCCATGTGGTGAACAAGGATGGGATTCATGTCGATCCATCCAAGGTTGATTCGATCAGAAACTGGCCAGCACCACGTACACCGACAGAAATACGCCAATTCTTGGGTTTGGCGGGTTACTACAGGCGATTTATTAAAGACTTCTCCAAGATCGCGCAACCACTTACTATGTTAACACAGAAAGGTGTTGTTTACAGATGGGGTAATACGCAAGAGACCGCTTTTCAGTACTTAAAGGATAGGCTCTGCAGCGCACCTATTCTCTCATTGCCAGAGGGCACGGATGACTTCGTGGTTTATTGTGACGCATCGATACAGGGGCTTGGTTGTGTATTGATGCAGCGGGATAAAGTTATTGCCTACGCTTCGCGGCAACTCAAGGTTCATGAACGAAACTACACGACGCACGATCTAGAGCTGGGAGCTGTTGTTTTCGCGCTTAAGATATGGCGACACTACCTGTACGGTACCAGGTGCACGATTTACACCGATCACAGGAGTCTCGAGCATATTCTTAAGCAAAAGGATTTGAATATGCGTCAACGAAGATGGGTTGAACTTCTGAACGACTATGAATGCGCCATCAAGTATCATCCAGGCAAGGCCAATGTTGTGGCTGATGCCCTCAGTCGGAAAGACACTCTACCGAAGCGCGTGCGAGCGCTACAGCTTACCATTCAGTCCAGTCTTCCGGCACAAATACGAGCTGCTCAGATTGAAGCACTAAAACCCGAAAACGTCAAGGCTGAAGCCTTACGTGGTTCAAGGCAACAGATGGAACAAAAGGAAGACGGCGCTTACTATGTAACGGGGCGTATTTGGGTCCCACTTTATGGCGGTCTACGCGAACTTGTGATGGATGAAGCGCACAAGTCTCGCTACTCGGTACATCCAGGGGCAGATAAAATGTACCACGATATCAAAACAACATACTGGTGGCCAAGTATGAAAGCCCACATCGCTACCTATGTTGGCAAGTGTTTGACCTGTGCGAGAGTCAAGGTCGAATATCAGAAACCAGCTGGTCTACTTCAGCAGCCTAAGATACCACAATGGAAATGGGAAGAAATTTCCATGGATTTTGTTACAGGTCTACCTAGATCCCAGCGTGGGAATGACACTATATGGGTCATAGTTGATCGACTCACCAAGTCTGCACACTTCCTGCCGATCAAAGAAACGGATAAGTTTTCTACCCTAGCAGACATCTACTTGAAAGAAGTTGTTTCGAGGCACGGAGTGCCCACCTCTATTATTTCGGATCGCGATGCACGATTCACGTCGGAGCTTTGGCAAGCGATGCACAAATCCTTCGGCTCACGATTAGACATGAGCACAGCATATCATCCTCAGACGGATGGGCAGTCTGAGCGAACTATCCAAACTTTAGAAGACATGCTTCGAGCGTGTGTCATAGACTTCGGCAACGGCTGGGAAAAACACCTCCCTTTGGTGGAGTTCTCGTACAATAACAGTTACCATACCAGCATTCAAGCCGCTCCATTTGAGGCATTGTACGGACGTAAATGCCGGTCACCTCTCTGTTGGGCAGAGGTGGGGGATAGTCAGATTACGGGTCCAGAGATTGTAGTGGACGCCACAGAAAAGATTGCGCAGATACGACAACGCATGGCGGCAGCACGCGACCGTCAGAAAGCCTACGCGGACAAGCGTAGAAAGCCATTGGAATTTGAGGTCGGGGACCGGGTTTTATTGAAAGTTTCACCCTGGAAGGGTGTGGTTCGATTTGGTAAACGAGGCAAACTGAATCCGCGGTACGTCGGACCATTCGAAATCTTAGAAAAGATTGGCAAAGTAGCCTACAGATTAAACCTACCAGCTGAACTCGGTGCAGTTCACAATGTATTTCACGTGTCGAATCTGAAGAAATGCCTATCAGATGAGACCCTTATAGTTCCTTTTAAGGAACTCACTATCGACGAGCGGTTGCAGTTCGTCGAGGAACCAGTTGAAATCACGGACCGGGATGTTAAGGTCCTCAAACACAAGAGAATCCCTCTTGTTCGAGTTCGTTGGAACTCCCAGCGTGGCCCAGAGTATACCTGGGAACGCGAAGACCAGATGAAAGAAAAGTACCCCCAGCTATTCGAAACCAATGCATCCACTTCTGAGGCTGAAGCTGCTACTACTGAATTTCGGGACGAAATTCCAAATCAACGGGGGGATGATGTGACACCCCAGGAAAACCAGTGAACAATGTAACTTACCCAGCTTCCTCAGTAAGTGCGTACCAAATTTCGGGACGAAATTTCTTTTAAGTTGGGGATAATGTGACAACTCGAGTTTCTGATTTTCACTTTCGCATTAAATGCGCGTTGACTTTGACTGTATAGTTGTTTGGATTGTGGACTTGGAATTGTACGCGTGGTGTTTTAATGAATCGTATTGTCGTTTTGCCTATATGTGATTACTTGCTGTGGTAGAAAATAATATTAGAATTATTATTTAAACACTTAGTCTAGATCACGAAACATGACATACAGTTCGAAGGATCTCGAAAGATAACCTTCGATTCGAAGGATCAACGTTCGGTTCGAAGGACCACGAAACATATCCTTCGACCAAGGATTCTATCCTTCGACATCTTTCGGCCCAGTCTTTCTAATGGGCTTGGCCCATTCCTGTGAAACGATTTATTAACGTGAATGCATGTAAGTCGACAGTTAGTTCCAAAAAAACCCTAGTTCCCTTGTGTGTGTGTGACGGCATAGCAGACCCATTCCCTGTTCGAAGGATTTCATTCCGTAATCCAGATTTCCGGTTAGTGTGTGATGTTGTTTATGATGCTTTGATTTCATGATTAACCAATTGTCTTGCAATATGTTGCTTGTATGTTGTTATGAATCGGATAAGGTAGGTTTAGCAAATATAATTGGATAGAATTGTAATGATTGTTAAGATGTTGTTGTTGATCGGCTAGCAAATCGGCCAAACCTGTTTGATTGATCGGCCGGATTGTTTGTATGATGTTAACCTGTTTAATCGATTATGTATGTGATGCATTCCGAACGGTTCAGTTAGTATGATTGGTTGTCTATACTTGAGGTTTTGATGTTGTTTTAATAGAATCGCATGATAGCGATTTAGGGCCGGTTCGATCGTGTTATTATTGTTCATGTGGTTAAATTAGGGTTCATGAGATTTAATATGAAACTCCCTGTTTGATCGATTCTGAAGTAACTGAATACTTGAATTTGTGTTAATTGATAATCGGATAAACTTGGAAACTTGGTGTAAACGTAACTGTTATTTGTCGAAAGATACATGTCCTTCGAAACATAGTAGTGTTGACCGAAGGATAGCTTTGACCGAAAGATAGTGTGTTGACCGAAACATAATCTGTGTGTCGAAGGATAACTATGTCGAAACATAGCTGATGTGTCGAAAGATAACCATGAATCGTAAGATGATAACTGTGTATCGAAAGACGTGTCGAAACATAATTGTGATAGTTGTGATAATTGTTAGACCGAAGGATGAGCAATGTATCGAAGGATGGGTAATGTGAATCGAATGATAGTTGATGATTTAATGTGAATTAATACGTGTTGTGCCGATATGCAAACTGACTGTTATGTGAACATTAAATTGCATGCGTATCCTTTGTGAACATGAACTGATTTGTTATACGTGCATACCATAGGACGTGATTAATTACTTGTGAGTGCATAACCTAGCATACCGAGCAAACCAAGGTGAGTTCACACTCTTACCAAGGCATGGGATTCCCGGGGTGTTGGGAATGGGATTGAAAGGATAAGTTTGAATAGATATGCTACTGACACTATGACTGGACTACCACATTACTATCCTCGGATGTGAAGGATACTTATACTGATCGCTATCCTCGGATGTGAAGGATACCTATACTGATCACTATCCTCGGTTGTGAAGGATACATACACTGATCACTATCCTCGGATGTGCAGGATACTTTACTTATATTGATCACTATCCTCGGTTGTGAAGGATACCTATAGTTACGAGTAGTCTAGTGGTTATACAACGTGGAACACCACCACCAATAGAACATACAATCGGCCCAGTAGAGCCACCTGTTACAAACGAACTTACTATTACGCATTTACTTTCTGTGAACTCGCTCAACTAGTTTGTTGATCATTCTGTTACATGCCTTGCAGATCGTTGGGTACTTGGAGCTTGCACACGGAGGAGCTGGTCGTTGTGGGGCTTGGATCTTGATCATCTTGTTAAACACTTTTGATATTTGATACTTATTTGCTATGGGTTTTACAATAATACGCTTCCGCTAAACAATGACAACTTACTTATGTTTTGGAAACACCTTTCATATGGAATTGGTTTGGTTTATATTGCATTTACTTTTACTTTATACAATGTTCTGTATGATTGGTGGCTTGATCCTGGTCAGTCACGCTCCCAAGCGGTGATACTCCGCAAGTGGATTTTGGGGGTGTGACACGCACGATTAAGCGAAGACCGGATAGAATGTGATTTAGACCCGACAAGTTTGAAGACTTGTTCAATATGGGTTTATTATTCACATTCTGGATTTTGAGATAAAACCGTTAAGGTTTGACCCGTCTCGGCTAATTTATGTAAACTTGTTACATAACCCGAACCGTACGCGTAATAAGCGTGACGGGTATTCATGAGAGCTATAGATAGGTCCCCTAAGTTAATTATGCCTCGAATATGTTGTGACATCAGTAAGATGCCTTTCATTATGCCCGAAACATGTTTAAACACAAACTAGGCCCCGTAGGGGTAGTTTGGTCTTTTAAAAGTTTATAAAAGAGTTTAAGTAACAACCCGAGTTACAGGTCTGATGTATTCAGCAATAATACATAATTTGCTTAGTTATATCAGTAGGTTAAAGCATATATGCGAAATTTATCAAATTTAACCAAACTATGCCCCGTAGGGGTATTTTGGTAATTTCACATAAGCCGAAAAGCTCAAAACTGGAGTCTGAGTTTATCAACCTTTGCTTACTGTTAAAATATTATAATTTGCTTCTTATATCAGTAGGTATCAACCCAGGTATGTCCAATATAATTTTGTTACATACTTTGCGTTAAAAACGCTTAATAAGGCGATTAAAGGCCATTTCCGGGTTCGATACTTAAATCTGATATTTTTATATTTCCAGAAGGCTTAAAATAATCTATTTATCATATGTGATTAGTAGCAAAAGGTTTGAAGTTGTTTAGATATGTAAAACTCATTTTATGGACCGTAAGGGCAAAACCGACAATTACCGGATTAAGCCTACGACTACTAGTTATGCTCAGTCTAAAATAAATTAAAAATATTTAAAAATCCCAAAATAATATATTACATCATTGGGTATTAAGTTTGATATCAAAAACTAGGCTTAACTAGGCTATATGCTAATTACGCCATTTTATTAACATAAAGCATTCATTTTGCGATAATGAGCATAACTCTTAATCTACAATTCAAATTGATGTCAAACTTTGCATACACGTTTATATATCAGTAATTAATGTTTCTACTCTTTTACATTTCCAAAAATCACGTTTTAAGGCAATAAGGGCATAATGGTCAACATATGGGTAATTAACGGAATCATGCATATTAATTGGATAACTAATGATCCGAGGTGTATAATCACAGAGGGTTATACTAGCATGTAACCTGGTCCAAATAAGGCTCTATGGTATTTTAGAAACATACCATAACGGGTCAGAACTGATAGTCAAAGTGAAAGTCAAACTATGTGACTTTCGGTTCCGAACCGGGTCATTATACTAAATTGTCGGGTTGAACATGTTTAGACATGTCCTTACACTAATTACCAAGTTATATTAATGATAAAACAGGTTATAAGTGTTCTACATTGTTAATCATGCATAAATCGCATTTTAAACTTTCTGTTGACTTTTTAATTACACGTTTGACCCGACTTTTGACCTAGTTAGTGTGGTGATCAGGGGGAACCCTCTTAAGGGTTAATTACCCACATAAATACCAACTTATAACTACTTTTAATTCGAGATATGACTGAGCCATTGCTGACTAATCTCGAAGTCAAACCGTAATTACGACGGTTTGATTTTTAGCTAAATAACTAAGCTAAACTCAATTTAGAAAGGATTAGAACACTTACTGAAGTCCTAAGCTTGATTAGGGAACACTTGAGAGGAAGTTGATCTACAGAAGTGGTCCTCAAATGCAGATGAAGGTGTGAGGAACTTGTTGCCACAATGTGGCCTTTTATAGGCAATGAAGATCATTAAGATCATCACAACAAGGCCTACAAGTGCTCCTTGATGATCAACAACTGTCCCTTAGTGCTAGGAGATGATTAGGGGTCGCCCATATCTTTGGAAAATCTTTACATTAATGATTTACCGTTTACAACAGTCAACAGCCAACTTTCTGTCGCTGGGCGTCGCTTACGGAACGTATGGCATGGTCCTTGCGGTCCGTAAGCCTATGGCGGAAACATTTTTACCCCTTCACCCCCTTACGGTCCGTAAGGCAGGACCCTTACGGTCCGTAAGCGCTTAACAGAGGCAAAAAAATTAACCTTTCAAGCATTGAATGGTCAACTTGCAATAAATAATTTTTGTGCTTGGAACAAGTCAGTATGAGGCTCTTCTTAACCCATGCTTGGTCACTATCATAATGCATCATGGGTTTGCATAAGGATGGGCTTATAAATAATTATTTGCATTGCATTATTTTCTTAGGATTTAGATTAGTAACTTGGACATCCTTGGTTAATAGTAATTACCGGATTAAGACATATTAGATGCTTATTAATTATGCATAGGGTCTTGGGATTTATAATGAAGAAGTCGCTCAGAGGTAAAATTAACATGTCGACATGTTCAAAAATCCTACCGTACATTTTAATTACATCCGGGTTTACAATACTTTTGTCGTATGCGACACGTGTCATTTATTTATTGGACACAAAATTCCGAGGTGTTACATCCTCACCCCCTTAAAATAAATCTCGACCCGAGATTTACTGAAATAAATAAGGGTATTTTTCTTTCATCGTGGATTCAACCTCCCACGTGAATTCGGGACCTCTACGGGCATCCCACTTGACCTTTACTATAGGCACATGCTTCCTTCGAAGCTTCTTTACCTGTCGATCTTCAATCGACAAAGGTTTTTCCACAAATTTTAAGCTCTCATCTATATGCACATCTGTATGTGGTATTATCAGTGATTCATCAGCGAAGCACTTCTTTAGATTGCAGATGTGGAACACATTGTGAATTCCATTGAGCTCTTCTGGTAAATTTAACTTATAGGCAACTGACCCGACACGTTCGATAACCACGAAAGGTCCTATGTATCTCGGGCTTAGTTTGCCTTTCTTACCGAAACGCATCACCCCCTTCCAGGGTGATACTTTAAGTAACACTTTTTCACCTACTTCGAAGTGAAAATCTTTACGCTTTGGATCTGCGTAACTCTTCTGCCTATCTCGGGCAGCTTTGAGACGGTCTCGAATCTGGACAATCTTGTCCGTCGTCTCGAAGACTATCTCTGGTCCTGATAATTGGACATCTCCAACTTCCGCCCAACAAACAGGCGATCGACACTTTCTACCGTATAATGCCTCGAAAGGCGCAGCCTTAATGCTGGTATGGTAGCTATTGTTGTAGGAGAATTCGATTAATGGTAGGTTCTTATCCCAACTACCACCCAAATCGATAGCACATGCACGTAGCATGTCTTCCAACGTCTGAATAGTACGCTCACTCTGACCGTCTGTCTGAGGATGGTAAGCCGTACTAAAATTCAAACGTGTGCCCAAAGATTGCTGGAAACTTTTCCAGAAATGCGACGTGTATCTAGTATCCCGGTCAGAGATAATAGACACAGGTATGCCATGCAAGGCTACAATCCTATCAATGTATAATTGGGCCAACATGTCGGAGCTATAAGTCTCCTTGATGGGTAAGAAATGCGCTGACTTAGTCAGTCTATCAACGATAACCCATATTGTATCATTTCCTTTCCTCGTCTTGGGTAACTTGGTAATAAAATCCATAGTTACACATTCCCACTTCCATTCGGGAAGTTCAGGCTGTTGTAGCAAGCCTGATGGCTTTTGATGCTCAGCTTTGACTTGCGCACAAGTCAAGCATTTGGCTACATACGCGGCTACAGACTTTTTCAAGCCTATCCACCAATAATTTGCCTTTAGATCCTGATACATCTTATCAGCTCCCGGGTGAACAGAATATTTGGAACTATGGGCTTCCTGGAGGATAACATCTCGTAGTCCTCCATAAATTGGAACCCATATTCGTCCATTTAATCGTAAAATTCCGTCCTTGCTAAGAGTTAACTGCTCCTCGGTTACTCCCAACTTTTCTTTAGGATAGTTAGCTTCCAACACAGCTTCTCTCTGTGCAGCTAACACCCTTTCAATCAAATTATTCTTCACTTCAATGCTCTTGGCATTGATTCGGATGGGTTTCACCCTTTCCTTTCTACTTAGGGCCTCAGCGACTACATTCGCCTTGCCGGGATGATATCTGATTTCACAATCATAATCATTTAAAGTCTCCATCCAACGGCGTTGCCTCATGTTTAGTTCCTTCTGATTAAACAGATGTTGAAGGCTCTTGTGATCAGAATAGATCACAAACTTGATACCATACAGATAATGCCTCCACAGCTTTAGTGCGAACACAACGGCACCCAACTCCAAGTCATGGGTGGTGTAATTCTTCTCGTGCACCTTTAACTGTCTCGAAGCATAGGCAATAACCTTGCCTTTCTGCATGAGCACACATCCCATGCCAGTGTGTGATGCGTCGCAGTAAACTACGAACTCTTCGGTACCTTCAGGTAGTGTCAGCACAGGAGCGTTGCTCAACTTTTGCTTCAGAATATCAAAGGACTCTTGCTGCTTAGGACCCCAAACGAACTTTACTTTCTTCTTGGTCAAAGAAGTTAAGGGCGCAGCAATCCTTGAAAAATTTTCAATGAAACGCCTATAATATCCTGCTAACCCTAGGAAACTACGAATCTCTGTAGGCGTCTTTGGCTCTTGCCAATTCATGACAGCTTCTACTTTAGCGGGATCCACTTGGATACCACGCTCGCTGACAACATGTCCTAGAAATTGGACTTCTCAAAGCCAGAATTCGCACTTAGAGAATTTGGCATAGAGTTTCTCCTTATGCAGGAGTTTGAGAATACAACGAAGGTGTTTCTCATGGTCAGCTTGGTTCTTAGAGTAGATAAGAGTATCATCGATGAAAACGATGACGAATTTGTCTAAGTATGGCTTGCAAACGCGATTCATGAGATCCATGAACGCAGCCGGTGCATTAGTGAGCCCAAAAGGCATCACTAGGAACTCGTAGTGACCGTAACGAGTCCTAAATGCGGTTTTATGTACGTCTTCATCTCTGACTTTCAGTTGATGGTAGCCTGACCTTAAGTCAATCTTCGAGAAATAACCTGCCCCTTGTAACTGATCGAACAAATCGTCAATCCTCGGTAAGGGATATCTATTCTTTATCGTGACCTTATTAAGCTCGCGATAATCGATGTACAGACGCATCGATCCGTCCTTCTTCTTGAGAAACAGAACAGGTGCTCCCCAGGGAGACGAACTAGGTTTGATGAAACCTTTAGCTAGCAGTTCATCCAGCTGGGTCCTCAACTCCTTCATTTCGGTTGGTGCTAGCCTGTAAGGTGCTGTAGCAATAGGTGCTGCTCCAGGGATGATATCAATCCTGAATTCCACTTGCCTATCTGGTGGCAGACCAGGTAGATCTTCAGGGAAAACTTCTGGGTATTCCGAAATGACGGGAATGTCTTCTATCTTCGGTTTAAGCTCTTCAATAATCACCTGTTCCATGTAGATGACACAACCCTTCTTTAGACATTTTGAAGCCTTGAGCATAGTCACTTGCTCAGGCAATCCATACTGGGTATCTCCCCGAATGGTAAGCGATTCACCAGACGGAGTTCTTATCACCACTTGCTTCCTGTTGCAGACGATTTGGGCCTGGTTGTGAGATAACCAGTCCATACCCAATACTAGGTCAAAACCGGCCAATTTAAAGGGAAGTAGAGATAGAGGAAAAGAGTGGTTCTTAATGGATATCACACATCCATCTAACACAGTGGAGACGGTTTCTATGGTGCCATCTGCAGCTCTACCTCGTAGTTCACATTTAAGGTTTTGACAGGCATATTTTGCAATTTGCAAAATTTATGATCTACGAAAGACTTATCAGCGCCCGAATCAAAAAGTACTCTTGCAAAGATATCATTTACGAGAAAAGTACCTGTGATCACGTTATCATCTAGCACTGCTTCTTTCGCCTCCATCCTGAAGACTCTTGCATTGGTCTTCTTGGCTTCTTCAGGCTTCTTGGCATATTTAGGGCAGTTGCTTTTAATGTGCCCTTTCTCGTTGCAGCCGTAGCAGGTTGCAACCTTTATCTTTTTGCAATCCACGGTCTTGTGGTCCTTGGACTTGCATAACCCGCAAGCATACGACTTCGACTGAGTCTGCGAGTTTGATTCGAGTCTACACTTTCCAAAGTGATGTCTCTTGCAATTCTTGCACTTGGGCTTCTCACCAGACTGTTGCCCATCCTTCCTTGACTCCGACCCTCTCTTGTTATCACCGTTTCCACGGTGCTTCTTGCCCGGCCTCCGTGAAGTATCATCTTCATGCTTTCTCTTCTCAGCTTCTTTGTTCCTCAGCGATCTTTGTCGGACCGCATCCAGAGTGAGGGACAAAGAAATGTCAGCTACAGATCTAAAGGTCGCTGGCCGAGAGGCCTTTACACTTGCCTTTATTTAGGGGGCTAAACCACCGATAAAACGAGCGATTCTCTTTGGCTCCGGGGTTACCAGATACGGAACCAACCGGGACATCGTGTTGAAGCTCGTGAGGTAAGCTTGACAGTCAAGGTTCGTCATAACCAACGATAGAAAGTCGGTCTCAATCTTTTCAACCTCATGTTGAGGGCAGTAATTCTCCTTGATGAGAGAAATGAATTCCTCCCATGTCATGCTGTATAGAACAGCCTTTCTCGAGGCCTGAACCAAAGACCTCCATCAAGCCAGGGCCTCGCCCTTGAATGATTGTGAAACAAACTTTACCACATCTTTCTCCGCGCAACCACTGATGTCCACCACGGTGTCCATCTCGTCTAGCCACTTCATGCAATCAACCGCGCCCTTCTCCCCAGTGAAGTCTCGGGGTTTGCATGATACGAAATACTTGTAGGTGCAGCCTCTGGCGCGAGATGCATCAGTATACACCTTTTCTGGACGGACACTGTTTTCATTGGATGAGTGATTATCATCGTCCTTTTTCGGCTTGGACGGTGGTTTGTTGTGAGATTTTGAGTGGGTTTTCGGCTTTGAGTGTGGTTTAGATATGGTTCTACTCCGGGATTCAGTATATTCTTCATATTGTCGATCCAGGGCTGCCTTAACAGCATTGTCGACAAGAGCTTTTAATTCAGCGCCCGTCAAATGAACCTGGGCGTTATCGTATTCGTCTTCTTTCGAATGACTATTCTCCCCACTTGGATCAGCCATGGTAACTTGAATCTGCTACAGAAGATAACGAAAATTTTTATTTAGGAGTTTATTATGGAATTGTCTTTTATGGCAATTCATTTACCATGGTAAACAGAGACCATATCTGGTTAATTTGTTACTCACTTTTATTTAGGATTTGAACATAACCTATCCTAATTTCAAACAATATTGTTAGTGGCATAAAAGCCTAGTCACGAGGATGTTTTTATAATATTAGCCGGGATTACAGAGAATCAAGGCATGAAGGTTTGAACCGTAGTCCTTTTACCTTTTTCTGACAGGGAGTCATAGACTACCACTGCGTTTTGTCTTATATGACAATAATTATGGCCCGTAGGCACTACACCACAAATGGATGTTTAATAAGTTTGGCCCGTAGGCACTACATCGCTAATGGATGTTTAATAAATGATCATCTTTATTGATGATTTAACCCATGATTTATAAATCATTAATTTGGGCTTTGGAATCCTTAGAAGGATTCTTATACAAGAATGACGCGTGCAATTTTAACGAATCACATCTGCCATGAACGTTAACATGATTACAGAGGTTAACAAGGAATCTGAATCTTTTAATCAGGTCTTACCATCTTGGCCGGATCTTATAAAGACACCTGGCTAGGTTTCACTCTTCAGATACTTTACTCAGGCAAAATTTAAAAGGAATGATTTTTGATTTATTTCATATATAATAACAAAATTGAAATTCATAACATAACATTCCTTAAATTTCAGATATGATTACACGCTGCCTTAAACGGGACTTTTTAAATAAATAAATACCTACGTAGAGGTTTATAGAAAAACAAGTCCACGCAGGGACCAATACAAGATAGATGTCCGCGCAGGGACTAAAAGATAAGTCCACGTAGGGACTGAAATACGACAAATGTCCATGCAGGGACTAAATTGTAAATACAATAATACATAAGGAGACTAATGATCTCGTTTCTTCCTCCCTTTTAGTAGGTTTGCTAGGCCCTTGAGAAATCCACGATTACTCTTTCGTTCCTGTTCGAAGTCTCGTTCCACTCGGTTTAAACGGTGGAGTATCTCTTCTTGCTCCGGTGGAGAAAAACGTGGCTGCTGTGACGGTTGCTGAACCGGAGGTCTAGGAGGTATTGGATACCCATGAGCTGAGTAATCTGGTCTCCAAGAGGTTCCATGGAGGGCATTGTAATTAGCCGCTACCGCATATGGATCAGCATCATAGTTATAATTATAGTGCGTGTGAGTCGGCTGCTCAAACGGATTGTACGCGGTGGAAGCACCGTACGCTGGTATCGGATTGTCATATCCGAAAGGGTGGCGGAGGTGGTGCAACTGGTTTAGAATTCACCTCTGCAGGGTGACCAGAAGGTTCCCCTAATTGTGGTTCTTCTTCAGGCACTGACGGAAAGTGACTCGCACTCGAGTGGCGAGGGGTGCTGAAATGGAACTCCCCTCCTCGGGTGGACATCCGTGCGCCTGATCTTCTACGCCTTGGCGGATCTGGAATTACTGGTTGAACCGGTGGCGGTGGCGGTGGCGTAACTGCCACAAACCGCGAATCCTCAGAAGGATCCTGTTGCTGCTATTGGTCGTGAGGCAAGAAATGATGTGAAGGTGTAAAGTACCAATTACATTGGTCAAACCTCTCCTGGTAGCTGTCGGGACCTTCATAGGGTGTTCCATGGAAGGATGACCCATCAGAGATCTCGATTGGGTGATTGGGAGTACCCTTGCAGGCTCGACGGGATCTGTATCCTCGTCCATATCCACGGCATTATCTTCAGAGAAGTGATCCTCTGGTCCTAAAGGGTTATACCCTATTGGCTCTTGGACATAATCAGCCGGGTTAAACTGTCCTACGAAGAAAGGTGAAGGATCGCCATAAGAACGGTGCGAAGCAGATCGCTGGAGAGGTATAAAGGATGGTTGAGGGTTATTGGGATTGTTTTCCGAATCTGGTCCAAATGAATGACGGTATGAGGGTGTTGAGCTATGCGAGGTAGAATGTCTCGCAGGTTCAAAGAGGTTTCTTCTTCGTCTCTGTGGTTCTTCACTCCTTGTACTGGAAGGAGCTCGCATGTTCGAAGGTCCAGCCTCGTGATCATTGTGAGTAATGATCGTCCCTTTTCCTCTTCCTCCTCTTCCTCGTCTGATTGCAGGTGGCATATTTCCTGCTTTCAAAACTTTAAATAATAATAAACAATAAAAAGACAATTGGAATAACAATTCGAATTTGTCCTATGTTCTTGTCTAGACTCAAGTATGTGTAATTGTGTAACTGAGATTAAACACAAAGGCTAGTGTTTAATTCACTCAGTGTTGGCTCTGATACCAACCTGTCACACCCCGATTTCCACGTGTCTCACCGGTGGGCCCGGTGGGGGATTATCGTGACGTAGTTGGCAACAATATAGTCAAACCACACAATATATGAATGCACAGCGGAAGCATAAAGATAAATATATTTCAACATTAACTGTAATATCAAAGTATCACCATTGTTGAAATAAAATCCACAGGGGATCAATAATAATAACAAAAGTATTATTCAACAGAAGAAGGCATCCTTAAGCTTGCGAGACTCTTTAAGATGCTAAGGAGATATAGCCAGCCAATTACGTTTAGTACCTGCATTTAATCTTTTTGGGAAAATACGTCAGTTTACACTGGTAAATACATTCAACCGACACTTTTGAAAAATGTTTACTAAAATTGATTTGAATGCACAAGGCACAAATTCTTTTATAACTTGGGAGAATTATTTAATATTATAATCTTGTCAACGAGTTACATGTTCCTTTGCGTTCAGCAGCCCGGATCAAGTCCGGGTTAAAGATCAATAGACACACCACAGCGATCTATTTATGCACTGACGAGTGTACGCCTACACTCCGCGCTTAGGTCGTGGCCATTTCGTAAAATGATGCCAGGGATATCCGGGACATGGTCATTAATCCCCCAAAGGCTTTTAAGTAACAAGACTGTTTAAACGAGCTGATCAAATTTATTCAATTACCCACTCAATCGGTGGAGAATTTGATGCTCGATCAAGCGGTATACTATACACCATAACCCAAGCCCGTATAACGGAAAATAAGTTAAAAGTATTTACCTGAGCAAAGTATATATCACAATAAGCAAATTGCAAGTAGCTTTTACTGGTCCTCCTAATCTGGAATGAAGGTTTTATAATAACCTATTAGAATCCTAACGGGTCTTTAATTAAGCTTAAGCTTAGACCGGCTAGTTTCAAAGATACGGTTCGTACGCACGATTAAGCGAAGACCGAATAGAATGTGATTTAGACCCGACAAGTTTGAAGACTTGTTCAATATGGGTTTATTATTCACATTCTGGATTTTGAGATAAAACCGTTAAGGTTTGACCCGTCTCGGCTAATTTATGTAAACTTGTTACATAACCCGAACCGTACGCGTAATAAGCGTGACGGGTATTCATGAGAGCTATAGACAGGTCCCCTAAGTTAATTATGCCTCAAATATGTTGTGACATCAGTAAGATGCCTTTCATTATGCCCGAAACATGTTTAAACACAAACTAGGCCCCGTAGGGGTAGTTTGGTCTTTTAAAAGTTTATAAAAGAGTTTAAGTAACAACCCGAGTTACAGGTCTGATGTATTCAGCAATAATACATAATTTGCTAAGTTATATCAGTAGGTTAAAGCATATATGCGAAATTTATCAAATTTGACCGAACAATGCCCCGAAGGGGTATTTTGGTAATTTCAAATAAGCCGAAAAGCTCAAAACTGGAGTCTGAGTTTATCAACCTTTGCTTACTGTTAAAATATTATAATTTGCTTCTTATATCAGTAAGTATCAACCCGGGTATGTCCAATATAATTTTGTTACATACTTTGCGTTAAAAACGCTTAATAAGGCGATTAAAGGCCATTTCCGGGTTCGATACTTAAATCTGATATTTTTATATCTCCAGAAGGCTTAAAATAATCTATTTATCATATGTGATTAGTAGCAAAAGGTTTGAAGTTGTTTAGATATGTAAAACTCATTTTATGGTCCGTAAGGGCAAAACCGACAATTACCGGATTAAGCCTACGACTACTAGTTATGCTCAGTCTAAAATAAATTAAAAATATTTAAAAAACCCAAAATAATATATTACATCAGTGGATATTAAGTTTGATATCAAAAAGTAGGCTTAACTAGGCTATACGCTAATTACGCCATTTTATTAACATAAAGCATTCATTTTGCGATAATGAGCATAACTTTTAATCTACAATTCAAATTGATGTCAAACTTTGCATACACGTTTATATATCAGTAATTAATGTTTCTACTCTTTTACATTTCCAAAAATCACGTTTTAAGGCAATAAGGGCATAATGGTCAACATATGGGTAATTAACGGAATCATGCATATTAATTGGATAACTAATAATCCGAGGTGTATAATCACAGAGGGTTATACTAGCATGTAACCTGGTCCAATAAGGCTCTATGGTATTTTTGAAACATACCATAACGGGTCAGAACTGATAGTCAAAGTGAAAGTCAAACTATGTGACTTTCGGTTCCGAACCGGGTCATTATAGTAAATTATCGGGTTGAACATGTTTAGACATGTCCTTACACTAATTACAAAGTTATATGAATGATAAAATAGGTTATAAGTGTTCTACATTGTCAATCATGCATAAATCGCATTTTAAACTTTCTGTTGACTTTTTAATTACACGTTTGACCCGACTTTTGACCTAGTTAGTGTGGTGATCTGGGGGAACCCTCTTAAGGGTTCATTACCCACATAAATACCAACTTATAACTACTTTTAATTCGAGATATGACTGAGCCATTGATGACTAATCTCGAAGTCAAACCGTAATTACGACGGTTTGATTTTTAGCTAAATAACTAAGCTAAACTCAATTTAGAAAGGATTAGAACACTTACTGAAGTCCTAAGCTTGATTAGGGAACACTTGAGAGGAAGTTGATCTCCAGAAGTGGTCCTCAAATGCAGATGAAGGTGTGAGGAACTTGTTGCCACAATGTGGCCTTTTATAGGCAATGAAGATCATTAAGATCATCACAACAAGGCCTACAAGTGCTCCTTGATGATCAACAACTGTCCCTTAGTGCTAGGAGATGATTAGGGGTCGCCCATATCTTTGGAAAATCTTTACATTAATGATTTACCGTTTACAACAGCCAACAGCCAACTTTCTGTCGCTGGGCGTCGCTTACGGACCGTATGGCATGGCCCTTGCGGTCCGTAAGCCTATGGCGGAAACATTTTTACCCCTTCACCCCCTTACGGTCCGTAAGGCAGGACCCTTACGGTCTGTAAGCGCTTAACAGAGGCAAAAAAATTAACCTTTCAAGCATTGAATGGTCAACTTGCAATAAATAATTTTTGTGCTTGGAACAAGTCAGTATGAGGCTCTTCTTAACCCATGCTTGGTCAGTATCATAATGCATCATGGGTTTGCACAAGGATGGGCTTATAAATAATTATTTGCATTGCATTATTTTCTTAGGATTTAGATTAGTAACTTGGACATCCTTGGTTAATAGTAATTACCGGATTAACACATATTAGATGCTTATTAATTATGCTTAGGGTCTTGGGATTTATAATGAAGAAGTCGCTCAGAGGTAAAATTAACATGTCGACATGTTCAAAAATCCTACCGTACATTTTAATTACATCCGGGTTTACAATACTTTTGTCGTATGCGACACGTGTCATTTATTTATTGGACACAAAATTCCGAGGTGTTACATCCTCACCCCCTTAAAATAAATCTCGACCCGAGATTTACTGAAATAAATAAGGGTATTTTTCTTTCATCGTGGATTCAACCTTCCACGTGAATTCGGGACCTCTACGAGCATCCCACTTGACCTTTACTATAGGCACATGCTTCCTTCGAAGCTTCTTTACCTGTCGATCTTCAATCGACAAAGGTTTTTCCACAAATTTTAAGCTCTCATCTATATGCACATCTGTATGTGGTATTATCAGTGATTCATCAGCGAAGCACTTCTTTAGATTGCAGATGTGGAACACATTGTGAATTCCATTGAGCTCTAGACTGGTGGACGGCCGAACGAAACAAGCACGGAAATGATGCAGCTTATGAGCTGACTTGGGAGGAGTTAAAAGCTATTATGATGGATGAATTTTGCCCTCCCCATGAACGCCAAAAGCTGGAGGACGAGTTTTAGAACATCAAGCAGAAGGATGGAGACAACGTTGCTTTAACTTCACGCTTTAAACAGCTCAGCATCATTTGTCCCGATCAAGTCAAGACGTCAGACATGGCCATCAAGAAGTGTATTCGAGCTCTACCCGATTGTGTTGCCGATTTCGTTCATGCTGCCAAGCCATCATCGATTGAAGAAACCTACCTGCTTGCCGCTGAGATTAATGACAAGCGGGTAAAGTCAGGTTTTTGGGATAAGCATACCAAGTCTCTGCACCAAGCCACCGCCACATCAACCGTCGACACCACCACTGCTCAACCCTCCAAGTCATCAAGAAGAAAGAAGAAGCACAACAACAGCTCCAGCAACAAAAACTGTGCTGTGACAACGACTGCTGCTCCTCTGCAAGCCGTACCGGCTCAGCAGCAGTCTCACCACCGACAAGCTCCAGTGATCAATGCGCCGCCAACTAAGCGCGCTTACACAGGTCCCCACCCGCTCTGCCCGACATGCTCATACCATCACCCGGTGGGAATCGCCTGTCATTTCTGCGCCCACTGCAACCTCTACGGGCATTTCACTACGAGTTGCCGCTATGGTCCCCATCAAGCCCCAGTTCAAGTCGCCGCTCATCAAGCTCTACTTCCAGCCCCTCAAGACCAACCTGCAGCTCAAGCACACGCGGTCAATGCTCGAGTCTGCTTTGCATGTGGTGATCCTAACCACTGTGCAAACATGTGCCCGAACAGGGTTGTGAAACAAGAACCCCAGCAGTAGCAACAGCAGCAGCCTCAGCAGCAACAACAAGCAGCCCGTGCCAGAAACTTTAACATCAATGCCCGTCAAGCCCAGGCTGACAACAACGTGGTTAATGGTACGTTCCTTGTGAATGGTATTTATGCATCATGTTTGTTTGATACTGGAGCCGATAACTGCTTTGTGTCGTTTGAATTTGAGAAGCTCCTTAAACGTAAGCGCTCTTATCTCCCCTCGTCATTCGAAGTCGAAGTTGCTACTGGAAGAACCGTCGCCGTTAACTCTGTTCTTCGTGATTGTACCCTCGAGCTCAACAATCACCTCTTCCCAATCGACCTTGTTCCGATGCAACTCGGAAGTTTTGACGTCATAGTAGGCATGGACTTTCTTCGCGAAAACCATGCTGAAGTTGTGTGTTTCGAAAAGATGATTCGATTCTCGCTCGTGAATGGTGATCTGTTATGTGTGTACGGCAAAACAGCTTCGAAAGGTCTCAAACTCATGTCATGCATCCAAGCTAGCAAGTATCTCCGCAAGGAATACAGTGCTTTCTTGGCCAATATTGTAGTAGCGGAGAAGGAAAAGAAAAAGAAGGTTGAAGTCAAAGACGTCCCAGTGGTCCGTGAATTTCCCCAGGTATTCCCTGATGATCTTCCTGGACTACCGCCAAGTCGTGATATCGACTTTCGTATTGACCTTATTCCTGGAGCTAACCCTGTTGCCAAAGCCCCTTATCGACTCGCGCCATCCGAAATGAGGAAACTCTCAAACCAACTCCAGGAGTTACTCGAAAAAGGCTTTATTCGCCCGAGCACCTCTCCTTGGGGCGCACCAGTCCTTTTCGTCAAAAAGAAGGATGGGTCGTTCAGGATGTGCATCGACTATCGGGAATTGAATAAGCTGACCATCAAGAACCGTTACCCTTTGCCTCGAATCGATGACTTATTTGATCAGCTGCAAGGTGCCAAGTGTTTCTCGAAGATCGATCTACGTTCAGGCTATCATCTTGCGCATACAAGAGGAAGATATACCCAAAACAGCCTTTCGCACTCGATACGACCACTATGAGTTCATTGTTATGCCTTTTGGTCTAACGAACGCACCCGCGGTTTTTATGGATCTGATGAATCGCGTGTGTAAACCTAATCTTGACCGTTTCGTCATCGTGTTCATCGACGGTGTCTTGATTTATTCCAAGTCGAAAGCCGAACACGCGCAACATCTACGTTTGGTTCTCGAGTTACTCCAGGGGAACCAACTCCACGCCAAGTTCTCCAAGTGCGAATTCTGGTTGGAGGAGGTTCAGTTTCTGGGTCACATCATGAATAGTCAGGGTATTCATGTCGATCCCGCGAAGATTGAAGCAGTCAAATGCTGGATTACGCCAAAGAACCGTCTGAAGTCCGATCATTTCTTGGATTAGCGGGCTATTATCGACGATTTATCGAAGGATTCTCTAAGATCGCTGTGCCGCTTACCGCTCTTACCCATAAAGACAGGTCTTTTGTTTGGGGAACTGAACAAGAATCTGCTTTTCAGACCCTTAAGCGCAAGCTCTGCAATGCTCCTGTTCTCACGTTGCCGGACGGAAACAACGATTTCATTGTCTACTGTGATGCTTTCAACCTTGGTCTTGGCTGTGTCCTCATGCAACGAGACAAGGTTATAGTTTACGCATCTTGTCAGCTCAAAATCCACGAGAAGAACTATACAACCCATGATCTCGAGCTAGGCGCAGTTGTCTTTGCATTAAAGATTTGGCGACACTACCTGTATGGTACCAAGTGTACGATCTTCACCGATCACAGGAGTTTACAACACATCTTTAATCAGAAGGAACTCAACATGCGTCAACGCCGATGGGTAGAACTTCTTAACGATTACGACTGTGAGATTCGTTATCACCCGGGCAAGGCAAATGTTGTAGCCGACGCACTCAGTAGACGGAGTTATTTGCTCAGTATTTGCAATACCCAAGCCCAGCACAATCTCGGAGCTCTCATCCGCGAAGCCCAACATGCTTGTTTTAATGAACGCACTTTGAAGAAGGAGAGAATCTATCACGATGGAGCTCAGCTTGTAAGCAAAGCAGATGGGATTTTCTATTATCTGGACCGAATTTGGATTCCTAAGCGGACCGATTTGCGAAAGATTATAATGAATGAAGCCCACAAGTCCTGATACTCTATTCATCCTAGTGCCAATAAAATGTACCAGGATCTTCGTTACAAGTACTGGTGGCCGGGTATGAAACGGGATATCGCCCTCTATGTTGGAAGTTGCCCTCTATGTTGGAAGTTGCCTGACTTGTGCGAGAGTTAAGGCTGAACATCAACGACCTTCCGGCTTACTCGAACAACCTCCAATCCCCATATGAAAGTGGGAGAGTATAGCTATGGATTTCATAACCAAACTTCCGCCCACGCCATCAGGTCACGACAGCATTTGGGTTATAGTTGATCGTCTGACCAAATCAGCCCACTTTTTGCCAATACGGGAAGACTACAAGGTAGAACGACTAGCCCGAATCTACACCGATGAGATCATTTATAATCATGGTACGCCTCGTGACATCATTTCAGACCGTGACGCTCGGTTTACTTCGCGATTGTGGGAAACGTTTCAATCGCCCCTTGGTACGACGCTTAACCTGAGTACTGCATTCCATCCTCAAACCGACGGACAGACTGAAAGAACGATCCGTACTCTTGAAGACATGCTCCACGCATGTGTCATAGACTTCGGAGGTAGTTGGAACAAATACCTACCGTTAGTCGAATTCTCGTACAACAACAGCTATCATGCCAGCATACAAATGTCACCATTCGAGGTTTTATATGGAAGAAGATGTCGTTCGCCTATTGTGTGGCACGAGATCGGTCACTCGCAATTAACCGGTCCCGAGTTACTACAAGAAACGACTGACGAAATCCTCCAGATTCGAGACAACTTGGAAAAGGCCAGGGATAGACAGAAAAGTTACGCCGATAGAAGACGCAAGCCCCTTGAATTTGACGTTGGCAACTATGTACTCCTAAAGTGTAGTCAGATAAAAAAACGGCAAGAAAGGGAAACTAGCGCCTCGATATGTTGGACCTTTTAAGATTCTGGAAAGGATCGGAAAAGTTGCCTACAAACTCGAACTACCGGAGGAACTCAGTAACGTCCACCCGACTTTCCAAGTGTCAAACCTCCGAAAATGCCTAGCTGACCATGATCTGATTGTACCTCTCGACGATCTTCAGGTCAACGAAACGCTACACTTCATGGAAAAGCCTGTCGAAATCATGGATCGCCAAACCAAGCAACTCAGGCGCTCGCGCATCCCTATCGTGAAAGTCCGATGGGAAGGCAAACGAGGCACGGAGTTCACTTGGGAGCTCGAAAGCGACATGAAGGCCAAGTACCCGTAGTCGTTCAAATGAAGATCTGGAGCGTCAAATTGGTAATTCATGGTGCTGTGCAGCTTCGAGCCTAATTTCGGGACGAAATTCCCTAAACAAGGGGAGGCTGTAACACCCCGTGTTTTCGAATGTCAAAGTCAAAGTCAAAGTCCAAGTCAACTTTGACTTTCTTTGACTATAATTAGTCTGTTTTATGTTTTATTGTATTATGTGGAGTAAGTGTTGTAATCAAGGAAGAATCGAAGTAATCGAATGTTTGGTCGACGCGAACCGACTTACGACTGTGAATAGTAGGAAGTAACAATGCGATAAAGTTAATCAAATCATCAATCGAACTCGAATCTCGAACTATGCGAAATTGGTGTTATATTACTTGTGTGTGTGCCTTATGTGTTACCTGTGCGTGTTTACTCTATGTTTTGTGTGGTATTCAATCGAAACGCAAATCGAAACTCGAATCTCAAATCGAATGCAATCGAAATCGAATTACGACGAATGGTAACGTAAGGATATGGTGAAATATAGTTGATTGTATGTTAGATATAGTAGTTGGGACTGAAAGTAATTTGAATAGGAAACTCTATCGTACTCGTATCGTCTTCAATCGAAATCGAAATATCGAAAATCGTCGCACCGAACACTCGAACCCGGCTGTTGATCGATCAGGCTGTCAGCCGATCGAACAGCCCAGCCGATCGGACGGAGTGTCCGATAGAGCAGGCTGTCCGATCGGGATGCCTGGCCGATCGGCCAACCCTTTCCTCTTTTGGAGCCTATAAATAGGGCTGTCATTGTCATTCTTTCCACTTTTGGAAACTCTCTGACCGACCAGCTCGTGCTCCTCACCTTTTCTCAGATTTGTTCCGATTTTGGTAAGTTTTCATCCTAAATCTTGTACTTTCTTGCTCAAAACATGCCCCTACACCTTTCTATCTTTCAAATCTTGATTTCTAACCGTGAAATCATCAAGATCTAAGCATTCTAGGATGATGTCATCATGGTGTTCTTCAAAAAGATCATGCTTTGGCCTCAGTCCACCATGAATAGCTCGGATCTAACCGATTTCCACATAAACAAGTTAAGATCTATCAAAGATCTAAACATTTACATGATGTGAAGGATTGAAAGAAGAAATTCCGACTTTCTTTCAACTCTTTTACACTCAATGCCTTCAAACCGGTAGGAACGGAGCTTGAGCCTACTCACTAATCATTTCAATGGTTGTGTGATTCAAGATTCGGGTTCTATCTACGAGGTTCACTAACTTCGGGTTAAATGGTAAACCGCAGTTCCAAACCGTTCACCGGCCGGATTTGGGTAATTCCTGTCCGAGCAGGAGAAACAAGTAAGAACGAAAGTTCCCTGGTTAAGCTCGTTGTCAAACTACCTCGATATGATGTCAAATAATCAGAACAGCCAAGTGTTAGACGAACAGGCCGACCAGGTCAGGATGCTGGCCGAACGGTTAGGCTGTTCGAACGAACAGCCCAACCGATCGGACATGCCAGCCGATCAACCAGGCCAGCCGATCGGCTAGCATATGGCCCCACACTTCACAATTACATGAAGTATGGTATTGAACGAGGTACTGTTCGATCGAATAGCCGTTTGTCAACATTACTCCTCGGATCATGAGATACTATGCTTCAACACTTAGTCGATTTTCAATTCGTTTGATGTATTGGAATGCCACCCGATCGGGCATGCTGTTCGATCGAGCATGTTGTTCGATCGAGTGATATCCTGCTGAGAACCACTACTAAAGTTCCTAATCGATCGGTTAAGCCGGCCGATCGAACATACGTTCGATCGATCGACCTGAAAGGTAAGAACACTTCAGTGTTCTCAAATACTACAACGAAAACTTCAAAAGTTCAAACCATCATACACAAACACCTCTTACTCAAAGGAAGAAACAATCCACTCGAACAGTCCAGCCGATCGAGCCTACCGGCCGATCGAACAGACTGTCCAAACGGATTGTCTGACTGAACGAACAACCCGTCCGATCGAACCTGCTGTTCGATCGGCCAGGCTGTTCGACCCCTTATCATGTGTTCCATTTTACGCGATGCTTATCGTTATGCTATCGAGCTATTCAGGCTAACCCTACTCTCAAGTGCTCCCTTCAATCCATCAATCAATCGCTGTGAGTATACTCGATCCCTTTTTGCTTTTAGCACTTTTGGGTGTTACATACGTTACCTATCAAAATCACGATCGAACACACTACTCAATTATTTGAACGCTAACCGTTATGCATGTATTACGTGACTAAATGAATGATTGTTGATTGTGTTTACACGTGGAATGTTGTCTACCTGCCTTAACTGTGACAACCCTCACCAAATCAGGTATCCGTACGAATTAATTAGTATTTAATTACTGCTCAGTTACTGTGCTTGCTTACAATGGTAAATAAACTTCTACATGATTCCTGAAATATATATAACCATGTCTCATACTCTATATGTTGTTACTCTATTATTTACATACAGAACTTTAGTGACAACCTTGATGCACGAAGGCACAGTAGCACAAACGGATAACCCAGTAAATATGCTGATATAGTCAGCACCAGGCAGGCACTGCCTCTAAGGCCTGTATGAGCCAGGAATAGTTTACTACACTAGTAGAAAGTGTAGGGAGATGAGGATTGTAGAACTGCGTCTCTAGGTGATAATTATAGTGACCGGATGTGCCTAAAACGTACTTTGTGTACAGAATTCAGCACTTTAAATAAAAATTCGGCATTTATCTAAACTAATAAAGTGCCAAAACATGAAAAAATATTACTAGACACTTTCCAAAGTGTCGGGAATAAGTTGTGTCACTAAAAATGATAATAACGACACTTTCAAGCTTTGTTAAGCACTTTAACGGATCACTATCCAACCGAACAACCGGACTTTACTCGGAACATGAAGATATTGCGATTAACATTGTTTAGCTTTTTCTGAGCCATTTAGGGTCCCGGAATACCCTAACACCCGCTATAACGCATAGCACACTAGTAACCGAGTTAACCTTAACTTAACTTAACTAGTGCTTAACTAATCGTTGGAAACCAACCGGACTAACCGCCCCCCCCCCCCCAACCGAGCTCGTCCCCTTGGGGGGACACCCTTGTCCTTCTTGTCATTAAAATAATCAAACATGTCCCATATCTATTAGACATAAAATCCATTGGGTAATGATCTTAACATTTGCCTATAAGTTCTACACTTAACACACTAACACTTTCACTCAACACTCACCAACACACACTCTCTCCCTCTCTTCACAAAGCTCTCGGCCGAACCCCCTACAATCATCCATCCATCGTCGAGCTTGATCAAGCAATTCCAAGTGTATACAAGTGCTAAGGATCACATACGAGGAGGCTTGGTGCATTCGGAACGTGAAGGACCTCTTCTCATTGCTTTTATCCACTCATTCTTCGACTAGATTCTTCCCTAGCCACGAGCTAGTAGTAAGTTACTATAAACGCACTCTCGATCTATTTCAAAGTGGTTAAAACGATATATGACGGTTAAAACTCGTGACCATACAAAATGAAGTGTTAAAAGTCTATTAAAATGATGAATATGTTGGTTAATAGCACAAGGGTTGTGTAAATCTTGTAAGATTTGTTTTGTGTGACTATTTAGTGCCGATCTATGTTGTGGTAGCTCGGATCATCGTCTAACCCGGATTGGTCATGATCATGGATCATGACATAGAGTTTGTTTAAGTGTAACAAGGGTTAAGTGATGAAACTCTACCACACACGAAACTTGAACTTGTGTAAAAACGATTCTACTTGTGAAATAGTGTTTAAAATAGATCTACGGATCTACAAGCGGTATTTTCAAAGGACCAAGTGTCAAAGAAATCTTATTTTCTAAAACCGGATCTTACATGAACAAGAATGATTTTTAAACACACAAGTGTGTAAACACTTGCGTAACACTAAGTTTCGACAAAGAACTAGTTTTGTCAAATTTTACAAGAAGTTGTAAAGATGGAATTTCTTTAAAAGAGAGGTTTTTACGAAACCGGATTGATTTATGTAAAGATCCACTAAAAGTAATGAGATTTACTACATATTTTTGGAAAAACTACAAGTTCATGTGATTCTTGCGATTTACATATTTATTGACTAGTTGATGCTTCGGACATTGTTATTGTGAAATAAGAAAATTGTTGAGTTGAATTTTAAAAAGAAAATGATACGCTTGAAAGCGTGGCCACCTCCAGTTACAGGGGAAACTCTGTCGAAATTTTTCTAAAAACCTAACACTTAAAAGTATTTTCATCACAACTGTTACACATGTATTTTTGACTTGTTTTCAACATGTAAATTTCGCCACGACTTTATTTACAAAATATCGGAGGTGGGATTTTCACAAAATAAAACTTGATAAAAATATATTTAGTATATATTTTCATAACAACACTTGTGTGAATCTTTATGATTATTTTGTGAACTATACAAATATTATTTTTAGGGTAAAAATAATATTACCGTGTTAACAACTCCAAAATAATACGAACGCCTTCACAATAATTATTTAAGTTACACCGGTAATTATTATTACTACTCGATCTTTAAAACGTAACTTACGCATTTAAGAAAATATGCATGAACGCGTATTTTGTCAAGGTATTATTTTGAGAAAAATCATATGTATTAAAATATAATATTTTTGGGGGAAAATATTTATATTTTGGAGTTAGAAATAAAATATATATTAAGTGAGACTTAATAATATATTTCGAAGTTATACCAACGCGCATGTATTAAATCCCCCATCCTTGGGAAGGAAAAATAATTACCAAGTATTTACAAAATGAAAACACGAAATAGTTGCCTAACTATTTCCCAAAAACTTAAACCATGAAGCTAAGGCACGACCGTCCGTCTAATAGAGTTAGTACGTGTAGGTCGTCGCACAGCTGCTTGATCAGGAGATATACTTGGTAGAGACGCACCACTGTGAGTTCATGTCCCCCTTTTCTCTTAACTGTTTTCAGTTTTCTAAACTGCGGGGGTGAAATACATGTTACTATGATTACGAATATTTCTTACATGGTATGGTTAGCGTAAGGAGGGTTATTATTTAGATCATGTGAGTGGGTAGGCGGAAACTTGAGGCCATTAATCCTCAGGGTAGGACCGAGGGGCAGGACTGGTAGATCTATCTGGGTGTAGCGAGCCCAGCCCCAGGCCCAGCATAACGGACCTCGGGGTGACTTTATACCCAACGCATAAATCTGCTAGGTTTGAGTCTTCCTACTTGCACTTCACACATATCAATGGCCTTGCAAACCATTGGTGATCTCTTTTTCCTTATTTGCTACATACCAGGATTTTTATACTTACAAAGGTTTTACTTACTCACTTTCACATGAACTCGCTCAACATTATTTGTTGATTGTTCCAACTTACATGTATTTCAGGGAATTAAAGATCTGGCGCGGTATGTCATGTTTTCCCGCTGCATATGGGTTACAAGGTCATCCGAGTTTAAGGGATGTGACTTTTTCCTGGACGAGTCACAGTTCTTAAACTTTGTTTATTTCTTGTTGATGTTGTGTTTTTTTTTTTAACACTGTTTATGTTGTTAGGATGTAATTTCCGTTAAGACAATGTTGTGGTTCTTTACTTTTCAAACTTAATTAAATGGATGATCTTGCATGGTTTTTATTTCATATAGCTTGTTATGATTAAGCTATGGTATTAAGAAGTCACACCAAAATTAACCACGCTTCCGCAAAGCCAGGGTGTGACAGCTTGGTATCAGAGCTCTGATCATAGCGAACTAGGATTCCTTCTCGAGTCTAGACTATGATCACTAGGGCTCTCACGAAAACATTTTTACTGCATACCACTTAAGTCCAGATCCAAAACGTTTTTATAAACAATTGTTGAGCACATTTTCTTTATTATTTATAGGCTCAGTCTGGGAGGCTGAGGCTCGGTCTGGGAGGCCGAGGGTCGGTCTAAGAGACCGAGGTAGTTGTCTAGTGGGACTAGGGAGTCAGTCTGAGAGGCTGGGAAAAATTTGGCTAGTGGGACTAGGAAGAGCAGTCTGAGAGGCTGGGAAAAAAAATTTGGCTAGTGGGACTAGGAAGAGCAGTCTGAGAGGCTGGGAGAATTGGATAGTGGGACTAGGAAGAGCAGTCTGAGAGGCTGGGAGAATTGGCTAGTGGGACTAGGAAGATCAGTTTGGGAGGCTGGGAGGCAAGTGGGACTAGGAGAACTATTTGATTGCTTAATTGGTGACTAATGTGTTTACCTGATTGTATGATGGATTATTTGTGCATATTTGTGTTTATGATACAGACACCATGGATTCATCAGGTACTGGTGAGTCGGACACTACAGACCCCATGCCCCTAAGATCAGACGACATAGTCCCATCAAAACACGAGGTGTATAACTCATCTACTACCAACACAGACAATGACGACTTCCAGCCATTTGCGCTGCCCGATGTCATGGATGAGCTCACTGATGGCCCTTTGGCCGGGGACCTACCACTCGTAGAGATCCCTTCCCCCATACCTTTGGCCGTGTATCCTTCTTACGATATGCTTCTCGACGCCGACACTGATGGCGACGTCGATCTGTTTGATGATGAGCCCCTAGAGGATGATGTTCGGGGCGAGGCCCTTCTAGCTGCTGGTGATCTTTTGTTACTCGCAGATGCTCCAGCTGGGGAGTCACCTGCACACTCACCGGTCCCAGACTCTTTCGAGTCTGTGGCCTCCGCACCATCACACACTCAGAGTGCGCAGCACTTCTCTCACGGTTCAGACCCTGATAGGGCATCCTCTGTTGCCCCTGCCTCGAGCTTTGCTTTCGAGCACGATGTTGAGGAGGATTCCGATCCTGTCTTTCCACCAGGATTCAACCCAGATCAGGAGATAGAGTTTATACCACTGGATCAGCCTATGGAGGACCCGGTTGACCCAGTTGGCCCAGTTGATCCCATTGACCCTGAGTTTGATTTTGAGATGGCGTTTGATGACCCCGAGCCAGTAGTTGCTCCAGACCCCGTATTCGAGCATGACTCTATTCATGCTGATGTACCCGCTGTTGATCCTTTGAGTGATGATGTACCTAATCATGATCATCCTTTTGTTGCTCCACTGTTGAAGGATGAGCATGCTGTTGATGCCCATGTTGATGCTCCCCTACATTGCTGATATTCCTGCTGATCCTGTTATTGCCCATTTTCCTGACCCTGTGCCTGTACAGTTTGATCATGCGCCTTTTTTGTGACCCAAGTTGATCCTCGATACGCGCACACCCGAAATGGGTGGATAGACGATGACAATGGCTACCCACTTTTCATGGTACCTGTTACACCCCCCCCCCCCTGTGACTCCTGTTTTAGCCCTGTTTCAGTTCCTATGGATGCACCTTTGTTCCCACACTCACCACTGATGCTCACCACACCGTTACATGACCCGGAGCCTGCACCCAAGCCAGCTACTACACCATTTGGGTTAGCTTGATGTTGCGCCTGCTGAACCTACACCTTTACGTGGTCACGATCCTGTTTCTTTGTAGTCTGCCAGGCGTTGTACCCCTTACAACTACCTGCATCAGGCAACCCCCCTCATTTGTGGAGAGCTTCGTTTTTCCTTGTGAAGATTAACGCCCATTGCGCCAACGTGCCTAACACTTTCAGTCAAGACATACCCGCGCCTAGTAGAGATGCTCCAGGACGCACCGCTTGCTACATTCACCTCTAAAACGCTCGATAAACCGATTTGATGGTCCATATGAACGCAGTATGCTAACTATAAAACCTTACCACTCCTCGCATTATGAAAAACACACACAAGATAAGTTGCTCCAGTAACATCAACTGCAGTTAAGGATAGGAGTCGCGGAACGTTGAAGCTTGAGCTGACACCACAAAGGGCAACTTCAAATACAAAACATTGCATAACCAAAAACATGAGTTAAGTGTCTACACCACAAGACAACATAATGTCTGAAAATTTTTAAGTAAAACACCACGTCCTCCACCAGCATGCCTTGATCCGCCACGTACATCAGGATCCCTTTCATGTTCTTGACCTCTGATATTTCACCGACCCCAGGATTTCAATACTCGTTCCTTTTACCATTGAGCGGCAAATCAGTTGACTACTTCGAGGAAAATACAAACTCGCGGAGGAATTCAAGCATGTCGATAGTTTACTTTTCTTTCCTCCCCCACCTTAGTCACTAGGAATGTTGGTGTCTGGACAACGCAGATTGCGTTACGATTGGGTAGAGACCCCAAGATTGTGGAGATTTGTGAAGACTACGTCTGACTACGTAATTTAGACATGCGGACATACTTGTTGGGCAAGGGTAGGGAGACCCGGTGACCCTGATAATGCGATACCTTTTGTAAGACGATGAAATCGAAACCGGAAAACGATGGGAACCAATTGCCATTAAGTATGTGCTAAAACATTATGGCCAATAATCAACGAAAGCTCAGTCGCCATGTCATTGCTAAATGCAATCAGTAACGCCTATGTGCGTACCAAAAATTTTAATACTACATGTTTACTTGCTACACTCTCGTTAAACGAAATCCTCAAAATTACGTACGAATGTTATGATTTTGATGCAATGTGCTATGACTGAGAAACACATGTTTGTTTGATATACTTTCGGTAAACATAATTTCAATTACTTGCTTGATGAATTGCGTGATGTGTAATATGATGACTTAAATATGTGTGATACATGTGTTCCAAACGACTATTTATGTTCCCTGAATAGAAGAGACCTAACTAACACGAACTTCTTCCTAGAAGATGTCGCATCAAGAAATCACCCGACTGACTGAGGCAGAATGGTTAGCGCACGCCTCTCGAGTCAGAGCTCGACACGAGGTTCTTCGCTACCAACATGGCGAAGGTGCCTCAGGGAGAAACCTACCTAACGGTTGTACCTACCAGCATTTCTTAGAATGCAACCCTCTGAATTTCACTGGCACGGGAGGTGCCATAGCTTTTGTAAAATGGGCTGAGAATGTGGATGCCGTTGTGCGAATGAGTGGTTGCACGCCAGAGCAGCAAGTCCCGTACGTTTCCGGATTGCTACAAGATGGAGCTCTATTATGGTGGGACCGTAAGGTTCGAGAATTGGGCGAGGCTATAGTATATGCGATATCATGGAGCGAGCTGAAAGAAATAATGCGAAAGGAGTATTGTTCTCAGAAGGATATCCAAGGGCTGGAACTAGAGTTCTAGGAGCTACAGAAGGAAGGTCCAGATGTGGTGAAGCACGTGCGAAGGCTTTACGATTTGTCGCGAGTCATTCCGTACCTAGTGGAACCTGAGTTGAAGAGAATGGAGCAATCCATTTGGGAACTGACACCTCAAGCCTTGAGCTTGATGATGGTATCAACGCCACCATCACCCGTGATTGCCCATGTGATAGGACTGGAGCTCACCAAGGAAGCACTTAGGCTGGTGAAACTTTCGATCCCGGACGAGAAAAAGGAAACACCAGTGGAGACATCTGGGAGGAACAAAAGGAAGCTCGGTGAATTTCAGGGAGGTGATTAGGCAAATGAAAAGAATAAGGCCAAAAAGGGAAAGATGTACCTGGGTAATCTACCTAAGTGTGAAGTATGCCAGCGCCATCATAACGGGAAATGCGGTAATAGGAAGTGTGACAACTGTGGTAAAAGGGGACACGACAGGGAAACATGTTGGCAGGAGACGAAAAGAGGAAAGGAAGGTTGTAACTGCGGTGGTATGGGGCACCTTGAGAAGGATTGCCCAAGGGAGATTAATCAAGACCATAAAGGAGCTTCCAACACCAGAGCTAGTGAAGCATGCCAGAATCCAGAGATGGTCGCTGGTACGTTCTTTATCAACCCAGAATTTTGCATCCACGTTACTTGATAACGGTGCCGACCATTGCCTCGCGTCTCATGAAATTAGGAATCTTCTTAGTTTAGTAGAGAGTAAGTTAGATGACCCACTATTAATGAAGCTAGTTAATAAACGACCTCGACGTAGTAACTAGGATGAACCCGCGATCGAACAACCAAGCGGAGGATCGTTATCCGCATCCCGGAGTCGAACGACGAAGCAATCATGACTCATGAGGAAAGATACGCCTTTACCAACTACAAATCTCTTGAAGGCATGGAGGATGTTGCATAAAGAATATGTTGTTTCTTGGCCCATGTCGGGGACAGGAGGAGCCGAAGAACTAAAGCACGAAGATCTTCTTATTGCAAGGAAATGCCCTAAGGTCTTCCCCGAGGATTTGCCAGTATGTTCTCTCCAACGGCTATTCCCGTTCGCATCAGATAAATTCCCGACGTCGCACCTGCGGTCAATACCCTCAACGACTTACATCTTCGGGAACGCAAGGATTGACAGTGAAGCTTCAGAAGTTGATGGAGAAGGAAGATAACAGACCAAAAATCCCCTGTTGGGAAAACCCCATATCTGCTCGTCAAAAAGAGGGATGATGAGTTTCAAATAAGCGTCAACTACCAGGAACCGAACGAGCTAACCCACCAGAGTCAGTGACTCTTGCTAAAAATTAGCAGACTTCTTACACGACCGACTATAATGGCTCAACTACTACTACACGACTGATCGACGATCGAACATCGTCAGTGGAGCAACTCAGGGAATATACCAAGATAAAATTGTGGGACAATGATTGTGCTTAGACATAAACAAAATGCTGCTTCCTACACAATGAATAAACCAAATCCACACGAGGTGCGGAATCCAGAAAAACTAGAAGCCTTACATCTAGGAACCATATCTGTCAACTCAGTCAAACATCATTAACTTGACCAACTTGTCATTGCAGTTAACGAACCCGAAAGTACTTAAATTTTCTTCCGTTGAAGTCTTCACTTTCACTTCTAACGAGTAGATATTCGCATTTCTACTCCCCTCAAGTAGTTGCATCACGTTGTTTTCCTTCGCTGAGAGCGAACGCACGTTTGCTTCGTATTTTTGGTCACTTCTTCATTTTAGTAAGAATGCATCGCTTCATTACTTGAAAACCTATATATAACCCATGCGCCATTTGCTACGCATGCGGCTTCATTTCGAATCAGCGCTTCATGAATGTTCAGATATTACGTTGTCAAATCAAATTACCAGTTTGCGATTCGAATGACCTACATTTTTGTCATTGTTGACTCTTTTGTTATCAAGTCAACACACTTATTGAAACCACCTTCTTGCAAGTTACATGTTTGCTATCATGTCAAGATTTCCTTGTTGATATGTACGTTTATGGTTTGGTTACGTTGAAACTAGGTTCAACTGCTTGAACTTATCCAGTTCACATGTTTAATTTGAGACGCCATATGATGCATTGAGAGCATCATATTCTAATACTTTGGCACAGATTCTTTTGTTTCGAGTCGTAGTAGACTTATTTGGTCTATGACTCCACTAAATCATTGATAGATTTCGATACCTTACAGTGATACTTTCACAGAATTGAAGCTTGCGCTTATCTGACTACTCACTTCGTACACGGATTTAATTGATTATTTGACAACTTGCCCTAAATCCATTTTCTTTATCACAACTAAATCACTCTTAACACACTTACGTACTGAGTCAAAGGTACATAAATTCATTTCATATCATGGTGTACCCCCTAACGATTCTCTCGTTATCAATCAAACGCCTTGCAGTACTTAGTTTCAATTCATCTTCCGGCTTGTTTTCGGTACACCTTCATCTGGTTTCAAACTCGGTGATTTTGTTCAGTCACCAGTATTTCGAATCTTGTCGTTGCGATACCTTGTGGTGTCATTACAAACTTGCAGCTTGTGCTAATCATGGCCAACCGTTTTACACCAAACTGCTTATCTTCTCGTTTGACCTGCCATTTAAACAATTCCGATGCAACTACAATTCAAAGCACGAATACACCAGATTCGTTTGTATTCATTCGGTGTATTCTCGCCGTTCAAAATGTTCAACGCACTGAACCTTGCCACTCGTCTACTTGGGAGTTGACAGATCACTTTACCATTTCATTTGAGTTGAAAATTTCTGAATTTATATAGAGAGTGCTATGTTTCGTGAAAACTCGCTGGGATACTGCGATCGGACATTTGAGGATCTTATTAGTTGAAACTCCTCTCTTGTGGATCCCCTGCTAGCTGGAATACATTAGGCTATACGTAAAGCACGTTTTGTACTTCTAACATCAACTGCTATGAGCACCCACCTTCTTAACCCTAGGGTGCGGATTGTTAAATATTCTCGGACCCACCAAGTGTGAGTAAGGTTTGATTCGGTTTGATGACTATCTACCTCGATGTTAATTATATATATACATGTGTGACGTGACCATAAGGAGTTAAGGTAGTACAAATTTCGAGGACGAAATTTTTCTAACGGGGGGAGAATGTGACAACCCTCACCAAATCAGGTATCCGTACGAATTAATTAGTATTTAATTACTGCTCAGTTACTGTGCTTGCTTACAATGGTAAATAAACTTCTACATGATTCCTAAAATATATATAACCATGTCTCATATTCTATATGTTGTTACTCTATTATTTACATACAGAACTTTAGTGACAACCTTGATGCACGAAGGCACAGTAGCACAAACAGATAACCCAGTAAATATGCTGATATAGTCAGCACCAGGCAGGCACTGCCTCTAAGGCCTGTATGAGCCAGGAATAGTTTACTACACTAGTAGAAAGTGTAGGGAGATGAGGATTGTAGAACTGCGTCTCTAGGTGATAATTATAGTGACCGGATGTGCCTAAAACGTACTTTGTGTACAGAATTCAGCACTTTAAATAAAAATTCGGCATTTATCTAAACTAATAAAGTGCCAAAACATGAAAAAATATTACTAGACACTTTCCAAAGTGTCGGGAATAAGTTGTGTCACTAAAAATGATAATAACGACACTTTAAAGCTTTGTTAAGCACTTTAACAGATCACTATCCAACCGAACAACCGGACTTTACCCGGAACATGAAAATATTGCCATTAACATTGTTTAGCTTTTTCTGAGCCAGTTAGGGTCTCAGAATACCCTAACACCCGCTATAAGGCATAACACACTAGTAACCGAGTTAACCTTAACTTAACTTAACTAGTGCTTAACTAATCGTTGGAAACCAACCGGATTAACCCCCCCCCCCCAACCGAGCTCGTCCCCTTGGGGGGACACCCTTGTCCTTCTTGTGATTAAAATAATCAAACATGTCCCATATCTATTAGACATAAAATCCATTGGGTAATGATCTTAACATTTGCCTATAAGTTCTACACTTAACACACTAACACTTTCACTCAACACTCACCAACACACACTCTCTCCCTCTCTTCACAAAGCTCTCGGCCGAACCCCCCTACAACCATCCATCCATCGTCGAGCTTTGATCAAGCAATTCCAAGTGTATACAAGTGCTAAGGATCACATACGAGGAGGCTTGGTGCATTCGGAACGTGAAGGACCTCTTCTCATTGCTTTTATCCACTCATTCTTCTACTAGATTCTTCCCTAGCCACGAGCTAGTAGTAAGTTACTATAAACGCACTCTCGATCTATTTCAAAGTGGTTAAAACGATATATGACTGTTAAAACTCGTGAACATACAAGATGAAGTGTTAAAAGTCTATTAAAATGATGAATATGTTGGTTAATAGCACAAGGGTTGTGTAAATCTTGTAAGATTTGTTTTGTGTGACTATTTAGTGCCGATCTATGTTGTGGTAGCTCGGATCATCGTCTAACCCGGATTGGTCATGATCATGGATCATGACATAGAGTTTGTTTAAGTGTAACAAGGGTTAAGTGATGAAACTCTACCACACACGAAACTTGAACTTGTGTAAAAACGATTCTACTTGTGAAATAGTGTTTAAAACTAGTAGATCTACGGATCTACAAGCGGTATTTTCAAAGGACCAAGTGTCAAAGAAATCTTATTTTCTAAAACCGGATCTTACATGAACAAGAATGATTTTAAACACACAAGTGTGTAAACACTTGTGTAACACTAAGTTTCAACAAAGAACTAGTTTTGTCAAATTTTACAAGAAGTTGTAAAGATGGAATTTCTTTAAAAGCGAGGTTTTTACGAAACCGGATTGATTTATGTAAAGATCCACTAAAAGTAATGAGATTTACTACATATTTTTGGAAAAACTACAAGTTCATGTGATTCTTACGATTTACATATTTATTGACTAGTTGATGCTTCGGACATTGTTATTGTGAAATAAGAAAATTGTTGAGTTGAATTTTAAAAAGAAAATGATACGCTTGAAAGCGTGGCCACCTCCAGTTACAGGGGAAACTCTGGCGAAATTTTTCTGAAAACCTAACACTTAAAAGTATTTTCATCACAAGTGTTACACATGTATTTTTGACTTGTTTTCAACATGTAAATTTCGCCACGACTTTATTTACAAAATATCGGAGGTGGGATTTTCACAAAATAAAACTTGATAAAAATATATTTAGTATATATTTTCATAACAACACTTGTGTGAATCTTTATGATTATTTTGTGAACTATACAAATATTATTTTTAGGGTAAAAATAATATTACCGTGTTAACAACTCCAAAATAATACGAACGCCTTCACAATAATTATTTAAGTTACACCGGTAATTATTATTACTACTCGATCTTTAAAACGTAACTTACGCATTTAAGAAAATATGCATGAACGCGTATTTTGTAAAGGTATTATTTTGAGAAAAATCATATGTATTAAAATATAATATTTTTGGGGAAAAATATTTATATTTTGGAGTTAGAAATAAAATATATATTAAGTGAGACTTAATAATATATTTCGAAGTTATACCAACGCGCATGTATTAAATCCCCCATCCTTGGGAAGGAAAAATAATTACCAAGTATTTACAAAATGAAAACACGAAATAGTTGCCTAACTATTTCCCAAAAACTTAAACCATGAAGCTAAGGCACGGCCGTCCGTCTAATAGAGTTAGTACGTTTAGGTCGTCGCACAGCTGCTTGATCAGGAGATATACTTGGTAGAGACGCACCACTGTGAGTTCATGTCCCCCTTTTCTCTTAACTGTTTTCAGTTTTCTAAACTGCGGGGGTGAAAAACATGTTACTATGATTACAAATATTTCTTACATGGTATGGTTAGCGTAAGGAGGGTTATTATTTAGATCATGTGAGTGGGTAGGCGGAAACTTGAGGCCATTAATCCTCAGGGTAGGACCGAGGGGCAGGAGCGGTAGATCTATCTGGGTGTAGCGAGCCCAGCCCCAGGCCCAGCATAACGGACCTCGGGGTGACTTTGTACCCAACGCATAAATCTGCTAGGTTTGAGTCTTCCTACTTGCACTTCACACATATCAATGGCCTTGCAAACCATTGGTGATCTCTTTTTCCTTATTTGCTACATACCAGGATTTTTATACTTACAAAGGTTTTACTTACTCACTTTCACATGAACTCGCTCAACATTATTTGTTGATTTTTCCAACTTACATGTATTTCAGGGAATTAAAGATCTGGCGCGGTATGTCATGTTTTCCCACTGCATATGGGTTACGAGGTCATCCGAGTTTAAGGGATGTGACTTTTTCCTGGACGAGTCACAGTTCTTAAACTGTGTTTATTTCTTGTTGATGTTGTGTTTTTTTTTTTAACACTGTTTATGTTGTTAGGATGTAATTTCCGTTAAGATAATGTTGTGGTTCTTTACTTTTCAAACTTAATTAAATGGATGATCTTGCATGGTTTTTATTTCATATAGCTTGTTATGATTAAGCTATGGTATTAAGAAGTCACACCAAAATTAACCACGCATCCGCAAAGCCAGGGTGTGACATTAACGACGTAGTACTATAGTTTGGACTCAGCACCCGTTCACACGGGGGTTGTTAAGGACAATTACTTGCATGGATTACGGTGGTAATCATGTATTGCGAACTGTCTCGGACAGTTAACCCACAGTCATTGGTATCGATAGGTCCATGTCGATAATTAACATGCTTCGTTTTCCGCTGTGTACGTGCTGGTTATGCGTAAACTATTTCGAACTCTATTATGCTATTATCAAACTTTTATGCTCACCTTTACATTATATGTATTGACTTTATTTTAACGTATGTGACTGGTGTTTAAGATGTTTGCTTGCTAGGAAAGCGAGGCTAGAATAAAGCTCTAGAGGCCCCCAACAAATAGTTGTCTGTCAGGAAAAAAGGCAACTAGAGCATAGTTGTTTGTAGATCTTGTCAGGCTGGGTCTTTAGGAGCATTTGAACTATATTTGTTTGTCTTATTTAAATCTGAGTTGTTGGAACATAATATTTGACTGGTTGTTATCTGTAATAATTTGTTTGTTATTTGGGACACAGTATGGGACGTGTTATTTAAACTAAATAGTGATGATAATTGTTGTGGAAACTTCTGGACAATCTGTTTCGCTCAGTGCCATGCCCCGATGATTCCGCCATCAGTTGGGGTGTGACAGACCTCATCCCTGGAGCCAACCCTGTTGCTAAAGCTCCTTATCGACCCGCTCCATCCGAAATGCGTGAACTCTCAAGTCAACTCCAGGAATTACTTGATAAAGGCTTCATCCACCCGAGCACCTCTCCATGGGGCGCACCAGTCCTTTTCGTAAAAAAGAAGGATGGGTCGTTTAGGATGTGCATCGACTATCGTGAATTGAACAAGCTGACAATCAAGAATAGCTATACCCTGCCTCGAATTGATGATTTGTTTGACCAGCTACAAGGTGCTACGTGTTTCTCCAAGATCGATCTACGCTCAGGCTATCACCAAGTATGCATCCAAGAGGAGGATATACCCAAAATCGCTTTCCGCACTCGATACGGCCACTATGAGTTCGTGGTTGTGCCTTTTGGTTTAACCAACTCACCCGCGGTTTTCATGGATCTGATGAATCGGGTGTGTAAACCATTTCTTGACCGTTTTGTCATCGTGTTCATCGATGATATCCTGATCTATTCCAAGTCGAAAGCCGAACACGTGCAACATCTACGTTTGGTTCTCGAGCTACTCCAAGGGAATCGACTCTATGCCAAGTTCTCCAAGTGTGAATTTTGGCTGGAGGAGGTTCAATTCCTCGGTCACATTGTCAATAGTCAAGGTATCCATGTCGATCCTGAGAAGATTGAAGCAGTTAAGAGTTGGGTTACGCTGAAGAACCCGTCTAAAGTCCGTTCTTTTCTCGGACTAGCGGGCTATTATCATTGATTTATTTAAGGATTCTCTAAAATCGCTGTGCCGCTTACCGCTCTCACGCATAAAGACAAGCCTTTTGTTTGGGGAACTAAACAAGAGTCTGCTTTCTAAACCCTCAAGCATATGCTTTACAATACTCCCGTCCTTGCTTTACCCGACGGAAACGATGACTTCATTGTCTATTGCGATGCCTCAAACCTTGGTCTTGGTTGTGTTCTTATGCAACGGGACAAGGTTATCGCTTACGCATCTCGTCAGCTCAAGATCCACGAGAAGAACTATACAACCCACGACCTCGAGCTAGGCGCAGTTGTTTTTGCGTTGAAGATTTGGCGACACTACCTTTATGGTACGAAGTGTACGGTCTTCACCGACCACAGGAGCCTACAACATATATTCAACCAGAGAGAACTTAATTTGCATCAACGCCGATGGGTAGAACTTCTAAACGATTACGACTGTGAGATTCGTTACCACCCAGGCAAAGCAAATGTCGTGGTCGACGCTCTAAGCCGACGAAGCTATCTGCATAGCATTCCTAATATTCCAGCCCAACATCATCTCGAAACCCTCATCCGCGAAGCCCAGCATGCGTGTTTTACCGAACACACTTTGAAGAAGGAAAGAATCCACCACGATGGAGCCCATCTCGTTAACAAGTCGAATAGGAGATTCCATTATCTGGACCGAATTTGGATCCCTAACTGGAACGATTTGCGACTGATTTTGATGGACGAAGCCCACAAATCTCGGTATTCTATTCACCCCCGTGCCGATAAAATGTACCAGGACCTTTGCTACAAGTACTGGTGGCCGGGCATGAAGAGGGATATCGCTCTTTACGTCGGAAAGTGCCTGACTTGCTCGAAAGTTAAGGCTGAACACCAAAGACCCTCTGGCTTACTCGAACAACCCCCGATCCCTATATAGAAGTGGGAGAGTATAGCCATGGACTTCATAACGAAACTTCAGTGTACGCCTTCAAGTCACGACAACATCTGGGTTGTTGTTGACCGCTTGAACAAATCTGCTCATTTTCTACCAATACGAGAAGACTACAAGGTAGAACGATTAGCCCGAATCTACACTGATAAGATCATTTGTCGACATGGGACGCCTTGCGACATCATCTATGACCGTGATGCTCGGTTTACCTCGTGTTTGTGGGAAACGTTTCAAGCGGCTCTCGGTACTACGCTTAATCTAAGTACCGCATTCCACCCTCAAACCGACGGTCAGATCGAAAGAACAATTCGTACCCTTGAAGACATGCTCCGTTCGTGTGTCATAGATTTCGGTGGTAATTGGGACGCTTACTTGCCGTTAGTTGAATTCTCGTATAATAACAGTTATCATTCCAGCATTCAAATGGCACCGTTTGAGGCTTTATACGGAAGAAGATGTCGATCGCCTATTGTATGGCATGAGATTGGGCACTCGCAATTAACCGGTCCTGAGGTATTGCAAGAAATGACTGACAAAGTCCTCCAAATTCGAGACAATCTGGTGAAAGCTCGGAGTCGTCAGAAAAGTTATGCCGATAGACGACGCAAGCCCCTTAAATTTGACGTTGGCGACTACGTACTCCTAAAGGTATCACCTTGGAAGGGTGTGGTCAGATTCAGCAAGAAAGGGAAACTAGCGCCTCGATATGTTGGACCTTTTAAGATTCTGGAAAGGATCAGAAAAGTCGCCTACAGACTCGAACTACCGGAGGAACTTAGTAACATCCACCCGACTGTTCATATTTCGAACCTCCGCAAGTGCCTGGCTGAGCATGATTTAATTGCACCTCTTGATGATCTTCAAATAAACGAAACACTACACTTCGTGGAGAAGCTTGTCGAGATCATGGATCGCCAAACCAAGTAGCTCAGACGCTCATGCATTCCTATTGTGAAAGTCCGATGGGAAGGTAAACAAGGCGCAGAGTTCACTTGGGAACTCTAAAGCGACATGAAGGCGAAGTACCCACAGTTGTTTGTTACGGCTTTGGCCTAATTTCGGGACGAAATTCCCTCAACTAGGGGAGGCTGTAACACCCCGTGTTTCGAAAGTCAAGGTCAAAGTCAAGATTGAAGTCAAAGGAAGACAAGATTGCTAATTACGATCTTTTACTCCTTGCTCAAGTCCTATTTTGACTTCTTTGACTCGTAGATAGTCTATTTTATGCTTTACGTTAGTTGTATTATGTGGAGTACTAATTTATAATCGAGGCTTATTCGATATTTATCGCATATTTGATCGCTTATCGCTTATCGCAATCGCGCTCGCAACTCGAATTACGCGTTCTGGATATTGTTTTATATGTGTGTGTGCCTTATGTGTTACTTGTGCATGTTTACTTATATTTATGTTGTGGTGATCAATTGAAACGCAATCGAAAATCAATTGCAGACGCTAAATGCAAGTAATTTAGGATGATTGTATGTTAGATATAGTAGTTGAGATTAAATAACTTGAATAGGATACTCTATCGCATCGCAACGCTCGCAATCGCAATCGAAACGGCAAAACTCGTCACACCAAACACTCGAATCAGGTGGCTAATCAACCAAGTGACCAGCCGATCGACCAGCCGCTCGATCGAGCTACCACTCGATCGACCAGCCATTCGATCGGGCTGCCACCCGATCGACCAGCCCTTCTCCCCCCTTTCCTTTTTGGGAAACCCTATAAATACCCCTGTCAACATCACAACTGACCACTTTTGCACTCTCCAGCCATTCGATCGGGCTGGCACCCGATCGGCTTGCACCTTGGCCCCACACTTAACTGTTATTTTCAAACTTTGAAGGATAAATATTGAACGAAGTGCTGCCCGATCGGATTGCCACCCGATCGGACTACCACTCGACCATGTAATGTTCTGACTTCAACACTTAAACAATTTCCAACATGTTCAATACAAACGGATTGCCACCCGATCGGACTACAATCCGATCGAGTGACAAACTGCTGTGAACTTGTTCTCACTAAAGTGCCCAACCAATCGGATTGTCGCCCGATCGAACGACCGTACCATCGACCGACCTGAAAGGTAGAGATTGTGACAACTGGAAAAAAAAATAGTGGTAATTCCGTACAACTTAATTATTTGATTTAACGCTTAAATTCTCTCATTACGATTTAATTATTGTGTAATTAGGTCGTGTGAAGTCTAGCAATCATAGGACATGGTTAAAAATGCTAAACAATATTAACACAATCGCCATGTCACGAGAAAACCACAAACTATGTCCTAATATGTTGGCAAAATGCTGAAAACACTATTCACTTAAGCACACTATTCATGCCAGCCAGTTCTGAAAACTGTCGGAACGAGCAACGAAGGGCACGGACGCACTTAGTAGATGGAATACAAATAAAGATCCCAAACTAGGGGCACTAAATCGCTAAAACACTTCAACTTTCCGGTAAACGCGTATGAATGCACTTGTCCGCCCCGCGCCAAAATATAATCAAAATAAATTGCCCGCGGCACTAAAATTTAGCATTTGAATGTCCGTAGAACTTGTAAATAATATTTTACATCATAAATAAGCTTAGGGATATAAATTGGATACCCGAAACATAAACTCCCGGTGTTACGCCGCAACTTTCACACATTGTCCAAGTTCTAGCCAATAGGCGAATCAAATATATTTCTACCAACAAATCTCCTAAACTAAAATGCTAGCGAACTAGTTAGCGATATTTTGGCATCGTAAACGCCTTGAATAAACACTATAGTGTCGATGGTAAATTAAAACCATAACTCCCGTTATTACACTATAACTTTTGTATATCACCCGATATCGAACGGGTGAACGAACTAGTGGTATTTTTACCATTCAAAACGTATACCCACTAAACTAGTAAACTAATTAAAGTTCATTTAAAACTCTAAACTATCATTAACACCCTAATTACCCTACCTAAATTGATTACCTAAATATCTAATATAAAATATTAGTATATCTATATATATATATATATATATGTAACTTAACAAAAAAAAAAGAAAGAAACAATCCTAACACCTCCCATTTCGGTCATGGTGGGCCCATCTCCATCACCTACATCAAGTTGAAACTTGCAAGAATAGGGGTATGGTGTGTATGGACTTTTATTACTTGAAAGATCACAAATTATTATCAATACACCACCATATCTTCCATCATCTTTCATTTACAAAAAAAATCAATCAAAAACTTCCTTTTCCTTCTTTCCCATTTACGGCCAAGAACCCCAAAGAAACACCCACCATTTTCTTTTAGAAATCACCCCTTTTTCACTTAAACTAAGCCTATATAAGACCTTCTAAGCATCAAGAACACATGGAGCTTAATCTCTTTTAAATCATCATCTTAAGACACTTGCAAAGTTGTAAGCCTTTTTCTCATATTTCTTTAGCTTGTTATAATATGTAGTTTATTAATGTACTTGTTAAATCATCTTGAGCAAAGATATAAAATCAAAAATTAAGACACTAATCTTTACATAAAAAGCCTACTAGTGTGCTATATTATGTGTAGATTATGTTGATTTGTGTTAGATGATGCTTATGGTTAAGTTAATTATGTTAAAGTAGGGTGTTTACAAAGATGATCTTGTGTAAATTAGACTAGTGAGGCTGATCTAAACATTTTTATATTTAGACCTTAACAAGATCATCATCCATATAATACATGAACTTTACATTAAACTTGAAAATGATTTATGGCCAAAATAACTTTTATAAATTTTTTTAAACATCATGATTTACACTATAAAAGTGTTAAAAATGTGTTAATCAAGGTGGTTTAAGTGAAGGATCGAGACTTCAAAGTATGTTATTTTTTTTTTTGAACTTGTAATCATATTATTATAAAAAAATGTGTGATTAAAAATATATAAAGTTCAAAGATTATATGGATAATTATGTGAGAACTATCACTTCAAAAAAAAGGGGCTATTTTGAAACTTGAATTGAAGATTGATTGTGATTATGGTTTAAACATGAATTAAGTACGTTTTTTTTAAAACGTGGAAAACGCCATAGTTTAAGGAAACTATGACGAAATTTTTCTAAAATATTAATCGCGATTAAAAGGAGATTAACAAGGTGATTAACATGGTTAATCGCGATTAGTAAACTTAATTGTGATTAACGACCATAATCATGATTAGACAAACCCTTATGACAATGGTTAAGTCCTAACCATCCAAGAGTTTATTTAAAACACTACAAGTTATTTTTATGATAAAATGGGTAAAATTTATAAGAATAACCATCAATATAATTTTTGGAGAAAATTATATGTATATACTTCAAATACTTTATTTGGTGTATAATGTGTGTATAATTATGTGTATGTATTAGTCTTAGGAATACATACCAAAATAATACCTACGATATTTGCAAAATATATGCTTACACCACGACGAAAACCCCACCAATATTCGATATTGTAACGACGGTCGCGAACCTTCGCGACTACTTAAAATGTACACTTATAAGATACAATAAAACAAGGCGCGAACATCGGACGACGGGTCTCGAACGATGGACATCGGACGACACCTTATGCCTTATCGACGAAACGGGCGTGTCGACACCTCGAAAGGTTACTACGACGCTCGACAACTTTGACACACAAAAACTATATATATTAACCGGTCGTTACGACAAGTCTAAAAATGAAATAATTTAGACACTTCATATATATTAATGACAATGAATGACCGGAAAATTCAATAAACGATAATCGTGATTATAAAAGTTACTAGCATAATTAGTAAAAGATTACTAAAAGTGCATGAACATAATAAAATTAATGTTGGGTTAAAATAGGCCCAATACCTTAAATACATGGGAAAATGCCCATTTCCCTAAAATACTTATAAAAGCCCACTTACAATACTAACATGGGCTAGGCCTAATAACTTATAGAACTTGGGCTAGGCCCAAATGTCAAAAAATATGGATAAGCCCAAAACACAAAATTGTAGGCTAAGCCCAAAGTAAAATACATGTATATTTTTATAAATATATATTGTACGAGTGCATTAAAATACGATATAACTACACGTATAAATACGGTATACCTACACATATAATACGGTATACCTACGCGTATAATACGGCATACCTACATCTATAAATACGGTATACTTACACGTATAATACGGTATACCTACGCGTAAATACGGTATACCTACACGTATAAATACGAGATACATATACGTATAAAAGACTCACGCACATGATGATGAACTCACTTACACTTGTTGAAGTGTACTCTCGCAAGAATGTCGCACACGTACGATAACATATTGACGATGTTAAAAATAAATATTTTTAACACTTGAATCAAGAAAAGATATATGATATTATATTTGTGTAACAAATATAGAGTCTCGAATCAAAGTATACCAGAAACAAATGCCAACATATTATTAAATTACACAAGTGTTCCAAAAGCGAAATGAAAATAATAAAAGTTCAAGATGAACAACGAGTACAAGGTCTAGGAAGGACCGATGTGTCTAATGAGTTAGAACCTTTGTAGGTTGACTCGCGTTTACGGAACACGTTGATTGAATATCTCTCTCTCAGGAACGCAAAGCTGTGAGTTCATGTCCCCCTTTTCTCTTAACTGTTTTCGGATTTATAACTCTCGGGGGTGAAATACATGTTACATATGTTTCAATGGTATGATTTGGCTATGAAATGAACTATTAGATCATGTGAGCATAGGCTGAAACTGAAATGCCAATAACTCTCATAAGAAACATGGACAAAGGTTAGATCTAACGGGCACGGCCGAGCCCCACTCATGGTCCATTTGTGACTACTTAGAGTGCTTTTGTGTCCCAGTCGAGGTGATTCGACAACGGTCAAGGGGATTTGACACAGTCAAGGTGATTTGACACAGTCAAGGTGATTTGACACAGTCAAGGTGATTTGATACAGTCGAGGGGATTCGACACAGTCGAGGGGATTCGACACTAATAATAGCCCACTAGGGTTGGGTACTCCCTATGTCTTCACATATTAATGTCCTTGCAAAACATTAATTGATCTGTTCATAGACGCTTTACATACCTGTTTTCAAAGGAATCTCTCAAATGTTTACAAGTTTATGGGAACTCATACAAAACGCATGAACTCGCTCAACTTTTGTTGATGTTTTCAAAATTACATGTATTTCAGGAAACAAGATGGATCTTGGGCGCGGGCGTTGTTTTCAACTTTTGTTGGTTTGTAACTTAACCGGAGGCCATGTAGATTGAAACTTAAATGACTTATGTTTGTAATGTTTTAAACTTTTGAATGGATGAACATCATTTTTATCATATAGTTGTTTGTTATAATCGAATGCAATGAAAACTGATCAAGTCACACGTACACGCTTCCCAAAAGTCAGGGTGTGACAGGTTGGTATCAGAGCTTCGATTGTAGTGAACTAGGATTCCTTCTCGAGTCTAGACTACAATCACTAGGATTCTCTCACGAAAACATTTTTACAAAAAAAAAAAGGTTTTTCATTGCATGTACGAAAGCGCCAAGATCCATGAATCACACATTTTCAAAGGAAAGACAAAAGCAAGGACATTAGTAGGGAGGAGAATACCCCAACTAAAGTGACACGTGAGGTATAGTCTACGTGAGATAGGCTTGCCAAAATCGAAACGACACCCGAAAGAACAAACGAGAGTTATATGTGACATGTTGCATTTATTTGCTTGTATATACTAAGTAACATTATTATTCATTAATATATATGCATATACGTGTACGGAATAATATTGATGGGAACGAGATGCCTTCGAATTCGAATCCTATTATTATTCCTAACGCGCACAATGAGACTATCGACCTCGCGTTTATTGCGGAGCTTATGGCTGATGTAGTTATAAACGAGACCCTGAGCTTGATTCCGTAGAAGATGGTTGTTCTTCTCTCTCGAATGCGAAGGTGCCTGACTACGGCAGTGACGGCGAGGCGGAGGAGGTAACCTTGGACAACAACCTTATCAGTGAGACGAGGTCCCTATGGCTTTTACGAAACATGATTGACGACACTCTTGTCCAGACAAGGAAGATGACGTACTCATCTTGAAGGTGCCCCTCCAACTACTATTGTTAGGAACTCTCTTTATTCCTACTTCGTCTAAGCATTGTGCCATTTCGCGCGTAACGACAACGGACGTTGGCGCGTGGACCATTATAAAGGTCCTTTCCATGTTGAAGGTATGAAGACAGTAGTGTCCCTTCTCTGACTGATCGGCGGCTTTGAACGAGAGAAAAATTAGGGTGACCATGCAAGACAATTTATTATTACGGGGGCCCACGTAATAACAACTTGTAGTGCATGGAAATCCTGGTGGGCTCTGCGGGTCAAGCAAATGATCACTATCTATTTGAAATTCCTAAGTTGTTCCAAATCTCCATCTAGTAGAACACTAACCGAAATAGTTACTCTAACACTCTATAAAGTAGGATGTCTGTCTTTGCCTACTTCATGCCTAACACTCCAACCCGTAATACGAGTCGTTTGGGACCTGGTATCTAAGCAGGTGAAAATGGCTAACACTCAGAAAAGACTCTCCTCATCCTTCACCTCACATGCACCCTATCACCCACTACCTATATCGCCACCACTAACACCCCTACCAGTAACCCTACACTCTCTATCCCGTAGCACCCCATCGTTTGAGTAGTGCATTCACGCCTTGGAAAACCGCTCTACGGTTGCTACAAGGCACAATTCGGTTCCGAGGAAGAAGCCACGTACCCTCACGACCTTATATCTACGTTTTCACTATCACCCCTATACGTGGTAGTAATGCACAACCCCCCCCCCCACCTTTTGGGAAGTATGCCCGTTTTGTAAAAAAAAAAAAAAAAAAAAAAAAAAAACTAAAGACCTAAGAGGACCAATGTAGACGGAAAATAACTACTACTTTCGTATTATGGAACTTCTATGACCGATGTGATGTAACCTCGAGTCCATTTTGTTTTTCATCTGTTAAAAACAATGTATCAAGTTGTCGAACATATATGGAAGCTCAGTGGTTGTTTTCTTATTTATACCTTTTGATAATATATGCATGTGAGGTTAGATGATTACATGTTTGCTTGTGGTGATGATTGTCTATATACATATATACCCCACAGATAATCATTTGGTGAATGTTGTCTAACCTACCCAAAACTTCTTGCTAGAAGAAAATGCCGCCCAGACGTGACACAGACACTAACACATTACCAAGGACAGAAGCTAAGCTTCAGGAACGCATATCACAGGCAATTGCACAACACGAGGCCAACCGCTCAGAACACAGCGGTGGCACTTTCGGAAATAACCCTCCAACTGGTAATGTTAAATCACCTAAGACACATTACAAATCTTTTGGATATTTCCAATTGTGTTCTGCCAATGCTCACTCGTGAATTGCGTTACATGTGTTACAGGCTGTACTTATAAGCAAATTCTGGATTGCAAACCCCTAAACTTTGATGGCACGGGAGGTGCCGTCGCTTTTGTTCGCTGGGATGAAAAGACCGATTCCGTGCTAAGAATGAGCAAATGTGCACCTGAACAGAGAGTCACTTATATTTCTGGGTTGTTTTTGGATGGTGCACTCTCCTGGTGGAACCTCCAAGTTCAAACTCTTGGCGAAACTGCTACATATGCGCTCAGTTGGGATGAGCTTAAGGAATTAATGCGCAAGAAATACTGTTCAAGAGCTGAAATCCAGAAACTGGAAACTGAGTTCTGGAATCTGAAGATGGATGGACCAAAGGTTGCCGAGTATATTCAGCGTTTTCATGATTTATCAAGGGTCGTTCCTTATCTTGTCGAGCCAGAATTCAAGAGAATCGAAAGGTTTATTTGGGGACTTGCGCCTCAAATCCTGAGCATGGTTACTGCCTGAAAGCCTCCAACTATCGCAGAGGCTATCGATTTGAGCGTTACACTTACTGAAGAAGCTCTTCGTATGGGAAAGTTTTCGAAATCCGAGATAAACAAGAAAGAGACTCACGTGGAGTCTTCAGGCGACAACAAAAGAAAGTTTTCAAATATGAAGAAAGGCACTCAAGTAATTCATGACCACTCAAATGCAAACAAAAGAAGGGGAGCAAACCCGCCGCGTGGCATGAAAGCTTATGGAGCCACCAATAAGGCCAGTGGAAAGGTTTATCTGGGGACTAAGCCGAGATGTGACGAATGCAAGTTTCACCATGAAGGTCGATGCCTGAGACCTAAGTGTGACAGATGTGGAAAAGAGGGACACAGCAAGGATGCCTGTTGGGCAAGATATCCCAACCAAGGAAGAAATGATAGCTACAACCAAGGCAGAAACAACAATGGTAGAGATCCAGGTTGCTTCAATTGTGGTGACGTGGGGCACTTTAGAAAAGATTGCCCTAAGAAGAACCAAGCGAGGAGGAGTCTTCGCGATCGGAGCTCGTGAGTGCGCTAGGACCCGAATGTTGTGACGGGTACGTTCCCTATTAACCAACACTATGCATCCATTCTGTGTGATACTAGCGCCGACCTTAGTTTTGTATCAGTAGAATTTAAGAATACACTTGGCCTAGTTTCATGTAAGCTAGACGTCCCATATCCTATAGAGCTGGTAAATGGAAAGTTAGTTAAAGCAAATGAGGTGATTAAGGGTTGTACTTTGGAACTTGTAGAGCAGGAATTTTTTTTACTGAGCTCCTACATGTTGATTTGGGAAGTTATGATGTTGTAGTCAGCATGGATTGGCTATCCAAGAATAGAGTTGAAGTTGTTGGTCATGAGAAAATCATTTGCATCCCTTTTGCGAATGATGAAATAGTTATAGTACACGGCCTTAATGCAGTTGATGCGAGGACGCTGGGCCCATAAGGCAATGGATTGCGACATCCCACAATGGTCATAAAGGCGCAGAAGTGCCTCCGAAAGGGGTGCATAGCCTTCCTTGCTCATGTTGTCGATAAGGAGACCAAGGAGCCGAAGTTAGAAGACAAGCCTGTTGTGAACGAATTTCAAGAAGTCTTTCCCGAAGACTTTCTTGGGCTACCTCCACAGCAACGAATGGAGTTTCGGACAAACCTAGTGCCAGGAACGGCACCAGTGGCGAAGGCACCTTATCGATTAGCTCGTCCGAGATGCAAGAACTATCGACTCAACTAAAAGAGTTGCTAGACAAGAGAATTTATCGAGCCGAGCTTCTCACCCTGGGGAGCTCCAGTGTTGTTGTCAAGAAGAAGGACGACAGTTTTCGTATGTGCTTAGACTACAGGGAGTTACACAAGCTAACCAATCAAGAATCGGTACCCCTTACCGAGAATTGATGACTTATTCAACCAATTTTAAAGTTCTAGCTACTACTCCAAGATCGACTTGAGGTCGGGATATCATCAACTGTTGAATGATTACGACTGTGAGATTAAGTATCACCTGGACAAGGCGAGCGTTGTTGCAGATGCCTTGAGCCACAGGGAGTGCGCAAACCCACTAAGGATGCGAGCCTTGGAGATGACCATACAAACGAATTCCGTTACTCGGATTCGTGAGGCTGAGCTAGAGACGCTCAAACCAGAGCACCTACAAGCTGAAGCATTACGTGGAATGAGAGTGCAGTCGTTGCCCAAGGAAGATAACATTGTACTCCCTGTAGCGAATTTGGGTTCCATCCTTTGGCGACCTACGGACGATTATTTTGGATGAAGCATACAAGTCAAGGTACTCTATACATCTGGGTTCGGATAAGATGTACCAAGACTTAAAAAAATTTATTGGTGGCCTAAGCTTAAAAGCGACATTGCTACTTATGTTTGGAAATGCCTTACATGCGCCAAGGTTAAGGCGGAATATCAAAAGCCTTCAGGTTTGCTCCAACAACCTGAAATTCCTGCATGGAAATGGGAAAAAAAAAAAAAACCTCGATGGGCTTCATTACTAAGTTACCCCGAACCTCAAGAGGCCATGATATGATTTGGGTAATTGTAGATCGACTTACAAAGTCCGCGCATTTCCTACCGATCAGTGAAAAGATAGCACTAAGAAATTGGCTGAAATATAGCTCAAGGAAATTGTGGCCCGACATGGAGTGACTGTTTCTATTATATCGGACCGAGATGGTCGGTTTGTGTCAAGAATATGGCAATCCAAAAGGCCTTTGGATCTCAACTGAATCTTAGTACGACCTTTCACCCTCAAACGGACGGCCAAAGTGAATGAACGATACAAACTTTGGAGGATATGCTACGTGCTTGTGTGATGGACTTGGGTGGAAGCTGGGATACTCACTTGCCTTTAGTGGAGTTCTCCTACAATAATAGCTATCACACTAGCATCCAGGCCACCCCGTTTGAAGCATTATATGGACGAAAGTGTCGGTCCCCGCTATGTTGGGCGGAGACGGGGGATAAACAACTCATTAGTCCGGATTTGGTCCAGGAAACCACAGACAAGATCATCCAGATACGAGACCGTATCAAGACGGCTCGTGATAGACAAAAGAGCTACACCGACAAGCGACGCAAACCATTAGCTTTCGAGGTCGGAGACATGGTATTGCTGAAAGTCTCGCCTTGGAAGGGCGTAGTAAGATTTGATAAACGCAGAAAGTTAAACCCACGTTACATTGGACCCTTCAAAATCCTGGAAAAGATCGGAACTGCTGCGTACAAGTTAAAACTACCAGAGGAACTGAGCCGCCGTGTACATGACACGTTTCACATGTCAAATCTCAAGAAAAGTCCCACTCAAGAAACAGTCGTCATCCCAGCGGACTAGATACATGTCAATGCCAAACTCCAATTTACCGAAGAACCTGTTGAGGTTCCAGACTGGAAGGTCCACAAGACACAGAGGAGTCGTAGGAAGCTAATCAAAGTTCGCTGGAACTCGAGTCACGGTCCCGAGTACACGTTGGAACGTGAAGATCAAATGAAATCCAAGTACCCTCACCTGTTCCAAGGCTCCCCTGCAACCGGTAAAACGACATGAATTTCGGGACGAAATTCTTTTAACGGGGGGAGAATGTGACAACTGGAAAAAAAAATAGTGGTAATTCCGTACAACTTAATTATTTGATTTAACGCTTAAATTCTCTCATTACGATTTAATTATTGTGTAATTAGGTCGTGTGAAGTCTAGCAATCATAGGACATGGTTAAAAATGCTAAACAATATTAACACAATCGCCATGTCACGAGAAAACCACAAACTATGTCCTAATATGTTGGCAAAATGCTGAAAACACTATTCACTTAAGCACACTATTCATGCCAGCCAGTTCTGAAAACTGTCGGAACGAGCAACGAAGGGCACGGACGCACTTAGTAGATGGAATACAAATAAAGATCCCAAACTAGGGGCACTAAATCGCTAAAACACTTCAACTTTCCGGTAAACGCGTATGAATGCACTTGTCCGCCCCGCGCCAAAATATAATCAAAATAAATTGCCCGCGGCACTAAAATTTAGCATTTGAATGTCCGTAGAACTTGTAAATAATATTTTACATCATAAATAAGCTTAGGGATATAAATTGGATACCCGAAACATAAACTCCCGGTGTTACGCCGCAACTTTCACACATTGTCCAAGTTCTAGCCAATAGGCGAATCAAATATATTTCTACCAACAAATCTCCTAAACTAAAATGCTAGCGAACTAGTTAGCGATATTTTGGCATCGTAAACGCCTTGAATAAACACTATAGTGTCGATGGTAAATTAAAACCATAACTCCCGTTATTACACTATAACTTTTGTATATCACCCGATATCGAACGGGTGAACGAACTAGTGGTATTTTTACCATTCAAAACGTATACCCACTAAACTAGTAAACTAATTAAAGTTCATTTAAAACTCTAAACTATCATTAACACCCTAATTACCCTACCTAAATTGATTACCTAAATATCTAATATAAAATATTAGTATATATATATATATATATATATATGTATGTATGTAACTTAACAAAAAAAAAAAGAAAGAAACAATCCTAACACCTCCCATTTCGGTCATGGTGGGCCCATCTCCATCACCTACATCAAGTTGAAACTTGCAAGAATAGGGGTATGGTGTGTATGGACTTTTATTACTTGAAAGATCACAAATTATTATCAATACACCACCATATCTTCCATCATCTTTCATTTACAAAAAAAAATCAATCAAAAACTTCCTTTTCCTTCTTTCCCATTTACGGCCAAGAACCCCAAAGAAACACCCACCATTTTCTTTTAGAAATCACCCCTTTTTCACTTAAACTAAGCCTATATAAGACCTTCTAAGCATCAAGAACACATGGAGCTTAATCTCTTTTAAATCATCATCTTAAGACACTTGCAAAGTTGTAAGCCTTTTTCTCATATTTCTTTAGCTTGTTATAATATGTAGTTTATTAATGTACTTGTTAAATCATCTTGAACAAAGATATAAAATCAAAAATTAAGACACTAATCTTTCCATAAAAAGCCTACTAGTGTGCTATATTATGTGTAGATTATGTTGATTTGTGTTAGATGATGCTTATGGTTAAGTTAATTATGTTAAAGTAGGGTGTTTACAAAGATGATCTTGTGTAAATTAGACTAGTGAGGCTGATCTAAACATTTTTATATTTAGACCTTAACAAGATCATCATCCATATAATACATGAACTTTACATTAAACTTGAAAATGATTTATGGCCAAAATAACTTTTATAAATTTTTTTAAACATCATGATTTACACTATAAAAGTGTTAAAAATGTGTTAATCAAGGTGGTTTAAGTGAAGGATCGAGACTTCAAAGTATGTTATTTTTTTTTTTGAACTTGTAATCATATTATTATAAAAAAATGTGTGATTAAAAATATATAAAGTTCAAAGATTATATGGATAATTATGTGAGAACTATCACTTCAAAAAAAAGGGGCTATTTTGAAACTTGAATTGAAGATTGATTGTGATTATGGTTTAAACATGAATTAAGTACGTTTTTTTTAAAACGTGGAAAACGCCATAGTTTAAGGAAACTATGACGAAATTTTTCTAAAATATTAATCGCGATTAAAAGGAGATTAACAAGGTGATTAACATGGTTAATCGCGATTAGTAAACTTAATTGTGATTAACGACCATAATCATGATTAGACAAACCCTTATGACAATGGTTAAGTCCTAACCATCCAAGAGTTTATTTAAAACACTACAAGTTATTTTTATGATAAAATGGGTAAAATTTATAAGAATAACCATCAATATAATTTTTGGAGAAAATTATATGTATATACTTCAAATACTTTATTTGGTGTATAATGTGTGTATAATTATGTGTATGTATTAGTCTTAGGAATACATACCAAAATAATACCTACGATATTTGCAAAATATATGCTTACACCACGACGAAAACCCCACCAATATTCGATATTGTAACGACGGTCGCGAACCTTCGCGACTACTTAAAATGTACACTTATAAGATACAATAAAACAAGGCGCGAACATCGGACGACGGGTCTCGAACGATGGACATCGGACGACACCTTATGCCTTATCGACGAAACGGGCGTGTCGACACCTCGAAAGGTTACTACGACGCTCGACAACTTTGACACACAAAAACTATATATATTAACCGGTCGTTACGACAAGTCTAAAAATAAAATAATTTAGACACTTCATATATATTAATGACAATGAATGACCGGAAAATTCAATAAACGATAATCGTGATTATAAAAGTTACTAGCATAATTAGTAAAAGATTACTAAAAGTGCATGAACATAATAAAATTAATGTTGGGTTAAAATAGGCCCAATACCTTAAATACATGGGAAAATGCCCATTTCCCTAAAATACTTATAAAAGCCCACTTACAATACTAACATGGGCTAGGCCTAATAACTTATAGAACTTGGGCTAGGCCCAAATGTCAAAAAATATGGATAAGCCCAAAACACAAAATTGTAGGCTAAGCCCAAAGTAAAATACATGTATATTTTTATAAATATATATTGTACGAGTGCATTAAAATACGATATAACTACACGTATAAATACGGTATACCTACACATATAATACGGTATACCTACGCGTATAATACGGCATACCTACATCTATAAATACGGTATACTTACACGTATAATACGGTATACCTACGCGTAAATACGGTATACCTACACGTATAAATACGAGATACATATACGTATAAAAGACTCACGCACATGATGATGAACTCACTTACACTTGTTGAAGTGTACTCTCGCAAGAATGTCGCACACGTACGATAACATATTGACGATGTTAAAAATAAATATTTTTAACACTTGAATCAAGAAAAGATATATGATATTATATTTGTGTAACAAATATAGAGTCTCGAATCAAAGTATACCAGAAACAAATGCCAACATATTATTAAATTACACAAGTGTTCCAAAAGCGAAATGAAAATAATAAAAGTTCAAGATGAACAATGAGTACAAGGTCTAGGAAGGACCGATGTGTCTAATGAGTTAGAACCTTTGTAGGTTGACTCGCGTTTACGGAACACGTTGATTGAATATCTCTCTCTCAGGAACGCAAAGCTGTGAGTTCATGTCCCCCTTTTCTCTTAACTGTTTTCGGATTTATAACTCTCGGGGGTGAAATACATGTTACATATGTTTCAATGGTATGATTTGGCTATGAAATGAACTATTAGATCATGTGAGCATAGGCTGAAACTGAAATGCCAATAACTCTCATAAGAAACATGGACAAAGGTTAGATCTAACGGGCACGGCCGAGCCCCACTCATGGTCCATTTGTGACTACTTAGAGTGCTTTTGTGTCCCAGTCGAGGTGATTCGACAACGGTCAAGGGGATTTGACACAGTCAAGGTGATTTGACACAGTCAAGGTGATTTGACACAGTCAAGGTGATTTGATACAGTCGAGGGGATTCGACACAGTCGAGGGGATTCGACACTAATAATAGCCCACTAGGGTTGGGTACTCCCTATGTCTTCACATATTAATGTCCTTGCAAAACATTAATTGATCTGTTCATAGACGCTTTACATACCTGTTTTCAAAGGAATCTCTCAAATGTTTACAAGTTTATGGGAACTCATACAAAACGCATGAACTCGCTCAACTTTTGTTGATGTTTTCAAAATTACATGTATTTCAGGAAACAAGATGGATCTTGGGCGCGGGCTTTGTTTTCAACTTTTGTTGGTTTGTAACTTAACCGGAGGTCATGTAGATTGAAACTTAAATGACTTATGTTTGTAATGTTTTAAACTTTTGAATGGATGAACATCATTTTAATCATATAGTTGTTTGTTATAATCGAATGCAATGAAAACTGATCAAGTCACACGTACACACTTCCCAAAAGTCAGGGTGTGACAGAGATACCTCTATGTTTTCAAAATGCTACAACGAAAACTTCAAAAGACAAGCCATCATACACAAACACATCCTTCCCAAAGGAAGTAACAATCCACTCGAAAGATCACCCGATCGGATGACCATCCGAGCGGATTGTCACCCGAACGACCAACCACCTGATCGGATTGCCATCAGATCGGATTGTTGTCCAACCTACTAATGTTTGTATCGTTTTACGCGTCGCTTATCGTTATGCTATCGTTCTGATCAGGCTAACCTTACTCTCTAGCGCTCCCTTCAATCCACCAATCACTTTGAGTATACTCGATCCCTTTTTGCTTTACGCACTTTTGGGTGTTACATACGTTACTTATTCTAAATCACATCAAACACACTACGCAATATTTTAAACGCTAACCGTTACCGCATGTTATACGTGACTCAATGAATGCTTGTTTGTTATGTTTACACATGGAATGCTGTCTACCTGCCTTAGCAACGATAGTACTATTTGTTTGGACTCAACACCTGTTCACTCAGGGGTTGTTAAGGACAATTTGTTACATGGCTCACAGTGGTGAGTGTGTATTACGAACTGCCTTGGGCAGTCAACCCGCAGTCATTGGTATCGATAGGTTCACGTCGATAACTAACATGCCTCATTTTACACTGTGTACGTGCTGGTTATGCGTAACTATTTCGAACTCTATTATATCTATTAAACTTGTATGCTCACCTTTACACTATGTGTATTGACCTTTACTTTAATATATGTGACAGGTGCTTAGGATGCTTATGTGCTTAGCTTGCTGTGAAATCGAGGCTAGAAAAGGTCTAGAAACAAATAAACAATTGTCTGTATTTTGAAATCTGAGTTGTCAGAACAGAACAATTTGACTAGATCTTGTCCGTAATAATTATGTTACCTTTTATGACATGATATGGGACATGTTGCTTTTAATAAATGGTAATTATAGTTGTTATGGAAACTTCTGGACAATCTGTTTCGCACAGTGCCGCGCCCCGATGATTCCGCCATCGGTTGGGGTATAACAACATACAAAGCAAAACATAATTGAAATCATGTACTATATGTGTACTAGATGAACATAGCATGTATATGTCATGAAAGCATGAAAGTAACAAATAGACGCAAGTGTTTCACCCCAAAAATATTTGCAAAAAATAAAAGAGGGGACTATGTACTCACTTGAGATTGCTTAATAGTCTTGGAATTAAGACCAAATAAAGCTCGAAGGATCACGGAATCAAGCGGCACCTAATATAGATAACTATGTTAATAATTGGATCCTAAACCGGAGGATAGGATAGAATGAAGTTCTATAAATCAAATGAGTATTGGAACTCATATGGCATGATTTAATAGACCTAACATTCTGATTAGAAGGTTACCCTAAGTGCTTTTGACCCGTTTCGACTCGTTAAAGTAGTTTAAGCTACTTTAACGTGTCGTTTGCGTAAATATAAGATCGGATGGTTATTTTATGTCATATGTTAAGTCTTATATGCCCAAATATGTTTAAAAATGTTATTAAATCTGTTTAGATGTCAAAAGTTTGATTACTTATATTAAAAATGAAGTTATGCGCAAAAAGGGCATTTTGGTCATTTTTAATGGGCATATAAACGACTTAACAATTAACTAACCAAACAAGGTGACCATAAGGTATAACCTCAGTAGGTTATTCCCTATTCAACTATGGTCACAAAATATGTTTGGTTGGATCCTAATGATTGATTAAACGGGCCGGGCTCGAAAGTCTAAGCGGTTGTTAAGACCGCTTGACTTACGACCCTAAATTAGCAGTTAAACTAGTAGTGACGAGTTAAACATGTTAAAACATGTTTAAACATGTTAAAACATGTTTAAATAAGTTAGAAAAAACAAAGTGTTTTGATACCTGAAAATAGTTCTGTCGTAAAATGCACATAAACGTGCATTTTGACCGAAACTTTGACTCGTCACTATGACTTGTTAACGTGGTAATCAGTAGGTATAATCGCTAGGGATTATAACCATCGTGATTACGATCACGTTGCAAAGTTCAATTGAACTTTGTCTTGACCAATTCATGGCCAAAACCGAAAGTCAAACGGTAGTCAAACTGTTTGACTGTCAGCTTAAATTGCTGAAATGAATAAACAAGACTGGATAGAACACTCACTTGTGTTCTTAGGATGAAAGATGAACTAGAAAACTCAGGTAGGGGGCATCCAAAAGATGGTAGCCTCCAATTAGAGCATAAGAGTGAAGAAGATGGAATGAGCAATGAATGAGGAAATGAAGGTGAGTATTTATAGTTGTTCTTGAAGCTTAGGATCACGACAAGTGTCTTGTGTGATGCCCAAGAACTTAGAAGATCATTACAAGTGTGTGGCTCATGTTAAAAGCCTTGGAGAATACTAAAATTGATCACCAAATAATGAAAACCATCAAATAAAACAAGTTGCAACAAGCTGGCAGATGAAAATCAACATTCTGTCGACATAGGGGGTCGCGTGGCGTGACAGCACCACCACCATGGCACATAATACATATATTATATTACAACACATATTTACATATCTTAACATACACACACATGCAAAACCATAACACACACTCACAAGAAACCCACCTTTACACACACACGCAATATACTCTACATACACCCACATACACACCACAAACTCACACTCACACATGCAACATACACTCACACAAATCAAAACACACAACACACACCCCTGCAAACACACACGACACACACACAGACCCAATGGATCATACACACATGCTCTTTCTCTCTGAATAACAAGTCGCCGGAAAACAAAACATCCTAACCAATTATACGTTTGAACAGATCAACAAGAACTCGATAAAATTACCTCAAGAGATCCGATAAACAGAACATATTAGAGCGGAGCCGTACACGACAAAGCAAGAACGAGTCAGGCGGCAGCAAATTAACGAGCATGTGAGAGTCGTGGCTAGAACTTGGGAGGCTTTTGCAAGTGGCGATATGGGTTCGCGGTGGTGTGGTACAGCCGTAGTAATAACCGAAAGGGGTGGCGAGGGGCAATAGTTGCTGGTGCACTCCGGTGAAAAAGGTGTGGTGGTGGATGATGGTGGTTTCGACCTAAGCAGCGGCGGCGGGTCTGTTTCATGGAGGCAGGGTGGTGCGGTTGTGACGAAGCTTGTATCCCGGAGAAGTGTGAGGGCGGTTTCGTGAAGCCGGTGAAGGTGCGGCAATAGTGGTGCTTCCTACATAGTATACTAGGTTAGAACCCCGTGTAATACACGGGTTGAATAAATGTAATTTTATATATCAAATAATAAAAAAATATATTTTTGAAAACTCGTTTATTACACAGGTTGAATAAATGTAATTTTACATACCAAATAATAAAAAATATATATCTTTAAAAATCTCATTTATTACATGGGTTGAATAAATGTAATTTTATATATTAAATAATAAAAAGTTATATCTTTAAGAACTATGTGTATTGTATGGGTTGAGTAAATTTTATTTTATATATTAGTAATGAAAAAAGTTACATTTTTAAAAACCTCATGTATTGTATAGGTTGAGCACACGTAATTTTATATACCAATCAATAAAAAGTTATATCTTATTATATCTTTATAAACCCTGTGTTTTATAAAACTTTTGGACTAAACTGACAAAATGGCCAAACCACAGGGACTAAAATGACATTTAACTCTTTACATTATATGAATTTATATTTATTGTACGTCTTTTGTTAATGTCAAGGTAAATAATTTTGAAATCTAATAAATATTTCAAAAGATTATTGTTGGTGCATCTAGTGTCTGTTAACTTCGTCTTAATCGAGTCTTATGTCTAGATAGGATAAACGAGCACACAACTGGATGGAAATTAGGGTTTTACATGTTAAAGTGGGTGATTCCGCTTGAAAGTGACATTGGTCATTTCAAGAGAAATTAGATATATTGTAATTCCGCTTGAAAGCATACATGAGTGATTTCGCTTGAGACTGTTTGGAGCGAAATTAGGTCTCGCTTGAACATGTTTCAAGCGGAATCAGCTCAACTATAAATAGGTAGTATGTTGTGTCATTTGGAGCGGAATCTGGTCATTAGTTCTGAGCCGAGGTGTTGTCCGTTTGTCATTTGAACGTGTAAAAAGGTCAGGAAATCAGTAATAGAAAAGAATTGAAAAGGAACAAGTTGTTTGACACTGTTTGCATTGATTCCGCCTTTGTTAATGATGATGAACTACTCATACTGACTGTTTAGGGTCACACGAACGGTCCAACAAGTGGTATCAGAGCTCAGGACGAGGAGGTCATACCAATTCAGCTTGAATTTACCGGATTCTCTCACTTCTACACCTTCTTTTTTGATTTGAACAAAATTCAATGGTTGAAATGGCCTGATTTTGACGTATATCAAGCGAAACATAGTTCTAACTAATCCTTGAAAGAATTGAACCTTAAATCGAAAAAATTAAGACATAATTGACTAATTCCGCTTGAAAATCGTTCGAACATGCTGACGTCATAAGCTATTCCGCTTGAAAGTATCAGTGTAATTCCAAGCGGAATTACATATTTGGCTTATTTCGCTTGAAACTTGTGTTTGATTTCGCTTGAAATCAAATATCGCTTGAAAAATATTGTTTGATTTCGCTTGAATTGAGATTCCGCTTGAAAAATCAAGCGAAATAAGTGATTTCGCTTCAAAATTTGTATTCTGTTTGAAAAGCTTAAAGGCTGATTTCGCTTGAAGCTATTCTGCTTCAACTGATTCCCCTTGAAATTACTGTTTTTAAAATTTCAAAAATTTTCTAAGTGTTTGTTGATCGTTTCAGGTACTTGGAAATGGATGATTTGTTCATGAATCCGTTCTGTGATGTGTTTGCTTATACCAGTGGTTCGGGAGATGGCACAACGAACAACACGAATGAAACTACACCAACATCGAGTGCGAAAAAGATTATTCAGGATGCTATGAGTGTAGAAAGTGCTTACGGTACTTACAACAAACCTCCTAAACTGATGGCGATCGAAGATTATAATCGGTGGGCTACAAGTTTTGAGGAGTGGCTTAAATCATTCACATACCCAAGCTGGAAAAGTCTAAAGAATGGTTACACCTCAGGAGATCGAAGTGGTCAAATTTTAGTAGAACCTGATGATATTGAAAGATACGTTGCTGAACAAAAATGCATAGCGTTGATTCATCAGTCAGTCAGAGATGATATAATTTCATTGATCGAGTATACAAATTCGACAGATCTTTTGGAGAAACTGAGGGTTAAGTGTGTAGGTAGTGCTGAGATTGTGAAAAACAAAAAGAAATTGTTGCGTAAAGAGTTTGATTTATTTGGTTGTATGAAGAATGAATCTGTTTGTAAAATGATCGAGAGATTTGGGCATCTGAAGATGGAGCTGGCAAGACACAAAATCACATACACTCAAGAGGAGTTGGTCGACAAATTGTTTGATTCGTTGCCGAATGAGCAAGATTGGCAATATTTTGCTTTGATGTTGAAAAACACAATCAAGTCTGAAGATTTGACAGTGGATTTGCTTATTGAAAGACTTGAAAGCCATGAGTTGGAGATCAAGAAATCTAAAGTCAACAATTCAGTCTATCAGCAGAACATGGAGCTGTATTACAGAGGAAATTTACCAAAGACTGGATCTCCAAGAACAGCATTTTCTGCAGAGAGTTCAAATACTGTGAATCATGAAACTCCTCACAGTGGTTTTCACAATGGATCTTCTTCAACAACTTCAAACCAATCTGCATCTAAGAATTTATTCCAGTGTAACATTGCTGTGGATTTGAAAAACGCTCAAAATTTCAGTGAAGAGTCAGCAAAACAGCAGATGGTATTCTTAGCATCTGTGCTTGAATCGTATGAGAGCCTTGTGGCAGGCAAGATTGGAAACACCAACCTGACAAAGGAAGATTATGACCAGATCGATCCGGAAGAGATGGAATTGATCGACATCAGGTGGTGTATGGCCAATGCAGTCCAGAGAGCTCAACGCTTCATGGAGATTACAGGAAGAAAGTCTATTGGTGGACCATCTACCAAGTTAGGCTTTGACAAATCGAAAGTCACATGTTTCAAGTGTAAACAGAAAGGTCATTTTAAAAGAAAGTGCCGAAATGCTTATGCTGATGATTCTGAAAATCCGTTCAGAGAATATTACTACAAAAGAGCGATTTATCACAAGAACAAGTCTGAACCCCCCCCCCCCAGGATGAAGCAACTTGAGGATACCCCAAAAGAAAAATCTAGAGCTCTCACCGTGATCCATGACGACGAAGGTTTTGATTGGAGTGATATACTGCCTGAGGAAGATGCAGTAGGTTATGCGTTTGCTGCAAAAACAGAAATCAAACCGTTCAAAGACACCAGAACAGCAGCAGAAAAAGCAAATGATAGACAACAGAGAGCTCAATACAAAATGATCAGAATTTCTCGTGTATACAGTGAAGCTAAAAGGCAAAAAGATGGGATGCAGATAGAGAATGTTACCTTGATCCTGAAGGAAACATTGCTATAGATCCAAAGACTCTTAGTCTTGAAGCTTTCGCTAAGGAATTTGCTGAACTAGAAGAGTCTCAACAGAGAGAATGGTGGGGAGGTGGTGAAGAAAAAGAGAAAGAGAAAGAGAAAGAAAAAGAGCACGAGTTGAAGCCAAAGAAGATCGATGAAGGGATCATTGATACGTCACAGGAGTTGACAGCTGAAAACTTTAGAAAGATGGCTGACAAGGTGCTGGCTGCTAAGGCACTTGAGGTAGACTCTAAGTCTAAATCTGAGTCTAAAAGCCAGGTCAGTTCAAATGCGTCATCGAGTAAATCAGGTAAGAAAGTCAAAGGTGACAGTGACTGCAAAAATTGCATGAGAAACTGAAAAGTTTGTAGTACACAAGCTTACCTCAATGATACGAAGGTAAATGATCTGACAAAAAGAGTCAGAAAGGTTAAAGATCAGATTCTTGATCGTGATAAAATGCTCAAATTTTCAAATGATCAAGTTAAAAAGTTGACTGAGAAAATTGACAATGATAAATTGAAGTAGAAAGAATTAGGAAAGAAAATGAAAAACTAATTCATGAAAATCGTCAACTCTCAGAAAATTTTAACAAGTTAAAACAAACGATTCAAGATTCTGATGAACGAAACAGTAAAACAAGAAAAGAAAATGAGCATTTAACTGTAGTTCTTAGATACAAAGAAGAACAAATCAACAAGCAACTGGATGAGATTGCTAAGTTGAAGCTTCAGTTTGAAGAAGCTAAGATTGAGAATGAGCGCATCAATCTGAAATTGACCAGTTGCAACTCCGCAAGCTTTGTTTTGCAACACATTGTTCCCAAACCTATCGGGAAAAAACAAAGCTGGCGAAGATGTATTTTCTGATGGAACAGGGGTGGGTTATCATCAAGTTCCACCACCAGTTCTAAACAAATTTTCAAAGAAACAATCAGGGTTGGTTAATGATGATGATGAAAATGAGGTGAAACTCACACAATTGATGTCACGTTCACTTCATCTTCCGATGATGATAGTGTCCAAACTGAAGTGGTGAAAAGTGTGGTTGAGAATGTTCTAAAATTTGAAAGTGACACTACTGAGGAAGATGAATGTTTCTTGGACAAATACATTCCGAAACCACAGTCCAAGAACAACTTAAATGAAGGACCTAATCTTGTCATGTACAAGATGTTGGGATCGGATAAGTTGTTTTCGGATTCTGAGTTTCCACTGGAGAATGTAAATGTTGCTAAACTGACAAACGTGTTCAAATTGATTGAAGTTGATCTGTCAGAAGTGAACAGTTTAAATCACACAAAAAGACAAATGAATTTTGAGAAAGATAAAGCTTACTACAAGAAGCCTATTGTTCCACCACGTTTTTCTAACAACAATCGAAACAAATGATCGGGTGGATATCAGGGTGGTAAGACTTATCAAAAAAAGAATGTTCAAAACAGAAGGTTTGTTGAGAAGAAAGTGTTTGTGACAAGTTCAAGTTCACTTTCTAATGAAGAATCAAAAATTTTTTCAAAATCAAACAAAGATTTCTTTGAGAAAAAGGCCTCACAGCCTCAGTCTGAAGGCACAAGTCGGGTAGTTGACACCCGAACATGCTTCAAATGTAATCAAGTTGGACATATTGCACGAAAGTGTACCAACTTGAAGCCTAAGACTAAAGTTGTTGAGATTCAAAAGAAGAAAGTTGATGTGAAGGGAAAAGCTCCATTGGTTGTTGAGAAAAAGATTTTGAAAAATGAAAATATCAAAGTCAAAACTGAACCTGCTAAAAATGTGGTAACTAAAAACGACAAGTTTTACAAGCGGATTGCGTCACCTCAACAAACATGGAAGCCAAAAGTGGTTGAAAAGAAAGCAAGTGTTCCAAAACCAAAGGTTTCTGAGACTGAAAAACAGTCATCTTCTACCACACCGGTAAAGATGAATTTTCCTTTGGATTATTATGTGAAACTTGAGAAAGAAATGCAAAAATCTGAGAAGAAAGATGTTCAAAAGAAAGACCAACCATCTGGTCAACCTCAGAAAGATGAGTTTTTCTTATACAAAAAGGTTGAGGTTGGGTCTGAAGAAAGCTTGAAAATCAATGATAAAAATTTTCCACCATTGATTACCAAAACAACTCACATTGATGTCCAGTTACCTGAGTCGATAGAGGCTTGGGTAACACCAAAATCTAACTAAAGTGTTTGTGATATGTGCAGGAGCTTCCGAGATCCGTTTCAAGATGGATTATGGATAGTGGAGCTTCTCGGCACATGACAGGGAAGACAGCTTTGCTGTACGTTGTTAGAAATTTCAATGGAAGTTATGTAGGGTTCGCAGGCAATCAAGGTGGTAGAATAGTTGGTGAAGGAACGTTATCCAATAGGATTGTAACGTTTGAGAGAGTGAATTACATTGCTGAGCTTGAGAATAATCTGCTGAGTATCTCGCAGATTTGTGATAGGATGTATACTACGCACTTCGCAGACAAAGAATGTTTGATCTTGAAACCAGGATTTGTTATCCCTGAAGAATGGATTATCATGAGAGCACCAAGAGTCAATGATCTGTACGTATTGGATATGAGTGTAGCAACTACAACCACAGGTCAGGCTCATTATTTTATGTCTAGAGCAACGGAGAAAGAATCGCAGTTGTGGCACCGCAAGATGAGGCATATACATCTGAGGAAAATGAGTCACCTGGTGCACAATGATTGTCACACCCCTTTCTGCGGCGGAAGCACGAGGTGTGATCATGAAAGGTTCTCATTGCATACGAAAGGTAAACATACTATATGCTCAAAATAACTTCAAACATTACATTACCAAAACATAAGTCAAGTGTTTACAACACGTGATAGCATATTGTCTTAAGAGTTACAACTTTATTTAGCGAAAATAAAACATAGCGACATCCACGAGCATAAGTAAGACCGCGCGCACATCCACCTTTAATTACCTGAAATACATGTGAGTTTTGGAAAAACATCAACATAATGTTGGTGTGAATTCATGCAGTTTTTGTATTGAACGTTTGTATACTTTGTATGAAAAACATGGTATGTATTTTGTTTCAAAACGCGTATTCATGAATGAGTCAAGTATCTCTATATGTATCAAGTGTTAATGGGTTGCAAAGCCATTAACATGTGACACGACATAGGAAGTCACCAAACCATAGGCATTTTTCTATAGTCGATTCACGACTGAGACACAAAAACACTACTTGGTTCTAGTTGTCACCAAGAGTGGGGCTACCCTGAAACCCATTAGATCTAACATTTTGTTCTGCGGTCTTAGTATGTACACGATTAATGGTGCTTATGGTACCCTATTCGTGACACGATTTCTCGTATCAATTCTTGGCACTAGTTTTCGCCAAGAGTACATCTCGTTTCAGTACACAACATACCAATTTGTAAATATTAAAGTATTTGTAACATGTATTTCACCCCCCGAGTTATAAAACTAAAATAGTTAAAAGAAAAGGGGGAGCATGAACTCACAACTTTGCGTTCCTGTGCGTCGTAAACTTCACCGGGTTTGCTTAATTAACGTCGTAACCTATACGTGTTTTCTTAACGTTAGTTACTAGACTTGTATTGCACAAGTACAGTCACTCTCTTTGGTGTAAATATTCTCGTGTTAAAAATATTTTATATTTTTAACTAAGCATCTTACTTATATTATTTCCTCACATATTAATATAAGTATCTCGTGTTTTGCACTTTGCACCCGAATTATGTATCTTGTCTAAATAGGTTGCATGTGTATTTTGTATATTTTCTTTATTCGGTACGAGTATCTCCGAGTCATATTATTTTTACTCTAAAAATAATATATACCTAATTCACAAAATAACCACGTAATCACACAAGCGATAAATATATATTCTAAATATATACTTAACCAGTTCCATTTATGAAAATCCACCTCTGTATTTGGTAATTTCGTAATAAAAATCATGGCGAAGTTTGGTTGGAAAACAAGTCAAAAATCTATTCATAACACTTGTCACCAAAAATATTGTAAGAGTTATTTTCTTGAAAAATTTCGCCAGAGTTTCCTCTGTAACTGGAGTTGGCCACGCTTACTAGCGTATCATTTTCTTTTAAAATTCAACCAATCAATTTATCCATCATCAAAATACCATCTTCAAATATCAAACTAGTCAAAATAAACACAAATCGCATACACATGAACTTGCAAGTTGTGTAAAATTATGTAGTAACTCTTCAACACATTTAGTAGGTTTTTCCATCTCTAAAAATAAAGTCGGTTTCTTGGAAATCTTATTTTTAAAGAATATGAAGTTTTACAACTTCTAGTCGGTTTTTGCGAAAATTATTTCTTTGTTAAAACTTTGTTACACTAGTGTCCACACACTTGTTTGTTCACAAAAACACCTCTAGTTCATGAAAGATCCGGTTTTAAAACATGGTTTCGTCTTACAGTTGGTTTTTCGAAAATACCACTTGTAGATCTTTAGATCTACTAGTTTAGAACTTCATTTTACAAGAAAAATTCCTTTTACGCAAGTTCATGTTATTATGTAGTAGTGTTCATCATCTTGCCCTTTTTATACTTTAACATACACTAGTCCATGCTCTATGAACATAACCTAGCCGGGTTAGATGACGATCCGAACTACTACTAGCATTAAACAACACAAAATAATCATCACAAAACAAGTTTAACAAGTTTTACACCATTACTTTCCTTTTATCCATTAAGTTCATCATTTTACAAGACTTTTAGTTGGTGATCTTTAGTGTTTATGATTTTTAGCCATTAAATAATCTATTAACCATCATAAACGAGAACAAGAAGATGTTTAGAAGCACTTACTACTAGCACAAGGCTAGGGGAGTTCAAGAGGACAAAAGAGGTGGATAAAAGCAAATGAAGAAGGTCCTTCAAGATCCGCTTGCACCGAGCTTCGTTAGTGGCCTTCTTACTCCTCAATATCACTTTAGAATGGATGGATGATGTTGGAAAATGAGGGTGGCGGTGGTGCTTGGTTGGGCCGAGAACAAGGGGGGGGGAGAGGGAAGTGAAGATGGAGTGATGGAATGGTGGTATTTATAGACCTTCCATATAGCATATTCCTAGCATATTCCTGGCATATTCCTGGCATATTCCTGGCATATTCCTGGCATATTCCTGGCATATTCCTGACATATTCCTGGCATATTCCTGGTATATTCCAGGCATATTCCTGGCATATTCCTGGTATATTCCTGGTATATTCCCGGCATATTCCTGGCATATTCCTGGCATATTCCTGGTATATTCCTGGTATATTCCTGGCATATTCCTGGCATATTCCTGGCATATTCCTAGCATATTCCTGGCATATTCCTGGCATATTCCTGGGTTTGCTGCGTTGTCTGCGTTTTGCAGTGTAAGCACTGTGTCGCGTAGGAACACACGGTACGCGCTTAAACTTGAAAAATAATGTTTTTAAGCGTTTTAATTTATTTTTCAACACGAACCTGATTAAAATAAAATTTTAATCATAACAGAATATTTGTGGGATTAAATATTATCCGGGCGGCCACAACGTTCGTTTCGCAGTTTTGTCGTAATTAGTTCTTTAGTTCAAATAAACACGTTTTCGCCATACCAAATCCTTCGAAACTTATTTCTATGTTATGTAAGGGATATTTAGGGTATATTTGGCTTACGTCACAGTTCTGGAGTGTACGTCGTGTTAAACTGATTGCTTTTAAGCACCAGTTTGCGTATAACCTTCCAGAAAGTGATTTAAAGCTTGAAATCGGTATCGAATCAAATTGTTCGGTTGTTCGGTTAGATACCGATTCGTTAAAGTGCTTAATAAGCATTTAAAGTGTCGTTAGTTTTATTTTTAGTGACACAAAGAATTCCCGTCACTTAGGGAAATATTCTGGATGATAAAACGACATCTCTGCACAATATTTATGTTGTTAAAAGCTGAATTTTGCTGAATTTAAAAAAGTTCTGCACTTAAAGTGTATTTCGGGTGCCTTTTAGTGCGTGCTTTAGCTTTCGTAACGACCATAAATTAAACCCTTATATGTACTCTTGGGTTTTAATGTACCTTTGTCGTAGGACCTACACCTAGGCCTCAATTCTAATGTCTGACTGCTTTCTGCAGTCCCGTTGACACAGTGTGTCTTACCGGTGAGTTTACTAATATTTTTGACGCAGCGCTCTCGATTGCATGAAGCAATATTTTGTAGTATACAACATGCATGAATTCACTTGCTTAGCATCTAATCAGTCAATGTTGACATTTAAGCACATAATTGCAGTCATTAAATAATAATTAAAGTGTACGGAAGTTACCGGTTTTGTGTCAGTTGTCACAATGATTTGTTTATGGGTGTTCACATTAAAGGTTTTCATCTGGAAGGGGAGTGCATTAGCTGCGTCAAAGGCAAGCAGAAGAAAAAGTCACACCCTCAAAAGCAAGTCAATTCAGTCTTAAGACCTTTAGAGAGACTTCATATGGACTTATTTGGTCCAGTGAATGTCAAAAGCATAACTGGTGATCTCTACTGTCTTGTGGTTACTGATGATTATTCCAGATTTTCATGGGTATCATTCTTGAAGTCGAAAGATGAGACGTTTGATAGTTTGATGACGTTGTTCAGAAAAATTGAAAACTTGTACCAAAGGAGAATCAGAAGAATCAGAAGTGATAATGGTACTGAATTCAAGAACAAAAAGATGGAAGAATACTGTGATGAAAGAGGTATACTGCATGAGTTTAGTGCTCCGTACACTCCGCAGCAGAATGGAGTCGCTGAAAGAAAGAACAGGACGCTAATCGAAACGGCCAGAACAATGCTTGCTGATTCAAAGCTACCGATAAATTTTTGGGTAGAAGCAGTTTCCGCCGCACGCTATACGCTCAACCGGGTTCTAACAATCAAGAAATTCAACAAAACATGTTTTGAGCTGATGAACAACCGCAAACCAAACCTAAAGTATCTTGAACCGTTTGGGTCTCCCTGTACAGTTCTTGAGCCTTCTGGTAAGTTTGGTCCAAAGAGCATCGAGGGAATATTTGTGGGTATTCGGGCCGCGTGCTTAGAGTTACAACGTACTTTGACAAGTTTCACACTGCTCCTCCTGGTCTTGTTGACTTTCCAGTCGGTAACCTCAACGGGTTGTTCGGTAAATCGGAGGGCGTCATTAATATGCACTTCATCCGCGGGGATGATCATGTTCTCTTGTGTTGGACTCTTCTTGAGGTTGGACACATGAAACGTATCATGTACTCTATTAAGGTCTTCCGGTAACTCCAACTTGTACGCCACGGTACCAATTCTCTCCAAGATTCTGAATGGTCCGATGTATTGTGGATTCAGCTTCCCACGTTTTCCGAATCTGGCTACTCCCTTCCAAGGTGAGACCTTTAACAACACTTTGTCTCCCACCTCGAATTCTAAGGGTTTTCGTCTTTGATCAGCGTAGCTCTTCTGTCGATCTCGAGCCGCCTTAATGCGCTCTCGGATCTGCGCAATCTTGTCGGTTGTTTCTTGTACTAGTTCAGGAGCAACCATACGTTTGTCACCAGCGTCTGCCCAACATAGGGGTGATCGGCACTTGCGGCCATACAGAGCTTCGAACGGCGTGGCCTTTATGCTTGTATGATAACTGTTATTGTAGGAAAACTCAACTAAGGGTAGGTGAGTATCCCAGCTGCCGCCTAGATCCATGACGCATGCGCGAAGCATATCTTCTAACGTTTGTATAATCCGTTCGCTCTGGCCGTCTGTTTGCGGTGGAATGTCGTGCTCAGATCTAACTGAGATCCAAAGGCTTCCTGAAATGATTGCCAGATTCTTGAGACAAAGCGTCCATCTCTGTCTGAAATGATTGAGATTGGCACTCCATTACGTGTCACTATTTCTCTTAAGTATATTTCAGCAAGCTTTCCAGTGCTGTCTTTTTCACGGATCGGTAGGAAGTGCGCAGACTTCGTTAATCGATCAACTATTACCCATATCATATCATGCCCTCTCGGGGTCCTGGGTAATTTTGTTATGAAATCCATCAAGATTAGCTCCCACATCCACATGGGGATCTCTGGTTGTTGTAGTAGGCCAGATGGTTTCTATATTCAGCCTTAACCTTAGCGCAGGTTAGGCACTTTCCTACATAGACTGCAACATCGCTTTTGAGTCTTGGCCACCAATAATATTCTTTTAAGTCTTGATACATCTTGTCCGACCCTGGGTGGATCGAGTATCTTGACTTGTGCGCTTCATCAAGGATGACTTCTCGTAGGCCACCATAGAGCGGAACCCAAATGCGCTTTTTAAAATATAAGGCTCCCTCTTCATTTGGCGCCATGTACTTCAATGCACCCCGGAGGTATTCAGCTTTGCGATTTTCCACCTTAAGGGCTTCTTGTTGTGCGTCACGAATACGTGGAGTGAGGTTCGATCGGATAGTCATTTCCAATGCTCGAACCCGTAGGGTTTTAACTCTTTCCTTTCGGCTCAACGCGTCCGCTACAACGTTTGCCTTTCCAGGGTGGTACTTAATCTCACAGTCGTAGTCATTTAACAGCTCGACCCATCGCCGCTGGCGCATGTTCAGTTCCTTTTGATCAAGTATGTGTTGCAGGCTTTTGTGATCTGTGAAGATTGTACATCGAGTACCATATAGATAGTGTCGCCAGATCTTTAAGGCAAATACCACTGCGCCCAGTTCCAGGTCGTGAGTGGTATAGTTTCTTTCGTGCACCTTCAATTGCCTTGAAGCGTAAGCGATGACCTTTTGGCGTTGCATGAGCACGCAACCCAGTCCTTGTCGGGAGTCGTCGCAGTATACCACGAAGTCGTCCGTGCCTTCGGGTAGTGACAATATTGGTGCATCGCATAGCTTGATCTTGAGTAGCTGAAAAGCTTCTTCTTGCTTAACACCCCAGTCATACTTCTTGTCTTTCTGCGTAAGGGCGGTTAGTGGCTGAGCTATTTTTGAGAAATTCTCGATGAATCGCTTATAGTAGCCCGCTAAGCCCAAAAATTGCCGAACTTCAGTTGGGGTTTTGGGAGATTCCCAATTCTTTATGGCTTCAATCTTGGACGGGTCTACATGAATTCCCTTCTCATTCACCACGTGACCAAGAAATTGTACTTCGCGAATCCCGAATTCGCACTTTGAGAACTTTGCATCAGTTTCTCTGTCTTCAGTAGTTCTAGGATGGTTCTGAGGTGTTGTTCGTGCTCTTCTTTCGTCCGTGAGTAGATCAGGATATCGTCGATAAATACAATCACGAACTTATCGAGATATGGTTTGCATACTCGATTCATCAGATCCATAAAGACTGCTGGTGCGTTTGTCAGTCCGAATGCCATCACAAGAAACTCGTAATGTCCATAACGTGTTCTGAATGCCGTCTTTGGTACGCTTTCTTCTTGGATCCTTAACTGATGATATCCAGATCGAAGGTCGATCTTGGAATAGTAGCTTGATCCTTGCAACTGATCAAATAAGTCATCAATCCTCGGTAGTGGGTACCGATTTTTGATAGTGAGCTTGTTCAGTTCTCTATAATTGATACACATTCGCAGAGTTCCATCCTTTTTCTTCACGAACAATACTGGAGCTCCCCAGGGCGAGAAGCTTGGCCTTATGAATCCTTTATCCAACAACTCTTGGAGTTGTGTGGATAATTCTTGCATTTCGGATGGTGCAAGTCGATAGGGCGCCTTGGCTACAGGAGCGGCTCCTGGAACCAAGTCGATACGGAATTCGACTTGTCGTTGCGGAGGTAGTCCTGGCAGATCTTCGGGAAAGACATCAGGGAATTCTTTCACTACAGGAATATCTTCAAGTTTCGGCTCCTTAGTCTTCTTATCTATCACGTGTGCTAGGAAGGCAACACATCCTTTCCTTAAGCATTTCTGTGCCTTCATGCAACTGATGATTCGAAGAGGTGCGTCTCGTTTTTCTCCATGTACGATGAGGGTTTCATCATTCGCCAAAGGGATGCGAATGATTTTCTCATGACATACAACTTCAGCTTTGTTCTTGGACAGCCAGTCCATGCCGACTACTACATCGACGCTACCTAATTGGATAGGTAAGAGGTCGATGCTAAATTTTCGTTCACCAAGTTCTAGTGTGCAGCCTCTAACAACTTCGCCCGATTCAACAAGTTTACCATTGGCTAGTTCTATGAAATAAGGAATTTCTAATCTACTAGATTCTATTCCAAGTATGCGTTTAAATTCCACGGACATGAAACTATAATCGGCTCCAGTGTCGAATAATATGGATGCAAAGTGATTGTTAACGAGAAACGTACCGGTGACCATGTTAGGGTCCTCGCGTGCGTCCTTTGCTCCGATCACAAATGCTCGAGCCTGAGCATTGTCTTTCTTTGGGCAGTCTCCCATGAAATGATCATTGCTTCCACAACTGAAACATCCTTGGTTTCGCCCATTTCCGTTGCCAACACCATTTCCATTTCCACCATTGTTTCTATTATCAGCCCCATTACGATTTCCATTCCCGTTCCTCTTACTCCAACAGTCTTCAGTGCGGTGACCCAACTTTCCACACTTGTCACACTTTGAGATGCAACAAACTCCCTCGTGATGGCGTTTGCACCGATGGCATTTGGGCAAGGTGCCCATGTATCCCTTAGCTGGAGCGTTATTCATGGCTGCAAGCGATTTCGCCTCCTGAGGCGGGTTAGGGCCACACTTCTTGTTGGAACCCTTGTTGTTACGAGTTGCTTGATTCAAGTTTGCATGTTTCCTTTTCTTGCCACCGGACGACTCAGCATGCATCTCGGTGTTTTCTGTCGGGTTCAGTGATAGCTTCTCCATGCAAACACAGTCTTCAGTAAGGCTGACAGCCAGAGTTACAGCCTCAGTGATTGTCTGGTTTGGCTGAAGTCACCATGCCGCGAAATTCCGGGGCCAATCCCCAAATGTAGCGTTCAACGCGCTTGAATTCCGGAGTTACCATGTAGGGAATCACCCTAGACAAATCATGGAACCTTCGAGTATACTCTGTGATGTCAGCACCTACAATAGTCAAGTGCCAGAACTCCGTCTCCAACCTTTGGAGTTCGGCACGAGAGCAATACTTCTCTCGCATTTTCTCTTTCAGTTCATCCCAAGTCATGCCATACGCGGCATCATCGCCTAGGGTTTGGACTTGTAGGTTCCACCAAGTCAAAGCTTCATCGACAAATAACCCAGTAGCAAAGGTGACTTGTTGATCCGCGGTACACTTGCTCATGCGGATAGTGGCCTCAGTCTTCTCCGTCCAACGCATAAATGCTACCGTTCCTCCAGTGCCATCGTAGTTCATTGGTTTACAGTCGAGGAACTGCTTGAAGGTGCAGCCTGTAATTAACCCAACCAATTCACATATGAGCAATTGGAGAAATAATGAAGCAAGGACCGTTCATAAATTTCTCCATGCCTAGCAAATTGTCTTAAGGTTACCTTGGGCTGCGTTTCCTCCTGACGAATCTCCATGTCCGTTACGCCTAGCATTGCTTGGCCCTCCACTGTCTTGGGTACGGTTCGCCTCGTACTGGGCGATAGCAGCAGAGATCCTCTCTTCCAGTAGAGCGTCCAGCTCTTCAGCAGTTCTTGGCAGTGGGGGAGGAGGAGGTTGATCACCACCTCGAGCATTCACAGCTCTCCTGGGTGCCATGTTCTGATAGAACATAACACAACAGGGTTAAATATTTGTTTGATGTCGTTACACTAGACAGTAGTATCATATATATTCACAGGTATATATACCACATAAGTGACATCAAACAACTTTTACTCTAGCAGAGTACTTAGTGGGCTTGCACTGAGGGAATCTATACATGACAAGACTTGCTGTGATTTCTGTGCACTGAATTCCATAATTATGTATGCATCCATAATTACGTAACTCCTTGCACGGTCCGCACAGTTCGTTTCATCCTCGTATTTCTTCCTTCAGATGGGCCATCGCTTTCAGATAAAGTCACGTATACTTGTGACATTCTACTTCTAGTATATGCTAATTATCACACATAATTGCAATTAACTCTCAATTAAAGACCAGTGCTACTCCTGTGCACCCTAAGTCTCGTAGTGTCTTTTCTAGACTCATGTAAACAGTTCCAGGCAGTGGATGTCACGGGACGTTTTATGCAATGAAAACTTTTTGAAAAAAGTGTTTTCGTGATAGGATCCTAGAGATTGTATACTAGACTCGAGAAGGAATCCTGGTTCACTACAATCGCAGCTCTGATACCAATCTGTCACACCCCTTTCTGCGGCGGAAGCACGAGGTGTGATCATGAAAGGTTCTCATTGCATACGAAAGGTAAACATACTATATGCTCAAAATAACTTCAAACATTACATTACCAAAACATAAGTCAAGTGTTTACAACACGTGATAGCATATTGTCTTAAGAGTTACAACTTTATTTAGCGAAAATAAAACACAGCGACATCCACGAGCATAAGTAAGACCGCGCGCACATCCACCTTTAATTACCTGAAATACATGTGAGTTTTGGAAAAACATCAACATAATGTTGGTGTGAATTCATGCAGTTTTTGTATTGAACGTTTGTATACTTTGTATGAAAAACATGGTATGTATTTTGTTTCAAAACGCGTATTCATGAATGAGTCAAGTATCTCTATATGTATCAAGTGTTAATGGGTTGCAAAGCCATTAACATGTGACACGACATAGGAAGTCACCAAACCATAGGCATTTTTCTATAGTCGATTCACGACTGAGACACAAAAACACTACTTGGTTCTAGTTGTCACCAAGAGTGGGGCTACCCTGAAACCCATTAGATCTAACATTTTGTTCTGCGGTCTTAGTATGTACACGATTAATGGTGCTTATGGTACCCTATTCGTGACACGATTTCTCGTATCAATTCTTGGCACTAGTTTTCGCCAAGAGTACATCTCGTTTCAGTACACAACATACCAATTTGTAAATATTAAAGTATTTGTAACATGTATTTCACCCCCGAGTTATAAAACTAAAAACAGTTAAAGGAAAAGGGGTAGCATGAACTCACAACTTTGCGTTCCTGTGCGTCGTAAACTTCACCGGGTTTGCTTAATTAACGTCGTAACCTATACGTGTTTTCTTAACGTTAGTTACTAGACTTGTATCGCACAAGTACAGTCACTCTCTTTGGTGTAAATATTCTTGTGTTAAAAATATTTTATATTTTTAACTAAGCATCTTACTTATATTATTTCCTCACATATTAATATAAGTATCTCGTGTTTTGCACTTTGCACCCGAATTATGTATCTTGTCTAAATAGGTTGCATGTGTATTTGTATATTTTCTTTATTCGTTACGAGTATCTCCAAGTCATATTATTTTTACTCTAAAAATAATATATACCTAATTCACAAAATAACCACGTAATCACACAAGCGATAAATATATATTCTAAATATATACTTAACAAGTTCCATTTATGAAAATCCACCTCCGTATTTGGTAATTTCGTAATAAAAATCATGGCGAAGTTTGGTTGGAAAACAAGTCAAAAATCTATTCATAACACTTGTCACCAAAAATATTGTAAGTGTTATTTTCTGGAAAAATTTCACCAGAGTTTCCTCTGTAACTGGAGGTGGCCACGCTTACTAGCGTATCATTTTCTTTTAAAATTCAACCAATCAATTTTTCCATCATCAAAATACCATCTTCAAATATCAAACTAGTCAAAATAAACACAAATCGCATACACATGAACTTGCAAGTTGTGTAAAATTATGTAGTAACTCTTCAACACATTTAGTAGGTTTTTCCATCTCTAAAAATAAAGTTGGTTTCTTGGAAATCTTATTTTTAAAGAATATGAAGTTTTACAACTTCTAGTCGGTTTTTGCGAAAATTATTTCTTTGTTAAAACTTTTTGTTACACTAGTGTCCACACACTTGTTTGTTCACAAAAACACCTCTAGTTCATGAAACATCCGGTTTTAAAACATGGTTTCGTCTTACAGTTGGTTTTTCGAAAATACCACTTGTAGATCTTTAGATCTACTAGTTTAGAACTACATTTTACAAGAAAAATTCCTTTTACGCAAGTTCATGTTATTATGTAGTAATGTTCATCATCTTGCCCTTTTTATACTTTAACATACACTAGTCCATGCTCTATGAACATAACCTAGCCGGGTTAGATGACGATCCGAACTACTACTAGCATTAAACAACACAAAATAATCATCACAAAACAAGTTTAACAAGTTTTACACCATTACTTTCCTTTTATCCATTAAGTTCATCATTTTACAAGACTTTTAGTTGGTGATCTTTAGTGTTTATGATTTTTACCCATTAAATAATCTATTAACCATCATAAACGAGAACAAGAAGATGTTTAGAAGCACTTACTACTAGCACAAGGCTAGGGGAGTTCAAGAGGACAAAAGAGGTGGATAAAAGCAAATGAAGAAGGTCCTTCAAGATCCGCTTGCACCGAGCTTCATTAGTGGCCTTCTTACTCCTCAATATCACCTTAGAATGGATGGATGATGTTGGAAAATGAGGTTGGCGGTGGTGCTTGGTTGGGCCGAGAACAAGGGAGGGAGAGAGGGAAGTGAAGATGGAGTGATGGAATGGTGGTATTTATAGACCTTCCATATAGCATATTCCTGGCATATTCCTGGCATATTCCTGGCATATTCCTGGTATATTCCAGGCATATTCCTGGCATATTCCTGGTATATTCCTGGTATATTCACGGCATATTCCTGGCATATTCCTGGCATATTCCTAGCATATTCTTGGCATATTCCTGGCATATTCCTGGGTTTGCTGCGTTGTCTGCGTTTTGCAGTGTAAGCACTGTGTCGCGTAGGAACACACGGTACGCGCTTAAACTTGAAAAATAACGTTTTTAAGCGTTTTAATTTATTTTTCAACACGAACCTGATTAAAATAAAATTTTAATCATAACATAATATTTCTGGGATTAAATATTATCCGGGCGGCCACCAACGTTCGTTTCGCAGTTTTGTCGTAATTAGTTCTTTAGTTCAAATAAACACGTTTTCGCCATACCGAATCCTTCGAAACTTATTTCTATGTTATGTAAGGGATATTTGGGGTATATTTGGCTTACGTCACAGTTCTGGAGTGTACGTCGCGTTAAACTGATTGCGTTTAAGCACCAGTTTACGTATAACCTTCCAGAAAGTGATTTAAAGCTTGAAATCGGTATCGAATCAAATTGTTTGGTTGTTCGGTTAGATACCGATTCGTTAAAGTGCTTAATAAGCATTTAAAGTGTCGTTAGTGTTATTTTTAGTGACACAAAGAATTCCCGTCACTTAAGGAAATATTCTGGATGATAAAACGACATCTCTGCACAATATTTATGTTGTTAAAAGCTGAATTGTGCTGAATTTAATAAAGTTCTGCACTTAAAGTGTATTTCGGGTGCCTTTAAGTGCGTGCTTTAGCTTTTGTAACGACCATAAATTAAACCCTTATATGTACTCTTGGGTTTTAATGTACCTTTGTCGTAGGACCTACACCTAGGCCTCAATTCTAATGTCTGACTGCTTTCTGCAGTTCCGTTGACACAGTGTGGCTTACCGGTGAGTTTACTAATATTTCTGACGCTGCGCTCTCGATTGCATGAAGCAATATTTTGTAGTATACAACGTGCATGAATTCACTTGCTTAGCATCTAATCAGTCAATGTTGACATTTAAGCACATAATTGCAGTCATTAAATCATAATTAAAGTGTATGGAAGTTACCGGTTTTGTGCCAGTTGTCACAATGATTTGGTTATGGGTGTTCACATTAAAGGTTTTCATCTGGAAGGGGAGTGCATTAGCTGCGTCAAAGCCAAGCAGAAGAAAAAGTCACACCCTCAAAAGCAAGTCAATTCAGTCTTAAGACCTTTAGAGGGACTTCATATGGACTTATTTGGTCCAGTGAATGTCAAAAGCATAACTGGTGATCTCTACTGTCTTGTGGTTACTGATGATTATTCCAGATTTTCATGGGTATCATTCTTGAAGTCGAAAGATGAGACGTTTGATAGTTTGATGGCGTTGTTCAGAAAAATTGAAAACTTGTACCAAAGGAGAATCAGAAGTGATAATGGTACTGAATTCAAGAACAAAAAGATGGAAGAATACTGTGATGAAAGAGGTATACTGCATGAGTTTAGTGCTCCGTACACTCCGCAGCAGAATGGAGTCGCTGAAAGAAAGAACAGGACGCTAATTGAAACGGCCAGAACAATGCTTGCTGATTCAAAGCTACCGATAAATTTTTGGGCAGAAGCAGTTTCCGCCGCACGCTATACGCTCAACCGGGTTCTAACAGTCAAGAAATTCAACAAAACATGTTTTGAGCTGATCAACAACCGCAAACCAAACCTAAAGTATCTTGAACCGTTTGGGTCTCCCTGTACAGTTCTTGAGCCTTCTGGTAAGTTTGGTCCAAAGAGCATCGAGGGAATATTTGTGGGTTATCAAAGTCCTTTGAAACAAGTCTTTGTTCCAAGCTTGAAGCGGATTATTGAGGCGCAAAATGTTGAATGTCAAGGCAATACAATGCCACCTCAAAATCCCAGTGATTCATGGCGTTTTCACTATGATACTTTATGGGATTCGTTTGACATGAGAGAAGAAGAAGAAGATTTCTTTGATGAGTTGGATATTCTAAGAGAGTATGAATCATCTCAGGAAAGGTTCCCAGCTGAATATTTAAGTCGACCTCGACAAACTTCAAATGACGATGAAGCACGTCCAAGCAATGCTGGAGAACATGATGGTATTCAACAAGATGAAGTTGCTCAAGATAATCAGATGGCAGAGATTGATAATCAAGAATCTGAGAACGGACCGGTATTCGATCATGGTGATTCAGATTCTAAGGGGGAGCAAATTCAGATTTCAGGTCAAACAAACCCAGTCAGTGAACAAGTTGCAAGTCAGAATATTACCAATCTGGAGGGCGATGTAGATGTTCCAAGCGAAGTGATGCCAAGAACTCTTTCGTACCATCCAGAGAATTTGATCATAGGAGAATTGCAATCAGGCGTTCGCACAAGACGTCAAATTGACCAAGGGCTTATTTATTTTTATTCTACAGTTGCTTCTTTACAAACTGATTTTTCACATAGTTGTTTTATTTCGCAGATCGAACCGAGAACATACAAAGAGGTGTTAACTGAAGATTCTTGGGTCAATGCGATGCAAGAAGAGTTAAGTCAGTTCGAGAAGTTAGGAGTGTGGAAGTTGGTAGATTTGCCGGACGGTCACAGGAAAATTAACACAAAATGGGTATTTAAATGCAAGAGAGATGACCGAGGAGTTGTTGTTCGAAACAAAGCTCGACTCGTTGTCCAGGGCTTTAGTCAACAGGAGGGTATTGATTTTACAGAAGTTTATGCTCCTGTGGCTCGACTAGAAGCAATTAGGATCTTTCTGGCATTTGCATCGTGGAAAAACTTCAAAGTCTTTCAGTTAGATGTTAAATCGGCGTTTCTTTACGGGAAGGTTAAAGAGGAGGTGTATGTCGGACAGCCGCCGGGCTTCTCCGATCCAATCCACAAAAACAAGGTCTATTTGCTGGATAAAGCACTGTATGGTTTACACCAGGCCCCGAGAGCTTGGTACGAGACTTTGTCTCAACACCTACTAGCCAACAGCTTCATCCGTGGAAAAGTGGATGCCACTCTCTTTACCAAAGAGGTCGATGGACATCTTCTGATCGTTCAAATATACGTGGATGACATAATATTTAGGTCAACGAATGAGAATCTGTGCAAAGATTTTGAATCAGTTATGAAGCAAAAGTTCGAAATGTCATCGATGGGGGAGATGAAATTCTTCTTGGGACGTCAAGTTGAACAACTACCTGAGGGAATTTTCATACACTAGACGAAGTACGTTCATGATATTCTAGAGAAATTTGGGATGTCAAGTTCTACTCCAGCTTCAACCCCTCTAGCGACTAATCATTGGATAAACCCAGATCTCACCGGAGACAGGGTAGATGAAACGTTGTATCGTTCCATGATCGGATCGTTGATGTACCTAACTGCTTCAAGACCCGATATCATGTATCCAACGTGCCTCGCAGCACGGTTTCAGTCAAGCCCCAGAGCTTCGCATATGGTAATTGTGAAAAGGATATTACGCTACCTGAAAGGAACTCCAACATTGGGGTTGTGGTATCCAAAAACAGGCGATTTCACGCTCGAAGGGTATTCTGATTCCGACTACGGAAGCTGCAAAGTCAATGCAAAATCAACAACAACGGGTTGTCAGTTCTTTGGACCACGCTTGGTCACCTGGCAATGTAAGAAGCAGACCTCTGTGGCCCTATCCACATGTGAAGCGGAGTATGTATCTGCTAGCAGTTGCTGCTCTCAGATCGTGTGGATCCAGCAACAGATGCGCGACTACGGTTTGCAATTTCTTAACACCCCTATCTTTGTTGATAATGAGGCCGCAATAAGTATAACGAAAAATCCAGTACATCACGCTAAAACTAAACACATAGAAATTCGTCATCACTTCATCTGAGATTGCTTCGAGAAGAAGTTGATACGAATTGAGAAAATCCACACTGATAAACAGAAAGCTGATTTACATACCAAAGCTTTTGACAAAACTCGTTTTAAATATCTTTTAAAACTAAATGGTATGAAGCTTCTATCGGTGTCGGATGAGATTATTGGCGTTGATGAGGATAATATTGTAGATGATGATGTTGAGAAACAATCTGCAATGGTTTGTCAATTTTTTTACTTGTTTTGGTATTTAGGGGGAGTAAATATTTTCAGAAAATACAAAAACAGTAAAAAATTCAAAAATACAAAAACATGAGAAAATTTCGAAATCCAAAAACAATAGAAAACTGAAAAAGAGCTTGTGTAAAAAGGGAAAATGATAGTACATCGGCTTGACAGTTACGGTACGCTAAAGATTTGTAAAGTTTAAAAGTGTTAAACAGTCTCGCTGATGATGTGCCGATAGGTTTTTACACATTTAGTAGGTTTGTTCGGAATATAGACATAAAAATTCAAACTTGCTTATTTCGTGGGGAACACTACTTGGATATATAGGTAACCCCTGAAATCTCGTTTGAAAGGTCCCTCTTTCTGAGATAGTAGATCTTTATACTCAGTGATATCTGGGGTATTATTCCGGGACTTCTGCTGAATGGAAGTTCTGACCTAGTCCCCGAATAATACTTTCCGCATTGCTTGAAATATAGCACCACTCTCAGCATAAAAACGATGAAACATTGCAAAATGATAATCGTGTGCTGTTGTAAAAAAGATCCTCTAAAGGGGACACACCGAAAGTCGAACCGTCATCTCTCTGCTGAACGGAAGTTCTGACCTGAGCTCTCATGGTTTCGCATCTAACCCCTTACAGATATCATCTGTGGTATACTCACCTGTAAGACTGAATATTGGGATCTGAATACGGGAGTATGTTCAAGAGGTGGGACACATGAATGAGTTTAAGTTCTTAATTCACCTAATTCGTATCTTGAACAGATTGAAAATTGTGTGAGAATTTAAGTGGATCAGCATATCGACAATCTAAGCGAATTGTTTAAATTTGAGTATGAAATTAAAGCTTAACGGTACTAGTGACTTGTCTGATAGCTGATATGATTCCCTAACACGCTCACTAAAAATATGTTTGTAAATAGTTTACTTTCATTATATTCTGCATTTAAGTTTCTGTAATTCATTTTCTAGTTTAGAAATTTTATTAAAAATCCAAAAAGATTTTTCATTTCTGCTTTATTTTCTGACAAACCAAAGTGGAGAGTTGATCTTCAGATTCAGAATATTGGAGCAGATGCAGAAAGATTCTAGCTGGATGATGAGTTGGGAGCTTTATCTTGTTGATTGAGAAATTGGAAAGTCGAAACAAGTTCATTAACTTGAAACTTGTAATTTTCAGAAAATGTTTGAAAATTCTTGAACAAAAATCAGTTTGTTTTGTCACAGATCAACCAAGGTCAATAAGTTGGACTTGGTAGATTAATTGAGTAATCAGGGTCATTAATTTGGACCTGAATACTTAAGTGGATTTCTAAAACTGATGAACAATTGAAAATTTTTTTAAGTTTGTATAGTTTGTAATGTTTTATGTTTGAGAAACAGGAAACAGGATTCAACATCCCCATGGCAACAAACTGTTAAAGTTTGAACCAGAAATTCAAGTCCTAGCATACCGAGAGGGGGAGTCTGTGAAAGGGAGAGTCGGAATTCTGGATCAACATTCAAAGGGGAGATTGAAGATAGAAGATTGAAGAGAACTTTTACAAAGTCAAGTCAAATTGTTAAGAAACAAAGACTGAAGACTCGACGCCGAAGACTTCATCAACATCCAAGGGGGAGTCTGTTGGTGCATCTAGTGTCTGTTAACTTCGTCTTAATCACAACCGAGGACGATGGTAACAAACAAAAACCCTAATTCTCTCTCTAGCAATTGGCGATCATGAACTTTCAGCCGTAACCCTAATTTCATTCGAGTTTTTCTGTTGCTGATTCGTTTCTTGATCTCTTGTATCAAAAACGAATTTAGGTTTGCAGTTCTGTTCGATTTTCTTTTAGGGTTTCACTTTATTTCGCCGGCCAAATCCATTCTTTGAAGGTGTTTTCATAGGTTTCGGCCTGATCTTTACAAGTAAGTATCCGAATCGTTCGAAGCATGGGTTAGGGTTCTTGCTAGTTTAGGGTTTTGGTTTATGTCTGTTCGTTCTATTTGGGTTGCTGGAATTGTTTGGTGTTTGGTTGATTCGACTTGTTTCTGCAATCGATTGAAGAGAGTTGTGAACGTTGTTTTTGGTTCTGAATGGAAGAGCTTAACACAAAGGTTGACGGCGGCAGACCTTCGTATTCCTTTGAGGGTTCTGCCAGCCGAATCTTGGATATGGAGGGTGATGGCAGCAAATCTTTGTTCTCGTTTGATAGCTGGGAAAATCTTCGTGCTCGTATGAATGGATTGTCAAAGGCTGGTCCAATCTCTTTGACGAAACCGAGATCGGATTCGGAAAGTGAGGGTACTGTTCATACTACCATGGGGCATGAGCCATCTTCAGAACATAATGGAACATATTTTGCGGCTGATAAAGGGAAACCTTCTGGCTCGGGTTCTACGGAAAGATTATCTTTTGCTAATGTAGTAAAGGATAAAAAAGAATCTGTGAAGGTGAATTTCAGGGTGATGGAATCAAGCGAGGAAGTTGATGGTGCCGATGTAGTGATTCCATTGTCTTCAGTTAAACAAGTTACTGACAGGTATGCGAATACTTTGTACGGGTACTTCTTGGGTAAACGACTGGCTTTTCCCGTGGTGGATTTTTATGCGAAGAACAATTGGGTTAAATATGGGTTGTCAAGACTTATGATGAATACACACGGGTTCTTTTTCTTTAAGTTCAAAACTAAAGAAGGAATGGACCAAATGTTAGAGGATGGACCGTGGATGATACGAAATGTTCCAATAATTTTGAAACAGTGGTCTGCCTCTACCAAGTTGGAAAAAGAGGAGCTGAAATCTATTCCAGTGTGGGTCAAGATGCATAATGTGCCTTTAGCGGCATTTACTGAGGATGGGCTTAGTCTACTTGCATCGAAGATTGGGATTCCTAAAATGTTGGACTCGTATACTGCCACTATGTGTACGGAATCTTGGGGAAGAAGCAGCTATGCTAGGGCACTCATTGAGGTACAGGCAGGGGCTGATTTAAAGAAGAGCGTTAATGTTGCAATCCCTTCTTTGGAGGGTGATGGCCATTCAGTGGCGGAGGTTAAGATTGAGTATGATTGGGAACCGTTAAGGTGTTCGTCTTGTTGTGTATTTGGTCATGATGATTCCTCGTGCCCAAAGAACACCCAGGTTGTTCCAAACAGGGATTCTGGAAAGAATGGTGATGAATTTCAAGTTGTGGGTGCCAAAAAGAAGAAAGCGACTACTCAAGGGATTCATATAAAAAATCAAAAACCTAAGGTAGTCTATCGTCCAGTTGCCAAATCTAAACCGGATTCGGCGGTGAAAAATTCGAATCAGGTTTCAACATCGAACCCCTTTGATTGTCTTAAAGATGACGATGGTAATGGTACAACGGTGGGTCGAGTGGCTGGTAATCAGAGAGGGTCCACCGCGGGCCGAGTTGAGAAGGATCCGTCGAGTGACAGGCAGGAATCGGATGAGGAGGAGGTTGAAGAAATCTACAACGAGACTAGTGCATTCATGACATCGGGTACTCATCCTTTTTCTTCGAAAGCAGGGGCAAGCACCTCTTCTTCAAAGTTCTCGAATGGATAGGTTGTCAGCTTTTCGTCTGAAGGGGCTGCGGTTTTGTGGCCACTTTATTTTTGATGATGGTGGCTGAGATTATGTTTTGTGGTTTGCATTGTTTTGTCTACTAGATGTCGTGTCATGATGTATAGTAGACTAGGTTATGGGGTTTCATAGGTCTTTGGTTTATTGTTTTTGTTTTACATATATGGGGCATGTCCTATATATGAACTAGTGTGGAACACATCCTCACTACTTGTTCTTATTTGCGGTTTGCATTTTAATAGAATCACCGGGGTAACCCTTTACCCAAAAAAAACTTCGTCTTAATCGAGTCTTATGTCTAGATAGGATAAACGAGCACACAACTGGATGGAAATTAGGGTTTTACATGTTAAAGTGGGTGATTCCGCTTGAAAGTGACATTGGTCATTTCAAGCGAAATCAGATATATTGTAATTCCGCTTGAAAGCATACATGAGTGATTTCGCTTGAGACTGTTTGGAGCGAAATCAGGTTTCGCTTGAACATGTTTCAAGCGGAATCAGCTCAACTATAAATAGGTAATATGTTGTGTCATTTGGAGCGGAATCTGGTCATTAGTTCTGAGCCGAGGTGCTGTCCGTTTGTCATTTGAACGTGTAAAAAGCTCAGGAAATCAGTAATAGAAAAGAATTGAAAAGGAACAAGCTGTTTGACATTGTTTGCATTGATTCCGCCTTTGTAAATGATGATGAACTACTCATACTGACTGTTTAGGGTCACACGAACGGTCCAACAATTATATTATCTCCTATACGAATTGTTTAAATTTAATTTTATAATTATCTTTTAATTAATATTAATTATCTATAATTAAGTAGGAGATTAAAATGAGAAAACTAAAAAATAGATGGCTCCAATGAATGACATGTGTCCTAAAGTTGGTTTCTATAGATTTGTGTGACTTGTGATGGACACCCTATGATAGTCATCACGCTATTTTAGAAATCAATTTGGATCGATTTGGATGGTGCAAATCTCGGTTACGGAATGCAAAGTGAGGATGCTTTTCAAAATTTCAATCTGGTGGTTTTTTTTATAATTATGTATTTACCATTTACCATAAATAATTTCTATTTCAAGATGCAAGTCAATATATCCATATGCTAATCATACTTACAAATGTTGAAGTCAAAATAAACATATGCTAATCACACTTACAAATCTTGAAAAAAATTAGAATTGTGTTTTTTTTTTTTTTTTTGGTAAATGGTTACCCCAGTGAATTTTATATCATCAAACGAATAAAACAAGTGAGGAAAAGAACAATCCCCAGTTCTCTAGAATGACATGCCATTCTAAAGTAGCACTACAAAACAAGCAACAAAGCAAACCCGACTAGACACACTCGTCCGTCAATACAAACCGAAACAAAACAGGTCGACTCTAGCCACAATCATCATCTTCAACAATTAAACCTCGAGGCAAGCTCCAATCTTGTAAGATCCTCTCCACTTGACTGGTTTAAACCGCATCGTATGAAGTTTCATCGTAACTGTTGCTAAAATAATATCAACTAGCCGAGCAGCACTTCATTTTTTAGACGTAAACAACCGGAGATTCCTTTCCTACCATACAAAATACCCTACCGCACTGACAACCAACTTGCTAATCACATGCGTAGCATTCTTAGAATTAGCGACTTGAACCAGATGACTGAAGATCGTATCCCAAGAGTTAGCGACAGAACTTAAACCCGCTATATCTTTTACTCCATTCCAAACCTGAGATCCATACGTGCATTCAAAGAAAAGATGTTCATGAGAATCCGGCCCCAACGAACACAATGAACAACACATCAAATTGAAATTCATGTTGCCCGACGCACACCATCTAGATCTAGCCATTAAATCTCGCGTCTTCAATTTCTTGTTAACCAAAAGCCACATGAAAAACGAATGGCGCGGAGCAGCTTGAGGAAACCAAACCATAGACAACCATTTATATTTTTGTAATTATAATATCTTGATAGTTGAGTTCTTGCCATTTATTGTAATGAAAATACTTTCTCAAAAACCAAAAAACATACATATAAAATTCTAATTTGGTTATCTAAATAAGTTAGTTTTTATGTTGGATATACATTTGTGTTTTAGTATAAGTCTAATAACTATTATTAATTTTAGTTATCAATTTCAAAATATCAAATTGCCAAATAATACAACATCAAATAAATCGATAATCATTAAATCGATTTTAAGATGTAATAAATTCCTTAAAACATGCATTATTAAATGACATTTACTGTATTATTTTACTATTTTTTTTTTAAATTTTCGGGTATTACTCTCGCGGGCGTTATTGAACAATTAGAGAAGCTAAGGCGGCGCTTTTTATGGGGTGGTACTGATGAAAAAAACAAAATAAATTATGTTTCATGGGATCAAGTCGGAATGCCAAAATCAGTCGGGGGTCTTGGGTTGGGCTCCTTAAAAGTCACCAATACAAGTCTAATTTCAAAATGGTGGTGGCGGTATGCCACCGAGCCAAACAGAATGTAGAGGAAAACTATTGCAGCAATCCATTACAAAAAAAGGGGGGGGGGGGGGGGTGCTTATCTCCCGGTTCGATCGAATGTTGCTGGAAACTGGAAAAACATTTGCAGCATCGAAAGGGACCTTACAAAGGCCGGGATTAATTTCCAAACCTCAATAAAAAGCATTGTGGGGATGGTGGAACTCAGTGGCGGACTTACAATGTTAGTAGGGGTAGCACGGGCTACCCCTCAACCTCGTCTCCGTAGTGTAAAAATACCCATTAACTCCATTTCTGTAGTGTAAAAATACACCGCAACTTCGTCTCTGTTATACAAAAGATACCCCTGGTCTAAAAAATAAAAAATCGGGATACCCCTAAATTTTTTGAGCTAGTTCCGCCACTGGTGGAACTACCTGGTTTTGGATAGATCACTGGGCTGGAGACGGTCTTCTAAGCCTTAAATTCCCCGCTCTTTTCAATTTAGAAACTGATAAAAATTGCCCAACACAATCCCGCGTAAAAGTGGAGAATGGTAGAATGGAACTGGAATGGGCGAAGGGATTGTCCATTAGGACATACCCTTTCGGTAGAAACTAAAGTATACATCGTGACCCTAACCTCAGGATTGTCCATTTTACACTTGAGTTCCTCCAATTCCACCGTCAAAGTGTGTTGAAGAGGAACCTAGGCAACCGGTATTTGCAAACTTACTACACTTATGGGGGCCTAATAAAGAAATTCTAACCAAATCAGCTCAGTCAGATGACATCAGTAAGGCATGACTCAGGCAAAAAATTAGTTATATAGTTGCCAAAAGTGTACTACAATGTATACTCAAGTAGTATACAAGACACTAATAACTTTTAAATAAAATAAAACATTGGTCAGACATGTGTCTGCCAACTAAAGTCTGACCCGACTTGATCCTATTTGACCCATCACCTAGCCACTCGTTATGCCAAGTGTATTAAAGATACGTGAAAGTAATATTTCAAGGTTTTAAAATAAGCAAGTACTCAAGGTGGCAAGATCCTTTTTGGGCAGGTTGAGTAACACGTCAAAACTGATTCAGGCTGAATCAGACCATTTTGAATGAGAGTCAACATACCAAGTTGAGTTGGATTAGGTCAAACAGGCAACTCTGTCGAATAATAATGTTAAGTTAACCAGCAAACAAATTTGTCTTTTTTTTCAAAATTAATAAATATGTAAATTATGATTGCAAAACAATATTATTACATAATAATCTATATCATTTTAAATTAACAGTTAAGAAGATGGAAAGCCTTATAAATAGACGTTTGGCTATTTCAAACACTTTTGCATATTACAAGACCACTTGAAAAAGAAGAGCATGAACATCACTACATCACCATGGCCAATTGGCCATGATGACCCACACAGACCATCAATATGCCACAATTTCAGCCACAAAAGCTTAAGATGGAAATGGAGCAGTCACCATGTTGTCGAACTAAGAAACAACAAAAAGAATGAGATCATTAACGCTAACAGAAGGCCAAGATCAGAACTTTCTTTTTGGGGTCTCTTGAAACTAAAATCCGTTGGCCTTAGGGTCCCAAAAAGTTTAAATTTACAACTTTAGATATGGCCGTTGACTTTTTTTAAATCTTGATAATTCATTAGAGGTGGAAGTTTCGACCCATTTACTTATAAGTGGGTTGATTCAAGTCACATCTTTTTCTCAAAACATCACATAAAAAAATTACAAAAACAACTTGATGTTTTATTAATCATAGTAGGCACATTAACTACTAATAAATTAGTTTTAAAAATCGACAAGAAGGTGTATATGGCTCATCTCAACCAGTACTAAAGATAACCCATTTCGACCCATAACCCATCCTGGGCCCACATAGTCGATTATATTTGCACAACATAATACTTTTAAATTACCTTAGGAAGATTACATAAATTGTACTGATGACTCCTCAAATTCTTGTTCAACATAGTTGATATTCAAACTGCCATTTCTTCCCACAACTCTGGAACTCGAGCTATCGTCATGATATTGACATTCATGCATCTTTTCATCAGAGTTGCACCAAAAAGGGCTTGTTTTATTTCGATCAATCTTCATGATATTGACATTCATGTTTTGTTTTGGTGGTTTGAAACTTGCAACCGCCTGCATAAACCAAACCGACTATTTAGCCTTTTTTGAAGTTTGGAACATGAAACATCTTTGTTAGTTTAAAAAAAGGTAATACATATTAACCAAAAAATGGTTAAAACCAAACTGTCAACCAGCCAACCACCCCAACCCAGCAGGTTTGATTTGTTGTTTACCAAAACCGTAGTTAGCGGTTCGACCCAGAATTGCCCAAACTTCGTGAACACCCAGAATTGGCCAAACTACGATGAATTCAATATAATTTACTCCCAATATGTATATGAACAACATTAAGTGAACTCCTAGTCTCCTATGTAGAAATAACAGCAAAAAATTATACTTTTCTTCATAAAAGTCAAGTTTTTTTGTATCTGAATATTTTTGAAGGACAATTAAGCTCAACTGATACAAAAGGGGGCTCAACAACCACACCTAGTTCCTAAGTTCATCTACAAAATTAGACAAAACTTTGCAAGCCTACCACAGGTTTATTCTGGAGCTCCAGCTGATGCAAGTCGGCATAACAGAATATTGATTTCACCATGTTTAGAGATTAATATTGTTTTAATGGTCAACTTAAACTTAAATCTAAAGTTGACTAATCTTTTACTGGTCAACTTAAACTTAAATCAACCAGCCCTAAGTAAAAAAGAAATTTCAAACCTTCCTGAAGCCGGCTGAAACCAAAGTGGAAAGAAAAGAGAGAAGAAGGAGGTAGGTTGTTCGGCTTCAACTTCTTTGAAGGAAAGATGGGGACTCGAATGAAGGAGCTTGAATGACGAAGTCAGCCACCACCCGAAGGAGCGATTAACAAATATCAAGCACATTCAAATCAAAGCTTTGAATATTGCGGTGATAAACCATCAAAAGTTTTCGCATCTCCGCCATAACCATCTTCCTAGTCTTTTTCATCGTTCACCGTTTAACGGCGCGTTTACGGCTGCAAACGGGTGTAAAAATGCAGTCGTTTGCTGCCGCGTTTGCAGCCGTCTAACGGCGCGTTTATGGCTGCAAACATCTGCGTTTTTACACCCGTTCGCTGCTACGTTTGCAACCGTAAACGCACCGTTAAACGACTGCAAATTGTCACACCCCAACCGATGGCGGAATCATCGGGGCGCGGTACTGAGCGAAACAAATTGTTCAAGAGAAAATCCATAACAACTAAATTTACCGGATAGTTTAAATATCACGTCCCATACCGTAACCCATCAAGTAATTAAGTTATTACAGACCTCGGTATCTCAAAAACAATAAACATGTTCCGACAACTCAGATTTTATCAAATAAAAATAAATTGTCTTTTTTTCTAGACTCTTTCCTAGCCTTGATTTCACAGCAAGCAAAGCAAATAAGCATCCTAAGCACCTGTCACATACGTTAAAATAAAAGTCAGTACACATAGTGTAAAGGTGAGCATACAAGTTTGATAGATATAATAGAGTTCAAAATCGTTACGCATAACCAGCACGTACACAGTGTAAAATGAGGCATGTTAGTTATCGACATGAACCTATCGATACCAATGACTGCGGGTTGACTACCTAAGGCAGTTCGTAATGCATGATCACCACTGTGACCCATGTATTTAATTGTCCTTAACAATCCCTGAGTGAACATGTGCTGAGTCCAAACTAATAGTACTACCGTTGCTAAGGCAGGTAGACAACATTCCATGTGTAAACATAACAAACAAGCTTTCATTAAGTCACGTATAACATGCAGTGACGGTTAGCGTTTAAATAGTGTTGCATTGTGTGATTCATGTGATTGGAATATAGGTAACGTATGTAACACCCAAAAGTGCGAAAGCAAAAAAGGGTTCGAGTATACTCACAGCGATGATGGATTGAAGGGAGCGCGTAGAGTGAGATTAGCCTGATCAGAACGATAGCACAACGATAAGCGACGCGTAAAACGATACAAGTGTTTGTGAGTCGAACAGTAGTTCGATCGGATGGTAGTCCGATCGGACAGCCGATCGCTCGAGTGTCAGTCCGCTTGGATAGTCATCCGATCGGGTGACCTTTCGAGTGGATTGTTTCTTCCTTTGTGAAGGATGTGTTTGTGTATGATGGCTTGACTTTTGAAGTTTTTGTTGTAGCATTTTGAAAACACAGAAGTGTTTCTATCCTTCAGGTCGATCGATCGAACGACCGTTCGATCGGGTGACAATCCGGTAGGTTGTACACTTAGTGAGAACAAGTTCACAGCAGTTTGTCATTCGATCGGATTGTAGTTCGATCGGGTGGCAAACCATTGTATTGGAACATGTTGAAAATTGTTTAAGTGTTGAGGTTAAAGCATCACATGGCCAAGGTGGTAGTCCGATCGGATGGTAGGTCGATCGGACATCATCTCGTTCGATGTCCAGACCTTGAAAGGTTGAAATAAAATTAAGTGTGGGACCCCAAGGGGCAAGCCGATCGGGTGGCACTTCGTTCGGACAGTAGTCCGATCGGCCGTCATTCTGATTTGGTCGTCCTGACCGTCTTCCTCCTTGGTTGTCTTGACAGTTTTGTAGTTTTATCGAGACGGTGTGATATCGTGCTAACCAACATAATTTCTCCTTGACCCTAGTAGCCTGATCGAACAGGAATCACCCAAGTTCGACCAGTTAACCGGTTCAAGATGGTTGTTCTTGGTTAACCCGAAATCGGTGGTCTCGTGGATAGAGGTCGGATCTTGAGCTAACACATCACTAAAATTAGAGTAGAAGGCTAGAACAAGGCCCGATTCTATCGGTTTTGAGTGCATTGAGTGTAAAAGAGTTGAAATAAATTTAGAAACCATCTCGCAATCCTTTTTCACCACGAATATGTTTAGATCTATGCAAGATCTTTGTTTATTTGTGTGGAAATCGGTTAGATCTAAGTTGTTCTTAGTGGATTGAAGCCAAAACATTTCATAAGAACTCCATGATGACGTCATCCTAGAACACCTCAAATCTAGTGATTTCACGGTTAAAAGTTAAGATTCAAAAGATAGAAAGGTGTAGGAGTGCGTGTAGATTAAGGAAGTACAAGATTTAGGAAAAGATCTTACCGGAATATCGAGAAATCGGAGAAAAGGTGAGCAAAGGCACTTGGTCGGTCAAGAGAGTGCAAAAGTGGTAAGTGTGATGGTGACAGGGGGTATTTATAGGGTTTCCCAAAGTGGAAAGGGTGGGATAATGCTGGTCGATCGAGCGGCTGGTCGATCGGCTGGAAGCTTGGTCGGTTACCCACTTGATTCGAGTATTCGGTGCGACGAGTTTTGCAGTTTCGATTTGCTTAACGAGCATTGCGATGCGATAGAGTTTCCTATTCAAATTACTTTTAATCCCAACTACTATATCTAACATACAATCATCCATAATAACTTGCGTTTAGCGTTTGCAATTTGATTTCGATAGAGTTTCGATTGCGTTTCGATTAATGACCACAACATAATATAAATAAACATGCACAAGTAACACATAAGAGGCACACACACGTAAAACAGTAATCAGAACACATAATTCGAGTTGCGAGCGCGATTGCGATAAGTGATAAACATCGATAAATAGCGAATAAACTTCGAATGTTAATAGATACTCCACATAATACAACTAATGTAAACAATTAAGGGTGAGAGGGGCACTCCCCTAAGAGGGGAGTCCCCTTTCTTACGCACCACCAATCAGCATATGCCACGTCAACTCCCCTCTTAAACTCCCCTAACACCCCAATTTGATGGCGGCACTCCCCTCTTAGGGGACTTGTGTTTTTTTTTATTTGTTGTAAAATTATGCATGTTTATAAATTAAAAAAATATTAATAAAAATTAAATAAAAGATATTTCATTAAATTAAAAAAAACTACATTCAAACTAGAAAAATAAAAATTACATTCAAACTAGAAAAATAAAAACTACATTCAAACTAGAAAAATATAAAAACAAACTACTCGTCGTCGGAACTCACTTCAAGGTGAGGTAGATCTAAACTTCCGAGATGCTCAACGAGATCGTGTTTTAGTCTCCAATGCGTTTCTTCGTCAATGAGCTCGCTATAAGCTGCATCATCGAAGACGGGTTCGACTGGAGGATCTTGAATATGTACCGGTGCTATCGCCCTTCCGTCGTCTTTTAGAATCATGTTATGTAAAATAAGGCACGTATACACGATGGACCTTATCTTTTTCACCGTTTTCGAACGCATTGGACGATTTAGTATTCCCCACTTCGCCTTTAACACACCAAACGCCCGTTCCACATCTTTTCTTGCGGCCTCGTGTTGCCTCTTGAACTTTTTTTTCATTCGGGATGTGAGGATATGGAAAAGACTTCACAAACACGGACCAGCTAGGGTAGATCCCATCAGTAAGATAATACCTGCGTTTGTATAAGTGGTCGTTCACCTGAAATGGACAATTTGGCGCCGTTCTGTTTTGTTGAGTAAGAAATAATGGAGATTGTTGCAGCACGTTGATGTCGTTTTGTGAACCCGCCGGGCCACAAAAAGCATGCCAAATCCACAAATCTTGAGACGTCACCGCTTCTAACATAACCGTCGAGTATTGATGATCGCCTCTCATATATTGTCCACGCAATTCTGTGGGGCACATTTTTTAGACGAAGTGTGTACAATCCAGACTACCCAACATACCAGGTAGGTGATGCCTCTCCTCATGAGCCTGATACAATAGCGCAACGTTGTGGCTCATTGGTCTACGTAAGAATTCACCGGCATACATTTTACAGACCGTCTCGCAGAAATATTCAAGGCACTCACGAGAGGTCCTTTCAGACATATTTAAATACTCGTCGTTTTCGTCTGGTGGGTTACCGGTTGCAAGTTGTTTAATCGCCGAAGTAACCTTTTGCAACGGCATGAAACTTTTCTTCATTCTCCCGTCCAAGCCCTCTTGAAACCACTCGTCATTCGCTTCCACGTCACTAACAATTTTTAAGAACAAAGACTTGGACATACGAAATCTCTGACGAAAAGTATCAGCATTAAATTTTGGATTTTCGACAAAATAATCGGCCATGAGTGTCTCATGGCCTCCCTCACTATCTCGACGGACTATTTTTTTTTACTAGACGACGCCGTGTCTAGTAGCTCCGCTTGTTGGATGAGATCTTGGAAGAAAATTAAGCTACCATCGCTTGACGATGAATCTTCATCGTCGGGAAAGTCGGGTAGGGGAGAAAAAAACGGAAACTTGAATCCATTTTGTGTTGTATTTGATATATTTTTTAGAGTGAGTTTGAGAGTGGTGGGTGTGGTAAAAAATTTGATTAAGTTGGTTATATTTATATTGTTAAAAAATTGAATTCATCGCGGTGACTCCCCCCGAATCCCCTCCCTGAATCGGGTCCCCGCAGTGATGGCGGCGGTGTTCCCGATCGGTGGATAGGGTCACCGAACACCTTCCCCGCGAGTGCCCCGATCACCCTAATAGACTATCTATAAGTCAAAGAAGTCAAAACAGGATTAGAGCAAGGAGTGACAGATCGTAATTGGCAATCTTTTCTTCATATTACTTCAATATTGACTTTGACTTTGACTTTCGAAACACGGGGTGTTACAGCCTCCCCTTGTTTAGGGAATTTCGTCCCGAAATTAGGGTTCAGCCGTAACAAACAACTGCGGATACTTCGCCTTCATGTCGCTTTCGAGTTCCCAAGTGAACTCTGCACCTCGTTTGCCTTCCGATCGAACCTTCACAATGGGAATGCGCGAGCGTCTGAGCTGCTTGGTTTGGCGGTCCATGATTTCGACAGGCTTCTCCACGAAGTGTAGTGTTTCGTTTATTTGGAGATCCTCTAGAGGAACTTGGATATCATGCTCAGCAAGGCATTTTCAGAGGTTAGACACATGGAAAGTCGGGTGAACGTTGTTGAGTTCCTCCGGTAGTTCGAGTCTGTAGGCCACTTTCCCGATCCATTCCAGAATATTAAAGGGTCCAACAAATCGTGGCGCGAGCTTTCCTTTCTTTCCGAATCTGGCCACACCCTTCCAAGGTTATACCTTTAGGAGTACGCGGTCGCCAACGGCAAATTCAACGGGCTTGTGTCGTCTATCGGCGTAACTTTTCTGACGACTCCGAGCTTTCGGCAAGTTGTCTCTTATTTGGAGGATTTTGTCAGTTGTTTCTTGCAATAGCTCGGGACCAGTTAATTGCGAGTGATCGATCTCGTGCCACACAATAGGCGACCGACATCGTCTTCCGTATAGGGCCTCAAATGGTGCCATTTGAATGCTGGAATGATAGCTATTATTATACGAGAATTCTGTCTGTTGGTGCACTGAATGTCTGTTTACTGCGTCTGTATCGAGTCTTAGGTCTAGATAGGTTAGATTGGAGCACGGAAATCAAGAATGGCTTTAGAGTGTAATTTCGCTCCAAATGACACTTGTGTCATTTGAAGCGAAATCAGGTAATTATGTAATTTCGCTCCTGATGTAATTCGGTGATTTCGCTCATAGAGGTTAGTGGTGATTTCGCTTCTAAGTGTTCCTGGTGATTTCGCTCATAAGATCACCGGTAGTGTGATCTCATTTGTAACATTTGGAGCGAAATCAAGTCATGTGCTAGGTGTCGAACTGCTATCAAATTTACTCAGAAAGCATTAATAGAGAAGGAAATTGAAAGGAAAAACTGTTGTGACTTTGTTTACATTGATTCCGCCTCTGTATACAAAGATGAACTGCCTTACACTGACTGTTTAGGGTCGGACACGGTCCAACAAGTGGTATCAGAGCGCAGGACGAGGAGTTCATATCATAGCAGCTCGATTCTACCGGATTTTCTTATTTCTACTCTCTTCTTCTCATACTTTTCTGATTTGAACTAGTTCCAACGGTTGAAATGGCCTAAATTTCGAGTATATTGTGTAAAACATAGAACTAACAAAGCCTAAAAAGAATCAGGTTAAAATTCGGATTAAAATTGATAAAAATGGCATAAAAACCTGATTTCGCTCGAAAAGGATATCGAAGGTTTCGCTCGTAATAACCTGATTTCGCTCGAAATTCACTTGGTCATTTGGAGCGAAATACCTGATTTCGCTCGTAAAGTCATAATTTTCTAGTTTCGCTCAAGAGATATTCCCTGATTTCGCTCCAAATCAGAATTTTTCTGATTTCGCTCAAACCTGATTGTCTGATTTCGCTCGTAATCAGATATTTGTCTGATTTCGCTCGAGATTACATTCTGATTTCGCTCATAAAGCTGATTTCGCTCGAAATCACTGGTTTTTCAAAATTTCCAAAATTTTTTAAGTGTTTGCTGATTTTTCAGGTACGTTCAAGATGGATGATATTTTCATGAACCCGTTTAGCGACATGTATGCGTTTGCTGGAAATTCGGGAGACGATACAACTTCAAGCAATACCAATGAGAACGCGCAAAACTCAAAGAAGAAATTATCGGATTCTTTGGAAGTTGAAAGTGCTTTCGGAACTTATAACAAACCGCCGAAGTTAATGGCTATCGAGGAATATAGTCGGTGGGCAAAGAAATTTGAAGATTGGTTGATGGCTTTTGCGTTTCCTAGCTGGAAGAGTCTCAAAAATGGATACGATAATGGAGGCAAAAAGGGTGAAACTTTATCATCATCTGAAGAGATAGAGTCGTTTGTGGCTGAGCAGAAATATGTTGCGTTGTTATTTCAATCCGTTCGAGAAGACATAATCTCTTTAATTGAATACTCTAGTGCAAAAGATCTCTGGAAAAAGTTAGAAACGAAGTGTTTAGGAAGCACAAAAATTGTAAAAAACAAGAAGAAACTTCTTAGGAAAGAGTTTGATTTGTTCGGTTGTTTAAAGAATGAGTCAGTTTGTAAAATGATTGAAAGGTTTAGGCATCTAAAGCTGGAACTGGCATTACTTATTCTCAAGAAGAGTTAGTCGACAAGCTGTTTGACTCGCTACCGGATGAAATGGATTGGCAGTACTATGCGTTGATGCTGAAGAATACTGTCAAACCGCCTGAAGAGTTGACAGTAGACTTGCTGATTGAGAGACTTGAAAGTCATGAGCTGGAGCTAAAGAAGACACACAAAGTCAATCACTCGTCTTACCAGCAGAACTTGGATTTGTATTATCCAAAGAGCATGATGCCAAAGAACAATTCTCCCAAGACTGTGTTTTCTGCTGAGAATGTTTCCACAACGAGCAAAGAAAGTCAAAGCAGTGGATATCACAGTGGGTCTTCATCAAATTCAAACCAGTCTGATGCAAAGAACTTATTTCACTGCAACATCGCTGTAGACATGAAAAACGCTCAGAATTTCAGCGAAGAGTCGGTAAAGCAGCAGATGGTTTTCCTAGCATCGGTGTTGGAATCGTATGAAAGCCTTGTAGCAGGGAAGATTGGCAACACCAACCAGAAGAAAGAAGATTATGACCAAATAGATCCTGAAGAAATGGAACTAATTGACATAAGGTGGTGTATGGCCAGTGCAGTTCGTCGTGCACAGCGTTTCATGGAGATCACAAGGAGGAAGTCAATTGGTAGACCATCTACCAAGTTAGGGTTTGACAAGTCCAAGGTGACGTGCTTCAAGTGTAAGTAGAAAGGTCACTTTAAACGTGAATGCCGGAATGCGTATGCTGATGAGTCTGAGAACCCGTTCAGAGAAGATTACTACAAGAAGGCGATTTATCATCAGAATAAATCTGAACCGCCAAGATTGAAGCAGCTCGAGGAGAACAAAGAGAAGTCTAGAGCTCTTGCAGTAATTCACGACGATGAAGGTTATGACTGGAGTGAGCTGTTGCCTGAAGAGGATGCAGTTGGATATGCTTTCATGGCAAAAACAGAGCCTATTCCTTGGAAAGACAACAGAACTGAAGAACAGAAGTATAATTACAGAAGGATGTTAGCCACGAACAGATTGATCAGAATATCTGGTATCTATTCGGAAGCAAAAAGAGCAAAGAGATGGGATCCAGACAGGGAATGTTATCTTGACCCATATGGAAACATTGCTGTTGACCATAACACTCTTGATATAGAAGCCATAATCAAAGAGTTTAAAGATGATGATGATTATTGGCAGAAGAACTGGTGGGGAAGCGGAGACGAGAAAGAGAAAGAAGAGAAAGAGAAAGAAGAGAAAGAGTCAAAGAAGGTTGATACTGGGATCATTGACACGACACAGGAGTTGAATGCTGAAAATCTTGGAAAAATGGCTGACAAGGTGCTGGCAGCTAAGACGCTTGAGGTAGATTCTAAATCCGTCTCTGAGTCTAAAAGCCAGGTTAGTTCAAACATGTCAACGACTGAGTCAGGTAAGAAAGTTGATGGTGATGTTGACTGCAAAAATTGCATTAAACAATGCAAGTTTTTGTAGTATAGTCACTTATCTCAATGGTAAGAAAATTGAGGATCCGACTGAGAGAGTCAGAAGCGTTGAGGATCAAATTCTTGATCGTGATAAGAGGGTGAAAGCTTTAACTGAACGGTTAAAAGAATTAACTAACAAAATTGAAAATGATAAAATTGACCATGAAAAGGTTAGGCAAGAAAATGAAAGGTTAGATCTTGAAAACCGTCAGATCACTGAAAAGTTTGAGAAACTTAAGAGCACAATGAAAGATAATGATGACAGAAACGATAAAACATATAAAGAAAATGTTCAACTAAAAATAGTGCTCAGGTTAAAAGAAGAATCAATCAACCAACAACTGGATGAAATCGCAAAATTGAAACTTAAAGTTCAAGAAGCTGAAATTGAGAATGAGTGAATCCAGTTGAAGCTTAAGAGTTACAACTCCGCAAGCTTTGTTTTGCAACACTCTGATGGAACCGGGGTGGGTTTTCATCAAGTACCACCACCAGTTCTTGACAATTATTCGAAAAAACAATCTGGATTGGTTGAAATTGAAGAAGAGAATGAAGTGAAACTTCCTGATTCAATTGATGTTACATTTTCGTCTTCATCATCTGATGATAGTGTTCAGACAGAGATTGTTAAAAGCACAGCTGAAAGTGTTTTGATGTCTGATTCAGCTGAAGATGATGGATGTTTCTTGGACAATTACATTCCGAAACAAAAGTCCAAAAACAAGTTAAATGATGAACCTACTCTTGTCTTGTACAAGATGTCGGGATCTGATAAGTTGTTTTCGGATTCTGAGTTTCCCATTGAGAATGTTAATGTGAAAAAGTTAACAAATGTTTTTAAATTGGTGGAAGTTGAGTTGTTAGAAGTGAACAGTTTGAGTCAAACAAAGAGACAAATGAATTTTGAGAAAGATAAAGCTTACTATAAGAAACCTGTTATTCCATCACGTTTTCATAATAACAATCGAAACAACTGGTCGGGTAGTTATCAGGGTGGTAAGAGTTAGAGAAATGTTCAAAACAAGAAGTTTGTTGAAAAGAAGGTGTTTGTGAACAGTTCAAGTTCACTGTCTGATGAAGAAGCAAAGATTTTTTCGAAATCGAATGAAGAATTCTTTGAGAAGAAAGGTTCACAGTCTCAGTCTGAAGGCATAAGTCGAGTAGTTGATACTCGAACATGCTTCAGATGCAATCAGGTTGGACATATTGCTCGCAACTGTACCAACCTGAAGCCTACGACTGAAGCTGTGAAGATTCAGAAAAGGAAAGTTGATATGAAGGGTAAAGCTTCAGTGGTTGTTGAGAAAAAGAGTTTGAAAAATGACAACACCAAAGTAAAAAATGAACCCGTAAAGAAAGTGGTAACTAAAAATGACAAGTTTTACAAACGGGTAGCATTATCTCAACAAGTTTGGAAACCTAAAACAGAGACAAAAATTTCAACTTCTGAGGAGAAAAAGGTTGAGAATTCAATTCCGATTGAGTATGATGCAAATTTTCCACCTCTTAAGGCTGAAAACTTTAAAATTCAAATTGCAAGAGTCAAAAGTACCAAGGTTACACCCAAGAATGATGAGGCTTGGGTGGACACAATGTTTGAATAAGCAATTAAAATTGCCGGAGCTTCCTGGATCGCGAAGCATGAATCGGCATCTTTATTGAAGTTTCGAAGTCAATTTTTGTTATGTGCAGGATCTTCCAAAACTTGTTTCGAGATGGATCATGGATAGTGGAGCCTCTCGACATATGACAGGGAAAACTACATGGTTCTATGATGTGAGGAATATAAATGGAGGTTACGTAGGATTCGCGGGTAATCAAGGTGGTAGGATTATAGGTGAAGGAACATTATCCAATGGGATTGTGACATTTGAGAGAGTTAACTACATTGCTGAGCTGGAGAACAATCTGTTGAGTATCTCGCAGATTTGTGACAGGATGTATACCACTCACTTCACTGATAAAGAATGTTTGATCTTGAAGCCAGGATTTGTTATCCGTGAGGAATGGATTATCATGAGGGCACCAAGAGTCAATGATCTGTACGTGTTGGACATGAGCGTAGCTACTACAACCACGGGTCAGGCTCATTGTTTTGTGTCTAGAGCAACTGAGAAGGAATCGAGATTGTGGCACCGCAAGATGGGGCATATTCGTCTAAGAAAAATGAATCACTTGGTGCACAATGATTTGGTTACAGGAGTTCACGTCAAAGGTTTTCATCTGGAAGGGGAGTGCATTAGCTGTGTCAAAGGCAAGCAGAAGAAAAAGTCACACCCTACAAAGCAAGTCAATTCAGTTTCAAGACCTCTGGAAAGACTTCACATGGATTTGTTCGGTCCTGTGAATGTCAAAAGTATTACAGGAGACTATTACTGTTTGGTCGTTACTGATGATTATTCCAGGTTTTCGTGGTTTTCTTTCTTGAAGTCGAAAGATGAAACGTTTGACAGTTTGATGGCGTTGTTCAAGAAGATTGAAAATTTGTACCAAAGGCGTATCAAAAGAATTCGAAGTGATAATGGTACTGAATTCAAGAACAGCAACATGGAATAATTTTGTGATGAAAGAGGTATATTGCATGAGTTTAGTGCTCCGTACACTCCGCAGCAGAATGGAGTCGCAGAACGCAAAAACCGGACACTAATCAAGACGGCTAGAACAATGCTCGCAGATTCAAAGTTACCAATAAATTTTTGGGCTGAAGCTGTTTCCGCCGCATGTTATACGCTCAACAGGGTTCTCACTGTCAAAAAGTTCAACAAAACATGCTTTGAGCTGATCAATAACCGCAAACCTAATTTGAAGTATCTAGAACCGTTCGGGTCACCCTGTACTGTTATAGAGCCTCATGGAAAGTTTGGTCCGAAGTGCATTAAGGGAATATTTGTTGGTTATTCAAGCCCTATGCGACGTGTCTTCGTTCCAAGTGAGAAGCGGATTATTGAAGTTGCAAATGTTGAATGTCAAGGTTATACAATGCCGCCGCAGAATCCAGGAGATTCAAGGCGTTATCATTATGACAGATTCTGGGATTCGTTTGACATGAAGGAAGAATCAGAGGAAGAAGAAGATTTATTTGATGAGTTGGATATTTTGCGAGAGTACGAGTCGCAGCAGAGGTTCCCAGCTGAGTATTCTAGACGACCACGGGAAACTTCAAATGACGATGAAGCAGGTCCTAGTAATGCTGGTGACCATAACGATGTGCAACAAGATGAAGTTGCTCCTGGTAATCAGTCGGCAGAAAATGATAATCAACAAGCTGAAAACATGCCAGTATTTGATCATGGTGATTCAGATTCTGAGGGGGAGCAGATCCAATTCTCAAGTCAAACAAACCAAATTAGTGAACAAGGTGCAGATCAAAATGTTACTAATCTGGAAGGCGATGTGGATGTTCCTAGCGAAGTAATGCCACGAACTCTTTCATACCATCCAGAGGAGTTGATCATTGGAGAGTTGCAAACAGGCGTTCGCACGAGACGTCAAATTGACCAGGGCCTTACGTGTTTTTACTCTACAGTAGCACCTCTACAAACTGAATTTTCATTAAGTTGTTTTATTTCACAGATCGAACCAAGAACTTACAAAGAGGCGCTTACTGAAGACTCTTGGGTCATTACGATGCAAGAAGAGTTAAGTCAGTTTGAAAAGTTGGGAGTGTGGAAGCTAGTGGATTTGCCACATGGTCACAGGAAAATCAATACAAAATGGGTATTTAAGTGTAAGAGAGATGATCGAGGAGTTGTTGTACGGAACAAGGCTCGACTCGTTGTCCAGGGCTTTAGTCAACATGAGGGGATTGATTTTACTGAAGTGTACGCTCCAGTGGCACGATTAGAAGCAATCAGAATTTTCCTGGCATTTGCATCTTGGAAGAACTTCAAAGTATATCAGCTAGATGTAAAATCGGCGTTTCTTTATGGGAAGGTTAAAGAGGAGGTTTATGTCGGACAGCCGCCGGGCTTTACCGATCCAATCCACAAAAACAAGGTTTACTTATTGGATAAAGCGCTGTATGGTTTACATCAGGCCCCAAGAGCCTGGTACGAGACTTTGTCTCAACACCTTCTAGCCAACAGTTTTATTCGTGGAAAAGTGGATGCCACTCTCTTCACTAAAGAGGTCGACGGACATCTTCTGATCGTACAGATTTATGTGGATGATATAATTTTTGGGTCAACAAATGAGAATCTATGCAAAGATTTCGAATCAGTGATGAAGCAGAAATTCGAAATGTCATCAATGGGGGAGAAGAAATCCTTTTTGGGACTACAAGTTGAACAACTACCTGAGGGAATTTTCATTTACCAGACGAAGTACGTTCGTGATATTCTAGAGAAATTTGGGATGTCAAGTTCTACTCCAGCTGCTACCCCACTTGCAACAAATCATGGGATTCACCTAGATCTCACCGGAGACAGGGCTGATGAGACGTTTTATCGATCCATGATAGGTTCTTTGATGTACTTAACTGCTTCACGTCCTGATATCATGTACCCAACGTGCCTCGCAGCAAGATATCAATCTAACCCGAGAGCTTCGCACATGATTATTGTGAAGAGGATATTACGATACCTGCAAGGAACTCCTTCATTGGGGTTATGTATCCTAGAACAGGCGACTTTACGCTCGAAGGGTATTCCGACTCGGATTTCAGATGCTGCAAAGTTAATGCAAAATCAACAACTGCAGGATGCCAGTTCTTTGGACCTCGCTTGGTTACCTGGCAGTGTAAGAAACAAACGTCTATGGCGCTATCTACATGTGAAGCGGAGTACGTGTCTGCTAGCAGTTGCTGCTCTCAGATCCTGTGGATACAACAACAAATGCGCGACTATGGTTTGCAGTTTCTTAACACACCTCTTTTTGTTGATAAGGAGGCCGCAATTAATATATCAAAGAATCCAGTACATCATGCTAAAACTAAACATATAGAAATTCGTCATCACTTTATTCGCGATTGTTTCCAGAAAAAGTTGATACGAATTGAGAAAATCCACACTGACGAACAGAAAGTTGATTTACATACCAAAGCTTTTGACAAATCACGTTTTAAATATCTTTTAAAAATGAACGGTATGAAGCTTCTTTCGGTTTCGGATGGCATTATTGGCGTTGATGAAGGTACTGCTATAGATGAAGATGAGAAACAATCTACAATGGTTTGTCGATTTTTTACTTGTTTTGGTATTTAGGGGGAGTAAATATATTTTTCAGAAAAATACAAAAACAGTAAAAAATTCAAAAATACAAAAACATGATAAAATTTAAAATCCAAAAACAAAATAAAATTTGAAAAAGTGCTTGTGGGAAAATGATAGTACATCAGTTTGACAGTTACAGTATGCTAAAGATTTGTAAATAATTAAATGAGTTTAAACAGTCTCACTGATGATGTGTCGATAGGTTTTCGCACATTTAGTAGATTTGTTCGGGATATAAACCTAAAATTTCAAAACGAAACTTATTTCGTGGGGAACACTACTTGGATATATAGGTAACCCCTGAAATCTCTTTTGAAAGGTCCCTTATTCTGAGATACTAGGTCTTTATACTCAGTGATATCTGGGGTATTATTCCGGGACTTCTGCTGAATGGAAGTTCTGACCTAGTCCCCGAATAATACTTTCCGCAAATGCTTGAAACATAGCATCACCCTCAGCAACTTGATTAAACAATAAAATTGATAATCATTGCTATTGAAACAAAATATCCTCTAAAGGGGACACACCGAAAAGTCGAAGCCGTCATCTCTCTGCGTATACGGAAGTATCGACCTGAGCTCTCACGGCCCTCGCATTTAACCCCTTACAGATATCATCTATGGTACTCACCTGTAAGATTGAATATTGGGATTCTGGATACGGGAGTATATTCAAGAGGTGAGACACATGAATGAGTTAAGTTCCTAAAACATCTAAATCGTATCCTGAATAAATTGAAATCTGTGTGAGAATTTAAAATGGATCAGTATATCGACAATCAACGTGAATTGTTTAATTCTGAGTATGAAATTAAGCTTAACGGTACTTGTAATTTGTCTAATAACTGATATGATTCACTGACACGCTCACCAAAAATATGTTCGTAAATAGTTTACATTCTGCAATGTAATTTTCTGTATTTCATTTTCTAGTTTAGAAACATCATTAAAATCCAAAAAAGATTTTATTTCTACTTTATTTTCCGACAAACCAAGGTGGAGAGTTGATCGTTGGATTCTCGAAAGCTGAAGCAGATGCAGGAAAAATTCTGGACTGGAGAATGAGGAGAGCTTATCTTGATAAAGTTTGGGTTGTTGAAAAGCTAAAAACGAGTTCATTAACTTGATACTTGTTATTTTCAGAAAATTTTTGAAAATGATGAACTAAATCAGTTTGTTTTTGTCCGAAATCAACCAAGGTCATTAAATTGGACTTGGTAGATTAATTGAGTAATCAGGGTCATTAACTTGGACCTGAATACTTGAGTGGATTTCTAAACTGATAGATATTGTGATCTATTGTTAATATCAATAGTTTGTAATGTTATTGGTTGAGTGACAGGTTGTAGATTCTATTATCTCCGTGGCTCAAAAAGTCAAAGTTTGAACCAGACAAAGATCCTAGATCCCAGCATACTAAGAGGGGGAGTCTGTGAAAGAGGGAGTCTAGAGTTCTGGAATCAACAGTCAAAGGGGAGATTGAAGATGGAGCTAGATTGAGTTCCTGAACCTGTGAAGTTAGAATTGTTACAATAAGAAGACAGAGTTGGGGAAAAGACCAAGACTGAAGACTCGACGCCGAAGACTTCGTCAACATCCAAGGGGGAGTCTGTTGGTGCACTGAATGTCTGTTTACTGCGTCTGTATCGAGTCTTAGGTCTAGATAGGTTAGATTGGAGCACGGAAATCAAGAATGGTTTTAGAGTCTAATTTCGCTCCAAATGACACTTGTGTCATTTGAAGCGAAATCAGGTAATTATGAAATTTCGCTCCTAATGTAATTCGGTGATTTCGCTCATAGAGGTTAGTGGTGATTTCGCTTCTAAGTGTTCATGGTGATTTCGCTCATAAGATCACATGGGGTTTCACTCCTGTCGTTTGGAGCGAAATCAGCAGCACTATATACCTGTAGTGTGATCTCATTTGTAACGTTTGGAGCGAAATCAAGTCATGTGCTAGGTGTCGAACTGCTGTCAAAATTTACTCAGAAAGCATTAATAGAGAAGGAAATTGAAAGGAAAAACTGTTGTGACTTTGTTTACATTGATTCCGCCTCTGTATACGAAGATGAACTGCCTTATACTGACTGTTTAGGGTCAGACACGGTCCAACACTGTCACACCCCGGCCGCGTCAAAACAACAAAACCGCGGCGGAAACGCCGGGGAGTGATGCGACAGAATTATTGTTTCAACAACCATGGTAATTAAAGTTATGTATTATTGATTAAAGTTTACATTGTCTTAGAGTTCAAACTAAACATAATATAAATAACTGTCTTTTAAGTCACTAAGGCCCAAGTCCGCCTAAGTGAAGCACAAACATCATCATGCATTAGCACCTGAAAACACATGTAAAAATAGGTACGTCAGCATAAAAATGCCTGTGAGATACATAGGTTTTGTTTATGCAGGATTCATGACTTGTAGTTTAAAAGAAGTGTTTTTCAAAATATAGTCATGAACCTCTTAAAGTTTTCCTTTATAAAATCATGTGAAAATCGATGTGAAAATCAAATGATAATGAAAGGACAATGCATGGTTAAATAAATAACCAAGTAAAAGTGAATTTGTATAAAATATGTAATTTGTAAAACATTGTCATGTTCTTGTATAATGTTGGTGCATGCGTCTGTCGACTTCGTCTTGTATCGAGTCTTGTTCTTAGTATGTTAAATCAGGGCACGTAGTTCGAGAAATAGGATTTAGAGCTAATTTCGTTTGTAGCAGTAATTTCGCTTGTGGGCTAATTCCGCTTGAAAAAGGCTGTCATGTAATACCACTTGAAAGTGCAGTTGTTGTGATTCCGTGCGGAATTAGATTCCGTTTGGAATTCCAATTCCGCTCGGACATGTTCATGCGGAATTAGTGTCCTATATTTAGCTCCCAAACGAAATCATTTGTAACAGTCTGTGATTCTGGTACCGAAGTGCTGCCTACGTGCCGTTTGATTGTAAACCGTGTTAAAATCAATCAACAAGGCAATTTAAAGTGAATTCAGCTGTTTTTCAAGTCCGTTTCTCTGTTTCCGCCTCTGAAACGGATTAGAGCTCTTCTGATTGACTCGTTTGGGTCACGAACCGATCCTACATATAAAATGTTTCATGTCTTGCCCAAGTGGTTTAGATAATGCAACAATGTATAATACAATAAAAGCACTTATATATAGGAAGTACCAGCGGCGTATCCACCATGCTTTTATCATATGACACATTGCCCCGTTACATAAGTCACTTATCAATAACCAACCAACATATCTTGTTCAATGTCAAAAATGTTTATGTATAGACCATGTTTGTTAGGACCGGTTTTCGACTCTGAAACGATTGTGTATGACACGTTCGACGTGCGGAATCCGTGAACGTGCGTGACCGAACACACGAGAACGTACTAAATCTGTGATTCCATTGATAATGTGAAAAGTACAAATGAACCCTGAATCACCTCTTGCACTTTCTCTCTCTAGTTTCTCTCTCTAGGATCCAAGCTCTCCAAAGTAGCAAATGTGCAAAAGTATCCAAAAGTTCTAAATGAGAACCCTAATGGTTCTATTTATAGGCCAAGGTGATAAGGAAGGTTTCCTTATTTACAGAAATGCCACCTTGCCTTTTATATTAAAATATTACAATATAAAGTCTCGTTTTCTTCAGTTTCAGCTACGGTTTGAATTAACGGAGGCGATAGACATATATGCACCAACAGATTCCCCCTTGGATATTGCCGCAGTCAATCCGTAGTCAAACTTATAGCTACTTGTCTTTCTTTCTCTCGAGTCTTCTTGAAGATTTGACGTCTTTAGCAAACACAGACTCCCTCTTTCTCAAACAGAATCCCCGTGGATCTGTCTTCATCTTCAGCTGCTCCTCCTTTCAATAGACTCTTTCTTCAGGCTCCCCCTTTCTCAAGCTTCCGTGCTTTGGGATCGACACCTGGCTTTCCGGTTACAAGCTCTTTCAGGGTAGTTATCTGGCTCTTTGAAAGCACGCTTCCTCTTGAATTGAGCTCGTCTTCAGACTCCCCCTTAGACTCGGCTATCGGGATCGTAGTCTTGAATAACATCTGCAATTTCTCAAACATATATAAGAACAAACATTTTGAACATTCAATTGTCTAGGAATTGTAACCTGGCTCTTTTAAACTTTCTAAATCAAGATCCTGGCTCTAAGATATAATAGTATGAATATATCCAGGATTACTTGATTCTGTCTATCTCTATCAACAAACTTAAAAGATTTGGCAGTTTTAGGTATCCATGATCGAAAACTGGCTCTTTACAACATATTTTAACAATTTGAGCATCCAAATCCCTCACAGTTAATCATCCAAGTACAAATTAATGACCTTGGAGATATCACAAACTGTTTTTGATTTTTTTTATTTTAGAAGTTCAAGTTTCAAATTAAAGAACTTGTTTTATTTTCAGAAACACAATCAGCATACTTAGATTTTGAAACTCAGCACTCAGACATCGGTTGTCGAAAATAAAACAGAAATCTAAATCTTTTTGTATTTTTCTGGAACATAAAGCTGTAAAGAAATATTTACAAACATATTTACAGACAATATTTTTGTTTGAGTTCGCGTCAGAGGATCATATCAGTTTATGACAAATCACTAGTACCGTTGAGCTTTAAACACTTTAAGTTCTAAACGATTCACTTAGATTGTCAGTATACTGATCCACTTAAATTTTCACACAAAGTTCAATTGATTCGAGATACGTTATTAGTGATTTAAGGACTTAAACTTATTCGTGTGTCCCACCTCAGAATATACTCCCGTATCCAGACTCCTATATTCAGTCTTACAGGTGAATGTACACTAATGATATCTGTAAATGGGTAATGCGAGACCATGAGAGATCAGGTTAGAACTTCCGTTCAGACAAAGAGATGATGGCTCGACTTTAGGTATGTCCCGTTTGGGGATCTTTTCTTCAACAGCACATGATTAGCATTTTTCAATGTTTCATCATTTTTTATGTTGGGGGTGGGCTTTATGATTAAAGCAGTGTAAAGTATTATATGAGGACTAGGCTATTACTTCCGCAAAATCAGAAGTCCCGGTATAATACACCAGATATCATCACGTATAAAGACCTAGTATGTCTGAAATAGAAAGCCCTTCAAACAAGATTTCAGGGGTTACCTATATATCCGAGAGATGTTCCCCACGAGATAAGTATTTGATATTCAGGTTTATATCTCGAAAACAATCTACTAAGCGTGTAAAAACCTACTGGCATATCATCAATGAGACTGTTTATCACATTTGACTTTCCATTTCCTTAGCGTACTGTGATTGTCTACTGATGTACTATCATTTCCTCTTTTTACACAAAACTCTTTTTGAATTTTATCATGTTTTTGGCTTTTTCAAATTTTCTAATGTTTTTGTATTTTCTGAAATTTTTACTCCCCCTAAAAAGCAAAACCATTTAAAGAAAATTTGATAACCGATGTAAACAGCTTTGTCTCGCCATCCATTTTCTGCTTCTCATGCACTGATTTTGCAGAAAATATAATGTACCCCCATGATTTACAACACACTGATATTTTATAGTTTGAAAACCGTTTTTCAATCTTGTGAAATTAATCATGTTTGTTCCGCCGTGAGGGTTTCGGCATATTCAACTAACATATTTTTTTTGAATTTTTGATTTTTTGACAAATTAAAAAAAAAAACAAACATATTTTTGATTTTTCAATTTTTGACAAAATAAAAACATATTTTTGATTTTTAAAATTTTTCAATTTTTAGGGTTTTTGAAATATGGTTTATTTATATATAGAAAACAAACAAACTCCCTGATTCAGTTGCAGGGTTCAGTAGCCTCGTCTCCTCGTGCCAGGCTGCTTCCTCCGTTGATTTTGCTTTCATCTTCTTTCTGAAGCACCTGCACATTCACATTTACTCAATTACTTGAACAAGTTAGCCCAGGTCTGTTTGACCTTAGGCATTTCAACACAATTCGTTTCATTCAACTTCGGAAAATTTTTATCATTCTTCACAATTGAAGTTTCATTCCGATTATCACTCACAGAAACCGTTTGTTTCTTTTCCACCCAAGTTTGTCCTTTAGACGCATTTCTCTTGTAAAAGTGAGAATCATTTTTAACGTTATGATTTTGAACAACAACTTTTGGTTCCCAAAACTGATTTGGTTTTGTTGTATCAACAGTTGTTTTCCAACTTTGTGTTGTTCTTAATCTGGGTGTCACCGGTTTCGATGTTTGTTGTGAGTCAGCCTTTGATATTTTCGGCTTCCAAGTTTTCTTTGAATCAAAATTGGTTGACTTCTGATTCACAACATCAGACTTCTTTTTCATTTCAACACCAACAGGTTTACGATTTGGACAATTTCGACTGAGATGTCCAATTTGATCACACTTTAAGCATGTTCTCTTGGACACATCTTTAACCTGTTGTTGTTGCTTTTTCTTTTGAACATAGAACTCTTCATTAGATTGTCGTCTAAATTGGAGTTCTTTCTCTTCTTCAGAACTTGTTCCGTGAACAATGTTCATCTTTTCCTGATAATTTGGTGTTACATTTCTTTTCCAATTCTGTTTCTTTTTATAACCCAACCCAGCCTTCATGTTTTTCTTTTTGTAACCAGGTTTGTTATAAAAAGTTTTCTTGCCTTTTCCAGCAAACTTTAAAATTTCAGACTTTTCAATCTCTACCAGTTTGAAAACTTTGTTGATTTTATCTGAAATCACATTTTGAATTGGGAATTCATTATCCAAAAATAGTTTGTCCGATCCAATCATGGTATAAACCAATCCTTTTGAACCATAATTCATAACTTTTTCAGATTTTGAGTTTTTAAGATAACTATCATGAAAACTTCCCTCATTTTCATCTTGTGATTCAAACTTATCTGTTCTGGTAGAATCCTCTGCTAGAACACTTTCAACAACCTTACCAACCACCTCTGAATCACTGATGTCATCAGATTTGGTGTAAGTCACATCGATGTTGTCGGGTAACTGGTCAACCATGTTTATTGCTTTTTCCACCTTTTCGCCATCATAGAATGTATAATTATTCTCCAACGGTGGTGGAACCTAATGGTATTCAGACCCAATTTCCTTTTTGTTCTTTTCTGACTCTTTCCCATCGGGTGTGATGTTGAAAATACATTCCAGAATGTATGAAGATGCATGGTAACTTTGCAATTTATTGACCAACTTTTCTTTATCTGCCAATTCTTGTTTAAGCTTAGCGACATCATCAATATATTGATTTAAAACCATTTGTTTTCATTTAAATCTGGCTTCAAGAAATTTAGTGTTTCTATAACAAGCACACAATCTATCATCTAAACTTTTGACTTTACTTTTCAAAGTTTCATAAGCTTCTTTTACAGTATGATATGACAATTTCATTCCATCATATTCCTTTTGCGACTCTTGAATTGTTTTATCTTTTGGAACACATTCGTTGCAAACAGCTAAACACTTTTCTTTCAATATTTTGTTTTCTTTTTCATGGTCATCACATTTTTGTTTCAGCTTTTCATTTTCTTGTTTCAAAAACTTTTCATTTTCAATCATTTCAAGACTTTTATTTTTGAAAATCTTTTCTATTTTTGTGAATTCATTGTCTCTGATTTTAAACTTTTCATCCTTTTCAGTACAAGCCTTGCACGTTTCCATGCATTTCTTGCACTGTTGTTCAGCTTTATTCTCAGATTTATTTTCATTTTCATCAATTTTATTGGTGTTAGATGACTTAATAGATTCAGTTTGAATTTTTACTGTTGTCACACCTTCTTCTGACGTCTGCTTCAACTCATTCACCAACTTATTGCTCTTCTTCTTCTCTAAACTGACATATATCACCTTCCTAATGCCTTCCTCTACCTTTGTCTATATCTTGGATTCTCTTCGAGACCTTTGCACTAGAAACTTACAGTAGGTATAGGAGCAACTAATGCTTCAAAGTCAACCTTCTTAGGATCAACCGTCGGGTTTCCTTGAGGATCAACAAAACATTCCTTTTCTTTGCTCCACCTGCCTGCCAGTGTTGCTTCTTTGTAAGCATCATAAACTGTTGGTGCACTACATCTGTCGACTTCGTCTTGGATCGAGTCTTAGTCTTTGTATGTTAGATCAGGGCGCGTTTTACAAGAAAACAGGATATTGTATGTGTGTTAACAGATAGGTTCGCTTATAGTGACATAGGCAGAGGTTCGCTTATGTGTCATTTCTATAGTTTCGCTTTTATGTCACCTAGTAGGTCCGCTTATATGTCAGTTGATAGGTCCGCTCATAGGACCATGTCCTTTGGAGCGGAACCTTATCACCTATATATAGGTACACATAAGCGAACCAGAAATAACAAGACCTTGTAACTCGTACCGAAGTGCTGCCGGATCAAGATTTGGATGTAAACTGTTATAAATCAATACAGAAAGGTGTTTAAAGTGATTTGAAAGCTGTTTCTACGTTGATTACTTGTTTTCCGCACCTGTAATTGATGAAAACTCCTCTGAACGACTCGTTCGGGTCAGATCACGATCCTATAAGTGGTATCAGAGCTTCAGGAGGAGGAGTTCTGCAGAGAATAGCTGGAATTCATCAAGTTTTCTTTCTTCTACACCTTCTTTCTTCAGTTCAGAAAATTTCACCGGTTAAAATCAGCTCAAAATCTCACGGATTGTGCGTAATAGGATAAAGACAAACCCTAAAGAGTATGATATTAAAATTCACATTTAAAATGGGTCAAATTAGCTTCCGAGTTAGTTCCGCTTTTACGGACATCATATAGTTTCGCTTCTGTGGCTGTGGTAGGTTCGCTCATTTGACCAAGTAGGTCCGCTCGTGTGATCACCTTATAGTTCCGCTCGTCTGAACAACACTGGTCCGCTCTTGTGATCATACAGTGGTTCGCTTATACGTACTTAGTAGATTCGCTCGATTGAAGATCAATTAGGTCCGCTTATTTGGACTTAGTGGTTCCGCTCATTTGGTCATACTAGTTCTGCTTCAGTGAACATTTCTATTAGCTCCACTTTTGTGAACAGTCTGGTCCGCTTTTAAGAACTGTTGTATAAAATTGTTAAAAATTTGAAAATGGACGAGGAATTTTTCAACGCATTTGCTACTCCAGTTACACCGATCACTGTTGCTCAAACCACAATGCTTGAAAACGAAACGGGAACAATGCAGAAACCACCCAAACTTTTGAACATTGAAGAATATAAAGGATGGGAGGGTCGTTTCGAAAACTGGGTTCAAGCTAACTATCTAGATGCATGGGAGTGTGTGGAAACAAAGTATGTGAGACCGTTAAATGATGATGAAGAGGAAGTTGCGATTAAAGACATGAGTGCAGATGACAAGAAGAAGTACAAAAATGAGAAAATGATGTTAAGCTTGCTACAACAAGCTGTGAAAGAGGATATAATGGTATTGTTACAACACAACGGGAGTTCGTATTCAATATGGAAACGTTGCGTTCAAAGGTTGTTGGTAGTCAGGAAATGGTGAAAAATAAGAAGTCGCTTTTGAAAAAGGAGTTTGATTTGTTTAGAGGATTGAAAAACGAGAGTACAAAACAGATTATTGAAAGATATTGTAACCTGTTGGTGAACATGAAGAGGTTAAGCATTAACAAAGACAATGAAGAGTTAATTGAAAAACTTGCTGATGCTTTACCACATGAAATCTGGGGAACTTATCTGATGATGCTCAGAAACAAAAAGGGTTTTAGCACGTTAACGTTGAGCAAATTCATTGAAAAGTTGGAAGCTCAGGAAATGGAACAGAGAAAGATTGTTCGAATGAAGGATTTCGATGGTGAACAGGATATTGGGTTGTATTATAAAGCTGGGGTGAATGAGAAGTCTACAAATCTATCTCCAAAAATAGAAACTGCTTACAATGCCAAGAATTCGCCTGGAAGTTCACTATCAGGATCAAACAGCAAAACCAGTTTCACATCATTTCCATCCTTTGATCCGAACATTTCAGCAACTAAAAATGGAAGAAAACTTCAATGCAATATTGTATTAAATCTTGAGAGTGATCAAGATTATTCTGAGGAAGTTGCTAAAAGTCAAATGTCTTTATTAGGAATGGTTTTAGAATCTTACAGTTGTTTTGTTGCAGGTCGTATCGGGAATCCAATGCTAACAAAGGAAGATTACGACCAGATAGATGCTGAAGAGATGGAACTGATGGACATAAAGTGGTGTTTGGAAAGCGTGTTACGGAGAGCTGAGAAATTTAAGTAGATCACGGGGAGAGATGATCTTCGTGAGGCTAATGTTTCTACTTTAGGTTTTGACAAATCTAAAGTCACTTGTTTTCGTTGCAGGGAGAAAGGTCACTTCAAGAGGGAGTGCACTAATCGTGAAGCAAGTGGGGCTCAGGATCCGTTCAACAACAATAATGATTACTATCGAAAAGCCATCTACCATCAAGTTGCTCAACAACCATCTCAACAGAATCAACATCAAGCACAAACTGCACATGGAAGACCCATAATTGAAGATTCTGGAAAGAGAGCATGTGTGGTTAATCAAGAAGAAAAGAAGTCATTCAAATGGGATAAATATGTTTCCGCTGATGGAAAAGCTTGTTTGATTGATCAAGATGATGAGAAATTACCTAAGGGATTTAGCTGGGAAAATTTCACATGGGATGATTACATTCCTGATCAAGCTACAGCTTACACAGCTTTTGTTGCCAAACTTGAAGATGAAAGTGATGATGACACTGAGTACTATGCTAAACAGATGGCAAAACATTTGAAGATGTTAGCAAAAAGTGATAGTGAGGATGAGAAGGCAAAGAAGAAAAAGAAGAAGATAAAGACACCGGTTAGCAGCGATGATGAGACAGTACTGGTAGTGAGAAGAAAAATGAAGGAAATTCCAAAGTTTGAGATTAATGAAGAAGCTATTGCAAAGAAAAGTCCAATTACTTGTGAAAATTATGAAATTGTAAAGAAGCAGAACAGTTCATTGATTCACAATATGAACAGATTGAAAGAATCATATGATGTGTTGAATAGGGCGATGAACATGTATAACGACACAAGTGAAGAGCAGGCTACAGCAATGAAAACACTTCAAGGAGCTTTCATGGTCAAGCAAAAAGTTGTAAACAACTATATTGAAAAGTGTGTTGATCTCGAACAGAAACTTGAACTTCAACGAATTGAAACTGAAAGAGTTAATCATTTATTAAAAAGTTACTCATGTTCATCTTATGTCATTAACAGGATTTATCCGATGGCTGAAAGTTTGAAGGCATTTGAAGAAAATGAAGTAACTGAAGAAAAGAAAGTTTTTGAAGAGAAGGTTGAAGAAAAGACTCCAGTGAAAAAGACCAAAAAGAAGAAAGACACTGAAAAGACATCATCTGGAAAGAAACAAGGTGCTAGTTACAACAGATGTCCACCCCCGCTGGAAAATGGATATCTGGCTAGAAATCCAAATGATGAAAGAGTAAAAAAGGCAACAAATTTACAGTGGGAGTCGGAGTCGTCAGTAAACTTGCCAGATAGTATTGATGTTGTGTTTACATCGTATGACACTGATCAACAGTCTCAATTGATGAAGAAAGTCGTGGATCATGTGTTAGAAAACGATGAAATAGAGGAGTCAAAGTCGGAGTTCGCGTCAGAGTCAAAGTCTGGGTCAAGCACTCCGTGTCAAACAGAAAAACAGGACAAAATAGTTTATGATAGAAAATTTCTGTTATCAAAATCTAATTTGGATGATGGATTGTTCAAAGTTGCATACACTTTGAATGATTCTGACAAATTATATTCTGATGAGGAATTTCCAATAAGAGGTGTTAAAGCTGAACTGATTAAAAAGGTCTTCAAACTCACAGAAATTAATATTTCTAAAATAAAAGACTTGTGTTTTAATGAAAAACCTAATCCTTACACCTCAAGAGTTCAACAAAGATTAAATAAGAAAAAGGGTTATAGTTCTGGCTTTGGTTTCCAAAGGAAATCAAAACATAACGGTAATTTCAAAAAGAAAGGTCTTGGTTTTACTCCTATAGAAAAACAGAAAAATGAAAAATATGTTCGTGATTTTAAATCCAAAATGACATTTGTTTCAGGAACGTCATCCGAGGAAGAAGAAAAGAAAGATTTCTGGAGACAGTCAAACAATGAGTTTCTTGCAAAGAAGCAAGATGAATTGAAGAAGATGGCTGAGGGGAATACAGATACGAGAACCTGTTTCCGATGCAACATTGTTGGACATATTGCCAGAGAATGTTCGAAGGCAATACAATCAAAACAGGGAGTATCTTGTAAACTCAAAGAGAAAGTGATTAAGTTCGAACCACCAGTTGATAGAACAAAATTGTTTAAAAACTCTACATTTGAAATTGGTGAATGTTCGAACAAGTTTTACAAGAAGAGAGCTAAATCTGACAACCAGAAATGGGTTGTTAAGAAAGTTGGTGAAAGCTCTAGCGATGATTCTGATAGGTCAAAATCAGAGGAGCTATCTTCTGGCTATGAATCTGACTCCACAAAGTCAGATGAGCCACCAATTGTTTCAAAAGGTGAAGCTGTTTTAAAAGATGAAAAATCAGTTCCGATTGTGAATGATGAGGATTTTCCATCACTTCGGGCTAAGAATTATAAAAGAAAATTGGTAAAGTTGAAATTTCTAACCAATTTTATAATGATAAACAGGAATTTGATGCTGAGAAGGTCTTTAACCCCAAGGTAAAACATAACTTTGGAAAGATGATTGACCGAAAAGTCAAAGGGGTTAAAGAATTTTATGAAAAGAAGAGGAAAGGTAAGAAACCGAGTGATGGTAACTCGGTGAAACCCAAGGCTGGTCAGGGTTGGGTGGATATTTTCTTCGACTAAAAACCTGACTTGCCGGAGCTCCCAGGTTGGTAAGCGTGGAGCAAGTATCGGCATCTTTCTTGAAAATTTTGGTTTCGTTAATGTCAATCATTCAAACGGTAAAAGGTTTGTTTGTGTTTGCTTACTAGTGGTATTTGTTGGTTATAATTACAAGTGGTTAGGAGAGTTGATGGTGCTTGATTGCATATGGTAAATCAAGGACATTAATTTGTACTTGTTTTTTCCTACAAGTTGTTGAAAGACAAGATGATGAATCACATCCCCATTCTTACAAGTGGTAAAATCAATCAAACTTATTTTCCAGAAAAACCATTTTGATTAAAACAAACTTAAGTGTTTTGAAATCTAAATGGGAAAATAGTTTGTTGATAGGGGGAGTTCTGATTGTTTATGCCAAATGAATGGCGATTTGATGTGTTTTGATATCAGCTTTCATATTTCTGTATAGTTTGGTTTACTTTCATGTTTCTAGTGGGTCAAGAGCTTAGATAGTTTTCAAATTTCTTTAATGTGTTTGCATTTTAGGGGGAGTAGAAATTTTAGAAAATCCAAAAACATTAGAAAATTTGAAAAAGTCAAAAACATGATAAAATCAAAAAATGAGTTTGTTGTGAAAAAGAGGAAATGATAGTACATCAGTGGACTATCACAACACGCTAAAGAAATGTAAAGTAAAAAAATGTGATAAACAATCTTACTGCGGATGTGTCAGTAGGTTTTCACACATTCAGTAAATTGAAACGAGATATAAACCTAAATTCAAACTTGCTTGATTTGTGGCTAACTATTCTTGGATATATGGGTAACCCTCGAAATCTTGTTTGAAAGGTCCCTCTTTCTGAGATACTAGGTCTTTATACTCAGTGATATCTGGGGTATTATCCCGGGACATCTGCTGTATGGAAGTACTGACCTAGTCCCCGGATAATACTTTCCGCAAAATGCTTGAAACATAGCATCGCCCTCAGCAAGCTGATGAAACAATAAAATTGATAGTCGCTGTTGTTGTAATCAAAAGATCTCTAAAGGGGACACACCAAATGTCGAAGGCGTCATCTTTCTGCGTATACGGAAGTATCGACCTGAGCTCTCACGGCCATCGCACATAACCCCTTTACAGATATAATCTGTGGTATACTCACCTGTAAGACTGAACATTGGGATCTGGATACAGGAGTATATTCAAGTGGAGTGATACACAATTAAGTTTAAGTCTCTAAAATATTAATATCGTATCTCAAATCAATTGAAATTTGTGTGAAAATTTAAAATGGACCAATATACTGGCAATCTAGGTAAATTGTTTAGAACTGAGAATGTTTAAAGCTTAATGGTGTTAGTGATTTGTCACATAGCTGATATGATCCGCTTGCACAAACTCACAAAAATTTTGTCTGTAAATATTTCATTTCTGCATTCTTTTGTTTTACAAGTGGTGTCACTTATTATCTTTCAGAAAATACAAAAAGATTTTTGGTGTGTTTTAGCATAAATTTTGAAAAAGTCAAAAAGATTTTCGACAACTGATATTGAAAAACAGATTTTCAAAATTTCAAGTGCTAAACATGATGAACAGATGTTTTGGGACAGTGTGTTTGTTTTTTTTTTTATGAGAAGAATGTTACAATTCCAAGTGGTTCATTAGTATCTGACTGGTTGATTAGTTTGTGATTAGTGATGTTTATATGCTTAAATGTTTATCAAAGAACTTATGTTTGTGGTAGAGTTGTTGTGCAGGAAGAGTCAGAATGTGAGGGGGAGTGCATATTGGAGATGAGGATCTTAAATGATGTCAACATCCAAGAGAAGAAGTTTGTGGGTGATAAAAAAGAAAAAAAGATGAAGAAAGAGAGAAGCCCAGAGACTGATCAAGACTGAAGGTGCGAAGATACGACATTGTCAAAGACTCGATGAACGACTCCGTCAACATCTGAGGGGGAGTTTGTTGGTGCACTACATCTGTCGACTTCGTCTTGGATCGAGTCTTAGTCTTTGTATGTTAGATCAGGGCGCGTTTTACAAGAAAACAGGATATTGTATGTGTGTTAACAGATAGGTTCGCTTATAGTGACATAGGCAGAGGTTCGCTTATGTGTTATTTCTATAGTTTCGCTTTTATGTCACCTAGTAGGTCCGCTTATATGTCAGTTGATAGGTCCGCTTATACGACCATGTCCTTTGGAGCGGAACCTTATCACCTATATATAGGTACACATAAGCGAACCAGAAATAACAAGACCTTGTAACTCGTACCGAAGTGCTGTCGGATCGAGATTTGGATGTAAACTGTTATAAATCAATACAGAAAGGTGTTTAAAGTGATTTGAAAGCTGTTTCTACATTGATTACTTGTTTTCCGCACTTGTAATTGACGAAAACTCCTCTGAACGACTCGTTCGGGTCAGATCACGATCCTACATAAACATCATCCAGTCTAAGACGAGCATGCCTTTCTTCTCGACTTTGTTTTATCTCAGTAACCATTGTTTTGTTTATCACCTCGAATTACACCTCTTGATCACAAGTCGTTGTCCGTTCGAGCTGCTGTTCGATCGAGTGCACTACACGACAAAACTGTTATGTTGTCCGATCGGGTGGGTTAACCTAAGTCAACTTGCTGTCCAATCGGGTAGCACTCAAAATATGGCACTACACGACAAAATGCTTGATCGATCGGGTGGCGGTTGTCTCTTTGAACTCAACGATGAATCTTGACTTACAATCCAAAATCACATGAAAATTGACAAACTGCAAACTGACAATTACTATTAATTGATCCAAGTGAAAATTTAATATTCTCAATTAACGAGGCCGACAAACAAATTTGAATTCTAAATACTCATTTGACCAATGTAATTTATTTGAGTATATCAAAGCAATGGCAGACAACTACTCATCACATACATAATCAGTTCAAAGATAGCCTACAACTTTATGACATTCAAAATCTCATTGGACCTCCACAAAATAAATGTCAGACAACAATCAATTAGTCAACATTCACATGGGTATTCATCTTTTATCAGATCACATGGCCGACAAACTTTATCACGATCACATGCAATTTTATTCAAACAATTTATGAGCCGTCAATACTATTATCGCTTCTCAAATTGAATTTGCACTTAATTGTTACATGCAATACAATGAATGATATACTGACAATTAGCACATGGAATGTAATCAATGAATGGAACAGAGTGAGGTGTATTGAATCGGTTTGCTGACCGTACGGGTGGGATGCTTGCCGTTCGGACAGCTGTCCGATCGGATAGGCAGTCAACAAGGTCAACAACTTTTAAAGAGTATAAAGTGTGGTGGAGTTGATCGGACAGGTGTCCGATCGGTTAGGTTAACAAAGTCAAAGTTTTTTAATGAATCGAAGTGATGATGCTGACCGATCGGTTGGCAAGTCAACAGGTCAACAACTTCAATGAAATTCAGTGATATGTTTTGGTTCGGTAGCTAGCCGATCGGACTTCTGTCCGATCGGACGACATTCAAGTGAAAATCAACAATCAACATTTTGAACAACTTTTTCGAACCAAAAAATCTTTAATTTCTCCCAAACGACTTTGAATTAAATTTTGAAAACTTGTAGGCTTGTAGATCAGATGTGTTCGCACAACATATCCAAAAATTAGCAATTTTTAACCATAAAAAGTCGTTTAATTTGGCGATTTTCAGTTAAGAACGTTAAGAGGTGAAGAGATGAAGAAATTTTGACAAATCTGTATGAAATTCGAATCTGATTCTGATGATTTTCCGTGCATAATCGTGTGATAGATCCGTACAATCGAGCTCCTGCTCTGATACCACTTGTTAGGACCGGTTTTTGACTCCGAAACGATTGCGTATGACACGTTCGACGTGCGGAATCCGTGAACGTGTGTGACCGAACACACGAGAACGTACTAAATCTGTGATTCCATTGATAATATTAAAAGTACAAATGAACCGTGAATCACCTCTTGCACTTTCTCTCTCTAGTTTCTCACTCTAAGATCCAAGCTCTCCAAAGTAGCAAATGTGCAAAAGTCTCCAAAAGTTCTAAATGAGAACCCTAATGGTTCTATTTATAGGCCAAGGTGATAAGGAAGGTTTCCTTATTTACAGAAATGCCACCTTGACTTTTCTATTAAAATATTACAATATAAAGTCTCATTTTCTTCAGTTTCAGCTACGGTTTGAATTGACGGAGGCGATAGACATATATGCACTAACAATGTTCAATGTCATGTGTAACATGTATCATGTATAACCAAATGAAATGCATAGCAAGTAGCAAGTACCTACTCAAACTATATGATGATGTCAATGTGAAACAAATGTCATGTATGGTGAATAACTAGTAATTACTCAACCCCATAGGAAAATGTATAGAACAAGGTTTTTGAATAAACCTAAGTTTAAATCAAATGTTATATTTTGCAGAAAACAATGCTTTATGATTACATACATTTATGCAGTAATGTTAATCGCATACATTCAAGCCTTGCGACTGTGGCGACAAACCCTTAAACAAATTAAAGGTTTATCTAAATCATGTATATCGGATTCTGTCATTCCCAACTTCCAAACAAACCTAGGAAGTCGGAAACGGGATTTGTCAGATCCTATGGTACCATTACATACTACCGAGTGGCGTGATCAATGTTAATGAATGTATTATTGTCCCGATTAAACACACCAAATGTCATAACCAATGTAGCATGTGAAAACCATGTACTAAGTATGCTAAGTAAACATACCTAGTAGAAATGTTCATGTAAATCAATTGTGCTAGCATGCTCAGTAAACATACATAGCAGAAACGTCATGTAAAACAATGTGTCCATATGCTAAGTAAACATATGCAACAAATGTGTAATAAATCAATGTGCTAGCATGCTTAACATACATAGCAAAACATGATTGAAAACATGTACTATATGTGTACTAGATGAAACTAGCATGATTATGTCATAAAAGCAAAGAAAGCATGAAAGTAACAAGTATGCACATGTGTATCACCCCAAAGTAATTGAAAACGGTAAAGAGGGGAACTATGTACTCACATGGGATTGCCTAATAGTCTTGAGAATAAGACCAAATAAGGCTCCAAGGATCACGAATCAACCGGCACCTAGTATAGGTAACTATGTTAATAATCGGATCCTAAATCGGGAGATAGGATAGAATGAGGTTCTATAAATCAAATGAGTATTTGAACTCATATGGTATTATTTAATAGACTTTACATTCTGATTTGAAAGTCTACCTATGTGCTTTTGACCCGTTTCGACACATTATGGTAGTATAAACCACTATAATGCGTCGTTTGCGTAAAACTATGTTCGGATGGTTAACTATGTGCTATGTCAAGTCTTACATGCCCAATTATGCCTAAACATGTTACTAAATCAGATTATATGTCAAAAATATGTTCACATATGCAAAATACGGATTTCTGCTTCAAAAGGGCGTTTTGGTCATTTCCTATGGGCATATAAGCTAACTAACAAATGACTAACCAATCCTATGTGATCATAAGGTATAACCTCAGGGGTTATTCCCTATGCAACTATGATCACTAATCAAGCTTGGTCGGATCCTAGTGATCGGCTAAACGGGTCGGGTTCGAAAGTCTAAGCGGTTATCTAGACTGCTTAACTTACGACCTTAAACAAGCACTAAACTAATAGTGACGAGTTAAACATGTCGAAACATGCTTAGCCTATTTAGAAAACTGATTTGGTATCAAAACAAAGTGTTTTGATACCTAAAAGTAGTTCCGTGGCAAAATGCGTGCTAAAACGCATTTTGACCGAAACTTTGACTCGTCACTACACCTAGTTAACATGGTAATCAGTAGGTATAATCATTAAGAATTATAACCATCGTGATTACAATCACGTTACAAAGTTCAATTGAACTTTGACTTGACCAATTGATGGTCAAAACCGAAAGTCAAACTCTTGGCCAAACTGTAGACTAGGTCATTTCTAAGACATCGACCCGGACTAGGTCGAGTCTAGCCTAATTCCCTATAGTTATGGCTCTGATACCAATATGTCACACCCCAACCGATGGCGGAATCATCGGGGCGTGACACTGAGCGAAACAGATTGTTTAAGAGAAATTCCATAACAACTAAATTTACCGGATAGTTTAAATATCACGTCCCATACCGTAACCTAGAGGTGTACAAATCGGTTTTTTTTCAAAAACCAGTTTTGGTTATTAACCGAACCGGTTTTTTTCACCTAAAACGAAAACCGGTTTTTTTATAACCGATTTCGGTTACTAACCATTTTTTCAAGTCCAAAACAATAACCGGTGTAACCGGTTAGGACCGGTTTTTAACCGGTTTTTCCCAAAAAAACCGGATTTTTTCCGGTTTTAACCGTTTTTTTAAACCGGTTTCGGTTATTAACCGGTTTTTCAGATCAAGACTAGTAACCGGTTAAAAACCGGCAGTTCGGTTATAAAACCGGTCCGGTTATAAAAAAACCGGTTAAAAAAATCCGGTTTCGGTTTTTTTCCCGGTTTCAGTTCTAAAACCGGTTTTTTGTACACCTCTACCATAACCCATCAAGTAATTAAGTTATTACAGACCTCGGTATCTCAAAAACAATAAACATGTTCCGACAACTCAGATTTTATCAAATAAAAATAAATTGTCTTTGTTTCTGGACTCTTTCCTAGCCTCGATTTCACAGCAAGCAAAGCAAATAAGCATCCTAAGCACCTGTCACATACGTTAAAATAAAAGTCAGTACACATAGTGTAAAGGTGAGCATACAAGTTTGATAGATATAATATAGTTCGAAATTGTTACGCATAACCAGCACGTACACAGTGTAAAATGAGGCATGTTAGTTATCGACATGAACCTATCGATACCAATGACTGCGGGTTGACTGCTCAAGGCAGTTCGTAATGCATGATCACCACTGTGACCCATGTATTTAATTGTCCTTAACAACCCCTGAGTGAACAAGTGCTGAGTCCAAACTAATAGTACTACTGTTGTTAAGGCAGCTAGACAGCATTCCATGTGTAACACATATCAAACAAACATTCATTAAGTCACGTATAACATGCAGTAACGGTTAGCGTTTAAATAGAGTTGCGTTGTGTGATTGATGTGATTGGAATATAGGTAACGTATGTAACACCCAAAAGTGCGGAAGCAAAAAGGATTCGAGTGTACTCACAGCGATGATGGATTGAAGGGAGCGCGTAGAGTGAGATTAGCCTGATCAGAACGATAGCACAACAATAAGCGATGCGTAAAACGATACACGTGTTTGTGAGTCGAACAACAGTTCAATCGGATGGTAGTCCGATCGGACAACCGATCGCTCGAGTGTCAGTCCGCTCGGATGGTCATCCAATCGGGTGAACTTTCGAGTGGATTGTTTCTTCCTTTGTGATGGATGTGTTTGTGTATGATGGCTTGACTTTTGAAGTTTTTGTTGTAGCATTTTGAAAACACAGAAGTGTTCCTATCCTTCAGGTCGATTGATCGAACGACCGTTCGATCGGGCGACAATCCGGTAGGTTGTACACTTAGTGAGAACAAGTTCACAGTAGTTTGTCATTCGATCGGATTGTAGTTTGATCAGGTGGCAAACCATTGTATTGGAACATGTTGAAAATTGTTTAAGTGTTGAGGTCAAAACATCACATGGCTAAGGTGGCAGTCCGATAGGATGGTAGATCGATCGGACAGCATCTCGTTCGATGTCCAGACCTTAAAAGGTTGAAATAAAATTAAGTGTGGGACCCCAAGGGGCAAGCCGATCGGGTGGCAACCCGATTGGGTGGCACTCCGTTCGGACAGCAGTCCAACTTGCCGTCACTCCGATCTGGTCATCCTGACCGTCTTCCTCCTTGGTTGTCTTGACAGTTTTGTAGTTTTATCGAGACGGTGTGACATCGTGCTAACCAACAGAATTTCTCCTTGACCCTAGTAGCCTGATCGAACAGGAATCACCCAAGTTCGACCAGTTAACCGGTTCAAGATGGTTGTTCTTGGTTAACCCGAAATCGGTGGTCTCGTGGATAAAGGTCGGATCTTGAGCTAACACATCACTAAAATTAGAGTAGAAGGCTAGAATAAGGCCCGATTCTATCGGTTTTGAGTGCATTGAGTGTAAAAGAGTTGAAAGAAAGTTAGAAACCATCTCTCAATCTTTTTCACCGCGAATATGTTTAGATCTATGCAAGATCTTTGTTTATTTGTGTGGAAATCGGTTAGATCTAAGTTATTCATGGTGGATTGAAGCCAACACATGAAGTTCATAAGAACACCATGATAACTGTTGGACCGTTCTATGACCCTAAAAGTCAGTCAAGGTAGTTCATCTTCATGTATGAAGGCGGAATCAACATATATGAAGTTACAACAGCATATCCTTTCAATTCCTATCTTTTTATTGCTTTCTGATAAAAATTTGGCAGTGTTTCAGCACCGTAGCACACACATACATCGTTACAACTAATGAACCGCTCCTCCTATTTATAGAGTTCCAGGGTCGCTTATGTGACACGCCATATAAGCGATCCAGATCCTTTGTCACATAAGCGATCCAGATTAATGACACAAAAGCGATCCACTAAGTTTAATGAGAAATAAGCGATCCTACTTCAATCTATCACACTATTTACAATTTGACCTCCTGTTGACCAATATTGACTTCAGACTTTTTGTAGACGCAGTCAACAGACATTCCGTGCATCAACAGACTCCCCCTTGGATGTTGACGTAGTCTTTATCAGTCTTCAGTTCCATAGTCTTTAGTCTTTGTCTTTTCACAAACTCTGTCTATCCTCTCAAACATTCTTCACAGGTTTCAGCATTAACACCTGTCTCTATCTTCTATCTTCCCAATAGCTGTTGATCCAGACTCCCCCTTTCACAGACTCCCCCTCTCAGTTTGCTGGGATCTAAGGTATCTGACTCAAACTTTAACAATTTACCTCCATTGGGAATAAACAAGCCTCCAAACCTGTTACTTAACCAATAACATTACAATCTATCTTTTCAATCAATAAACACTAACTCAATCAGCTTTAGAAATCCACTCAAGTTTTCAAGTTCAATTTAATGACCCTGAATACTTGATTAATCTACCAAGTTCAACTTAATGACCCTGGTTGATCTATTGATGAAACAAACTGATTTAGTAAAACAATTTTCCAATTTTCTTTCTAAAAAAATAACAAGTATCAACTTAATGAACTTGTTTGTGACTTTGAAAACAAACACATTTTCAACAATGTAAGCTCTCCTCAATCTTCAGCTCAGAATCTCCTGCATCTGCTTCATCTTTCTAGACTCCGACAATCAACTTTCCACTCTGGTTTGTCTAAAATAAAGCAGAAATAAAATCTTTTTGGATTTTTAAGATGATCTAAACTAAGAAATGAAATAACAGAAAACTTAAATTGCGGAAAATAAACTATTTACAAAAAAATTATTTTTGGTGAGCGTGTCCAGGAATCATATCAGCTTTTTAGACAGATTACAAGTACCGTTAAGCTACATTACATACTCAGACTTAAACAATTCACCTCGATCTCATACAAACTTCAATCTATTCAGGATATCGTTTAAGTGTTTTAAGAACTTAGATCAATTCATGTGTCCCACCTCTTGAATATACTCCCGTATCCAGAATCCCAATATTCAGTCTTACAGGCAAGAATACTACAATGATGTCTGTACATAAATTAGGGGTTAAATGCGATAACTGAGTGATCTCAGGTCAGAACTACCGTTCAGCAGAGAGATATCAGCTTCGACTTTGCAGTGTGTCCCATTTAGAGGATCTTTTCACCTACAACAACTGATTATCAATTTTATTGTCTAATCAGCTGAGGGCTTCATGCTATATTTCAAGCATTTTGGATAAAGTATTAGCCAAGGACTAGGTCAGAACTACCGTTCAGCAGAAGTCCCGGAATAATACCCCAGACATCATAGAGTATAACCACCTAGTATATCAGAATACGAGACCTTTCAAACGAGATTTCAGGGGTTACCTATATATCCAAGTAGTGTTCCCCACGAATTTCACCAGTTTGAAATTTTAGGTTTATATCCCAAATAAATCTACTAAATGTGCGAAAACCTATCGACACATCGTTAGTGAGACTGTTTAACTCATTTTGTCTTTCCAAATCTTTAGCATACTGTAATTGTCTAGCTGATGTACTATCATTTTCCCTATATACACAAGCTCTTTTTCAATTTTATCATGTTTTTGGATTTTGAATTTTTATCATGTTTTTGTATTTTCTGGAACATATCTATATACAGATATCTACTCCCCCTAAATACCAAAACAACTAAAAATTCGACAAACCATTGCAGATTGTTTCTCATCTTCATCCGCAACAGTACTCTCATCAACGCTCACAACCCCATCCAACACTGAAAGCAATTTCATACCATTAAGGTTTAACAAATATTGAAACCGATTTTTATCAAAAGCTTTGGTATGCAAATCAGCTTTTTGTTCGTCAGTGTGGATTTTCTCAATTCGTATCAACTTTTTCTCGAAGCAATCGCGAATAAAGTGATGACGAATCTCGATATGTTTAGTTTTAGCGTGATGTACTGGATTTTTAGTAATGTTAATTGCGGCCTCATTATCAACAAACAGAGGTGTGTTAAGAAACTGCAAACCGTAGTCGCGCATCTGTTGCTGTATCCACAGGATCTGAGAGCAGCAACTGCTAGCAGAAACATACTCCGCTTCACATGTAGATAGCACCACAGATGTTTGTTTCTTACACTGCCAAGTGACCAATCTCGGACCAAAAAACTGGCATCCTGCAGTTGTTGATTTCGCGTTGATTTTGCAGCATCCGAAATCTGAATCGGAAAACCCTTCGAGTGTAAAATCGCCTTTTCTAGGATACCATAACCCCAATGACGGAGTACTTTTCAGATAACGTAATATCCTCTTGACAATAATCATGTGCGATTCTCTCGGGTTAGACTGAAATCTTGCTGCGAGGCACGTTGGGTACATGATGTCAGGACGTGAAGCAGTTAGGTACATCAAGGAACCTATCATGGATCGATAAAGTGTCTCATCAACCCTGTCTCCGGTGAGATCTGGGTGAATCCCATGATTAGTCGCAAGTGGGGTAGCAGCTGGAGTAGAACTTGACATTCCAAATTTCTCCAGAATATCATGCACGTACTTCGTTTGATGAATGAAAATTCCCTCAGGAAGTTGTTCAACTTGTAATCCCAGAAAGAATTTCATCTCCCCCATTGATGACATTTCAAATTTCTGCTTCATCACCTGTTCGAAATCTTTGCACAATTTCTCATTCGTCGACCCAAATATTATATCATCTACATAAATTTGTACTATCAGAAGATGACCATCAACGACTTTAGTGAAGAGAGTGGCATCCACTTTTCCACGTATGAACTGGTTGGCGAGTAGGTGTTGAGACAAAGTCTCGTACCAGGCTCTCGGCGCATGATGTAGACCATACAACGCTTTGTCCAGCAAATAAACTTTGTTCTTGTGGATTGGGTCAGTAAAGCCCGACGGCTGACCAACATAAACCTCCTCTTTGACCTTCCCATAAAGAAACGCTGATTTAACATCTAACTGAAATACTTTGAAATTCTTCCAAGACGCAAATGCTAAGAAAATTCTGATAGCCTCTAGTCGTGCGACAGGAGCATAGACTTCGGTAAAATCAATCCCCTCCTGTTGACTAAAGCCCTGAACAACGAGTCGAGCTTTGTTCCTTACAACCACTCCTCTGTCGTCCCTCTTACATTTGAAAACCCATTTTGTATTGATTTTCCTTTGACCATCCGGCAAATCAACTAACTTCCACACCCCCAACTTTTCAAACTGACTTAATTCTTCTTGCATCGCTATGACCCAAGAGTCTTCAGTAAGCGCCTCTTTGTAAGTTCTCGGTTCGACCTGCGAGATTAAACAACTTAATGAAAATTCAGTTTGTAAAGGTGCTACTGTAGAATAAAAACATGTTAAGCCCTGGTCAATTTGACGTCTCGTCCGAACGCCCGTTTGCAATTCTCCTATAATCAACTCCTCTGGATGATAAGAAAGAGTTCGCGGCATCACTTCGCCTGGAACATCTACATTTCCTTCCAGATTAGTAACATTCTGCTCTGCATCCTGTTCACCAACTTGGTTTGTTTGACTTGATAATTGGATTTGCTCCCCCTCAAGGTCTGAATCACCATGGTCAAATACTGGCATATTTTCAGCTTCTTGATCATCATTCACCACTGACTGATTACCAGGAGCAACTTCATCATCATGTTCACCAGCGTTACTAGGACCTGCTTCATCATCATTTGAAGTCTCCCGAGATCTTCTAGAAAACTCTGCTGGGAACCTGAGCGTCGATTCATACTCTCGTAAAATATCCAGCTCATCAAAAAAATCTTCCTCTTCCTCTGATTCTTCTCTCATGTCAAACGATTCCCAAAGTTTGTCATAATGATAACGCCATGAATCACCAGGATTCTGAGGCGGCATGGTGTACCCCTGACATTCAACATTCGCTGCTTCAATAATACGCTTTTCAATTGGAACAAAGACACGCCGTGTAGGACCTGAATATCCAACAAATATTCCTTCAAAGTTCTTTGAACCAAACTTGCCATTCGGCTCTATTACCGTACAGGGTGACCCAAACGGTTCTAGATACTTCAAATTCGGCTTGCGTTTATTGATTAACTCAAAACACGTCTTGTTGAACTTCTTCACAGTAAGAACTCTATTGAGAGTATATCATGCAGCAGAAACAGCTTCAGCCTAGAAATTAATTGGTAACTTGGAATCTGCAAGCATCGTTCTGGCTGTCTCGATTAGCGTCCGGTTCTTGCGTTCTGCAACTCCATTTTGCTGAGGAGTGTACGGAGCACTAAACTCATGCAGTATACCTCTTTCATCACAGTATTCCTCCATCTTACTGTTTTTGAACTCAGTACCATTATCACTTCGAATTCTACAAATCGGTCTCTGGTACAGATTCTCAATTTTCTTAAACAATACCATCAAACTATCAAAGGTTTCGTCTTTTGTTTTCAAAAACATGACCCACGAAAATCTGGAGTAGTCATCAGTCATGACCAAACAGTAGGAATCTCCTGTTATACTCTTGACATTCACTGGACCAAACAAATCCATGTGAAGTCTTTCCAAAGGTCTTGAAACTGAATTGACTTGTTTTGTAGGATGTGACTTTTTCTTTTGTTTGCCTTTGACACAACTTATGCACTCCCCTTCCAGATGAAAACCTTTAATATTCACTCCAGTGACCAAGTCGTTATGCACTAAGTGATTCCTTTTCCTTAGATGAATATGTCCCATCTTTCGGTGCCATAACCTTGACTCTTTCTCCGTTGCTCTGGACACAAAACAATGAGCCTGACCCATGGTTGTAGTAGCAACGCTCATGTCCAACACGTAAAGATCGTTGACTCTTGGTGCCCTCATGATGATCCACTCTTCAGGTATCACAAATCCTGGTTTCAAGATCAAACATTCTTTGTCGGTGAAATGAGTAGTATACATCCTGTCACAGATCTGGGAGATACTCAGTAGGTTGTTCTCCAACTCAGCGATGTAGTTAACTCTCTCAAACGTTATAATACCATTTGACAATGTTCCTTCACCTATGATCCTTCCTCCTTGATTACCCGCAAAACCCACATAACCACCATTAATGTTATTCACATCATACAGCAATGCGGTCTTCCCTGTCATATGCCTTGACGCTCCACTATCCATTATCCACCTGGATGCAAGTTTTGGAAGATCCTGCACATAACAAATCATCATTTAAAACAACTTCAAGAAAGATGCCAATTCATGCTTCGCGATCCAGGAAGCTCCGGCAATTCAAACTGTTTAGTCAAACATGGTGTCCACCCAGGCCTCATCAGCCTTAGGTGTAACCGTGACTTTAGCAATTTGAATTTTGAAATTCTTAGACTTAAGAGGTGGAAATTGTGCATCATAATCAACCGTAATTGATTCTTCAGCCTTTTTCACCTCAGAAGTTGAAACTTTCTTCTCAACTTTAGGTTCAATTTTAGGTTTCCACACCTGTTGAGCTACTGCAACCCTCTTATAAAATTTATCATTTTGATTTACCAACTTCTTTATGGGTTCAGCTTTTACTGTCAAGTTGTCAGTTTGAACATTTTTCTTCCCAACAACTTTCTTCTCAACATACATCGGTGTTTTACCCTTCACATCAACTTTCTTTTGTTGAACTTTCACAGCTTCAGTCTTAGGCTTCACATATGTACACTTTCGTGCAATATGACCAACCTGTTCACATCTAAAACACGTACGAGTATCAGCTACCCTACTCGTGCCTTCAGACTGAGCCTGTGAAGCTCTCTTCTCAAAAAATTCTTTGTTTGATTTTGTAAAAATTTCCTTTTCTTCATCAGCAAGTGAACTTGAACTGTTCACAAACTTTTTCTTTTCGACAAACCTCTTGTTTGAAACATTTCTTTTCTGATATGGTTTACCCCCCTGATAGCCACTCGACCAGTTGTTTCTGTTGTTATTGTAAAAACATGGTGGATAAACAATTTTCTTGTTGTAAACCCTCTCTTTCTTTCGACTCAGATCGTTCACTGCTGACAACTCGACTTCGACCAGTTTGAAAACATTTGTTAATTTGTTCAAATTAACATTCTCTAATGGAAACTCAGAATCCGAAAACAACTTATCCGATCCCGACATCTTGTACATGACAAGATCAGATTCATCATGTAAGTTGTTTTTGGACTTTTGCTTCGGAATGTATTTATCTAGAAAACACCCATCCTCCTCAGAAGTGTCACAATCCGGCTTAAGCACTTTGTCTATCACACTTTTCACCACATCATTTTGGACACCCTCTTCATTGGAAGACGTGAACGTGACATCAATGTTCTCAGGAAGTTTAACATCACTTTCTTCCTCAATTTCCACCAAACTAGACTGCTTTTTCGTGTAGTTGTCTAAGATTGGCGGTGGAACTTTGTGAAACCCAACACCCGTTCCATCGGAAAACACATCCTCGCCAGCTTTGTTTTTCCCTATAGGTTTGGGAACAATATGCTGCAAAACAAAGCTTGCTGAGCTATAGCTGTTTAACTTCAACTGAATTCTTTCATTTTCAATTTCAATTTCTTGAACTTTAAGTTTTAGTTTAGCAATTTCATCCAGTTGTTTGTTAATTGATTCTTCTTTTAATCTCAAAACAGCTCTCAGATGTTCATTTTCTTTATACGTTTTACCATTTCGATCATCACTATCTTTGACAATGCTTTTTAATTTTTCAAACTTTTCAGAAATTTGTCGATTCTCAAGAATTAACTTTTCATTTACACATTTAATTTTCTCTCGTTCAGTTTTATCATTTTCAATTTGAGTTGTTAATTCTTTGATTCGTTCAGTTGAAGCTTTTACTGTTCTGTCACGACTGAGAATCTGATCCTCAACATTTCTAACCTTCGTTGTCAGATTCTTAATTTTCTCACTGTTCAGGTACGTGACAGTGCTACAAAAATTGCATTGTTTAGTGCAATTTTTGCAATCAGCATTTCCATCTATTTTGTTACCTGACACATTCGTTGACACATTTTGACTGACCTGATCCTTTGACTCAGTAACAGAAACAGGATCTACCTCGAGTGCTTTTGCAGCTAGCACCTTGTCAGCCATATTTCCCAGGTTCTCAGCTGTCAATTCCTGTGTAGTATCGATCAAACCAGTATCAACCTTCTTTACTTTCTCAATCTCTTCTTTTTCTTTCCTCTCTTTCTCTTCTTTCTCCTTTCTCTCTTTCTCTTTTTCTTCTTCAATCATCTTTGACGTTGGTGTTCCCCACCACTTGTGCTGCCAATACTCATCATCTTCTTTAATCTCCTTGATTATAGCTTCCATATCAAGTGTGCTGTCATCAATCGCAATGTTTCCATAACGATCAAGATAACATTCCCTATCTGGATCCCATCTATTTGCTCGTCTTGCTTCCAGATAAACACGAGAGATCCTCAAAATTCTGTTTTCAGCAATCATCTTTCGATAACAATATTTTTGCTCTTCTGTTCTATCTTCTTTCCATGGAATTGGTTCATCATCATTTGCCATGAATGCGTAACCAACCGCATCTTCTTCCGGTAACACTTCTTTACTCCAATCGTACCCCTCGTCATCATAAATCACTGCCAAAGCCCTTGATTTATCTCTGTTATCTTCAGACTGCTTCAATCTAGGCGGCTCGGATTTATTCTGATGGTAGATTGCCTTTTTGTAGTAGTCGTCTCGAAATGGATTCTCTGACTCATCAGCATACGCATTTCTGCATTCCCGTTTGAAGTGACCCTTCTGCTTACACTTGAAGCATGTCACCTTTGATTTGTCGAACCCCAACTTTGTGGACGGACCACCAATCGTTTTTCTCCCAGTAATTTCCATGAAACGTTGAGCACGTCGAACAGCACTTGCCATTGCCCAACGAATGTCAATAAGCTCCATTTCCTCGGGGTCTATCTGATCGTAGTCTTCTTTTGTCAGATTTTTATTCCCGATCTTTCCAGCCACCAAACCTTCATAGGACTCTAGCACAGATGCCAGAAAAACCATTTGTTGCTTGGCCGACTCTTCATCAAACTTCTGTGCGTTCTTTAGATCTATCGCGATGTTACAAGAAAACTTCGCATCAGAACGATTTGCAGAAGACGTAGATCCACTGTGATAACCACTGTGGCTTCCGCTGCTTGAACTGCTTTGACTTTCTTTGTTTGCTGAAGAAACATTCTCAGCAGAAAATGCAGTTTTCGGAGAGGTAGCTTTCGGGATCAAGCTTTTTGGATAATACAGATCCAGATTCTGCTGATAGGATGAGTGATTGACTTTATACGTCTTTTTCAACTCTAGCTCATGACTCTCAAGTCTTTCAATCACCACATCTGGAGTCAGATTTGCTGGAGCAATAGTGTTCTTTAACATCAACGCATAATACCTCCAATCCATATCATCAGGTAATGAATCAAATAACTTGTCAACAAGTTCTTCATTTGGATAAGTGATGTCATGTCGTGCAAGCTCCAGCTTTAGATGACCGAACCATTCAATCATTTTGCACACCGATTCATTCTTAAGACAACTAAACATGTCAAACTCTTTTTTTAAGCAGTTTCGTCTTATTTTTTATAATCTCATTACTCCCTATACACTTTTTCTTGAGTTTTTCCCATAAATCTTTAGCATTGGAGTAGTCTATCAATGAAATGATATCTTCTCGCACCGATTGAAACAATAATGCCACACACTTTTGCTCGGCGACAAAACCTTCAATTTCTTCAGCTGATCTCAATGCTTCGCCATTCTTCTTTCCATTAGTATATCCAGTTTTCATACTCTTCCAACTGGGGAAAGCGAATGCCATTAGCCAATCTTCGAACTTTGTTGCCCACCTGCTGTAATCTTCTATAGCCATCAACTTAGGAGGTTTGTTAAACGTTCCAAATGCACTTTCGGACTCACAAGCTTCTTTCTTTTTCTCTTTTTGTTGATTCTCGTTCGTATTGTTCGATGTCGAATCGTTGTTTCCTGAACTTCCCGTGAATGCGTACATATCGCTAAATGGATTCAAGAACATATCATCCATCGTGAACGTACCTGCAAAATCAGACAACACTTAGAAAAGCTTTGATTTAAAAAAATAACAGAACCACAAAAGCGATCCTGTTTGTACAGCTTGACAGAAAAGCGGATCAATAAATGTCCGAATACGCGGTCCAGACAACAATGTCCTTTCGAGCGGACCACAAAGTGTAAGTTCGAGCGAACTACAATTTGTTTGAATTAGCGATCCGAGTATGATCGTTCGAGCGGTTCACAATGTGATCGTTCGAGCTCTCCAAGTAGTATCCGTTCGAGCGATCCTAATCAGTAAAGATGTCCGAAAAAGCGATCCAAATTGGTTACAATGAGCGATCCTAAGGGTAAATTTCGAGCGATCCAAACCAATTATGTCAGATAAGCGGTCCTGAATGTTCGAAAACGCGATCCATTGTTTTTAGCCTGTTTTTACCAATTTTAGTCCGTATTTTCACCTGATTCTTTCTAGGGTTTGTAATTAGTGTATTTTACACGTTATACTCGAATTTCAGACAATTTTGACCGTTGGAACCACTAGAAACTGAAAAAATATGAGAGAAAGTGAGTAGAAAAGAGAGATTTCTGCAGATCTATGCTGTAGTAGTATGAACTCCTCGTCCTGAGCTCTGATACCACTTGTTGGACCGTTCTATGACCCTAAAAGTCAGTCAAGGTAGTTCATCTTCATGTATGAAGGCGGAATCAACATATATGAAGTTACAACAGCATATCCTTTCAATTCCTATCTTTTTATTGCTTTCTGATAAAAATTTGGCAGAGTTTCAGCACCGTAGCACACACATACATCGTTACAACTAATGAACCGCTCCTCCTATTTATAGAGTTCCAGGGTCGCTTATGTGACACGCCATATAAGCGATCCAGATCCTTTGTCACATAAGCGATTCAGATTAATGACACAAAAGCGATCCACTCAGTTTAATGACAAATAAGCGATCCTACTTCAATCTATCACACTATTTACAATTTGACCTCCTGTTGACCAATATTGACTTCAGACTTTTTGTAGACGCAGTCAACAGACATTCCGTGCATCAACAATAACGTCATCCTAGAACACCTCAAATCTAGTGATTTCACGGTTAAAAGTTAAGATTCAAAAGATAGAAAGGTGTAGGGGTGCGTCTAGATTAAGGAAGTACAAGATTTAGGACAAAATCTTACCGGAATATCGAGAAATCGGAGAAAAGATGAGCAAAGGCGCTTGGTCGGTCAAGAGAGTGCAAAAGTGGCAAGTGTGATGGTGACAGGGGGTATTTTTAGGGTTTCCCAAAGTGGAAAAGGTGGGATAGTGCTGGTCGATTGAGCAGGTAGCCGGATCGAGTGGCTGGTAGATCGAGCCGGCAGCTCGATCGAACGGCTGGTCGATCGGCTGGAAGCTTGGTCGATTAGCCACTTGATTCGAGTATTCGGTGCGACGAGTTTTGCAGCTTCGATTTGCGTAACGAGCGTTGCGATGCGATAGAGTTTCCTATTCAAATTACTTTTAATCCCAACTACTATATCTAACATACAATCATCCTAAATAACTTGCGTTTAGCGTTTACGATTCGATTTCGATAGAGTTTCGATTGCGTTTCGATTAATCACCACAACATAATATGAATAAACATGCACAAGTAACACATAAGAGGCACACACACGTAAAACAGTAACCAGAACACATAATTCGAGTTGCGAGCGCGATTGCGATAAGTGATAAACATCGATAAATAGCGAATAAACTTCGAATGTTAATAGATACTCCACATAATACAACTAACGTAAACGATTAATAGACTATTTATAAATCAAAGAAGTCAAAACAAGATTAGAGCAAGGAGTGACAGATCGCAATTGGCAATCTTTTCTTCCTTTGACTTGACTTTGACTTTGACTTTCGAAACACAGGGTGTTACACCTATGGCTCCACCAATGCTGTTGAACGGGTTCACTAAATAGCTTGTGCTCGCTGCGCCGATGTGGCTGCTTTCGTTGCGGCTGCGCTTACAGGGTCGTTTGATGGATATTTTGAATGAAAATCAAATTTAAACAATGAAGTTTTAAATTTTTAGAATTTAATTGACCAAAAAGTTACCTCAATGAATATTCTCGTTGATGTCAAATCGCTTGATCATATAGCATGGTGAAACCAAGATACAATTCTGAAAAAAGAAAATAGGATTACACTCATCCAATTTAATGAAACTATAACTTGCATTTTTAGTAGCTTGGAAGTCAAAGCAAATAGTTTGACCTTTTGTACAAAAGTCAAATTGACTAAAAATTCTTAATTTTTTTATAATAACAACGACAGCCGAATTAACTGACAATACTATACCAATGGTTGAGTTAGTTGTTTCCTAAAAATGAATTTATAGTCTGTTTTCGGTTATGGTCTATGTTTTAACCTAAAACCCAACCAATATGTTATGGTTTTGTTTATACCAAGCCAACAAAAGAAGAAAAAAAAACACAACTGAACCTGGCAATTTCTTCATCGACGGTAGTAGCATTAAAGCAAAAGCTTCAAACCTCAAGCGAATGGCATTGAATATGATGCCTCCAGTGCAAAGGTTTTCAAAAAGAAGTGTAACATTCTTCATTTGCCCTTTTTCTCATCGCGTTTTTTCTCTTCAAACTCCGAACCTAAATAACTACCTTTGTAGAGCATTTTGCTTCTACAAAAGTCTCAGCAAGATGAGCAACATCTGTGTTAGATGTTACCCCTTCACGCAAACCATGGTTTGTGTCAATAGACATAATAAAACGTTTATAATTTACAACATGTTGAGTATCAGATCCGAAACATCTCCATCAAGGCCGAAAAACCGTAATTTCGAATCCATCTCCATCTAATAACTAAAAGAAAACTCAAGCATATATTGAGCAGCTCGGACATGTCCAAATCGTTTGTAGGATGGGATTAAGCCCAAGCTGAACGCAGGCTCTAGAGCTTGATGTTCGGCTACAAACGGCTGCGTTCTTGCAGCCGATTGCTGCCGCGTTTGCAGCCGTTTTAACGGCACGTTTACGGCTACAAATGCAACAGTAAACATGTGTAAAAACGCAACCGTTTGCTGCCGTGTTTGCTGCAGTTTAACGACGCATTTACGGCAGCAAACAACTGCATTTTTACACCCGTTTGCTGCTGCGTTTGCAGCCGTAAACGCGCCGTTAAACGGCTGCAAACGGCTTCGTTTTTGCACCGGTTTGGTGCCGCGTTTGCAGCCATTTAACGTCACGTTTATAGATGCATACGGCTGCACCGATGCAGCTGAATGGGTTCACTAAATAGCTTGTGCTCGCTGCAGCGATGCGGCTGCGTTCATTGCGTTTGCGCTCGCCGCGCTGTTGTGGCTGCGCTCGCCAGGCCGTTTGATGGATATTCTGAAGGAAAATCAAATTTAAACAATGAAATTCTAAATTTTAGAATATTATTGACCACCCTGAAAAAGAAAACAAAACAATATACAACTGATTAATTTTTATTAGAAATAATTAGAATAACATTTTTTTTCTATAATTTTATGCTATAAACCCAAACAAGAATTTCTGGCTAGCACACATATACGCCTTATCAAACAACTTTGTATATATGATATAGAATAAACTAAAACAAAAGTGCAATAAGTTTTCCTCAAGACTTCAATATGTGATTTACAATAAGAAGAAAAAAAATGATTTGCACCTTACTACAGGATGTTCACTAATGGTCCGAGCGTTGACTTGTTTAGATTTTTCTCTGAAAAAAAGGAACAAATAAAGGTTAAACAATTAATTCCAAGTTTTAAACCGGATCGAATACCCGTTTAAATCTCAACCTGGCTGACTTGATTCAGATTCGAATCACTTGACCAAATGTGACAACTAGCACAAAACCAGTAATTTCTGTACTATTTTAATAATTATTTATTGCCTGCAATTATGTGCTTAAACGTCAACATATAAATTCGTGCATGTTTTATACTTCAATTATCGTTTTGTGCATTACATTAAGCGTTGCGTCGAAACAACTAGTAAACTCACCGTTAAGACAAGCTGCGTCAGCATGACTGCAGAATACAATCAGACACTAGATTTAGGGCCAAGGAGTAGGTACCACATCAAAAATACATTAAAACCCAAGTATAGGAACAAGGGTTAACATAATCACTTTCCGGAAGTTAAAACAAACACTAAAAAGTACCCGAAACACACCTTAAATGCAGATTTCTGCAGAAAAACAGCAAAAAACAACATTTAAACCATGAAATAACATGCAAAATTTATGTTTTAGTGTCCAGAATAACTTGCAAATTGTTGGGAATGAAAACTGTCACAAAAGGTACTTCATACCTTGTAAAACTGCGTAATTTAGCACTTTAACGAAACGGTAACCGAACGGTAACCGGACACTACCCAAAACATCAAAACTAGACTAGAAGCATTGTTTTTATGATATAAAGGTAGTATTGGTGATAAAACACCTTAAAAATCATAAAACACATAAACACACTTAACTTAAACATAAACCTTCCATTTTACATCTTTCACCCTAAACTTCCAAATTTTACACTTTACCCCCCTCTCTAACCGGCCCCAAGTGCCCCACCTAACTTTTGATTATAAAATTTCTCTTGTTAGCAAGATATTGGATATGTTAACTTATGGTTAAACATATGTTGGAAGTTGTTTTATAAAGGACCATAAGTAAGTAAGAACATTATCATTTCACTCATTCAAACTCCATTTTCTCTCTAACTCTCGGCCACACTACAACCACCATTTTCTTCATTATTCAAGGCAATCTAAGGTGATTCAAAGGTGAATGAAAGTGATATAAGAAGGCTTGAGGCAAAGGGAGTTCAAGGACCACATGGAGGAGCTTTTAACCTCTCATTTTCTTCTATCTTCATCTTCATCTTGTTTGTGCCACTACCCTAGCCACTAGAGCTAGTAGTAAGCATGCTAAACTCTATTTTACTTCATGTTAGTGTTATGTACAAGTTACACCATCTAAGATTCTAAACTTTAAAGGATGAAGACAAGAAGATCTAACATAATCTAAAAAAAACAAGTGTTTTTAGTGTTGTTTGATGTATGTTATGAAGTTGTTGTTGTTAATCTTGTGTTTATGTTTAGATCCATCATGTTAAAGCATGTTAGAAGCTTAGATCTAACAAGTTTAAGCATGGATCTTGAAAGATCCATGGTTAAACTTGATGATGAACTTGAAAAGTCTTTATGTGAACTTGAAAAATGGTTTTAAAATATGATTCTTGTAATCTTGAAGTGATAAAGTTTATGGATAATCAACTTATGAAACTAAACTTCTTAAAAATTTCATGAAAAAGTCTTCAAGAAACTTGTTTTTGGAAGATTCATGTAGGTAAAATGTAGATCTAAAAGACTACACATTTTTAACAAAAATCAAGTTCTCATAGTGTTTTACATGATGAAATTAGTGTATGTAACTTGTTATGTTGATTGAAAATTGATTTTGATGGTGAAAAGAAAATAAACACATGTTTTGAAAACATGGGAAACCTCCATTTTTAGGGGAAACTATGTCAAAAATTTTATAAACTTTTGACACTTAGAAAAATATAACTTTTGGTGAAACTTACTCCCAAAATATTCACCTAAAATATTTATCAAGGTTTCCTAATTTTTGTACAAAATTACAAGCTAAGAAATAAGGTTTTCTTCAAGTTAAAATCAATATTAAGTATGTATATTTTTAGGGAATATATATATATATATATACTAGTAGGGTGCCCGCGCGATGCGGCGGGGGCGACAATTTGCATTGCGACACTTGTTTTTGTTAGTTTTCTTATTCGTATAATATTTATGGTAGTATTATTGTGGTGGATATATGTCATAAGTGCTACCCATGTCTAATAATTATTAAATTTAAAATTTAAATTATCAAGTATTTCAAAAAACCATTGATGCAATAAACACTTTGTTGGAATACTCACTAATATCTTAGACAAGAGTATACCAATATGAACATCATCAATTGAAGTAGTACGACATCCATGGACGTTCACACATATTATTTTCTTAGATAGCTCCACGTTCACTTAACACTCAAAGACATAGTTAAAATGGGTTTAAACTAAAAAACAACAGGTATATGTAATTTTTAAAAAACATAGTGAATAGCACATAAATCACTAATTATTTTTCTAGATAGATCCACAACGCTAATCCACATAATAAGCATTTTAAGTAGGTTGTTTTAACTATTAAACTTTTTATTAAAGCTTTTATATTAAACTACCATTTAGGTAAACTTCACCAGACCCAATTACATTGTTTACCAGACCCAATTACATTTTTGGTAAACGTGGTCTATAAATAATTAAATATAGATCAACAAAATTGGTCGTTAGTAAAGTGCCTATGTGATGCGGCGGAAGCGACACGATACATTGCAGTTCCTAGTACAATATTTGTTGTAGGATCATTGTGGTGGATATACGTAATAGATTTAACATTTAAATTATCAAGTACTTGAAGAAGCCATAGTAAATAATAGATTTAACATTTAAATTATCAAGTACTTGAAGAAAACCATAACGTGTTATATATGATTAGAAAATTATTTTAAATAAAATAATTTAGGAGGTTTATTATGCATTAAAGAATACATAAGCTCTTGTACATATAGAGAAATTGAAGTGCCATTCGCTTTTTAATTATTTTAAACTACAATTAAAAGATGATTAACATAGAGTTTTCGTTCATTACGTATTTATTTCATGCTTCTCATCAGGTTAAATTCAGTTAAATTTCTATTCTCGTATACTTTTCTCTTTGTTGATCCATCACTCAAACCAACTTATTTTAATTTAATTGTTTAATTAATTAAATTGAATTTTATATCACATTATTAAACTTTTATTATTTGTTTATTTTTTATTTAATACACGTAGACTTTTGTTTAATTATTATTTTATTCGTTTTAAAATGTAATAAACCAATTGTATTTCAATAAGTTTTTTTTATGGAGTATATTATCATTCACTTCTTATTTTTATTTTTTTTTTGGATGGCAAAATGGAATATTATTACCAACCAACAAAACCACTCCCCAACAAGTAGCTGAGGAGCCAAAAGAGAAGACAGACAATAGTTGAAATAATAAACATACAGCATACAAACTCATTCTAGTGCATCTATACCAACTCTTCTCCAATTCTCCCAATGCGGTACCTTGATTTTCGATCTTTGATTAAGCCATAAGAATGTTGTTTGTTGGGTGATAAAGTAACTAATGCTGATGTTAGGCCTCGAAGATCTGCTTCGAAAACTCCAATTAATCTTGTATTCAAATAACTTCTTTGTGATAGGCCATAGAATGGGAAGTTGATATGTAGCTTGTACGGCTGTACCGTCAAACCCAGTACTACGTCAGGATGTCATAACTCTAACTTGCAACAACGTTCCTTGGTGGTTTACAGTATTCTTTATAAAAAACTCCTAAAAAAACCAATAAAATTTCAAACAACAAGATATCAATAGTAACTACAGATTTGCGAGTATCACTTATTTGTTGTTTAATTACTTACCAGATGAATTAGTAATGGTCTGCACACTGTCCACTACCAGGAGTACATCTAACAAATGAGTGGGAAGTGTTGATATGATCTGTATTTGGTCCATGGATAAACATAAACCTACAAGAAAATAATACATTATTCACATAAATTGATGTGTGACCATCATCTTTTATAGTCATGTACATAGAAAAATATTGACATTTTAAAAAACCTCTCAAGAACAATCAAGAACTAAACAAATTGCAAATTCAAGAAAAAAATCAGTATATACGAACTAAATGTCCACGTTCATTTTAATGCCTTCAAAGCTTTTCATGCCTACAACATCAGGCAAAAACCATTGCTAAATGTCTAACGCATCACGCCCCTCTATTTTCTTGATAATTATTAAAAAAACCTCCAAAGCTCCAAATAAAGAAAACAAATTATAGCGAAAACTGCCACACCCTTGTACAATGCAACAAACCAAAGACCACCGAAAGAAACTAAAATTCATGATGCCACCAACTCAAGCATCTATAAAATTAACCACCTGAAGAAAGCTACACGATATGAGTAAGAAAAATCCAAACTAATACAAATCAAAGAAGATGAGTTTCATTACCACAAACACCATTATTTCAAAAGAATAAATAATATTTCACAGAAGCTAGTTAAAAATATATTGTTTTCCAAATTGAATCATGTTTTTCACTGTAGCATTTCTCGAACATCGAGTGTGCACAATAACTCATTTAATTTAACACCAGTTAAATTTTTCATACCTTGAAATTAGGCGTAAAACCTAGATGAAATCAAGCAAAAAGCCTGTTAGCTGCAACTATGTCCGACTGATTCGTTAAGCAATCAATTCCACTCATATTATCATCGTGCCCTTTTGCAACCAATCATGAATTATGCTCAATTTTTATTACCAGTTATAGTAATGAAGCTCATTTCAGCTGGTGTATCATGGGAATAGCTTACGTTGTTGTTCCTTTAACAGTTGATTTCATTAAAAAGTTAACATGTACCTAATACACGGTCATTTCTTTTCATGCTATATTGCTTGTAAGTCAAATATAACACTGCATTTTCTCTATTGAAACTTTATCATCTTCCAAACAAAATGTTCAGTGTTTAGAAAAAAAGGCACCACATGATAAAACACACTTCTTTTAGAAAAATGATTGTACCTGGCCTATTTCTTGCATGTCTTGTATGGAAACTGAAAGTTCTGTCATTGACCAACTTAGAGTACTAAAAGGGCGATTGAGAAAGTCCTATTTTTATGGCACCAAAAGCGAAGCGTCTGTGTATGTCACTATTATGTTAATATTCCGCTTACATTACAAAGAATGTAGCATCATCATTAATGATCACCACTAAGATAACTGAAATTTGATTACTACCTTCTCAACTTGTTGGCTTCCAACTGTTGTAGTGTTTGTTTGAGCTTGTTCCTGCACATTTAACATCTTATTCAGTAAAAAATGAGCATGCACTGGCTGAAGATGTAAGTCTTGAAATAGCACATTTAGTGGACTATGTGCATGTGCTAAACGAAATGTGCAATTACGAAAAATGCAAGTGATGCTTAAATGAAGTAAGATTTATTTTTTCTTCGTTTCCTATAAAAAGAATGAAGATATATGGCACCTTCTTATATGTACATTGGCCAATTTCATTAATTGCTCTTTGACTGAATGGAGAGAAAAAGAAGCATTATCAAGGTACAAATCCCCAATCAATTGAAAGTAATCTAACATAAAAGAAAAAAAACAATAAAGAAACACGATTGTTATCTTACACCGTAAAAGAATCAAATGCATTTGCTTCAACCGCCACCAGCAAAAGACTCGGAGAGCGTATTCAATTAGGCTATCTGGGTCTCGAACTCGATTAGTCTTTTAACCCCACTGCACTTACAAGAGTATTAAAAAATGAAAAACAACAACAAATCGCAAGACCGAAATAAGGCTTGGAATCATCCTACCATTGTCCATTCGACTAAGAACAGAATGGAAACCCTAACGCACCTTGAGCCGATGATAGCAAGAACAGACAAACAACAATAATAATATAACCAAGTCAACAGATCTGAAGTGTAACTGTGAGTTTAAGAGATATGTAAGAATTGAAAGTCTTACTTGATTCTCTTCATTGTAGTTCTGGTGACCGCATGAGCAGCTTGCTCACACAGCAAAGGAATCTGACTTGCAAACTGAAACATATTTAACCCAAAGTTCTCCAAGATTAAACTGAACCCTAAAGAAATCCTAATACCTTATAATCAATTTTTAGGTTTAATCGATGCCTAATTTAATTCCTCTATTGAACATTCAAATCGGTAAGGCGACACGTTGTTGCAATGATGAAACATAACAACAACAAATGTATCGATTCATAGCTGGTTCAAGAAATTAAACAAAGCATTAACCATACCTGGTTCAAATCGGAAACATGAATTCTAATTTACACCAATCGCTAACAGATACAAACATGGTCCTCGACACAAGGAGCGCACAAAAAAGAGAGAACGTGGGTTATGAATTTGAAATTTGAGATCAGGGAGGGAGAAACATCTTGTTTTAAAGGAAGCGAGAAACATGTGATGTAGTTAAATTTTTATAATAACACTTGATAAACTTCATAGGGAATCTGATAAAGATGTGGGTTTGAAATTCGAAATACGAGTAGGGTTTTTGCTTGTCCCGCCTGACTCTGCGTGTTTGAAGGGGAGGGTTATGACTTTTTCCAAATTTAAATGCTTACACTATAAGCTTTAAAGGTTTGTATATATTATAAGTTGCAATAAAATAAAATAAAATCGTATATCTCAAAATCTCTTTCCCTCGTATATTAATTATAATACAGTATAGATTATCTATTAAACATTATGTGACATTCACCGTATTACTTGACATTCTGTAGCTATTAAAAATTCTGTGATAATAACTAAATACGTTGTGCTTTAATTACTTGTATATTAAGGCATCATCTACTTGTACCTTTTAATCCAAACTTCAATACTGAACAAGACAACTATCGAAACGTCAACAAAAATGAGTAGGTCGTCATGGTGCCTTTGGATTTTTTTTTAAATATTATAATTTATACGATATGACAAAAATACGTAAAATAATTATAAGTTTGTTGTGGAAGGGATAAAGTGTAACTAATTATCCATAATTTTGTTAAAACTTAAGGATTAAAGTGTAATAAGTTTAGGGGCTAAAAAATAAATAGTGTTTAAAAGACCACTTTACCCTCATTTTAGGGGTTTATTTATAAATAAGGGGGGAAGAAGTTCTTAACTTTTGGGAATCCCTCCCTCATGCATTATAATATAGTATATATATATATATATATATATATATATATATATATATATATATATATATATATATATATATATATATATATATATATATATATATATAGGTAAAGTGTAAAATACAAATGCGCTTATCATACGATACGTACGCGATCATCCCAGCCGTTCGATCAGGTGCAGATCTGGTGCGAATTCAATACATATCGCATGTGAAAAAATGGTTAGCATGAGGTAGTGTGAAAAATGGCATGGGGTGTGTAGATGCACAAAATCGCATGTGGAAGATTGAATATCGCATGTGAAAAAATGGCAGCATGGGTAATGTGAAAAATGGCATGGGGTGTGTAGAATCGCATGTGGAAGATTGAATATCGCATGTGAAAAAATGGCGGCATGGGGTAATGTGAAAAATGCCATGCGGTTTATAGAATTGCATGTGGAAGATTGAATATCGCATGTGAAAAAATGGCTAGCATGGGGTAATGTGAAAAATGGCATGGGGTGTGTAGAATCGCATGCGGAAGATTGAATATCGCATGTGAAAAAATGGCTAGCATGGGGTAATGTGAAAAATGGCATGGGTTGTGTAGAATCGCATGTGGAAGATTGAATATCGCATGTGAAAAAATGGTTAGCATGGGGTAATGTGAAAAATGGCATGGGGTGTGTAGAGAAAATCGCATGTGGAAGATTGAATTCGCACAGTTCGTACCGTTCGCATGGAGGTATGAAATCGCATGGGAGATGAAGATCTGACGGCTGGGGTTATCGCGTACCTAATGTATGATAAGCCCTATTGTACGTTAACTGGCCTATATATATATATATATATGTATATATATATGTATATATATATATACTATATAGGGGAAGGTTCATTGGGGAACACTAAAAAAGTGGGGAACAGCGGGGAACCGACTCAAACGAACTCTGATTGGACTCATTCCAGCGACGTTGGAACCGGCTCATCGAACCCTAACTAGGATCTCTTAACCGTAAACCCTAAATCCTAAATCCTAAACTCTAAACCCTAAAGCTAAAAAATAAGGCTAAAACCTAAGCTAAACCAAAAAATCTAAACTATAAACCATAAAAGCTAAACCCTAAATGCTAAACCTAAAACTAAACCCTAAAGTTAAACCCTAAAGCTAAACCCTAAACCGTAAAGCTAAACCATATAGCTAAACCCTAAAAGCCAAACCATAATATATTTAGGGTTTAGGGGTTATGATTTACGGTTTAGGGCTAAAAGATCCTAGTTAGCGTTCGACGAGCCGGTTCCAACGCCGCTGAAATGAGTCCAATCGGAGTACGTTTTTGAGTCGGTTCCCCACTGTTCCCCACTTTTTTAGTGTTCCCCAATGAACCTCACACTATATATATATATATATATATATATATATATATATATATAGTGATCACCAAATTTTGTGCTAAGTGTAGATTTTGTGTATCATATGTAGTAGTGTATTAGGAACATGAAAATACACTAAATACTCTCATGGAGCATCACCAACAAAATACACATAAAAATACATAACAAATACCTATGAATATTTATACAAAATAACCCATGAAAGGGTATATGGACAAATACAAGAGAACATATTTATATAAATATATTCCTTAACAATTTGTACTTGGACAAATAATGGACAATTTTGCACATAAATATATATTTGGACAAATATATATATAACTATTACCAAGTAATGAGAATTATACAAAAATCAGAAAATGACAAAAATAAATATATATATTTTACAAGCATAACAAAATATATATATTTCACACAAGTCTTAAAAATCAAATTATTGATTTTTTTTTTTTGACAAATAATGCAAAATATACAAGTATTTACATGAAACTACAAGTATACTTCCCTAAGTGTACTTGCACAAAAATAATATTGAAAATATTACTTAACAAATTACTTATATTTATTTTTGGAAAATAATATAAGTCTCATATTTTGGATAAGTTAAAAATATAGTTTATTTTTAACACTTATTGATCTTCACATATTACATATACAAATATATATTTTTGGAAGTAAAATATATATTTACAAGAGAGCAATACAAATTCAAAATACAAGAACACGACGAACGGGCGAGACCCGACAAACAAGGGCAAGACCCTCATAAACGATGAACATACACAAAACAAATACTTAACTTAAGATGGTGACTTGTACTTTGTGTGGTACAAGTCTAGTGACTAACCTACATAGAACACATATAGGTTACGACGCTTACGAGACAAACTCGGTGAAGTTTATGACGCAAGATACGCAAAACAATGAGTTCATGTCCCCACTTTTAAACTTTTACTTGTTTTCTAAACTTGGGGAAAATACATGTATAATGGTATGTAGAACACAAAACTAAGGAATGACACATAGATCATGTGACGAATAGGGTGACATAAGCACCATTAATCAACGTATACATTTAGAACTGGGAACGAAAAGGTTAGATCTAATGGGTTTCAGGCAACCTCACTCTTGGCCTACTTCTACCAAAGAGTGCTTTTGTGTCTCAGTCGATCCCGATAAAAATGCCTAGGTTTGGTGGCTTCCTAAGTCGTGACCTATGTTAATGTCCTCACGAAACATTAGCGATTTCGTATTCCTTACAGAACACAGTTTACAGATACGTTTTACAAATTACATACCATGTTTTCATACAAGTATATTCGAACATTCTATACAAAAGCTGCATGAATTCACACCAACTTATGTTGACGATTTTCCAAAACTTACCTGTATTTCAGGGAACTAAGTGGATGTATGCGCGGTCTCCTTGCTCAAGATGGTCGTTTATGTTTCAAGTTATTGTGCGTCGGTGCCCCGTTGCCATTTTTGTAGGATTTGTTTTTTATATCCCGCCTTCTGTGGAGATATAATGAAAAAAACCTTGATATTTGTTATTGAAATGATGTTGTAGACTTTTCAAACAATTATCTTATGCTGGGTTGTAACTTTAAACTTAAATTTTGTTATGGATATTAAACTATCAATGGCAATATGGAGTTGTTTTACATTCATGTAGTATGTTTACTTATCGTATGCAATGAGAACCTTTCAGATCACACCTTGTGCTTCCGCCTTAGAAAGGGGTGTGACAGATTGGTATCAGAGCTTCGATTGTAGTGAACCAGGATTCCTTCTCGAGTCTAGTCTACAATCCTTAGGATCCTCTTACGAAAACAACTTTTACAAAAGTTTTCATTGCATAAAACTTTCCGCGACATCCACTACATGAACTTGTTTTTCAAAAGTCAAGGAAGGACATTACGAGACTTAGGGTGCACAGAAGTAGCACGAATACTCAACTAGGGATTACTTGCAACAATGTGTATAACTATGTATATATTAATTAAGTAATAATAATTAATATATGTACATATGCCATGATCTTTATGATTACAGGTACTCATGTCTTCATCAGAGAGCAGTGGTCAGAGAAGCATGACGCTATGGCTATGTCTTCGACGACGAGATTGCCCAGCTCCAGAGATTTTTACGTCTGACTCCGAGACCGACCCTGAGATGATGTCGGATGATGAGGATCTCGATGATTTTCAGCCTTTCGCTTTACCAGACTTTGGAGAAGATGTCCCTTTTATTGATGGTGTTCTAGCTTTTCCCTTAGCCATTCACGACCAGCTCAGCATTGGGCATCTCGATGGTGAGCATATCGTTGAGCCTATCCTTATCCATGCTATTCCCCATGCTGCCATCCCTGCTGAGGATTGGCCTTTCGTTGTTGACTTGGATGATGATGTTGACGTTCCTGTGTTTGAGGTGGATCACCCTGACGAAGATCTTGCCAATGGCGAGATGTTCGACATCTCTATCCTAGACATAGCATCCCCTGTTGTCTCTTTCATTGACATTTCTTCTGATTTTGACCCCGATTCTAACACCAACTCCTTTGAGTCAGTAACCTTCTCTGCACTTCGAGCTGCAGGATTAGAGGCTTACCCTATAGACGATGATGATGCTATATCGGTTGCACCTGCTACCCCTACCCCTGTCCCCACACCTACTAATACACCTCCTCATACTACCACTCACGTTGCTAGTGACAGCTTACCACAACCACCCACTCCCGTTAAACCTTCTGGCTGGGTACGACACATTCGTTTTGCTTCAGCTTTTCCGCATACACCCCCTACTCACGAGGGAGAGCCCTCAGGACACCCACATGTACCACCACCTGAGTTGAGCCCATGTCTTCAGACATCCTGATCTTTTCCACCATCCCCTCCACATGTTATGCCATTGTCTGATCTGTATCATCCTTCTCATCACTCTGGGTATACCAGAGATGATCTTCTTTCATCACTTTGGTTTCAGATTGAGATTCTTTGTCATAGGGTCTATTGGCTGGAGAGTGAGGCCGATGCTAGACGACCTTCTCCACTAGCCTACCCACCCCCAACTACACCACCACCACCATCCTCACCACCACCAGTATCACCACTACCACCAGCATTTCCACCACCACCTGTTCATGCACCCGTTGATGGTTATGCTGCTCGAGTCCTTACACTTGAGCAGCAGGTGAGTTTCCTGATTAGTCAAGTCCATGAGCTCGAGGATGAGGTAGCTCCTCTTTGCAGTTTGGTTTTCCCTACACCCCCACCCTCTCCACCAGTCCATTAGGTTTTTCATTGCAGGTATTTTGTTGGAGCAGTATTTTTGGATCTGAAGGCTACAGCCGAGTTTTGGGTACAACTTGAAGACAAATGATTGCCGATGTGAAGAAAGATATTTTGCCTTTTATATGTATTAAACTTGTACTGTTTGGGTGATGTAATGTGACAACTGTGCTCTGTAATCTCTGTACGATATAAAACAATGTTGATTATTAATAATGATGGGATTTTAACATGTTTATCAAGGCAATTTCATTCATATGAAATAAAAACGCAGCGGAAATAATGTTTAAAACATGTTACTTTTGTAAGATATAAAACCATTTATATGCAAAATCCCAAAACCTGGATCCATATATGAAGATGCATACTATCAAACATAACCATAGGGTGTTTAGCAAAACTACCTTCTTGGAGTAATGAGAATGAAATGGATGATGCTTCAAGAATGGTTGTCCTCAAGAGTAGAAGACCTCAAGCTTGTATACCCCAAGCTTCCAACAAACACCACGAGTTTAGCTAGGATTTCTCACACTTGAATCAAAACCGAAAAGCTCCTTGGAACCCTTCTATGGCCGAAATTTTGGAGAAAAATTCAGCTCCTTTTATTTGAGATTAACTCTTGTATATACATATTTTTGTCATACAAAAATATATAAAAGATGAGAGAAGAGCCACCTCCTTTTTGCCCAATCAAGAGGCTTCTTCCACATGCAAAAGTATGTAAGATAATTGGCCAAGAATCTTTAGGGAAGACCACCCAATGAATTCCTCTCTAACACATGCAAAAGCATGAATTGTGATTGGACCACAAATTCTTGGGAAGACCATATGATGGCCGATTTTTGGAGGGTGTTTTTAAAAAAAAATAAATTTTCTTTTAACAATTTTAAGTCTTGTTTATTTTATAACTTTTATAAAATATTACACCATATGTTTGCAAGACTTTATGTAATCTTTTATAATGTTATTTAACCCATTAAATAACAAAATAAAATATTCTCTCAAAATAAATTATCCATATAATTTATTAGTTTCTCAAGTGTAATTATTTAGAAAACCAATTTCTAAATATTGTAAGTGTTAATATTTATTTGTTTGATCATATCACAAATAAATAATATAAGTGTTTGTCTAGCTTGTTATTGGGTATGACTCGACTTGGATCATAACGTACTAGCCACATCAATTTAATATGTGTCTTGGGCATACAGAGTCCAACAATCTCCCACTTGCACAAGATACATAGAAGATTGATGCAAGCAGTAAATGACGCCTAACTACGGTTTACTACCCCCAATACGTATGACTATATTTGCCATTCAATAACATCATCCCTTTCAAGTCCCTTACTTGAACATGATTTAGGTGAATTTATCATTTATCCTTTCGTTACAGATGTCATGTTAAATCCAGAGACATAGAGTGATCACTCTCTGTTGATTTAACTTTATCAGGCCTTAGACATCTTACTCTCAACGAATAAGAGGAACAAATCCCTTCTTGACTACATACGTCTCTCACAACCACCTTGTACCACACCTGAGCTCAGCCTTATGTACTGTCATATTACTGACAGCGAAGAAATAAGTCAAGGCATAATATTTGGTGAATATCAAGACCCAATATGTATCTCAGGTCAGAGGATACTATGATATCCGCCTTAACTCAAAATTTACTTATGATCAATCACAAATGATTCCATGCAGTAATATTTGAGAGCGAGTCAGTCCAATATTTGTATCCCACAAATATCTATGAACTTTGGCAGCAACATTTTGCTCTATATTCATTCTAAATGAATATCCACCAATCCAAGTTCATAATAGTCTTACATTCATATTTGTTCCCACAATTATGATTGACTACGGACATTTAGAATAATTAAGTTATTCACGGATTTAAACATGCTAATATGAAACGTAACTCAAAATACCATAAATGAGTTAAAATAACAATTGTTTCAATATCCAAATACAAAATTTGATCAAATCCAATCACTAGAATATCGAAGTCCTAAGGAACATGTGTGACCTTCATGTTTTCCTCTGTCAAGGAGCTTCGTGAGTGGATCCGCAATGTTTTGATCGGTGTGAACTTGGCGGATACATATCTTTCCTTTTTCAACTTCATCCCTTATGTAGTTGAATCTCCGCTCGATATGTCTAGTCTTTTGGTGCGCACGAGGTTCCTTGATTTGAGCAATCGCACCCTCGTTATCACAAAAGATCTCTAGGGGATCTTGAATGGTAGGGACCACCCCTAGGTCGGCTATAAATTTCTTCAGCCATGCAGCTTCCTGGGCTGCCAATGAAGCGGCGATGTATTCTGATTCTGTAGTGGACAATGCTACCACGTCTTGTTTTGAGCTCTTCCAGGAGACCGCTCCTCCATTTAAAATGAAGACATACCCCGATTGTGATCGAGAATCACTTCGATCGGTTTGGAAACTCGCGTCCGTGTAACCCTTTACTACGAGTTCCTCCTCACCAGATCCATATATTAAGAACATATCCTTAGTCCTCCTAAGATATTTCAATATGCTTTTAACAGCCATCCAATGACTGCTACCTGGATTTTGTTGGTATCTACTTGTCATGCTCAAGGCGCATGAAACGTCCGGTCTGGTGCATATCATTGCATACATGATGGATCCTATAGCTGACGCATATGGGATTCTTTTCATTTTCTCTTGCTCATCCTTTGAGCTTGGACATTGAGATGTATTCAAAATTGTTCCCTTTTGAATAGGTACAAAACCTCTCTTAGAGTTCTCCATTTGGAACCTATTCAAGACTTTGTCAATGTATGCACTTTGGTTTAAACCTATCAAGCGCCTTGATCTATCCCTATAGACCTTTATTCCTAGAATGTAGGCTACTTCACCAAGATCCTTAATGGAAAAACAACTTCCAAGCCAAGTTTTTACACCTTCCATGGTTGGAATGTCATTCCCAAATAGTAGAATGTCATCGACATACAGTACTAAGAAAGTGATGATGCTCCCACTAGCCTTCTTATACACACAAGCTTCATCGCCGTTCTTGATGAATCCAAAATTCTTAATTTCTTCATCAAAACGGTGATTCCAACTTCTAGATGCTTGTTTCAATCCATAGATTGATTTCTTTAACTTGCATGCTTTGTCAGGATGTTTTGGATCGACAAAACCTTCAGGCTGAACCATATAGACATCTTCATCAAGATATCCATTAAGAAATGCCGTTTTGACATCCAATTGCCAGATCTCATAGTCATAATATGCGGCTATGGCAAATAATATCCTGATTGACTTTAGCATCGCCACAGGCGAGAAGGTCTCATCATAATCAATCCCTTGAGTTTGAGTGAAACCTTTTGCTACAAGTCTTGCTTTGTAAGTATCCAAGTTACCATGCATATCAGTTTTCTTCTTGAAAACCCACTTACTTCCAACTACTTTAGAGTTAAGTGGTGGCACAACCAATTCCCAAACTTGGTTGTCATACATGGATTGCATCTCTATGTTCATGGCTTCAAGCCATTTGTCGCAATCGGATTTTGACATTGCATCATGGTATGTGGTTGGTTCATCTGAATCTACCACGTAGCATCCATCCATGAAAAATCCATATCTTTCAGGTGGATTGCTAATTCTACCAGATCTGCGAACATTTTGTGTATTTCGATCAACCTCTTGATCGTTTTCAACAACCTCTTGTTGAGTGCTAGTATCAACCAAACGTGTATCGTCTTGTGGTTCTTGATCCTCCTCAAGTTCCACTGTTCTATCACTGGTTCCTTCCATAAGGAACTTAGCTTCTAAGAACTTACCCTTTCGAGCAACAAATACCTTTTGCTCAGTTGGGTCGTAGAAATAGTATCCTATATCATCTTTAGGATAACCTACAAAGATACACTTAGTAGATCGGACTTCCAATTTATTTGGAGTGTATTGCTTAACATAAGCTTCACAACCCCAAACCCTTAAGAATGATAATGATGGAGGGTTTCCGTGCCATATTTCAAAAGGTGTCTTTTCCACTTTCTTGGTTGGGGCCATATTTAATATACGGACTGCGGAGAGCAAAGCGTAACCCCAAAATGATAGAGGCAATGTGCTTCTAGCCATCATAGATCGAACCATATCTAATAGAGTTCGATTTCTCCTTTCAGATACACCATTGTGTTGTGGTGTTCCAGGTGGAGTAAGTTGTGAGATGATCCCACAACTCCTAAGATGATCTTGAAAAGCACCACTAAGGTATTCACCTCCTCTATCGGTGCGAAGGACTTTGATTGTTTTCTTGAGTTGATTTTCTACTTCACTTTTGAAGTCTTTGAACATTTCAAATGCTTCATCCTTGTGTTTTAGTAAATACACATAACCATAACGACTATAGTCGTCGGTAAAGGTAATGAAGTATATTTCACCATTCCTAGTCATCGGCTTAAAAGGACCACATACATCTGAATGTATGATACCTAATAAGTCCTTAGCCCTTTCAAATGTTCCACTAAAGGGCGTCTTGGTCATTTTGCCTTGTAAACAAGACTCGCATACATCAAATGAATTATCTTCATTTGTATTCAAAAGACCATTTTTCTGAAGTGTATGCATGCGATTCTTGCTTATATGTCCAAGGCGACAATGCCAAAGGTAGGAATCACTCAAATCCATTTTGAGTTTCTTGTTGGTTACTTGGTACATTGAGCTATTATATGATGCGTTATCATGATCTAATTCATAAATACCATTTAAAGACATAGCTTTAAAATAAAACACATCATTCTTAGAAACATAAATGTCATAGTTAACAAATTCGAAATTGAAACCAGATTGTTTTAAAAGGGAAACTGAAATTATGTTCCTAGTCAAACTAGGAGCATACAAAACATTCTTCAAAATAACTTCCAAACCACTTGGAAGCTTTAAAACGTAGTCTCCTTGAGCTTCGACATCAACCTTTGATCCGTTGCCCATGAAGAGACTAGTGTCCCCCTTCTTGTAATGTTTATTTCTTTTGAACCCCTGCAACGAATTGCAAATATGAGTTCCACATCCGGTATCTAGTACCCATGTGTTAGAAGGAATAACATTAAGCTCAACATGTATCATAAAGATAGTACCTGAGGTTTGCCCTGCATCCCTCTTGTTTTTCAACTCTTTGAGATAGGTCGGACAATTTCTCTTCCAATGTCCTATCTCACCACATTCAAAACATGGGTCATTCGTAGCAACCTTTTGCTTCTTTTCTTTTGGTTTGGCGGGTTCTGCTTTAGCTTTTCCTTTTCCCTTTCCCTTGACGTGTCCCTTTCTTTTAGCATAGGTTGCTTTAGAGTCGGGGTGGGGCCTCTTCTTGTTGCCTCCTTCATTGATCGCTAGGACGGGTAAAGCCTTTTTGCCCATACTTGCTTCGGCCGTTTTGAGCATTGCATGAAGCTCACCAATGCTCTTGTCCCATCCATTCATGTTGTAATTCATAACAAAGCTCTCAAATTTCTTTGTTAAAGAGTTGAGGATCAAATCCGTAGCCAACTCTTTGGAGACGGGACAATTTAGCCGTTCGAGGCGATCAATGTGGCTTTTCATCTTGAGAACATAAGATGATACCGATTGGGTTTCCTCCATTCGACATGCATGAAGCGCCCGAACAGTTTCGAAGCGTTCTACCCTTGCTTGTTGTAGGAACATTTCCTTTAACTGGGTAATCATGTCGTATGCCCCGTGGTGTTCAAAATCCTTTTGAATTTCGGGAATCATAGTTCCCAACATGAGGCATGAGGCTTGCATGGAGTCCTCGGTATACTTAACCCAATCGTTGTAGGCTTCCACATCTTCCACGTTAGGTTCATCGGGAATAGGATCATCCAACACATAGGAAATCTTCTCTTGCTTGAGAACGATTCTCAGGTTTTGAAACCAATCCATGAAGTTGTTATGGTTGAGACGATCCTTTTCAAGGATGGTTCTTAGTGATAGGTTTCGGACGGTTTGGGTAATCGGGTTTGCATTGTTAGCGGCCATCTACAAAATTTAACAAGTTCAATTTTAGTATTTTCGATATTATTATATTTTAATCATTAATACCCTTTTGTGTCTTAAAGACAATTAATAATTAAAATCTAGAATCCAACGTTACATTTAAATATTGGTTAGGTGACCTTTATCCCACTATTTAAATTAACAAGGTAGTCAACGTTTGACAATTGCAACTCTTTGCAATTTCTAACCATATGGGATCGGTTAAACATCTTTATGTTTAGTTGGCATGTTTAATCCCATCAACACCTTTGTTCCCCATGCTTTGGTGACCCTAAGTTCATGGTTTCCAAATCAAGTCGTCCAACTTACACACACGTGTGAGTTTATACACATAAGTGGTTAGGTGACCTTTATCCCACAAACATGGTAAACCCACCTCGAACATACAAGTTCCCTCAAATGTGGTTAGGTGACCTTTATCCCACAATAAGAGTTCCCAAGTATTTCGAATGTTGTATAAAAGGATGGTGTTTGACTTGTTTTATAAAAGGGTTTTCAATATTTCAAAATTCTAGTTAGAAAATATTATGTACCATATTGCATGCATTCAAATTAATGGTACTTTAGTGAAAACTAATTTTCAAGGTTCTTTTTAATAAAACCCATTTTATTATAAAATCATTAATTTTTAATAAAACCTTTTATTAACCATTTTAATGATTTTGTTAAGAACCAATTTTACGCTTGTTGTTGATTATTAGTTTGTTAAGTCATGCATATCGACATATCATCTAAACAACAAAATAAGCAACCAAACAAGCACATCATTCATAATAAAAGGTGCATAACCATAGCCAACTATTTTGACAACACTTGTTAGCCGAAACAAGTGTGCCAAAAGGTCCTTCCTAAGGGGTGAAAAATGATACAAGTTATGTGTCGTTGAACTCCCACTTGATCCCGCATCCAAATGCTTCAAGTCTCCTTCTTGTGTTGTGATTTCTCCACCTTCTTTGGGCTTCCAAAAGTCTTTTATATTCAGCTCCAAACTCCTTTGGACTCCAAAAATGAGTTTTGGTTATCGGGTTAAAATCCCGTTGAGAACGATGAAGTTCTTTGGACCGAATATTATGGTCCAAACCAAAAGTTCATTCTTGTGTGCATCTTCTTTTACAAAATATATCCTAATACATTTTTCTAGTAAAATAAAATACACCTAATCTATTTATTTTACATACCAAATGAAAATAAATAAATTACATATCCTCTAATGGAAGAACAAAATAATAATTATTACAACCCATTGAAATAATAAATAACAACACAATCATTCAACACAAGGTCATGGCTAGGTCATATGCACCAAAATATATATCCAAATGTATATATATTAATTTCAAGAAGCATGAAAAAATGGTTCCCTTTTATAAACATTTTCGGCTATGTTCAAAAAACCGAAAAGGTAAGTTTTGTCCAAACAAACAAATCATCCATATGAAATAAATTTTTTCAAGATTCTCTTATGCATGTAAGAAAATAATCTTGAAAAACAAAAGGGTTAACCATGTTAAAATTTTCGGCCACAGGGTTTTATTCAAACCCGAAACCCGAAATTTTTAATCTATTGAAGTATGCACTCACATAAGCGGCTCTAGATGCCATTGATGGGATTTTAACATGTTTATCAAGGCAATTTCATTCATATGAAATAAAAACGCAGCGGAAATAATGTTTAAAACATGTTACTTTTGTAAGATATAAAACCATTTATATGCAAAATCCCAAAACCCGGATCCATATATGAAGATGCATACTATCAAACATAACCATAGGGTGTTTAGCAAAACTACCTTCTTGGAGTAATGAGAATGAAATGGATGATGCTTCAAGAATGGTTGTCCTCAAGAGTAGAAGACCTCAAGCTTGTATACCCCAAGCTTCCAACAAACACCACGAGTTTAGCTAGGATTTCTCACACTTGAATCAAAACCGAAAAGCTCCTTGGAACCCTTCTATGGCCGAAATTTTGGAGAAAAATTCAGCTCCTTTTATTTGAGATTAACTCTTGTATATACATATTTTTGTCATACAAAAATATATAAAAGATGAGAGAAGAGCCACCTCCTTTTTGCCCAATCAAGAGGCTTCTTCCACATGCAAAAGTATGTAAGATAATTGGCCAAGAATCTTTAGGGAAGACCACCCAATGAATTCCTCTCTAACACATGCAAAAGCATGAATTGTGATTGGACCACAAATTCTTGGGAAGACCATATGATGGCCGATTTTTGGAGGGTGTTTTTAAAAAAAAAATAAATTTTCTTTTAACAATTTTAAGTCTTGTTTATTTTATAACTTTTATAAAATATTACACCATATGTTTGCAAGACTTTATGTAATCTTTTATAATGTTATTTAACCCATTAAATAACAAAATAAAATATTCTCTCAAAATAAATTATCCATATAATTTATTAGTTTCTCAAGTGTAATTATTTAGAAAACCAATTTCTAAATATTGTAAGTGTTAATATTTATTTGTTTGATCATATCACAAATAAATAATATAAGTGTTTGTCTAGCTTGTTATTGGGTATGACTCGACTTGGATCATAACGTACTAGCCACATCAATTTAATATGTGTCTTGGGCATACAGAGTCCAACAAATAAAACAATGTGCTTTGGTGTTATTATATGTGTTTTGGTGTTATTTTGTGCGTATTTGTGTTTGGTGATTTTACAATTCGATTCGATTCCAATTTCAAGCTCTAAATCGCTTTCTGGAAGGTTATACGCGCACTAATGCGTAAATATAACCAGTTAATGCAACAAACACTCTGGAATAGTGAAATAGGCTTAACATACCTTAAATAACCTCCAAATAACTTAGAAATAAGTTTTGGATGGTTCGGTGTGTTAAAATCAACCTTGTTCGATCGCAGGGACTATTTATGTCAAACTGCGAAACTATACCGATTTGAATAGTAACGAACACTCCGGAACTTGAACATAAGTTAAACATACCCTAAATAACCTTTACATTGCTTAGAAATAGGCTTTGAGGGGTTCGGTACGCTAAAATAAACTTTATTGATCAATAGGGACTAAAAGCGTCAAAAAGTGCACAAGTTTGCATTTTCGCGCATATCTTATGTTCTGAATACATCCGGACATCCAAAAATTTATGTAAGCATTAAAATATTATGTTTTAGTGTTTGGCATAATAAAAATCCATTCGTCGCGCAATTTGGATCGTTTTTGCGTTCGTTACGACTCCCGTCGTAATTAACCGAACAACGCAATCGTACGACCAAACGAGCCGACATCCGAGATATTTTTGGGCACATTTTAAGTTCCCTATACTTTAACTTCATTTTAGAGCCTTAAAATGGGGTTAACGGGGTTTAAACGTGCCAAAAATGCTTAAAAATCAAGTTTGGAGGTGCAGGGGCCTGTTCTGCCAATTGCTGAAAGTTGTTGGCAGCACCAGAGGTCCTTACGGACCGTAAGGGACCTCATATGGTCCGTAAAGCCTCCCCAGATCAGCAGAATGTTGCAAACAGCTTGATCCAGCTGTTCCTCATACTTGCACCTGGTTTTTTAGCATTCTATGGGCAAACTTTGATGGTTTTCATATTCCCATTGTATTCTAATACCATGGGCCCAAGTGTAAGGTTGAGATTCAAGCTCGATTTACGAGGAACGATCCTAACGGTTGTGGATTTCCTATAAATACCGAACCCCCACTTCATTCATTCCCGCATTTGATCTGAGTTTTTCTCTAAGTGGTTGTGTTTGTGCACTTCCTACCTGAGATTTACTTGGAATCAAACCTTGCGGGGACCTTCTGTAAGTATTCTTTCGCGTTTAGCATTCGTTTTAGCGTTAAAGTCAAACTGTGTTTGACTTTCTGCTTTGACCAGTTTATGGTCAACACGAAGTTCGTTTGAACTTCATAACGTGAGCGTAATCACGATGGTTATAGTCCCTAGTGACTATACCTACTGATTACCACGTTATCTAGGCTCAGTGACGAGTCGTAGTTTCGGCCAAAATGCGTTTTCTCGCGTATTTTGTAACCAAACTACTCTAGGATATCAAAACCGTTTGTTTTGATATCCGAACCTGTTTTCTAAGTTAACTAAACATGTTTCGACATGTTTAGCTCGTCGCTTTTTAGTTTAGTGCTTATGTAGAGTCGTAAGTCAAGCGGACCAAACACCCGCTTAGACTTTCGAACACGACCCGTTTGGTCGATCATTAGGATCCGGCCAAACACGTTTAGTGACCATAGTAGCTTAGGGAATAACCTTCCGGGGTTATACCTTATGGTCACTTAGGTTTGATTAGTCGCATGATAAGTAGTTTATGTGCTCTTGGTAAATTACCAAAATACCCTTTTCATACATAATTGGTAATTAAGCATATGTAACTTAAACTTTTGACACGTAACTGATTATGTAACATAATTAAACATGTATGGGCATATAATACTTGTCATAGGACTAGTTAGACGTCTCGAACGCGCTTTTGCGTACACCACACGTTAAAGTAGTGTAAGCTACCTTAATGGGTCACGATGGGTCGAAAGCACTTAAGTTAGGTTTCGATTTAGAATGTAGGCTTTGTTAAACCATATCGCATGAGTTCCAACACTCATTTGGTTTAGAAGACCTCATTCTGTCCGATCTTCCGATTTAGGCGTCTATTGTTTGACTAGTGGTTCGATTATTAGGAGCTACTTGATTTCTCTGGTTTGCTCGAGTTTGTTGAAGTTCTATTTGATCGAGAATACTTTGCACTACATGTGAGTACATAGTTGTCACACCCCGGCCGCGTATAACATGTAACCGCGGCGGAAACGCCGGGGAGTGTTGTGGACAGAATTAAATTGTTTCATAACCATGGCAAACAAGTTGTATTTTATTTATAAACAAAGGTGTTACATTGTCTTGGAAAGAGAGTACGGAAATCAAAACATAATTAAGCTAGTTCAAACTTCATTTTTAGGCTCTATGGCACAGGTCCGCCCTAGAATCATGATCATCATCCTATGGAATAGCTCCTGAAAACACATGTGAAAGTAGGTACGTCAGCATAAAAATGCCTGTGAGATACATAGGTTTTGTGAAAATGGGGTTCATGACTTGAGTTTTAAAGAATGTTTAATAACAGTCAGTCATGAACCTTGTAATTTGTTTTGCTTTGTAAATTATTTGAAAAACGATAACATCAAACGATATGTATAGATAAGTGCAAGGTTAAACGAATAACCAAGTAAAATGAGTTGAATAAGATAAGTTGTTTGTGAAAATAATGTCTTGTGAAGAATATGTTACTTATGTAAAGTGTAATGTGTCTAAACTGAAATGACTTAGATAACGCCACGATATGTAATATTATACAAACATTTATATATAGGAAGTACCAGCGGCGTATCCACCATGTTTGTATCATATTACATACGCCCCGTTACTTGAATCATTTACCCAAACCAATCCACCATGTAAATTGTTCATGTGTAAACCAAATGTCAAGTGTTATTGTAATCCATGTCAAGTGTTTATGCTCAAGTGTAAACCACCAAATGTATATGTCAATGTCGACGTGTTTATGTTCAATGTAAATCATGTAATGTGTAATCCCAAAATGTATCATGTATGGTAAGCGAAATGTATCAACTTAAACCATACGCACAAAACAAGTCGTTGAAGTAAAACGTGGTTTAAATCAGCGTTATGTTCTGCGGGAATTGCATGCTCTATTGATATTAACATTTATGTGGTATTGTAAACTATGCATACATCCAAGCCCTGAGACTGCGGCGATAAACCCTTAAACAAATTAAAGGTTTATCTAAGTTATGTATATCGAATTCGGTCATTCCTTCCAGTCCTATCAAACCCAGGACTTCAGGAATGGGAGTTGTCAATTCCTATGGTACCACTACCTACTAACGAACGGCGTAGCTAGTGTTAATGAATGTATTGTCCCATGTTAAACAAACCAAATGTCATAACAAAATGAAGGCATGTGATGTAAACAATTGTACTAAGTATGCTAAGTAAACATACGAAGCAGAAATGTTCATGAAAATCAATGTGTCCATATGCTGAGTAAACATATGCAACAGAAATGTTTATGTAAATCAATGTGTCCATATGCTGAGTAAACATATGCAACAGAAATGTTCATGTAAATCAATGTGTCCATATGCTGAGTAAACATATGCAACAGAAATGTTCATGTAAATCAATGTGCCCATATGCTGAGTAAACATATGCAGCAGAAATGTTCATGTAAATCAATGCACTAAGTACGCACACAATGGGCATACATAGCATAAAATGTAATGAAATCGTGTACTATAATGTACTAACAACATAGCAGGCATATGATGTGAAAACATGGAAAGCATGAATGTAACAGATAGGCACATGTGTTTCACCCCAAAACAGTTTGGAAAACAGTAAAAGAGGGGTTCAATGTACTCACCTGAGGTTGCTTTGTTGTTCTTGTGAAATTACCAGGTAATGCGAGAGGTCACGGAATATCAACGGCACCTAATAGGTAGCTATGTTAATATACCGGACCAAATCGGAAGGATCGGACAGTACGCGGGTTTGTAAACCAAACGAGTATGGGGACTCGTGTAATATGGTTTAATAAAGCCCACATACTAAAATGAAACCTAATCTTAGTGCTTACGGCCCATCACGGCCCGTTTAGGTAGCTTATGCCACCTTACGCGTCGTTCGCGTAGAACGCGTCTGGAACGCCTAACATCGTGACCACAAGGTATAACCTCGGAAGGTTATAGCTATGGTCACCTAATGTGTTTTGGTCGGATCCTAAAGATCGACCAAATTGGTCGGGTTCGAAAGTATCAGCGATGGTTTAGATCGCTTACCTTACGACCCTATATAAGCACTAAACTAAAAGTGACGAGCTAAGCATGTTAGAACATGCTTAACTAAGTTTGAAAACAGGTTTGACATCAAAACAAACGGCTTTGATGCTCACGAGTAGTTTGGTTACAAAATACGCAAGAATGCGCATTTTGGCCGAAACTACGACTCGTCACTGAGCCTAGATAACGGGGTAATCAGTAGGTATGGTCACTACGGACCATAACCATCGTGATCACGCTCACGTTATGAAGTTCCATGAACTTCGCATCGACCATAAGCTGGTCAATGCAGAAAGTCAACAAAACGTTGACTTTCGGACTCGAAAAGCGAATAAAAGAGCGAAAGAAGACTTACGGAGGGTCCCCGAGTGCAAATCAAGATCAAACAGCTCAGGTATGAAACAATGGTTTCAACTTAGAGCTTTAGGATCTGATTTTGTGATTTTTACACTAAAGGGGGGGGGGTATTTATAGGAAAAGTGGAACCGTTAGGATCGTTTTATCGAATATCGTGCCTTGATCTCGTGTGTACATGTGTCCAGTGGATAAGTTCAGTGAACTTTACTCTTGGCTCTTCATTGGGTGAAAAGGCATTGCCCCTTGATCGAACGAAAGGCCAGATTCTGCATTAAATGCAAAATCTTTCTGTCAGACATCCCCACGCGGCCCGCCTAAACATTTAGGCAAAACTCACGCGGGCCGCCTGGCCCTCTCTGATCTGCACCACTTGCAGAATTTACGCTTTTGGTCCCTGTTACGTGTTTAAGCTATTTCCAGCCCTTCTAAGACCTGTAAAGCCATCTTTAAGGCCCTAAAATGATTCCTAAACATTGTGGACATGAAACATGCCCAAAAATATGTCGGATGTCGGTTCGTTTGGCCGTACGATCGCGATGTTCGCTTAATTACGACGGAATGCGCATAAGTGTGAAAGACGATCCAAATGACGCGACGAATGGATTTTTCTCATGCCAAACACTAAGGCATAATATAAGGATGCTTACATAAATTTTTGGATGTCCGGATGTATTCAGAACGTAAGTTATGCGCGAAAGTGCAAACTTGTGCACTTTTTGACACTTTTAGTCCCTGAATGATCCAAAAGTTTGTTTTAGCATACCAAACCCCTCAAAGCCTATTTCTAGCTATGTAAAGGATATTTATGGTATGTTTAACTTATGGACATGTTCCGGAATGTTCGTTACAGTTCAAATTGGCATACTTTCGCAGTTTGTCAAGTTTAGTCCCTGTAAGCGAATTAACTTGTTTTTGCTATACCAAAGCCTTCAAAACTTATTTCTAAGTTATGTAAAGGTTATTTAAGGTATGTTGAGTATATGTTGATGTTCCGGAGTATTCGTCGCATTAAACTGAGTACGTTTACGCACCAGTTTGCGTATAATTCTCCAGAAAGCGATGTAGAGTTTGAATTTGAACAAAAGTCAAAACATGAAAAATGCAAAACACAACCAAACAAACATTGGGATCAAATAACATTATTTTATTGATAATTGAACTGTTCATGATGATTACAGGCACAAATGTTACAGTCTCCCCTACTTGTGGAAATTTCGTCCCGAAATTTATTTAGAGGAAACTGATTGAAAAAGATGCGGATATTTTGCTTTCATTTGATCTTCACGTTCCCAAGTAAACTCGGGTCCACGTTTAGATTCCCAACGAACCTTGACCAAAGGAATGCACTTGCGTTTAAGCCACTTGACTTCACGTTCCATGATTTCTACCGGTTTCTCAACAAACTTCAGTGTTTTATCAACACGAATTTCGTCAAGCGGTATGTGGAGGTTTTCATCAGCTAAACACCTCTTGAGATTGGACACGTGAAAGGTTGGATGAACATTTCCAAGTTCAGGAGGTAACTCAAGTCTGTAGGCTACCTTACCGATTCTTTCGATGATCTTGAATGGGCCAACATATCTAGGTGCAAGTTTTCCTTTCTTTCCGAATCTGATCACACCTTTCCAAGGTGAGACCTTAAGTAATACACGATCACCGACTTGAAAATCCAAGGGCTTGCGTTTTAAGTCTGCGTAATTCTTCTGACGGCTTCTAGCTGCCTGAAGGTTATCACGAACTTTCTTTACCTTATCTGTTGTCTCTAAAATGAGGGCAGGTCGAGTAAGTTGAGCCTCGCCAATCTCATTCCAGCAGACTGGTGAACGACATTTTCGACCATAGAGGGCCTCGAAAGGAGCCATGTTGATGCTGGAGTGATAACTGTTGTTGTAGGAGAATTCAATCAATGGAAGATGTGAATCCCAACTACCACCAAAGTCTATCACACAAGCTCTAAGCATATCCTCCAGTGTCTGGATTGTTCTTTCAGATTGACCATCCGTTTGCGGATGATAAGCTGTGCTCAGATTAAGTTGGGACCCCATAGCAGATTGCATGGTTCTCCAAAAGTGAGAAGTGAAACGAGCATCTCTGTCAAAAATGATGCTCAAAGGAACACCATGTCGAGCTACAATTTCATCTACGTAGATTTGAGCAAGTTTGTCAGCCGAAAAATCCTCACGGATTGGTAAGAAATGCGCTGACTTTGTAAGACGATCCACGACTACCCAGATGGCATCGTGACCTTTCTTTGTGCGCGGAAGTTTAGTAATGAGATCCATAGTAATGTTTTCCCATTTCCAAACTGGGATCTCCGGTTGCTCTAATAATCCGGAAGGACGCTGATGTTCAGCCTTAACCTTGAGACAAGTAAGGCATTTGGATACGTATAAGGCAATGTCTTTCTTCATACCAGGCCACCAATACTGAATACGAAGATCCTTATACATCTTATCTGAGCCAGGATGAATGGAATAACGAGACTTATGGGCTTCATCCATAAGCAAGGTACGAAGATCATCTTGGCTTGGGACCCACAAACGGTCCATGAAGTAATATGATCCATTGTCCTTCAGCTCTAGAGCAGGAGTTATGTGATAAGGAAATTCCTTATCCATCAAACCTTGCGAAACACAAGCTTGTTGAGCCTGAGAAATACGTGCTTGGATGTCGGTTTGAATAACAGATTGGACACGAACACAATGAAGCTTAGTACGTTCCTTGCGACTCAATGCATCGGCTACGACATTCGCCTTACCAGGATGGTAGCGAATCTCGCAGTCGTAGTCGTTTAGGAGTTCAACCCAACGTCTTTGCCTCATGTTGAGTTCTTTCTGGTTGAAGATGTGTTGAAGACTCTTGTGGTCAGTGAAAACCACACATTTTGTACCGTACAAGTAGTGTCTCCAAATCTTAAGAGCGAAGACAACTGCACCCAACTCAAGATCATGAGTGGTGTAGTTCTTCTCATGTATCTTCAACTGTCTTGATGCGTATGCGATGACTTTGTTCCTTTGCATCACGACGCAGCCAAGTCCTAATTTAGATGCATCGCAATAAACGACGAAATTATCGTTGCCCTCAGGCAATGTTAGGACAGGCGCGTCGTAAAGCTTTTGTTTCAAAGTCTGAAACGCTTCCTCTTGTTTGACTCCCCAATCAAATGGCTTGTTCTTTTGAGTTAGAGCAGTTAGAGGAACTGCAATCTTCGAGAAATTTTCTATGAAGCGGCGGTAATAACCCGCTAGACCAAGAAAAGAACGAACTTCAGTAGGGGTAGTAGGTGTATCCCAATCCTTAATCACACTGATCTTGGAGGGATCTACATGAATACCTTGTTCATTGACAATATGTCCTAAGAATTGAACCTCTTTAAGCCAGAATTCACACTTGGAGAATTTGGCGAAAAGTTGTTCTTTCTTTAGGAGTTCCAATGTAAGATGAAGATGTTGCTCATGATCAGCTCGCGTCTTAGAATATATCAAAATGTCGTCAATGAAAACGATGATGAACTTATCTAAATAAGGCTTCCAGACCCTATTCATTAAGTCCATGAAAACAGCAGGAGCATTAGTCAAACCGAATGGCATGACTGTGAACTCGTAATGTCCATAACGAGTACGGAACGCTGTCTTTGGAATATCTTCTTCATGCACACGGAGCTGATGATATCCAGATCGTAGATCAATCTTTGAAAAGTATGAAGCACCTTGCAATTGATCAAAGAGATCATCAATGCGAGGTAGGGGATATCGATTCTTGATGGTAAGCTTGTTAAGCTCACGATAATCGATACACATCCTAAAAGATCCATCCTTCTTCTTTACAAAGAGAACGGGAGCACCCCAGGGTGAAAAGCTAGGATGGATAAAACCTTTTTCGGAGAGTTCCTGCAGCTGTTTAGACAATTCTTGCATCTCGGATGGTGCAAGACGATATGGAGCTCTGGCAATGGGATTTGCACCAGGTACGAGATCAATACGGAACTCGACTTGGCGTGCTGGAGGTAGACCAGGTAAGTCTTCAGGGAATACTTCGGAATAATCCCGAACGACAGGAATATCTGAAATAGTCTTACCCTTGCCTTTATCTGCTGTAACATGTGCTAGGAAAGCCACATAGTGCTTTCGCAGATACTTCCGTGCTTTAAAACAGGACATGAGTTTGAGACCACCGGCAGGCTTCTCACCATGGACCTGTAGGATCTCACCTGTCGATAGCGGTACACGAACAATCTTCTCAGAACAAACTATCTCTGCGCGATGCTTGGATAACCAATCCATTCCCACTATAACGTCGAAGCTTCCAAGTTGCATTGGCGTGAGGTCAATAGGAAAAATATGGTCGTTAAGGTTTAACTGGCAGTTGCGTAGAACGGAATTAAGAACAATGGGTTCACCACTGGCAACCTCTACTGTCAAAGGTTTACCTAGTTTTGTTCTAGACACGCGAAGCATTGTCTCAAAAGACAATGACACAAAGCTCTTGTCGGCACCCGAATCAAAAAGAACAGATGCTGGCTGATTATTAATAAAGAACGTACCGTTCACCACCTCGTTGTCTGCTTGTGCTTCTTGTGCATTCATGTTAAAGACTCGACCTCGAGCCGGTGCCGGATTCTGGTTTGCATTCTAGTTCTGGTTGACTAGTCTTGGACACCGATTTCTGTAGTGGGTCAGATCCCCACAATTATAACATGCACCTGGTGGGTAGTTTGGTCGTGCAGCCTGACCCTGTTGCTGAGCAACCTGTTGAGCAGGGTTCTGGACTGCGTGATTCTGAGCAAACCGACAAACATCGGCAAGATGACCCGACTTCCCACAGTTAGTACAGAAACGGCACTGATATTGTGGCTGGTGGTGACTGTTGCATCGATTGCACAAAGGTGCACTTCCTGAATAGGGTTTCTTGGCTGGAGGCTGTGCGGCTTGGTTGGGAGCTGCCTGGTTAGCTTGGGCAGTCACAGCAAAATTTTGGGAAGCCTTACGCTTCCTTGACCCCCTTGAGGAACCAGAGTCCTTTCCCTTCTTGTTCTGACCTTTCTTACTATCCTCCTTGTCAGCCGACTGCTTCTTGCCCTTGTCACCCTTCCTGTGTAGTTTATTCTTTCGGATCTGCGACTCAGTCAACGTCGCCGATAACTCGATTGCCTGACGGAGTGTGGTAGGGTTGCTACCAGTGAGAATGTCTTGTACTGAGTCAGGTAGGCCGTCGATGTACCTTTCGATGGCCTTATCGAGTGGGGTAACCATAGTCGGGCAAAGGAGACTCAACTCCTCAAACCTATCCGTATAAGCCCTGTGCTCGCCACTATCTTGCTTCAAAACATCAAATTCTTTCTCCAACGCTCGATGTTCATGACGAGGACAAAACTCCTTCATCATAAGGGCTCTCAGTTCAGCCCATGACTGAGCTAGAGCAACTTCTGCACCTTGATCTCTCATAATCCCATTCCACCATGTTAGAGCCCTCTTCTGAAACACGCTTGAAGAAAACTCGACCTTGCGATTATCCGGACACTGCACGTGGCGAAAAGTGTTCTCGATGCTCTCGAACCACTGAAGAAGCCCAGTTGCTCCCTCAGAACCACTAAACTTGAGTGGCTTAGCCGAGTTAAAATCCTTGTATTTGCATATACCATTGTTGTTGTTGGCCTGGTTCCATTGAGCAAAGAGATTCGGAAATTGAGCAGCCATCTGCTGCGCAATAATCTCCGCCAGCTCGGCAGTAGCTATCTGGTTGTCGCGTCGAGGAGGCATTCTAGAAGAGAAAAACATGAAATGAAATGAGTGAGATGATTGGATGAAGAGAATGAGATGAAGCAAAATCAACAAAAGCAAAGATGGCGGTTATGCATCGCAAAGCAAATAAGCGACATGAAATGTCTAGTCAAAGTAAATGGGTCAGGATTAGTGTATCGCGAAGACATGCTCGCCTATAAGTGAACACTCACCCCAAGAGTTCCCAGGTAAGAGTGACTGGTCCGATTATGTGGATTTGTACGAACACTCTAGCCTTAGACAGAAAACCCAGGGTACAGGCATTCACTCTTCCAGTTCGCACGGGTTCACACTATTAACCCAAAACTTTGACGGGATTTTTGAAATCCAAAGAGGTTCAAAACCATATAACAGAGGGTTCAAAACCTTATAACAGAGGGTTCAAAACCAAGTAATCAATCATCCTAGAACAGATGATTAATTTTCAAAGCGGATTCGGAACCGAAGTTCCCGTTGTGGTTATCACCTAAGGATAGTTGATGTGCATGTTTTAAACTCTAAACACAAGATAACTTGTGTTAGGGTCCTAGAAAGTTATAGTCTAGGTCAAAGCATTACTAATAACCTAATTCCCTATAACCAATGGCTCTGATACCAACTCTTCTGTCACACCCCGGCCGCGTATAACATGCAACCGCGGCGGAAACGCCGGGGAGTGATGTGGACAGAATTAAATTGTTTCATAACCATGGCAAACAAGTTGTATTTTATTTATAAACAAAGGTGTTACATTGTCTTGGAAAGAGAGTACGGAAATCAAAACATAATTAAGCTAGCTCAAACTTCATTTTTAGGCTCTAAGGCACAGGTCCGCCCTAGAATCATGATCATCATCCTATGGAATAGCTCCTGAAAACACATGTGAAAGTAGGTACGTCAGCATAAAAATGCCTGTGAGATACATAGGTTTTGTGAAAATGGGGTTCATGACTTGAGTTTTAAAGAATGTTTAATAACTGTCAGTCATGAACCTTGTAATTTGTTTTGCTTTGTAAATTATTTGAAAAACGATAACATCAAACGATATGTATAGATAAGTGCAAGGTTAAACGAATAACCAAGTAAAATGAGTTGAATAAGATAAGTTGTTTGTGAAAATAATGTCTTGTGAAGAATATGTTACTTATGTAAAGTGTAATGTGTCTAAACTGAAATGACTTAGATAACGCCACGATATGTAATATTATACAAACATTTATATATAGGAAGTACCAGCGGCGTATCCACCATGTTTGTATCATATTACATACGCCCCGTTACTTGAATCATTTACCCAAACCAATCCACCATGTAAATTGTTCATGTGTAAACCAAATGTCAAGTGTTATTGTAATCCATGTCAAGTGTTTATGCTCAAGTGTAAACCACCAAATGTATATGTCAATGTCGACGTGTTTATGTTCAATGTAAATCATGTAATGTGTAATCCCAAAATGTATCATGTATGGTAAGCGAAATGTATCAACTTAAACCATATGCACAAAACAAGTCGTTGAAGTAAAACGTGGTTTAAATCAGCGTTATGTTCTGCGGGAATTGCATGCTCTATTGATATTAACATTTATGTGGTATTGTAAACTATACATACATCCAAGCCTTGAGACTGCGGCGATAAACCCTTAAACAAATTAAAGGTTTATCTAAGTTATGTATATCGAATTCGGTCATTCCTTCCAGTCCTATCAAACCCGGGACTTCAGGAATGGGAGTTGTCAATTCCTATGGTACCACTACCTACTAACGAACGGCGTAGCTAGTGTTAATGAATGTATTGTCCCATGTTAAACAAACCAAATGTCATAACAAAATGAAGGCATGTGATGTAAACAATTGTACTAAGTATGCTAAGTAAACATACGAAGCAGAAATGTTCATGAAAATCAATGTGTCCATATGCTGAGTAAACATATGCAACAGAAATGTTTATGTAAATCAATGTGTCCATATGCTGAGTAAACATATGCAACAGAAATGTTCATGTAAATCAATGTGTCCATATGCTGAGTAAACATATGCAACAGAAATGTTCATGTAAATCAATGTGCCCATATGTTGAGTAAACATATGCAGCAGAAATGTTCATGTAAATCAATGCACTAAGTACGCACACAATGGGCATACATAGCATAAAATGTAATGAAATCGTGTACTATAATGTACTAACAACATAGCAGGCATATGATGTGAAAACATGGAAAGCATGAATGTAACAGATAGGCACATGTGTTTCACCCCAAAACAGTTTGGGAAACAGTAAAAGAGGGGTTCAATGTACTCACCTGAGGTTGCTTTGTTGTTCTTGTGAAATTACCAGGTAATGCGAGAGGTCACGGAATATCAACGGCACCTAATAGGTAGCTATGTTAATATACCGGACCAAATCGGAAGGATCGGACAGTACGCGGGTTTGTAAACCAAACGAGTATGGGGACTCGTGTAATATGGTTTAATAAAGCCCACATACTAAAATGAAACCTAATCTTAGTGCTTACGGCCCATCACGGCCCGTTTAGGTAGCTTATGCCACCTTACGCGTCGTTCGCGTAGAACGCGTCTGGAACGCCTAACATCGTGACCACAAGGTATAACCTCGGAAGGTTATAGCTATGGTCACCTAATGTGTTTTGGTCGGATCCTAAAGATCGACCAAATTGGTCGGGTTCGAAAGTATCAGCGATGGTTTAGATCGCTTACCTTACGACCCTATATAAGCACTAAACTAAAAGTGACGAGCTAAGCATGTTAGAACATGCTTAACTAAGTTTGAAAACAGGTTTGACATCAAAACAAACGGCTTTGATGCTCACGAGTAGTTTGGTTACAAAATACGCAAGAATGCGCATTTTGGCCGAAACTACGACTCGTCACTGAGCCTAGATAACGGGGTAATCAGTAGGTATGGTCACTACGGACCATAACCATCGTGATCACGCTCACGTTATGAAGTTCCATGAACTTCGCATCGACCATAAGCTGGTCAATGCAGAAAGTCAACAAAACGTTGACTTTCGGACTCGAAAAGCGAATAAAAGAGCGAAAGAAGACTTACGGAGGGTCCCCGAGTGCAAATCAAGATCAAACAGCTCAGGTATGAAACAATGGTTTCAACTTAGAGCTTTAGGATCTGATTTTGTGATTTTTACACTAAAGGGGGGGGGGTATTTATAGGAAAAGTGGAACCGTTAGGATCGTTTTATCGAATATCGTGCCTTGATCTCGTGTGTACATGTGTCCAGTGGATAAGTTCAGTGAACTTGACTCTTGGCTCTTCATTGGGTGAAAAGGCATTGCCCCTTGATCGAACGAAAGGCCAGATTCTGCATTAAATGCAAAATCTTTCTGTCAGACATCCCCACGCGGCCCGCCTAAACATTTAGGCAAAACTCACGCGGGCCGCCTGGCCCTCTCTGATCTGCACCACTTGCAGAATTTACGCTTTTGGTCCCTGTTACGTGTTTAAGCTATTTCCAGCCCTTCTAAGACCTGTAAAGCCATCTTTAAGGCCCTAAAATGATGCCTAAACATTGTGGACATGAAACATGCCCAAAAATATGTCGGATGTCGGTTCGTTTGGCCGTACGATCGCGATGTTCGCTTAATTACGACGGAATGCGCATAAGCGTGAAAGACGATCCAAATGACGCGACGAATGGATTTTTCTCATGCCAAACACTAAGGCATAATATAGGGATGCTTACATAAATTTTTGGATGTCCGGATGTATTCAGAACGTAAGTTATGCGCGACAGTGCAAACTTGTGCACTTTTTGACACTTTTAGTCCCTGAATGATCCAAAAGTTTGTTTTAGCATACCAAACCCCTCAAAGCCTATTTCTAGCTATGTAAAGGATATTTATGGTATGTTTAACTTATGGACATGTTCCGGAATGTTCGTTACAGTTCAAATTGGCATACTTTCGCAGTTTGTCAAGTTTAGTCCCTGTAAGCGAATTAACTTGTTTTTGCTATACCAAAGCCTTCAAAACTTATTTCTAAGTTATGTAAAGGTTATTTAAGGTATGTTGAGTATATGTTGATGTTCCGGAGTATTCGTCGCATTAAACTGAGTACGTTTACGCACCAGTTTGCGTATAATTCTCCAGAAAGCGATGTAGAGTTTGAATTTGAACAAAAGTCAAAACATGAAAAATGCAAAACACAACCAAACAAACATTGGGATCAAATAACATTATTTTATTGATAATTGAACTGTTCATGATGATTACAGGCACAAATGTTACAATAGTTCCCCTATTTTAATGTTTTTAAATGTTTTGGGGTGATACATATGTACGAAATGTTTTCAAGGTTTAAACGATGATTTCAAAGACGATTAAAACGATTTTTACTAAACTAAGAATGATTTCGATAAAGTGAACAAACTTGTTGGTTGTAGTTACATAACGAATGACATTCATTAGCATTGATCAAGCCGACCAGTATTAGGTTATGGTACCATAGGATCTGACAAATCCCGTTACTTTACTACACCCATGGTTATGTGTGGGGGTTGTGGGTAGCGATTGAATCTGATGTTTGTTAACTTACCTTTTGGTGGTTTGTTAATACGAGAACGAGTTGAACGATGGACGAGTCACAAAGGTTTGAATGTTGTTAACGAGACGACCATATATAGGTTTTTCACAATTAAAACGATGACGATTTAAACGATTTGGAAACGAGTAAACGATTGGGCACGATTGGAAACGATTTGGGAACGAGTAAACGATTTGGGAACGAGTAAACGATTTGGGAACGATTTGGAAACAATGTTAAACGATTTCGATAAACGATTGGTTTTTGGTTAAGTGTTTAGATAACGAGACGGGGGTAATATGGTGAAAACATGGTAGATACGCCGCTGGTACTTCTTATATATAAGTGTTTTCATCATATTACATATCGTGGCGTTATTTAGTTCACTTGGGTAAACGATTTTGAAATGATGTCACACAACGATGTTTTTCTAAGAGATATAAACTATACGAGTTTTTAACGAGTTTTTACAAGATGTTTTACAAGTTGGTTTTCTAAAGCAAATGTTTTTGGGTTAAGAATCATGGCTACGAGGTTTTATAAACTATAACCCGCTTGATTTGAGTTGGTTAATTAAGTCGCAATATTATACTCTTTTCAAAACAAAGTTTTTAACAAAGTATTGCAACACTTAAACTAGCTATGAATTCGACACTCCTATAAAACCTATGTACTCGCCAGCCTTTCTTTACTGACTAAGTTTTTACATATGTTTCAGGTGTTGATGCTTGAATGACTACTAGGATGCATGCGTCACATAGGATCTGGACGAGGCCTTAGTGACATAATAATAGTGATAGACGATGTAAAACTTGTTTATTCTATGTTAAGACAATGTAATGTTTAATTATATCAATAAAACGAAACACTTTTTGTATCCATGGTTGTGAAACGATAGCTTCTGTTGCAACACTCCCCGACGTTTCCGCCACGGTTTGTTGTCCTACGTGGTCGGGGTGTGACATGTAACCCATATGCATTTTTGTTTCTTCACAAACAATTATGTAACAAGTTGTCCTGATATATATAAAAACTAGGTGATTATCTTTGTGACACATTATTATTTATCTGTTTGTGCATGCTTGTTGATTTTATGAATTGATTTATATGTTTAGTGGATTGTTTGGTTGCATGTTTATATGTATACATATATATGTTCTACTATTATCTAGTATGGTGGTATCAGATAAACACCTAACCATGTTGTGCTATGTTTTGAAAGAACATGGCGCCTAGGAGAATGGTGAACACCCGTGGTTCAGATCAACCACCACCCCCACCGATGCCGAGGACTGCTGAAGAGTTGAACTCTCTTCTGGAAGAAAGGATTTCTGAAGCTATCGCCCAGTACGAGGCGAACCATGTTGAGCATAGTGGAGGCTCAGGAGGTACTGGACGTAATGGACATGGAGATTCTGTAACACCCCAATCGCGTAATACAATAACACGCGGCGGGAATATCAGGGAGTCACGTTACAAATTGCTCACAACTACTGGTACTAAATTGTTTCAATATTGTTAACATTGTTTTACAAAGAATACATGTAAATGTCTTTTGATTAAAGAAGTCTAATGCCCAGATGCAGTCCTATGCGTTGCATGCTTGAACAGTCGAAAATCCTGAAACATATGTGAAAAATAGTCAGCATAAAAATGTCGGCGAGTACATAGGTTTTGTTAGCCAAATAAATGTCAAAAAGTTTGGTATTGCAATACTTTGACAACTACGAGAGTTGTCGATTGAAAATGAATCTTGAAGCCAAATAATGGCAAAAGTTTAGTGTTGCAATACATTATCTTGATTGTGAAACTTGTGGCAAACAGTTTTGTATAAGGCAATATGATTATTACTAAGTAATTTTTATGCCATTGAAATTGTAATTTGTAATCTCGTTGAATTCGTCATAAAACTTGTAAATGTGTTATTAAAAATTCAATCAAGAACTAATAATAACTGTTTTGAAATCTGTCAAAACCTATGTAAGTATTATATAAATCAAGTCAATGATTTATAGTAATACTTTAGATATCCTTCCAAGAATCTAACATATGAAGATGTGGAAGATTCTACAAGGATTTGTGTCACACCCCCAAAATCCCACCTGCGGAGTACTACCGCTTGGAGGCGTGACTGACCAGGATCCAGCCACCAATTATACTGAACAAGCATATAAACAGTTATAAAAGTTTAACCAATACGATTGGTGTTTCAAAACAAACATAGTTTAAGTTGCAAGCGGAAGCATAAGTCTCAAAAGTAAAACATAAGTTCAAATGTTTTCAAGTTTAACAAGGTACGCAGCAATCCGAGTCCCACAACGACTCTCCTCCATGCAAGCTCCAGCTGAGTACCTATGGTCCTGCAAAGCATGTAGTAACGAGTCAACAACTAGTTGAGTGAGTTCACTGTGGTTGTTCGTTTTAGTTGTTTCGAAAACAGTTTCCTTTATCTGGCATCCTGCCGTGGGGGTTACCCCATAGTTTAAAAACGTGACTTGTTCATTCCCAGTTACTCTGGCATTCCAGCCGTGGGGGCTACCCCATGTTAGTTATCAGGCATTTCGGCCGTGGGGGCTACCCCATGCGTACACTAGACTCGTTACCATATCGACTGCTGACTGTAGTCATGTTTATGTGCCCTGAAAACATCAATGTTTATCATCATTGACGTGCCCCAGATCCATTAGTTCACGCCCGCCCTCTGCGGCACGGTGTGAGGTTTGTCAGACCTAAATAGCGCTATCTAACTAATGACCCGCTCGCCATTGGCCCGGCGATTAAGTCGATACAAAAAGGAGGGACTTCGTGATAGAGTTTTAGTCTAGTACGAGTTATCCGTCCATCCGGACGAGGAATCACATTCCTGAACCATAGCCGTCCTACCCGAGGAGGACGAGGAACCCACGTTCCTTAACCCCGTTCCCAACCCAGGGAATCCCATGCTTTGTAAAGGGTGTGAACTCACCTTGGTTTGCTCGGTAGTAACACAAAAAGGTCAATTAATTGCAGGTAATCAATTAGGTCCTATCACAGATATTTTTCGTATCAGATTCAAGCCAGCAGTGCTCGTATGTTCAACACGTATTGTACACAGGTAATAATCATGGCAACACGTTTAACATTAACAGTTCGCAGTTAACAGTCAAGCACAACCCAAAGTCTAAGTGTGAGGCCCTAACCGTTGGGCTCGTAATGACAGGCCCAAAACAACGCATTAAACAGTTAACACAGAAGTCCACTAGGCCGGCCCATTAACTAAGGCCCGTAACTAAGCAAGCCCATTATGTGTGGTTTCGAGTCGCAACCGGACTCGCAAGCATGGTTTCGAGTTATGCTGTTTGTGTTGATCATAGGTGGTTGCGAGTCGCAACCTATGTCGCAACCGTGGTCTCGGCTTGTCATGTCTTGGTCTCGAGTCGCAACGGGACTCGTAACCTGTGTCGCAACCTGTGGTCTCGGTTCATCATGCTGTGGTTTCGAGTCGTAACCAGGTGTTCTCGACTCGCAACTGGTGTCGCAACGTGGAGGTTTCGAGTCGCAACCAGGGGTCTCGACTCCCCAACAGTTGCTGATTCTGCATAGTTGTACTATCCAATAGAATTTGAATGTCATGCAACACAAATATTGTACTATCCACTAAAACATGTTTTGTTGTCTAACAATTACCAAAAACGGATCAAACAATTCAGATTTCAAACATTCAAACCACATTCATATCATATTCAACAAGTTCTTCATATATTCAAGTCATGTTCATCAAGTTCTTCAACATTCATGACATAAATAACCCTTATTCAAACAAGATTATGAACCACAATGCAACACACTTAAACATAACACCATAAGCTCGGCTTTATACTAAGCCGATTACATGATATATGTAAACCGGTTTCATGAACATTAATAACTAGTAGTTTAAACTTCATTTAAACACAAGGTATCATCACCTATCATGCAATACATCCGAAATCAAGACATGTTAACCGGTTCCTCACAATCATGCCTATAATCTCATCTTTTGACAACAAATAGCTATTTTCTATCAAACAAACATCTTGATAAGCAACCATCTCATGTAAAAACAACTTAGTAAGCAAACATAATGTCATAATATCACCAATCCAAGCACAAAACACAACAAAGATTACTAACCGGTTGAGAGATGGGAAAGGTGAACTCTACTGTCGATTTCCAAGCTTGAACCGAAGATCTTAGTGCCAACCGATTGGATCCGAGAATGGGGGAGTGTGCTTGTGTTCTTAGGGTTTTAGTAGGAGAGTGTGTAGAGGAGGATGAGTGTGGTTGTCCAAAAAGTGGTAAGGTTGACAAGGAGTATGATATATATACTAGTTCCACAAGGTGCACCCTAAAGGGCTTATAAGTCGGCTAAGGGGTTTACGGCCCATTTGGCCCAACCGGTCACTATTCACTCGAGACCTCGTGGTCTCGAGTCGGGTCCTTTGTTCTCGGTCGGGTTCTCGGCTCACATATAACACGTACATATATACATACAAATGGACACATGACAAAGCACATAACACATAAAAGGTTCACGTTTAACATTAAGTTTAATCAGTTAACTTGTCACATAACGTACAAGTATGTTGCATCAAGACACAACGAAGGTTCTAGATTTCGAGTTGTCACATCATCCCCAAGTTGAAAGAAATTTCGTCCCGAAATTTGATGGCACTCACTGAGGAAGCTAGTCAAGTTGTAAGGTTTTCCCGGTTATCCTGGGGTGTCACATCCACCCCCCGTTGATCTGGAATTTCGTCCCGAAATTCCATAGCTTCAGCCTCAGTAGCGGTTGTACTGTTCTCAAACAGTTGGGGATACTTTTGTTTCATCCGATCTTCGCGCTCCCAGGTGAACTCTGGGCCGCGACGTGAGTTCCAACGAACTCGAACGAGAGGTATTCTAGTGCTCTTGAGGACCTTAACATCCCGGTCCGTGATTTCGACTGGTTCTTCGACGAATTTCAACTGTTCGTCGATCGTGAGTTCCTTCAGAGGAACTACGTGCGTCTCATCTGACAGACACTTCTTCAGATTCGACACATGGAAAACGTTGTGAACTGCACCGAGTTCTGTTGGTAAGTTCAGTCTGTAGGCCACCTTGCCTATTTTCTCAATGATTTCGAAAGGTCCAACGTATCGTGGGTTGAGTTTGCCTCGTTTACCAAAACGAACCACACCCTTCCAGGGTGAAACTTTGAGTAATACCCGCTCCCCAACCTGGAGCTTAAGTGGTTTCCTGCCCTTATCGGCGTAGGCCTTCTGACGGTCTCGAGCGGCCGCCATGCGCTGTCGTATTTGAGCAATCCGCTCAGTAGTGTCTACCACATGTTCTGGACCAGTGATTTGACTATCCCCCACCTCTGCCCAACAAAGAGGTTACCGGCATTTACGTCCGTACAATGCCTCAAACGGAGCAGCTTTAATGCTAGTGTGGTAGCTGTTATTATACGAGAATTCCACGAGTGGCAGATGCCTTTCCCAGCTGTTGCCAAAGTCGATTACACAAGCACGAAGCATGTCTTCTAATGTCTGGATAGTGCGCTCGGACTGCCCGTCCGTCTGTGGGTGATACGCTGTGCTCATATCTAGACGTGAGCCAAAAGACTTGTGCATTGCCTGCCACAGTTCCGAAGTAAAACGTGCGTCTCGATCAGAGATGATAGAGGTGGGCACCCCGTGCCTCGAAACAACTTCCTTGAGGTATATTTCCGCTAAAGTGGAGAATTTATCCGTTTCCTTAATTGCCAAGAAGTGTGCGGATTTCGTGAGTCGATCCACAATCACCCAGATAGTATCGTTTCCGCGCTGTGATCTACGTAGGCCAGTAACGAAATCCATGGAAATTTGCTCCCATTTCCATTGTGGTATCTCTGGTTGTTGGAGTAGGCCTGAGGGTTTATGATATTCCGTCTTGACTCGCGCACAAGTCAAACACTTGCTGGCGTAAGTTGCTATGTGGGCCTTCATGCTAGGCCACCAATACGTAGTTTTAATATCGTGGTACATCTTGTCCGAACCAGGGTGTACCGAGTAGCGAGATTTGTGCGCTTCATCCATTACAAGTTCTCGTAAGTCGCCATAGAGTGGGACCCAAATACATCCTGTCACGTAGTAAGCACCGTCTTCCTTCTGCTCTAAGCGTTGTCTTGACCCGCGTAGGGCTTCGGCCCTGACGTTTTCTGGTTTCAGTGCTTCTTTCTGAGCAGCTCGTATTTGCGAGGGTAGACTAGAATGGATCGTGAGTTGTAGAGCTCTTACGCGCTTAGGCGCAGTGTCCTTTCGACTGAGGGCGTCAGCCACGACATTGGCCTTGCCCGGGTGATACCTGATAGAGCACTCGTAGTCATTCAGCAGCTCGACCCATTGTCGCTGCCTCATATTCAGTTCCTTCTGCTTGAATATGTGCTCTAGGCTCCTGTGGTCGGTGTAGATGGCGCACTTGGTTCCGTACAGGTAATGCCGCCATAACTTAAGTGCGAAAACGACAGCTCCCAGCTCTAAATCATGCGTAGTGTAGTTCTTCTCGTGAACTTTGAGTTTTCGTGAGGCGTAGGCTATGACTTTATCTCGTTGCATCAATACACAACCAAGACCTTGAATTGATGCATCACAGTAAACCACAAAATCGTCTGTGCCCTCTGGCAATGAAAGGATAGGTGCACTACAAAGTCTATCCTTTAGATGCTGAAAAGCTAACTCTTGTGCATCTCCCCAATGATAGACAACGCCTTTCTGCGTTAGTAGGGTGAGAGGCTACGCGATCTTAGAAAAATCCTTAATGAATCTCCTGTAGTAACCTGCCAATCCCAAGAATTGGCGAATTTCCTTTGGTGTACGAGGTGCAGGCCAGTTCTTAATAGAGTCCACTTTGGATGGATCAACGTGAATCCCATCCTTGTTCACCACATGCCCTAAGAAATGGACTTCGCGAAGCCAGAAGTCGCATTTTGAGAACTTTGCGTAAAGCTGTTCTGTTCGAAGGAGTTCCAAAATAAGTCGTAGATGCTGTTCGTGCTCCTCTTGACTCTTAGAATAGATCAGGATGTCGTCGATGAAGACTATAACGAATTTGTCCAGATACGGCTTGCAAACTCGGTTCATCAAGTCCATGAAAACTGCGGGTGCGTTTGTCAGCCCAAACGGCATGACCAAAAACTCATAATGCCCATATCGAGTCCTAAAGGCTGTCTTAGAGACATCCTCTTCTCGAACTATCAGCTGGTGATATCCCGATCTCAGGTCGATCTTTGAATAGTAGCTCGACCCCTGCAACTGGTCGAACAAGTCGTCAATACGCGGTAGAGGATAACGGTTCTTCACAGTCACCTTGTTGAGTTCACGATAGTCGATGCACATTCTGAAGGTACCATCCTTCTTCTTCACAAATAGTACTGGAGCTCCCCAAGGCGATGAGCTAGGACGAATGAAACCCTTGTCCAAGAGTTCTTGTAGTTGCGTGGAGAGTTCTTCCAACTCTGAGGGAGCTAAACGATAAGGTGCACGTGCTATAGGCGCAGCTCCAGGAGCTAGTTCAATCTGAAACTCGACTTGACGATGGGGCGGAAGACCAGGTAATTCCTCAGGGAATACCTCAGGATAGTCGCGTACCACTGGAAAATCTTCTAGCTTCTTCTCCTTCTCTGTGGTATCAGTAACTAGAGCCAAAATCGCAGTGTGGCCCTTCCGTAAGCACTTCTGGGCCTTAAGAAGAGAGATGATATTCTCAACAGCACTTCTCTTGTCGCCACGAATCATGAGAGGTTCACTACCTAAACCAGGAATACGAACGATCTTCTCGTTGCAAAGAATCTCTGCTCGGTGTTGGGATAACCAATCCATCCCAATGACAACGTCGAAACTACCCAAGACGATAGGAATAAGGTCAATAGAGAAGGTCTGGTTAGCGAGAATGAGTTGGCAACCTTTGACCATGTGCGAGGCCTCTAAACTCTTACCATTTGCTAGCTCTACAGTGTGCTTGTCGCTCAGGGGTGTTGGAATACGCTTAAGCATTTTACTAGCTTCTAGTGACACATAGCTAGTATCGGCACCCGAATCAAATAAGACTGTAACATAAAAGTCGTCGAGAAGGAACTTACCCGTCACCACGTTGGGATCATTCCTTGCTTCACCTTGACCAATCACGAACACTCGCCCCCTGGCACCATTGTTGTTGTTGTTGTTCCCATTGTTACCATTCCCCTGATTGTTGTTGTTGTTCTGGTTCAGTTGGGGACAATCCTTCTTGAAGTGGCCTTCAGCTCCACACTGAAAGCACCCTTTGTTGTTACCCTGCTGCTGTCACTGGTTCTGCTGAGGTTGCTGACGATTCTGATTGGCGGGGTATGCGCTCCTGCAATCCTTTGCAACATGACCAGGCTTGTTGCACCGATGACAGTTGCCCCTGGTGCATGGCCCACTGTGGTGTAGGTTGCAACGATTGCATTTGGGGTGATTCCCCTTGTACCCACCATGACTTTGACCACCAGACGATTGCTGACTGGGCCTCTTGTGGTCGTCAGTCTTTCTCTGCTGAGACTGAGATTGCACAGAAGTTGAACCCTTGCTTGAAGTTCCATCCCATTTCCGTTTGTCCCCACTAGAGGTACCAGAAGTAGTTGCAGCACCTATGCGCTTGGGTAACTTGTTCTGCTCCACCGCTTGGTCAGTAAGACGGTGTGCCAACTGAACAACCTGCTGGATAGTAGTCAAGTTTGCTGAAGTCACATGGCTTTGGATCTCTGGCACCAAGCCCTTGAGATAGAGTTCAATTCGCTTATACGGAGGGTCCACCATAGTAGGACACAACAAGGCAAGCTCATGCGATCTCTTGGTATACGCCTCAATCTCTGACCCCGTCATCTTGAGATTGTAGAACTCATCTTCCAGCTTATGGATGTCGTCGCGACTGCAGTATTCCTCCTTGACCATTTCCTTGAAAGTTTCCCATGGGGTGGCGTTGGCAGCAACCAACCCCAGCATTTGCACTTGAGCATTCCACCACGTGAGGGCCAAACCCTCGAGAGTACCAGTAGCATACTTCACCCTGCGCGCTTCAGGGCATTCACACATTTCGAATACAGATTCTAGTTTCTCAAACCAGTGTAGGAGACCTACTGCTCCTTCAGTTCCGCTAAAAGTAGTGGGTCGGCAGTCCATAAAGGTCTTAAAAGTGCACACCGGTGCCTGAGCATATTGACCTAGGGTAGGTGAAAGAAAGACAGAGTTTAACACAAAGGTTGGTTCACGAGAGTAGGATCCTAAAGATCCTAGGATAAGTTCGGGCTGCAGGATATACCTCCTGCGTGTGCAGCTGCGAGTGTTGCGGCAACTCGCTCGTTGATCAAAGCCGTCAACTGGGCTTGTGTCATGTTAACGCGTCCAGACATGATTCTTCATAACAAGAGTAATACAAGTGAGAGAGGTTCGCGAAAGTACGATAGTAGGATAGAGTAAGCACGTACGTGTTCAAGCAACAGTAGTTATACTAATCAAGCATACCATGGGCAATGTACTATGTATCTAACAAGTAGGCAATATACACATATCATATCACCTAGAATGTCGAGCCTTGCATGTGGAGTGGAGCGTCGTTGTGGACCGTTGAGCACTATACCGGTTATAGTCTGGTTTTAACAAAAACATTTCTCCTTTATTAAAACCAAGTTCACTATAACCAATGGCTCTGATACCAATCTGTCACACCCCCAAAATCCCACCTGCGGAGTACTACCGCTTGGAGGCGTGACTGACCAGGATCCAGCCACCAATTATACTGAACAAGCATATAAACAGTTATAAAAGTTTAACCAATACGATTGGTGTTTCAAAACAAACATAGTTTAAGTTGCAAGCGGAAGCATAAGTCTCAAAAGTAAAACATAAGTTCAAATGTTTTCAAGTTTAACAAGGTACGCAGCAATCCGAGTCCCACAACGACTCTCCTCCATGCAAGCTCCAGCTGAGTACCTATGGTCCTGCAAAGCATGTAGTAACGAGTCAACAACTAGTTGAGTGAGTTCACTGTGGTTGTTCGTTTTAGTTGTTTCGAAAACAGTTTCCTTTATCTGGCATCCTGCCGTGGGGGTTACCCCATAGTTTAAAAACGTGACTTGTTCATTCCCAGTTACTCTGGCATTCCAGCCGTGGGGGCTACCCCATGTTAGTTATCAGGCATTTCGGCCGTGGGGGCTACCCCATGCGTACACTAGACTCGTTACCATATCGACTACTGACTGTAGTCATGTTTATGTGCCCTGAAAACATCAATGTCTATCATCATTGACGTGCCCCAGATCCATTAGTTCACGCCCGCCCTCTGCGGCACGGTGTGAGGTTTGTCAGACCTAAATAGCGCTATCTAACTAATGACCCGCTCGCCATTGGCCCGGCGATTAAGTCGATACAAAAAGGAGGGACTTCGTGATAGAGTTTTAGTCTAGTACGAGTTATCCGTCCATCCGGACGAGGAATCACATTCCTGAACCATAGCCGTCCTACCCGAGGAGGACGAGGAACCCACGTTCCTTAACCCCGTTCCCAACCCAGGGAATCCCATGCTTTGTAAAGGGTGTGAACTCACCTTGGTTTGCTCGGTAGTAACACAGAAAGGTCAATCAATTGAAGGTAATCAATTAGGTCCTATCACAGATATTTTTCGTATCAGATTCAAGCTAGCAGTGCTCGTATGTTCAACACGTATTGTACACAGGTAATAATCATGGCAACACGTTTAACATTAACAGTTCGCAGTTAACAGTCAAGCACAACCCAAAGTCTAAGTGTGAGGCCCTAACCGTTGGGCTCGTAATGACAGGCCCAAAACAACGCATTAAACAGTTAACACAGAAGTCCACTAGGCCGGCCCATTAACTAAGGCCCGTAACTAAGCAAGCCCATTATGTGTGGTTTCGAGTCGCAACCGGACTCGCAAGCATGGTTTCGAGTCATGCTGTTTGTGTTGATCATAGGTGGTTGCGAGTCGCAACCTATGTCGCAACCGTGGTCTCGGCTTGTCATGTCTTGGTCTCGAGTCGCAACGGCACTCGTAACCTGTGTCGCAACCTGTGGTCTCGGTTCATCATGCTGTGGTTGCGAGTCGTAACCAGGTGTTCTCGACTCGCAACTGGTGTCGCAACGTGGAGGTTTCGAGTCGCAACCAGGGGTCTCGACTCCCCAACAGTTGCTGATTCTGCACAGTTGTACTATCCAATAGAATTTGAATGTCATGCAACACAAATATTGTACTATCCACTAAAACATGTTTTGTTGTCTAACAATTACCAAAAACGGATCAAACAATTCAGATTTCAAACATTCAAACCACATTCATATCATATTCAACAAGTTCTTCATATATTCAAGTCATGTTCATCAAGTTCTTCAACATTCATGACATAAATAACCCTTATTCAAACAAGATTATGAACCACAATGCAACACACTTAAACATAACACCATAAGCTCGGCTTTATACTAAGCCAATTACATGATATATGTAAACCGGTTTCATGAACATTAATAACTAGTAGTTTAAACTTCATTTAAACACAAGGTATCATCACCTATCATGCAATACATCCGAAATCAAGACATGTTAACCGGTTCCTCACAATCATGCCTATAATCTCATCTTTTGACAACAAATAGCTATTTTCTATCAAACAAACATCTTGATAAGCAACCATCTCATGTAAAAACAACTTAGTAAGCAAACATAATGTCATAATATCACCAATCCAAGCACAAAACACAACAAAGATTACTAACCGGTTGAGAGATGGGAAAGGTGAACTCTACTGTCGATTTCCAAGCTTGAACCGAAGATCTTAGTGCCAACCGATTGGATCCGAGAATGGGGGAGTGTGCTTGTGTTCTTAGGGTTTTAGTAGGAGAGTGTGTAGAGGAGGATGAGTGTGGTTGTCCAAAAAGTGGTAAGGTTGACAAGGAGTATGATATATATACTAGTTCCACAAGGTGCACCCTAAAGGGCTTATAAGTCGGCTAAGGGGTTTACGGCCCATTTGGCCCAACCGGTCACTATTCACTCGAGACCTCGTGGTCTCGAGTCGGGTCCTTTGTTCTCGGTCGGGTTCTCGGCTCACATATAACACGTACATATATACATACAAATGCACACATGACAAAGCACATAACACATAAAAGGTTCACGTTTAACATTAAGTTTAATCAGTTAACTAGTCACATAACGTACAAGTATGTTGCATCAAGACACAACGAAGGTTCTAGATTTCGAGTTGTCACAATTTGGATACTTGAACATTGAATCAATCGTACACAAAATCCTAATGTGATTTGGATAACGCTACAAGAGTAATAAAATAAGAACACATATATATAGGAGGTACCAGCGGCGTATCCACCATGTTCTTATTTTATTACACCCGTTTCGTTATCTAAATCACAACTACTACATAAACACATAAATCGTCAACTTGTCACCAACTTGTAAGCACGCATTAAAGTACACAATGAATCCAAACAAGGACTCCAATATTAGCACTTTAAACATCCTATAAGAATCAATCTATGAAGATAGATAGACGCTATAAGGATTTGGTTTCTGTCACATTGTCTAGTCAAATACACATTAATGTAGGATCGTGATCTGACCCGAATGAGTCGTTCAGAGGCGTTCAACTACGTTTTAGGTGCGGAATAACAAGAAACGAAGGTAGAGACAGCTTGCAATTCACTTAATCTACTGATTTTATTAATCTGACAACGTTTACAGCTCGATCTTCACACCGGTAGCACCTCGGTATGGAATTCAAGAAGGTTTCAAATGAGTTCGCTCATGTGGTATTTATAGTGTTGGTAGCTTCCCACATACGGACATGTACATATAAGCGGACCAAGTAGGTTCCCACATACGGACATGTACATATAAGCGGACCAGGTAGGTTCCCACATACGGACATGTACACATAAGCGGACCTACCAGGTTAAACCTATATGCTATCCTATTTTCTCGTAAAACGCGCCCTAATCTAATCAATACAATACATAACATGATCCAAGACGAAATCAACAGATGTAGTGCACCAACAAACTCCCCCTCAGATGTTGATGGAGTCATTCATTGAGTCACGACTATGCTGTGTCTTCACATATTCAGTCTTGATCGGTGTCTGGGCTTTTCTCTCTCTCTGTCTTCAGACTCCCCCTCTCGATTTACTGGCATTCCTTTGTTCTTCAGTAACATCTTCAGGATCGTTATCTGGCCTTCACAGAATCAAGATTGATTTCCAGGATCGAAACTTGGCTTTCTTCAATCAGAATCTTCAGGAATCGAGACCTGGCACTCTATCTTCAGATCCAAGATCGAAACCTGGCTATTCCTGCACATTCTTAACCCAGAAATAAATTTTCTAAAAATAACAATTTGAAAGGATCAACACTAACTCTTCCTCAGAAATATGTGCACCAACTACTACTCTCCCTCAAATTACTTTCTCTATGATGAACCACTTGTTGATTAAAAAAAATTTTGACATTTAAAGCACACTCCCCCTCACAACAATGTCATCATGTTTAGCACTCGGAATTTTGAAAATCAGCTTTCCTACATCAGTTGTCAAAAATCTTTTTGTCTTTTTCAAAAGTTTATGCGAAAACACATACAAAATCTTTTTGGATTTTTCTAAAAAAAATAATTGACACCACTTAGAAAAGCACGAGAATGTAGAAATGAAATATTTACAAACATATATTTGTGAGTTCGTGTAAGAGGATCATATCAGTTTATGAGACATGTCACTAACACCGTTAAGCTTGATTACATTTTAAGTTCAAAACAATTCACCTAGATTGTCAATATATCGGTCCACTGAAATTCTCACACAAAGTTCAATTGATTTGAGATACGACGTTAATGTCTTAGATACTGACTTATTCGTGTGTCTCACTACTTGAATATACTCCCGTATCCAGATCCCAATATTCAGTCTTACAGGTGAGTATACCACTGCTGATATCTGTATAGGGGTTAGATGCGAGGGCCGTGAGAGCTCAGGTCGATATTTCCGTATACGCAGAGAGATGACGACTTCGACTTTTGGTGTGTCCCCTTTAGAGGATCTTTTTATTTCAACAGCAGCGACTATCAATTTTATTGTTTCATCAGCATGCTGAGGGCGAAGCTATGTTTCAAGCTTTTGCGGAAAGCATTATCCGGGGACTAGGTCAGTACTTCCATACAGCAGAAGTCCCGGGATAATACCCCATATATCACTGAGCATAAAGACCTAGTATCTCAGAATAAGGGACCTTTCAAACAAGATTTCAGGGGTTACCTATATATCCAAGTTTGTGTTAACCCACAGAACAAGCAAGTTTGAAATTTAGTTTATATCTCGTCACAATTTACCAAGTGTGTAAAAACCTACTGGCACATCCTCAGTGAGATTGTTTATCACATTTTATCTTTACATTTCTTTAGCATGTTGTGACAGCCTACTGATGTACTATCATTTCCTCTTTTCACAACAAAACTCATTTTTGAATTTTATCATGTTTTTTAACTTCTTCAAATTTTCTAATGTTTTTGAATTTTCTGAAATAAAATTTTCTACTCCCCCTAAAATGCAAACACATTTCAAAGGAAATTTGAAAACTACTAGACTCTAGACCCACTTGAAAAAAAATAAAAAGTAAAACAAACTGTACAGAAACTTGACAACTGACATCGAATCACATCAAATCGCCATTCACTCGGCATAAACAATCTGAACTCCCCCTATCACAAACAATTTTCTCATTTAGATCTCAAAACACTTAAGTTTGTTTTAATCAAAATGATTTTTCCTGAAAATGAGTTTGTTTTTACCACTTTTAAGTTTACCACTTGTGAAGCATGGGGATATGGTTCATCATCTTGTTTATCAATCTCATATGTATAGTAAATCAAGTACAACTTAATGTCCCTGATTTACTATTTGCAGTTCAGAAACCTCTGTATCACTTGTAAACATAATCTCTTCAAAGTATAACCAACAAATACCACTTGTAAGTAAACCAAATAATACCACTTGTAGGTTTTCCTGTAGGAATGAGACATCTACAGAAACCTCTTTACCACTTGTCAAATTAGTTAGAAAGATGCAGATTCCTGCTTCTCAATTACCAAGCTGGAAGCTCCGGCGTAGTCCTTCAACCTGTAAAATTCACACACTATTCAAAATCTTTCAAACAAACTTTTCAAACACTAGAATGATGCCGATTCCTGATCCACGATATAAACTTGGGATCTTCGGCATAGTCCTAAGACTTCATGGAAAACAAACTTCCATCCAAGTCTTTTCAGACTTGATGGCTTTCACCTCTTGTGCAGTGGGGTTGTATGTGACAACTGTGTTCTGTAGTCATGGTTAATTAAAACAATGTTGGTTATCAACAAAGCAATGTGCTTTGGTGTTATTATATTTTTTTTATGTTATTATATGTGTAATTGTGTTTGGTAAATTTTCAATTCAATTCGATTCCGATTTCAAGCTCTAAATCGCTTTTTGGAAGGTTATATGCGCACGGATGCGTAAATATAACCAGTTCAATGCAACGAACACTCCAGAATAGTGAAATAGGCTTAACATACCTTAAATAACCGCCACATAACTTAGAAATAAGTTTTGGATGGTTTGGTGTGTTGAAATCAAGTTTGTTCGATTGCAGGGACTATTTGTGTCAAACTGCGAAACTATACCGATTTGTATAGTAACGAACATTCTGGAACTTGATCATAAGTTAAACATACCCTAAATAACCTTTACATAGCTTAGAAATAGGCTTTGAGGTGTTCGGTATGCTAAAATAAACTTTATTGATCAATAGGGACTAAAAGCGTCAAAAAGTGCACAAGTTTGCATTTTCGCGCATATCTTTCGTTCTGAATATATCCGGACTTCCAAAAATTTATGTAAGCATTAAAATATTTTATTTTAGTGTTTGGGATGATAAAATTCCATTTGTCGCTTAATTTGGATCGTTTTTGCGTTCGTTACGACTCCCGTCGTAATTAACCGAACAACGCGATCGTACGACCAAACAAACCGACATCCGAGATATTTTTGAGCATGTTTTGAGTTCCCTATACTTTAGCATCATTTTAGAGCCTTGAAATGAGGTTAACGGGGCTTAAACGTGTCAAAAATGAGCCGAAATGCAAGTTTCTGATGTGCAGGGACCTATTTTGACAATCTGCCAAAGTTGGCCAGGCGGCCCGCGTAAGCCAAGCTTAATTCTTACGCGGGGCGCGAGCCTGTCAGACAGAAACTTCAGATTTTGCAATCTGGGTCGAATTCAGGGGTTTTAATGCAATTTTTGCAATACCATGGGCTAAATTTGATGGTTTTCTTGTGCCCCATTGTTTAGCAATACCATGGGCCCAAGTGGAGGGTCTAGATCAAAGCTCGTTTCCCGATAAACGATCCTAACGGTTCTAGCTCTCCTATAAATACCCACCTTCATTTCATTCATTCCTCACTTGAATTCTGAGATTTTCTCTAAGTTGGAGTGATTATCACTTCATACCTGAGAAATACTTGGAATTCAATCTTGCGGGGACCCTCTGTAAGTATTCTTTCGCGTTTTTCGTTCGTTTCTATCGTTAAAGTCAAACTGCGTTTGACTTTCTGCATTAACTAGTTTATGGTCAATGCGAAGTTCGTTTGAACTTCATAACGTGAGCGTAATCACGATGGTCATAGTCCCTAGTGACTATACCTACTGATTACCACGTTATCTAGACTCAGTGACGAGTCGTAGTTTCGGCCAAAATGTGTTTTCTCGTGTATTTTGTAACCAAACTACTCTAGGATATCAAAACCGTTTGTTTTGATATCAAAACCTGTTTTCTAACTTAACTAAACATGTTCTAGCATGTTTAGCTCGTCACTTTTTAGATTAGTACTTATGTAGAGTCGTAAGTCAAGCGGACTAAACACCCGCTTAGACTTTCGAACACGACCCGTTTGATCGATCTCTAGGATCCGACCAAACATGTTTAGTGACCATAGTATCATAGGGAATAACCTTCCGAGGTTATACCTTATGGTCACCTAGTTTAGGTAGTCGCATGATAAGTAGTTTATATGCCTTTGGTAAATTACCAAAATGCCCTTTTCATACATAATTGGTAATTAAGCATATGTAACCTAAACTTTTGTCACGTAACTGATTATGTAACATAATTAAACATTTCTTGGCATATAATACTTTTCATAGGACTAGTTAGACGTCTCGAATGCGCTTTTGCGCACACGACGCGTTAAAGTAGCGTGAGCTACCTTAATGGGTCGCAATGGGTCGAAAGCACTTAGGTTAGGTTTCAATTTTAGGATGTATGCTTTGTTAAACCATATCACATGAGTTCCAACACTCATTTGGTTTACAAGACTTCATTCTATCCGATCTTCCGATTTAGGCATCTATTGTTTGACTAGTGGTTCGATTACTAGGTGGTGTTTGATTGCTCTGGTTTGCTTGAGTTTGCTTGAGTTCTATTGATTGAAGATACTTTACACTCCATGTGAGTACATAGTTCTCCTATTTTACTGTTTTTAAATGTTTTGGGGTGATTCATATGTACGAAATGTTTTCAAGGTTTAAACAATGATTTCAAAAACGATTAAAACGATTTTTACTAAACTAATAACGATTTCAATAATGTGAACGAAACTTGATGGTTGTAGTTACATAACAAATGACATTCATTAGCATTGATCAAGCCGACCAGTATTAGGTTATGGTACCATAGGATCTGACATATCCCGTTATTGCACTGCACCCATGGTTATGTGTGGGGGTTGTGGGTAGCGACTGAATCTGATGTTTGTTAACTTACCCTTTGGTGGTTTGTTAATTCGAGAAGCGAGCAGCGAGGTGATCGAGTCACGAAGGTTTGAATGTTGTTAGCGAGACGACCATAAATAAGTTTTCACAATTAAAACGAGGATGATTTTAAACGATTAAAACGAGTTAACGATTTGGAAACGATTTGAAAACGATTTGAACAAGTTATACGAATTGGGTAAACGATTGGTTTTTGACTAGTGTTTAGATAACGGGACGGGTGTAATATGGTGAAAAGATGGTAGATACGGCGCTGGTACTTCTTATATATAAGTGTTTTCAATATATTACATACCGTGGCGTTATTTAGTTCACTTGGGTAAACGATTTTGAAACGATGTCACACAAACGATGTTTTCTAAAAGTTATAAACCATATGAGTTTTTAACGAATTTTTTTACAAGATGTTTTACAAGTTGGTTTTCTAAATCAAATGTTTTTGGGTTAAGAAGCATGGCTATGGGATTTTACAAACTATAACCCACTTGATTTGAGTTGGTTAACTATGTTGCAATACACTTTTCAAAACAAGGTTTGTATTTTGACTCTTGTAGTCTAATAAAGTACTGCAACATATAAACGAGCCATGGTTCTGATACTCTTATAAAACCTATGTATTCGCCAGCATTTCTTTGCTGACTAAGTTTTTACATATGTTTCAGGTGTTGATGCTTGATTGATTTCTAGGATGCATGCGTCACATAGGATCTGGACAAGGCCTTAGTGACATAACAACTATGATAGACGATATAAAACTAGTTTGTTCTATGTGTTAAGACGATGAAATGATTAATTTTATCAATAAAACAAAACTATTTTGTATCCATGGTTGTGAAACAATAGCTTCTGTTGCAACACTCCCCGACGTTTCCGCCGCGGTTTTGTTGTTTTAACGCGGTCGGGGTGTGACAGAAGAGTTGGTATCAGAGCCAATGGTTATAGGGAATTAGGTTATTAGTAATGCTTTGACCTAGACTATAACTTTTAGGACCCCAACGCAAGTTTACTTGCGTTTAGATTTTAAAACAATATCGTCACCTATCCTTAGGTGATAACCACGATGAGAACGCTAAGTTCGAATCCGCTTTGAAAACTAATCATCTGTTCTAGGGTGATTGATTACTAGGTTTTGAACCCTTTGTTATAAGGTTTTGAACCCTTTAAGTTTTCAAATCTCGTCAGAGTTTGGGTCTAAATAGTGTGAACACGTGCAAACTGGAAGAGTGGGTGCCTATACTCTGAGATTTCTGTCTAAGGCTAGAATGTTCATACAAATCCGCAGTATCGGACCAGTCACTCTTACCTAGGAACTCTTGGGGTGAGTGTCCACTTATAGGCGAGCATGTCTTCGGCGATACATTATTTTTGATCCATTTACTTTGATTAGTCTCTCCGTGTCATTTGTTTGTTCGAGGTAACGAACAAATGATCGCCTTTCTGGTGTTTTGACGGTATTTTCAATACCTCTTTTGCTTTTCAACCTCACTCATTTCTCTTATGTCCTTATTAGACAATGCCTCCTCGACGTGAAGCACAATCTTTCACTATTGAAGAAATCGCAGCATTGGTTTCTCAACAAGTGGCTGCTGTGCTTCCAGGTGTTGTAACCCAAGTCCACGAGATATTCGACAACAATAATAACAACAACAATGCGCCGTGTAACTTCAAGAGCTTCAATTCTGCTAAGCCGCTAAAGTTTTCTGGGTCGCAAGGATCAACTGCGCTCTTGCAGTGGTTTGAGAGTATCGAGAGCACATTCAAACACGTCAAGTGTCCGAATGCGCGGAAGGTTGAATTTGCTTCTAGTGTGTTTGAGAAGCGAGTGCTTACCTGGTGGAATGGTATTATACGCGATAGGGGTGCCGAAGTGGCATTGGCACAAACGTGGGATGAGCTTCGGGCTCTCATGATGAAAGAGTTTTGTCCCCGTCACGAGATTCGGGCTTTGGAACGAGAATTTGACGAATTAAAGCAAGATGGGGCTGAACACCGTGCGTACACGGATCGTTTTGAGGAACTCAGTCTATTGTGTCCCACCATGGTTACCCCTCTGGAGAAGGCAATCGAGAGATATATCGATGGTTTACCCGATTCTATTCTTGATATTGTGACCGGTGTCAATCCTACTACCCTTCATCAAGCGATCGAGTTGTCTGCTGCCCTGACTGAATCTCAAGTCAAGAAGGGTAAACTCACCCGCAAGGGTGATAAAAAGAAGGCGACCGATTCTGCAAAGGACAAGAAAAAGAGTAAGGGTAAGGGTAAGGAAGCTGAGACGTCGAAGAAGTCGAGGAAGCGGAAGGATGCCCAGAATTTCACTGTTACAACACAGACTGATCAGAACCCACCGGCTCAGCCTCCTGCGAAGAAGGCGTATGCAGGTACCGCACCTCATTGTGCACGCTGCAACGGTCATCATGTTGCACAACAAGCTTGTAAGAAATGCACAACGTGTGGAAAACTTGGGCATTTGGCCAATATTTGTCATCTGGGACAAAATCAGGTTGCTCAGGTTCAAGCTCCGGTTCAATGGAATGCTGCAAGATTCCCACCAGGTTCATGTTTCAACTGTGGAGAGTTTGGTCACTTCCGCAACAACTGTCCAAGACTGGTGAATGCAAACGCGAATGCTAATCCGAATGCGAACGTCAACGTCAATGTGAATCCAGCACGTGGACGAGTGTATAACATCAATGAGGCAATCAATGATGCAGCTGTGAACGATTAGTATTTTGTATTTCCTCTGGTTGTTATCTTTTAACATTAAAGACAATGCGGTTGGTATGTCAATAAAAATTTATGTTTTTTATTTTTTGTGAACGAATGCAATTGTATGAATGTTTGATGCAACCTTATGATGTCAATACAAAGTCAAACCACTCGTGTGATTCTGTCATTTTTATGATCACTTGTGATCTCCCCTAGAACCTTAAACGCCCGTTTCTTTTAAGAAACAAGAGCCCAAAGCTATCTACGAAAAAGATATGTTGCTTTCCTAGCACATGTCACCTAGGAGAAAGTCAAGAGCAAGAGTATTCAGGAAATTCCGACTGTTCGGGATTATCCAGAGGTGTTTCCTGATTGAACTGCCTGGTTTGCCCCCAGTTCGTGAAGTCCTGTTTCATTTTAACCTTATACCCAATGCCAAACTGATTGCAAAAACGCCTTATCGACTTGCACCGTCAGAGATGCAAGAATAATCAAAGCAGCTTCAAGAGTTATCTGATAAAGGATTCATCCGTCCGAGCTTTTCACCTTGGGGAGCCCCTCTCCTCTTCGTGAAAAAGAAAGATGGGTCTTTTCGAATGTGTATCGATTATCGTGAGCTTAATAAGCTTACCATCAAGAATCGATATCCCCCACCTCGAATTGATGATCTCTTTGATCAGCTGCAAGGTGCTTCATGCTTTTCCAAAAATCGACCTGCGTTCTGGGTATCATCAACTTCGTATTCTCGAAGAAGATATTCCCAAAACTGCTTTCCGCTCATGGTATGGGCATTACGAGTTCACAGTCATGCCTTTTGGTTTGACAAATGCTCCAGCTATCTTTATGGACTTAATGAATAGGGTCTATAAACCTTATTTAGACAAGTTCATCATTGTGTCATTGACGATATTCTGGTCTATTCGAAGTCTCGAGCCGAACACGAGCAACACCTGTCGCACCCCGACCGCGTATAACATGCAACCGCGGCGGAAAACGTCGGGGAGTGTTGTGGACAGAATTAATTGTTATACAACCATGGAAATTTAAGTCATATTTTATTTATCAAACACGGGTGTTACATTGTCTTAAAAGGAAGTACAGAATTCAAAACATAGTTATACTAGTTCTATCTTCATTTTTAGTCTCTAAGGCACAGGTCCGCCCTAGTATCGTGATCAACATCTTATGGAACAGCTCCTGAAAACACATGTGAAAGTAGGTACGTCAGCATAAAAATGCCTGTGAGATACATAGGTTTTGTAAAAGTGGGATTCATGACTTGAGTTTTAAAGAAATGTTTAATAACAGTCAGTCATGAACCTTGTAATTTGTCTCGCTTTGTAAACCATTTGAAAAACGATAACATAAGATGATGTGTATAGATAAGTGTAAGGTTAAACGAGTAACCAAGTAAAGTGAGTTGAATAAGATAAGTTGTTTGTGAAAATAATGTCTTTTGAAGAATATGTTATTTGTGTAAAATGTAATGTGTCTAAACTGAAATGACTTAGATAACGCCACGATATGTAATATTATACAAACATTTATATATTGGAAGTACCAGCGGCGTATCCACCATGTTTGTATCATATTACATACGCCACGTTACTCAAATCATTTACCCAAACCAACCACCATGTAAATTGTTCATGTATAAACCAAATTTCAAGTGTTATTGTGTAAATCATGTCGAAATGTCTATGTTCAATGTAAACCACCAAATGTGTATGTCAATGTCAACGTGTTTATTGTTCAATGAAAATCATGTAATGTGTATCCCAAAATGTATCATGTATGGTAAGCGAAATGTATCAACTTAAACCATATGTAAAATGCACAAAACAAGTCGTTGAAGTAAAACGTGGTTTAAATCAACGTTATGTTCTGTGGAAAAATGCATGCTCTATTGATATTAACATTTATGCGGTATTGTGAAATATGCATACATCCAAGCCTTGAGACTGTGGCGATAAACCCTTAAACAAATTAAAGGTTTATGTAAGTTATGTATATCGAATTCGGTCATTCCTTACAATCCTATCAAACCCAGGACTTCAGGAACGGGAGTTGTCAATTCCTATGGTACCACTACCTACTAACGAACGGCGTAGCTAATGTTAATGAATGTATTGTCCCATGTTAAACAAACCAAATGTCATAACAAAATGAAGGCATGTGATGTAAACAATTGTACTAAGTATGCTAAGTAAACATACAAAGCAGGAATGTTCATGTAAATCAATGTGTCCATATGCTGAGTAAACATATGCAACAGAAATGTTCATGTAAATCAATGTGTCCATATGCTGAGTAAACATATGCAACAAAAATGTTCATGTAAATCAATGTGTCCATATGCTGAGTAAACATATGCAACAGAAATGTTCATGTAAATCAATGTGTCAATATGCTGAGTAAACATATGCAACAAAAATGTAATGTAAATCAATGTACTAAGTACGCACACAATGGGCATACATAGCATGAAATGTAATGAAATCGTGTACTATAATGTACTAACAACATAGCAGGCATATGATGTGAAAACATGGAAAGCATGAAAGTAACAGATAGGCACATGTGTTTCACCCCAAAACAATTTGGAAAACAGTAAAAGAGGGGTTCAATGTACTCACCTGAGATTGCTTTGAAGTTCTTGTATAATAACCAGATAATGCTAAAGATCACGGGATATCAAACGGCACCTAATACGTAGCTATGTTAATATACCGGACCAAATCGGAAGGATCGGATAGTATGCGGGTTCGTAAACCAAACGAGTATGGAGACTCATGTAATATGGTTTAACAAAGCCTACATACTAAAATGATACCTAACCTAAGTGCTTGCGACCCATCACGACCCGTTTAGGTAGCTTATGCTACCTTACGCGTCGTTCGCATAGAACGCGTCTGGAACGCCTAACATCGTGACCACAAGGTATAACCTCGGAAGGTTATAGCTATGGTCACCTAATGTGTTTGGTCGGATCCTAATGATCGACCAAATGGGTCGGGTTCGAAAGTATAAGCGATGGTTTAGATCGCTTACCTTACGACCCTATATAAGCACTAAACTAAAAGTGACGAGCTAAGATTAGAAAACAGGTTTGGCATCAAAACAAACGGCTTTGATGCTCACGAGTAGTTTGGTTACAAAATATGCAAGAATGCACATTTTGGCCGAAACTACGACTCGTCACTGAGCCTAGATAACATGGTAACCAGTAGGTATAGTCACTACGGGCTATAACCATCGTGATCACACTCACGTTATGAAGTTCCAACGAACTTCGCATCGACCATAAACTGGTCAATGCAGAAAGTCAAACATAGTTCGACTTTCGGACTCGAAAAGCGATAAAACAACGAAGGAACACTTACAAAAGATCCCCGAAAGCTAATCTTGATCAAAGAAACTCAGGTATGAAGCAATACTTCAACTTAGAGCTTTTTAGATCAGATTCTTGTGGGTTTTTGCAAGAATGGGGGGGTATTTATAGGAAACGCATAACCGTTAGGATCGTTTATCGAATACCGTGCCACGATCTCGCCCGTACACTTGTCGAATTATTGTGGTTACTGAGAAATGGCCCTTGGCTCTTGATTGGGTGAAAGGGCATTGCCCCTTGAACGAACGAAAGGCCAACTGCAAGTGGGTTCAATGAATCTGCTGTACTGGGGACCCCTTACGGACCGTATGGCTTATGGCTTACGGTTCGTAAGCCCCTAGTTTGGCAGTTTTACAGTTTTGGTCCCTGCAGCTCCAAAACTTGGTATTTGATGCATTTTTGACACGTTTAAGCCCCGTTAACCCCATTTCAAAGCTCTAAAATGATGTTAAAGTACAGGGAACTTAAAATATGCTCAAAAATATCCCGGATGTCGGTTCGTTTGGCCGTACGGTCGCGATGTTCGGTTAATTACGACGGAATGCGCATAAGCGCGAAAGACGATCCAAATTGCGCGACGAATGGATTTTTCTCATGCCATACACTAAGGCATAATATAAGGATGCTTACATAAATTTTTGGATGTCCGGATGTATTCAGAACGTACGTTATGCGCAAAAGTGCAAACTTATGCACTTTTTGACACTTTTAGCCCCTGAATGATCCAAAAGTTTGTTTTAGCATACCAAACCCCTCAAAGCTTATTTCTAAGCTATGTAAAGGATATTTATGGTATGTTTAACTTATGGACATGTTTCGGAATGTTCGTTACAGTTCAAATTGGCATACTTTCACAGTTTGTCAAGTTTAGTCCCTGTAAGAGAATTAACTTGTTTTTGCCATACCAAAGCCTTCAAAACTTATTTCTAAGTTAAGTAAAGGTTATTTAAGGTATGTTGAGTATATGTTGATGTTCCGGAGTATTTGTCGCATTAAACTGAGCACGTTTAAGCACCAGTTAGCGTATAACTCTCAAGAAAGCGATTTAGAGTTTAAAATCGAACAAAAGTCAAAACATGAAAAATGTAAAACACAACCAAACAAACATTGGGATAAAATAACATTGTTTTATTGATAATAGAACTGTTCACAATGATTACAAGCACAAATGTTACAGTCTCCCCTACTTGTGGAAATTTCGTCCCGAAATTTATTTAGAGGAAACTCGTGGAAACAGATGCGGATATTTCTCCTTCATTTGATCTTCACGTTCCCAAGTAAACTCGGGTCCACTTTTAGATTCCCAGCGAACCTTGACCAAAGGAATGCGCTTGCGTTTGAGCCACTTGACTTCACGTTCCATGATTTCCACCGGTTTCTCAACAAATTTCAGTGTTTTATCAACACGAATTTCGTCAAGCGGTATGTGGAGGTTTTCATCAGCTAAACACCTCTTGAGATTGGACACGTGAAAGGTTGGATGAACATTTCCAAGTTCAGGAGGTAACTCAAGTCTGTAGGCTACCTTACCGATTCTTTCGACGATCTTGAATGGTCCAACGTATCTAGGTGCAAGTTTTCCTTTCTTTCCGAATCTTATCACACCTTTCCAAGGTGAGAACTTAAGTAATACTCGATCACCGACTTGAAAATCCAAGGGCTTGCGTTTTAGGTCCGCGTAACTCTTTTGACGGCTTCTAGCTGTCTGAAGGTTATCACGAACTTTCTTTACCTTATCTGTTGTCTCTAAAATGAGGGCAGGTCCAGTAAGTTGAGCCTCGCCGATCTCATTCCAGCAGACTGGTGAACGACATTTTCGACCATAGAGAGCCTCGAAAGGAGCCATGTTGATGCTGGAGTGATAACTGTTTTGTAGGAGAACTCAATCAATGGAAGATGTGAATCCCAACTACCACCAAAATCGATCACACAAGCTCTAAGCATATCCTCCAGTGTCTGGATTGTTCTTTCAGATTGACCATCCGTTTGCGGATGATAAGCTGTGCTCAAATTAAGTTGGGACCCCATAGCAGATTGCATGGTTCTCCGAAAATGAGAAGTGAAACGAGCATCTCTGTCAGAAATGATGTTCAAAGGAACGCCATGTCGAGCTACAATTTCATCTACATAAATTTGAGCAAGTTTGTCAGCAGAAAAATCCTCACGGATTGGCAAGAAATGTGCTGACTTGGTAAGACGATCAACGACTACCCAGATGGCATCGTGACCTTTCTTTGTGCGCGGGAGTTTGGTAATGAGATCCATAGTAATGTTTTCCCATTTCCAAACTGGGATCTCTGGTTGCTCCAATAATCCGGAAGGACGCTGATGTTCAGCCTTAACCTTAAGACAAGTAAGGCATTTGGATACGTATAAGGCAATGTCTTTCTTCATACCAGGCTACCAATACTGAATACGAAGATCCTTATACATCTTATCTGAGCCAGGATGAATAGAACAACGAGACTTATGGGCTTAATCCATAAGCAAGGTATGAAGATCATCTTGGCTTGGGACCCACAAACGGTCCATGAAGTAATATGATCCATTGTCCTTCAGTTCAAGAGCAGGTGTTATGTGATAAGGAAATTCCTTATCCATCAAACCTTGTGAAACACAAGCTTGTTAAGCCTGAGAAATACGGGCTTGTATATCGGTTTGAGCTTGAATAACAGATTGAACACGTACACAATGAAGCTTAGTACTTTCCTTACGACTCAAAGCATCGGCTACGACATTCGCCTTACCAGGATGGTAGCGAATCTCGCAGTCATAGTCGTTTAGAAGTTCAACCCAACGTCGTTGCCTCATGTTGAGCTCTTTCTGATTGAAGATATGTTGAAGACTTTTGTGGTCTGTGAAAACCACATATTTTGTACCGTACAAATAGTGTCTCCAGATTTTGAGAGCGAAGACAACTGCACCCAACTCAAGATCATGAGTGGTGTAGTTCTTCTCATGAATCTTCAACTGTCTCGATGCGTATGCTATGACTTTGTTTCTTTGCATCAGGACGCAGCCAAGACCTAATTTAGATGTATCGCAATAAACGACGAAATCATCATTGCCCTCAGGCAATGTTAGGACAGGCGCGTCGCAAAGCTTTTGTTTCAAAGTCAGAAACGCTTCCTCTTGTTTGATTCCCCAATCAAATGGCTTGTTCTTCTGTGTTAGAGCAGTTAGAGGAACTGCAATCTTTGAGAAGTTCTCAATGAAGCGGCGGTAATAACCTGCCAGACCAAGAAAAGAACGAACTTCAGTAGGAGTAGTAGGCATATCCCAATCCTTGATCGCACTGATCTTGGAGGGATCTACATGAATACCTTGTTCGTTGACAATATGTCCCAAGAATTGAACCTCTTTAAGCCAGAATTCACACTTGGAGAATTTGGCGAAAAGTTGCTCTTTCTTTAGGAGTTCCAACGTAAGACGAAGATGTTGTTCATGATCAGCTCGCGTCTTTGAATAAATTAAGATGTCATCAATGAAAATGATGATGAACTTATCTAAATAAGGCTTGCAGACCCTATTCATTAAGTCCATGAAAACAGCAGGAGCATTAGTCAAACCGAATGGCATGACTGTAAACTCATAATGTCCATAACCAGTACGGAACGTTGTCTTGGGAATATCTTCCTCATGCACTCGAAGTTGATGATATCCAGATCGCAGATCAATCTTCGAAAAGTAAGAAGCACCTTGCAATTGATCAAAGAGATCATCAATGCGAGGTAGGGGATATCGATTCTTGATGGTAAGCTTGTTAAGCTCACGGTAATCGATACACATCCTAAAAGATCCATCCTTCTTCTTGACAAAAAGAACGGGAGCACCCCAAGGTGAAAAGCTAGGACGGATAAAACCTTTGTCAGAGAGCTCCTGAAGCTGCTTAGATAACTCTTGCATCTCAGACGGTGCAAGACGGTATGGAGCTCTGGCTATGGGATTTGCACCAGGTACGAGATCAATACGGAACTCGACTTGGCGTGCTGGAGGTAGACCAGGTAACTCTTCAGGGAAAACTTCAGAATAATCCCGAACGACAGGAATATCTGAAATAGTCTTACTCTTGCCTTTATCTGCTGTAACATGTGCTAAGAAAGCCACATAGTTCTTCCGTAGATAATTCCGTGCTTTAAAACAAGACATGAGTTTAAGACCACCGGCAGGCTTCTCACCACGAACCTGTAGGATCTCGCCTATCGACAGCGGCACACGAACAATCTTCTCAGAACAAACTATCTCTGCGCGATGCTTAGATAACCAATCCATGCCCACAATAACGTCGAAGCTTCCAAGTTGCATTTGCGTGAGGTCAATAGGAAAAATATGGTCGTTAAGGTTCAACTGGCAGTTGCGTAGAACAGAATTAAGAACAATGGGTTCACCACTGGCAACCTCTACTGTCAAAGGTTTACCTAGTTTCGTTCTAGACACTCGAAGCATTGGCTCAAAAGACAATGACACAAAACTCTTGTCGGCACCCGAATCAAAAAGAACAGATGCTGGCTGATTATTAATAAAGAACGTACCGTTCACCACTTCGTTGTCTGCTTGTGCTTCTTGTGCATTCATGTTGAAGACTCGACCTCGAGCCTGAGCCTGATTTTGGTTTGCATTCTGGTTCTGGTTGGCTAGCCTTGGACACCGATTTCTGTAGTGGGTCAGAATTAGTGTATCGCGAAGACATGCTCGCCTATAAGTGAACACTCACCCCAAGAGTTCCCAGGTAAGAGTGACTGGTCCGATTATGTGGATTTGTACGAACACTCTAGCCATAGACAGAAAACCCAGGGTACAGGCATTCACTCTTCCAGTTCGCACGTGTTCACACCATTAACCCAAAACTTTGACGGGATTTTTGAAATCCAAAGAGGTTCAAAACCATATAACAGAGGGTTCAAAACCTAGTAATCAATCATCCTAGAACAGATGATTAATTTTCAAAGCGGATTCGGAACCGAAGTTCTCGTTGTGGTTATCACCTAAGGATAAGTGATGTGCATGTTTTAAACTCTAAACACAAGATAACTTGTGTTAGGGTCCTAGAAAGTTATAGTCCAGGTTAAAGCATTACAAATAACCGAATTCCCTATAACCATTGGCTCTGATACCAACTCTTCTGTCACACCCCGACCGCGTATAACATGCACTCGCGGCGGAAAACGTCGGGGAGTGTTGTGGACAGAATTAATTGTTATACAACCATGGAAATTTAAGTCATATTTTATTTATCAAACACGGGTGTTACATTGTCTTAAAAGGAAGTACAGAATTCAAAACATAGTTATACTAGTTCTATCTTCATTTTTAGTCTCTAAGGCACAGGTCCGCCCCAGTATCGTGATCAACATCTTATGGAACAGCTCCTGAAAACCCATGTGAAAGTAGGTACGTCAGCATAAAAATGCCTGTGAGATACATAGGTTTTGTAAAAGTGGGATTCATGACTTGAGTTTTAAAGAAATGTTTAATAACAGTCAGTCATGAACCTTGTAATTGGTCTCGCTTTGTAAACCATTTGAAAACGATAACATAAGATGATGTGTATAGATAAGTGTAAGGTTAAACGAGTAACCAAGTAAAGTGAGTTGAATAAGATAAGTTGTTTGTGAAAAAAATGTCTTGTGAAGAATATGTTATTTGTGTAAAATGTAATGTGTCTAAACTGAAATGACTTAGATAACGCCACGATATGTAATATTATACAAACATTTATATATAGGAAGTACCAGCGGCGTATCCACCATGTTTGTATCATATTACATACGCCGCGTTACTCAAATCATTTACCCAAACCAACCACCATGTAAATTGTTCATGTATAAACCAAATGTCAAGTGTTATTGTGTAAATCATGTCGAAATGTCTATGTTCAATGTAAACCACCAAATGTGTATGTCAATGTCAATGTGTTTATTGTTCAATGAAAATCATGTAATGTGTATCCCAAAATGTATCATGTATGGTAAGCGAAATGTATCAACTTAAACCATATGTAAAATGCACAAAACAAGTCGTTGAAGTAAAACGTGGTTTAAATCAACGTTATATTCTGTGGAAAAATGCATGCTCTATTGATATTAACACTTATGCGGTATTGTGAAATATGCATACATCCAAGCCTTGAGACTGTGGCGATAAACCCTTAAACAAATTTGTGACACCCCAGGAAAGCCAGTGAACGATTGAACTTACCTAGCTTCCTCAGTGAGTGCATACCAAATTTCGGGACGAAATTTCTTTTTAGTTGGGGATAATGTGACAACTCGTACTTTGAACTTATCTTGTGTAACGTTATATGCTTACGTGAATTATATTATTTATATGAATGCATGATATATTATATGAATGCTATGTGTTATATGCGTATGTGAATGTTACACGAACCGAACCGCACAACATATATCAAAGGCACAAGGCCATTGGGCCGTATTGTTTGCACTCGGACCATAGGGCAACCGAGTGGGCTCGGCCCACTCCCCTTATACGCAAACAAACACTCCTTAGGGACTTGTTTTCTCATTTTTGCAAAACATAACACACACACAAGTCACAAAACCCTAGTCGCTACTTCTCTCTCCCTCTCGTTTCTCTTGGAACCCGACGGCAACAACCCTTTGGCGAATTCGGATCACTCTCTCTCTCTCCTTGTTTGATCTAACCGGTTAGTGATTACCGAATTATGTTTGTTGATTAGTTTTGGTTGACATGATGTTATGAATAATTGAATGGTTCTTGATGTGGTAACAATCATATGATTCGGGTTGCATGTTGTTAATTTGGAACCGTAGATGTTAATCGGATTTGACGTAGATATGTTTCTCTGCTATGTTCTTATGATTTGGTTGGTTAACTTATTGTTGTTCTAGTTAATCGGATCATGTTACTATTGCATAGGTATTAGTATTGTTGATTATTGCTTGTTCATGTTTAAACCGGTTAGGGTTCATATGAAAGGCATGATAAATTTCCTGTTTGATCGATAATATGTTAGAAGAATGATTGGAAACTTGTTAATTGATTGTTATGATAAGTTTGGAAACTTGGATAAGTGTAACCGATCTGCATGAAATCAGGCAAATTGTTACAAATTGCTAGTCTCGACACGGTTGCGAGTCGAGAACTCCCTGTCTCGACTCGAGACCGCACACTTCCGGCACAAACCGCACAATCCGAGACCGAGGTTGCGAGTCCTGTTGCGACTCGAGACCGGACCATGACAAACCGAGACCGTCCCTGTTGCGACTCGAGATCTCGACACCAGCCCAACTCGAGACCGCTTGGTCTCGACTCGAGACTGTGAGCACGGGCACCTTATTAGACTGTTTAAATCTTATTGGGCCGATGTGTTATTGGGTTGCTATGTTATTTGGGCCGGGAACTATTGAATTTCATCGGGTGAACCGCACAAGGATGTTGGGCTTGTGCGAGTCCAAATCTTGCATACGTTGTTAACTGTTAAAGTGTATTTGACTGATTACGTGTCGCCATGATAAATACGTGTTAACTTATGTGATACATACGTGCATTACTTGAAGTCAAAACCTGACTTGTATGGTAACCCTGTTAGGACGAGGTTGACCACTTTAGTTCAAGAACCTTTTGTGTATCTGCCGAGCAAACCAAGGTGAGTTCACACAGCCAAGGCATGGGATTCCCGGGTTGGGAATTGGGTTGGAATGTTGACATGGAATGATTACTCGTACTTACGCAATCACTAGACTATAGACCATCGTCCTCAGGATAGTCAGGACACTTACGTAAAACCTGCGTAAACTAGTATCTACCATTGTCTCCCGGGTCAGGAGGACACTTACGTAAATCCTGCGTAACCTAATACCCACTACTGTCTTCCGGGTCGGAAGGACACTTACGTAAATCCTACGTAAACCCCACGCGTACCACTGTCCTCGGGGAAGGGCACTCACGTAAATCCTACGTGACCTTGTACGTATTCCTGTTCTCGGATTAAGAAGAACACATGGTTGCAAATAGTCTAGTAAGTACCATAATGGGAAGCCCCCGTTAGCAAAGATAAACGTTAGAATCCCCCACTAGTAATATATATATAAGCATGGGAAACCCCCACCATTAGTACATACGTGCATGGGAAACCCCCACCATTAGTACATACATGCATGGGAAGCCCCCAACTAGATGAACATACTCATTACTATTACGAACTTATTTTCTGTGAACTCGCTCAACTGGTTGTTGATTATCTGCTGCATGCCTTGCAGGACCTTAGGTACACTATGGAGCTTGCACAGGGAGGAGCAGGTCGTTGTGGGATACGGATTGTGAACGATATTTGAACTTATAACTTACTTTGGGTTTTCATTATTATGCTTCCGCTACTTAAAAAAATGTTTGGTTATGAACATCAGTCATGTCACGATGAAATACATTTTCTACTTTTACACTTAAATGCTATGTTTGATATGATTGATGGCTTGATCCTGGTCATGTCACGCTCCCAAGCGGTGGCATTCCGCGTTGTGGGATTTTGGGGGTGTGACAGATTGGTATCAGAGCCTTTGGTTATAGAGAACTTGGTTTTAATATGGGAAAACGTTTTTATTAAAACCAGACTATAACCAGAACAGTGCTCTCAACGATCCACAACGACGCTTCGCTCCACGTGCAAGACTCGACATCCTAGGTAATAAGGTTTATGATTATTGCCTGCTTGCTAGAACTATATAGAACTTTGCTCGCATTACGTTTAGATACACATGACTTTATTACATGAGAATACCTACGTGCTTACGCTTTTCTGTCATCGCCCTACTCGCGAACCACTCTCACTTACGTTACTTTTACTATGAAGATCATGTCTGGACGAATTAACATGACTCAAGCCCAGCTAGAGGCTCTCGTTCAAGCTCAAGTTGCTGCGGCACTTGCAGCTGCTCAAGCAGGTAGTATATCCTGTAGTCATAACTTACGCTAGGATCTTTAGATCCTACACTCCTAAACTAGCCCTTGTATTTAAACTTTGCCCTATTCGTACACAATAGGTCAACCAGCGCAGCAGCAAGTTTGCACCTTTAAGAACTTCATGGACTGTCGTCCAAGTACTTTCAGCGGCACAGAGGGGGCAGTGGGACTCCTCCACTGGTTTGAGAAGCTGGAGTCAGTGTTCGAGATGTGCGAATGCCCTGAGGCTCGCAGGGTGAAATACGCCACTGGCACGCTAGAAGGAATAGCACTAACTTGGTGGAACGCCCAAGTGCAGATCTTAGGGTTGGCAGCTGCTAACGCCACACCCTGGAACGAATTCAAGGAACTTATCAAGCGTGAGTACTGCACAAGGGATGATATCCACAAGTTGGAGAATGAGTTTTATCACTTGAAGATGACGGGGTCAGAGATAGAAGCTTACACGAAGCGATCGAACGAACTGGCTATCTTGTGCCCAACCATGGTAGACCCTCCGATCAAACGCATCGAGTTGTACCTCAAGGGTCTAGCCTCAGAAATTCAGAGCCATGTTACATCGGCTAACCTCGACAACATTCAAGATATTCAGCGTCTTGCTTATCGCCTCACGGATCAGGCGGTGGAACAAAACAAGTTGCCCAAACGCATCAGTGCTACCACTTCAGCCGCTACTCCCACTACACCTAGTGACAACAAAAGAAAGTGGGATGGGGATTCTAGCAAAGGTTCAGCAACAGTTCAATCTCAAGCTCAGCAGCAAAAGACTGACCACTACCAGAGTCCTAGCCAGCAATCCTCTGGTGTTCATAGACAGAGAAGGTATCAAGGGTTCCACCCCAAGTGTCACAACTGCAACAGACATCACAGCGGCTAGTGCAACAAGGGTCGTTGTCAAAGATGTCTCAAGATGGGTCACGAGGCCAAAGACTGTAGGAGCCCACGGCCTGCAAATCAGAACCAGCAACCACAACAACCGGCTCCACAGAACCCGCAGCAGCAGCAGCAGCCACAGCGTGGAAACCGGGGATGTTTCCAGTGTGGGGCTGAAGGTCATTTCAAACGCGATTGTCCTCAGTTGAACCAGAATCGCAACAACAATAACCAGGGCAACGGGAACAACAACAACGGGGGAAACAACAACAACAATGGCAACGAGGCAAGGGTTCGAGCTTTCGTGTTAGGACGAGGAGATGCAATGAACGTCCCAATGTGGTTATGGGTAAGTTTCTCCTTGACGATATTTATGTTACTGTTTTATTTGATTCGGGTGCGGATACAAGTTATATCTCTGTGAAAGCCAGTAAATTGTTAAAACGTACGTCAACACCCCTAAACACCAAACACGTCGTAGAACTAGCTAATGGTAAGAGTTTAGAAGCTACGCAGATAGTCAGGGGTTGTAGTATTGTCTTAGCCGGTCAAGTTTTCCCCATCGACCTTATTCCCATAGTCTTGGGAAGTTTCGATATCGTCATAGGGATGGATTGGTTATCCCAACATCAGGCAGAGATCTTATGCAGTGAGAAGATCATTCGTATTCCAGGTTCTGGTCAAGAACCTCTCGAAGTTCAAGGCGACAAGAGTGGTGCTGTGGTTGGCATCATCTCTTTCCTAAAGGCACAGAAATGTTTACGAAAGGGGCACACTGCCATTCTGGCACTCGTTACAGACGCATCAGCAAAGGAAAAGAAATTGGAGGATATTCCAGTTGTACGCGATTACCCTCAGGTGTTTCCTGAAGATTTACCTGGATTACCGCCTCACCGTCAGGTCGAATTTCAAATCGAGCTCGCTCCAGGAGCAGCACCCATAGCTCGCACACCATATCGTCTGGCTCCATCAGAATTGGAGGAACTGTCAAAGCAGCTACAAGAGCTCTTGGAAAAGGGCTTCATTCGTCCAAGCTCTTCGCCTTGGGGAGCTCCAGTGTTATTCGTGAGAAAGAAAGACGGTACGTTCAGAATGTGCATCGACTACCGGGAACTGAACAAGGTAACGGTGAAGAACCGTTATCCTCTTCCACGCATAGACGACTTATTCGACCAGTTGCAAGGGTCGTGTTATTACTCCAAGATAGACTTGAGGTCTGGTTACCATCAGCTGAGAGTCCGGGAGGAGGACGTCTCCAAGACAGCCTTCAGAACTCGTTACGGTCACTACGAGTTTCTTGTCATGCCATTTGGGTTAACGAACACACCTGCCGTATTTATGGACCTTATGAACAGGGTGTGCAAACCCTATCTTGACAAGTTCGTCATTGTTTTCAACGACGACATCCTGATCTACTCCAATAGTCAGGAGGAGCACGAGCAGCACTTACGCCTTATTTTGGAACTCCTACGGAAGGAACAGTTGTACGCTAAGTTCTCGAAATGCGACTTCTGGCTTCGTGAAGTCCACTTTCTAGGCCACGTAGTGAAGAAGGATGGGATCCATGTTGATCCATCCAAGGTAGACTCAATTAGAAACTGGCCTGCACCACGTACGCCAACGGAAATTGTCACACCCCGACCACGTAAAACAACAAATCGTGGCGGAAACGTCGGGGAGTGTTGTAACAGAATTATTGTTTCACAACCATGGTAATTAAAAGTTATGTTTTATTCATCAAGCAAAGGTTACATAGTCTTAAATTAACTGAAACAAAGTGTTCATCACATAATTAAACTAGTTCCATCTTTATTTTAGTCTCTAAGGCATAGGTCCGCCCTAGTGTGTCACGAACATCCTAAGCAACAGCTCCTGAAAACACATGTGAAAATAGGTACGTCAGCATAAAAATGCCTGTGAGATACATAGATTTTATGAAAATAGGATTCATGACTTAAGTTTTAAGAAAATGTTTAATAAAATTTTGTCATGAACCTTGAAAATTGTTTTGTTTCGTAAATTATTTGAAAAGCGATAAGATCAGAAGGTGTGTATAAATGGAAGAATAATATATGGTTAAATGAATAACCAAGTAGTATGAGTTTGTATAAAACAGACTACTTTGTAAACCAAAGTCTTAAAATATGTTGTTGTGTAAAATGTACAAGTCCAAAAGTAGTCAACAAATGTTATGTATGGTAAGCAAAGTGTAGTCACATAAACCAAATGTAAAGATGTACAAAACAAGGTACTTTGAATATATCAAAAGTTATGTTTTGCAAAGTAAAAGCATGTTTTATTGATAATAACATTTATGTGGTAAGTTAAACGCATACATTCAAGCCTTGAGACAGACGGATAACCCTAAGTCAAGGTTATCAAAAGAAATGTTTTCGGATTCGGTCATTCCTTACACCCAAACAAACCTAGGATGTCAGGAACGGGATTTGTCAAGTCCTATGGTACCATTACTTACTACCGAGCGGCGTAGCTAATGTTAATGAACGTATATAAGTCCCGTTTGCACAAACCAAATGTTATACCCAATGTAAGCATGTTATATGAAAACAATGTACTAAGTATGCTAAGTAAACATACATAGCAAAACAATATAATGTAAATCATGTACTATAAGTGTACTAATGAACATAGCAAGTATATGACATGAAAATAGGAAAGCATGAAAGTAACAAGTAGGCACATGTGTTTCACCCCAAAACATTGGAAAACAGTAAGAGAGGGGTCTATGTACTCACCGTAGTGCGTCTTGAATCGAATCTCAAACCCTGTCCGCTACACGACAACCTACAACGTACTAATGTCTATTAGACGAGCGGGTCGTGCCTTGGCTTAGAGTTTAGTATTTTGGGTCACGTTTCTTATATTGTTCCGTGTGGTAATTATTTGTTAAAATAGTTAATGTTTTAACTTAATCATATGACATGTTGGGATATTTGTTCATTCAATGTTCTAGTAAACTTTTGTCTAGAATATATTTACTAAGTGTTGGATTTTCGGAAAAATTTCGGCATGGTATCCTCTGTAAATAGAGGTGTCCATGCTTTAATAGCATATCATTTTCTTTTATATAAAACCAATAGTTCATTTTCAATCACCAAACCGACATATCGACAAACAAAACGTTGCATACTTCATTTCAGCTTTATAACTCGAAACCGGACTGTTTTCGAGGATTTTTATAAAATAGTTAGCCTTTTCTAAAAATCACCAAATTTTTACAGAATATGACATATGTTCCAAAATTTATTGTGTAAAAATATCAAAGTCCAATTCGTTACCCATATTTTATAAAAAATCATTTTCTCGACTGCAATCAGATTTGTTACCTTCTGATCGCAGTTTACGGAAATATTCACTAAAAATCAACCGTAAGTCCGTTTGACGAAATTCCAGTTGGAGGGTCGTCCTGACAACGGTGTCCATCTACTGTAAAAATTTCATGAGTTGATTTTATCCAGGTCTTAAGTTGTGACTCCGAAAATGTCACACTTTTTCTGCCATAAAAATGCAGCTTGAGCTGCTGTCCAAAAATAACCCTTTAAAAATAGTAAACGATCTCGAAAAATTATGATTCCAGTGCCATTTGTTTGCTTATTCCAAAATACTCATTTTAGGCTTTAGAAAATCCACTTTTCGACTTAAAATGATCCAGTTACAGCCTGTTGAAGTTGGCTGGAAATCCAACTCAGCAAGCTGTTTGAGTTTTTGTGTGTGAAAAACAATCAACAATCGAACAAGAATCGAAGTGAGACAAGAGTATGAATGAACTTACTACTAGCACAAGGCTAGGGTAGAAATTCTAGTGAAGATGATGGTGAGAAAGATGATGAACAAGACTAGAACAAAGCTCCTTTGAATGCCCTTCAACTTGCAACCTCCATGGATCACCTTCAAAGCTTTGAATGAAGAACAAGTCTTGAAGATTTGAAGGTAGAGAGAGAGAGAGAGAGAGATGGGGCACGATTTTGAGGAGAGAGGGAGAGGGGAGTGATGATGGTTCTTGGAAGTTGGAGGATTATATGGAAGATATGGGGAACATGGAATGATTACATGCACCACACTTGGCCAATGAGAGTAAAAAGGAATATTTTCCTAATCTTGCAAAATTTGGTGGGGGCCACATAGCTAAAACCGAAAATTAGGTGGGGGAGGGGGTCCATGTGTAAATTTTTATACAACCATGTCATAAGTAGGCTAAAACGGGTGTTTAACTAGATACCGGGTATTTTATCTAGCGTTTAAACCCCGGTTTATGGTGTTCTAATTTATTTTTATTATTATACAAAAATAAACCTGCCAAAATATTGTTGGAATAAAATTTCAGTTGCCAAGACTGGCTGCGTTGTCTGCGTTTTGCAGTAGAAGCACTGTGTCGCGCAGAAACACGCGGTACGCGCTTAAACTTGAAAAATTAGTGTTTTTAGGCGTTTTAATTTATTTTTCAACACGGACCTGATAAAAATAAAGTTTTTAATCATAACAGAATATTTTTGGGATTTAAATATTATCCGGGCGGTCACCAGCGTTAGTTTCGCAGTTTTGTCGTAAATAGTCCTTTAGTTCAAATGAACATGTTTTTGCCATACAGAATCCTTTGGAACTTATTTCTAAGTTATGTAAAGGATATTTAAGGTATGTTAAGCTTACGTCATAGTTCCGGAGTGTACGTTGCGTTAAACTGATTGCGTTTATGCACCAGTTTTGCATATAACCCTCTAGAAAGCGATTTAAAGCTTGAAATCGGAGTCGAATCAAATTGTAAAATCATCAAACATAAATACACACATAATAACACCAAAGCACATTGTTATTGATAATTCACATTGTTTTACATTATACGGCGCTTACAGAACACAGTTGTCACAGTCTCCCCTACTTTAGGAAATTTCGTCCCGAAATTTTATTTAGAGGAAACTTGTGAAAACAAATGCGGATATTTCGCCTTCATCTGGTCCTTACGTTCCCAAGTAAACTCAGGGCCACGTTTGGATTCCCAGCGAACCTTGACCAAATGAATCCGTTTGTTCTTCAACTGCCTGAATGTACGGTCCACTATCTCCACAGGTTTCTTGACAAAATGCAGTGTTTTATCAACACGTATTTCGTCAAGTGGTATGTGGAGGTTCTCGTCAGCTAAACACTTTTTGAGATTGGACACATGGAAGGTTGGGTGAACATTTCCAAGTTCAGGAGGTAACTCAAGTCTGTAGGCTACCTTACCGATTCTTTCCACGATCTTGAATGGTCCAACATATCTAGGTGCAAGTTTTCCTTTCTTTCCAAATCTGATCACATCTTTCCAAGGTGAGACCTTAAGTAATACACGATCACCGACTTGAAATTCCAAGGGCTTGCGTCGTTGGTCCGCGTAACCCTTTTGACGGCTTCGAGCTGTCTGAAGGTTATCACGAACTTTCTTAACCTTATCAGTTGTCTCTAGAATGAGGTCAGGTCCAGTAAGTTGAGCTTCACCTATCTCATTCCAGCAGACGGGTGAACGACATTTTCGACCATAGAGAGCCTCGAAAGGAGCCATGTTGATGCTGGAGTGATAACTGTTGTTGTAGGAAAATTCAATCAATGGAAGATGTGAATCCCAACTACCACCAAAGTCGATCACACTAGCTCTAAGCATATCCTCCAAAGTCTGGATTGTTCTTTCAGTTTGGCCATCTGTTTGTGGATGATAGGCTGTGCTCAGATTGAGTTGGGTCCCCATGGCAGATTGCATGGTTCTCCAAAATCGAGAAGAGAAGCGAGCATCCCTATCAGAAATAATGTTCAAAGGAACACCATGTCGAGATACAATTTCATCCACATAGATTTTAGCTAACTTTTCAGCTGAAAAATCCTCACGGATTGGCAAGAAATGCGCTGATTTAGTAAGACGATCCACAATTACCCAGATGGCATCATGACCTTTCTTAGTGCGCGGAAGTTTAGTAATGAGATCCATAGCGATGTTTTCCCATTTCCAAACTGGAATCTCTGGTTGCTCTAAAAGACCAGAAGGATGTTGGTGTTCAGCTTTGACCTTAAGACAAGTAAGGCATTTTGAAACATATAAGGCAATGTCTTTCTTCATACCGGGCCACCAATACCGAGTACGAAGATCCTTATACATCTTATCTGAGCCAGGATGAATAGAATAACGAGACTTATGAGCTTCATCCATGAGCAAAGTGCGAAGATCATCTAGGCTTGGGACCCACAAACGGTCCATGAAATAATACGATCCATCGTCCTTCAGCTCAAGATCAGGCTTAATGTGATAGGGTAACTCCTTACCCATCAAGTCTTGTGAAACACAAGCATGTTGAGCCTGAGAGATGCGGGCTTGAATATCGGGTCGAGCTTGATTATCAGATTGAACACGAACACAATGAAGCTTAACACGTTCTTTACGACTCAAAGCATCGGCTACGGCATTCGCCTTACCAGGATGGTAGCGAATCTCGCAGTCATAGTCGTTTAGAAGCTCAACCCAACGTCGTTGCCTCATGTTGAGTTCTTTCTGATTGAAGATATGCTGAAGACTTTTGTGGTCAGTGAAAACCACACACTTTGTACCATACAAATAGTGTCTCCAGATCTTAAGAGCGAAGACAACTGCACCCAACTCTAGATCATGAGTGGTGTAGTTCTTCTCATGCACCTTCAATTGTCTTGATGCGTAGGCTATAACTTTGTTCCTTTGCATCAGAACACAGCCAAGACCCAATTTAGATGCATCGCAATAAACGACGAAATCATCATTGCCCTCAGGCAAAGTCAGAATAGGCGCGTCACAAAGCTTCTGCTTCAAGGTCTGAAACGCTTCTTCTTGTTTAGAACCCCATTCAAAGGGCTGATTCTTCTGAGTTAGAGCAGTTAAAGGGACTGCAATCTTTGAGAAATTCTCTATGAAGCGGTGGTAATAACCCGCGAGACCAAGAAAAGAACGAACCTCAGTAGGGGTAGTAGGTGTATCCCAATCCTTAATCGCACTGATCTTGGAGGGATCTACATGAATACCTTGTTCGTCGACAATATGCCCCAAAAATTGAACTTCCTTAAGCCAAAATTCGCACTTGGAGAATTTGGCAAAAAGTTGCTCTTTCTTTAGGAGTTCGAGAGTAAGACGAAGATGTTGCTCATGATCAGCTTGCGTCTTGGAGTATATCAAGATGTCATCAATAAAAACGATGATGAACTTATCCAAATAAGGTTTGCAAACCCTATTCATCAAGTCCATGAAAACAGCAGGAGCATTGGTCAAACCGAACGGCATTACTGTGAACTCATAATGCCCATAACGAGTGCGGAAAGCAGTCTTGGGAATATCCTCTTCATGCACACGAAGTTGATGATACCCAGAACGAAGATCGATCTTCGAAAAATAAGAAGCACCCTGTAACTGGTCAAAGAGATCATCAATGCGAGGTAGGGGATATCGATTCTTGATAGTAAGCTTATTCAGCTCACGATAATCGATACACATTCTGAAGGATCCATCCTTCTTCTTGACAAAAAGAACGGGAGCGCCCCAAGGTGAAAAGCTAGGACGGATGAAACCTTTGTCAGAAAGCTCCTGAAGCTGCTTAGATAGCTCTTGCATCTCAGACGGTGCAAGACGATATGGAGCCCTGGCAATAGGATTTGCACCAGGTACGAGATCGATACGGAACTCGACTTGGCGTGCTGGGGGTAGACCAGGCAACTCTTCAGGAAACAGCTCCTGATAATCCCGAACAACAGGGATATCTTGAAGAGACTTACCTTTGCCTTTATCTGCTGTAACATGTGCCAAGAAGGCCACAAAGTTCTTTTGCAGATACTTCCGAGCTTGAGTACAAGACATGAGCTTGAGACTACTAGCAGGTTTCTTACCACGAACCTGTAGGGTCTCGCCTGACGAAAGCGGCACCCGAACAATCTTCTCAAAACAAACTACCTCCGCGTGATGCTTGGCTAACCAATCCATACCCACAATAATGTCGAAGCTTCCAAGTTGCATAGGTGTGAGGTCAATAGGAAAAAGATGGTCGTTAAGGTTCAATTGGCAATTGCGAAGAACAGAATCAAGAACAACAGGATTACCACTCGCAACTTCTACTGTCAAAGGCTTACCTAGTTTCGTTCTAGACACGCGAAGCAATGGCTCAAAAGATAACGACACAAAACTCTTATCGGCACCAGAATCAAAAAGAACAGATGCGGGTTGATTATTAACAAAGAACGTACCGTTAACCACTTCATTGTCCGCTTGCGCCTCTTGTGCATTCATGTTGAAGACTCGACCTCGAGCCTGAGCCTGAGCTGGATTCGCATTCACCAATCTTGGACATTGGTTACGGTAGTGTGTCAGATCCCCACAGTTATAACAAGAACCTGGTGGGTAGTGAGGTCGTGCAGCTTGACCTCGTTGTTGAGCAAGAGGCTGGGCAACTTGTTGAGCCGGGTTCTGAGCTGCCCGATTCTGATTAGCAGGAATGCGGCATGAAGCAGCAAGATGACCAGGTCTTCCACAGTTGGTACATTGACGACACTGGAGGTGTGGCTGATGATGACCGTTACACCTGTTGCACAAAGGTGCATTGCCTAGATAAGGCTTCTTGGCAAGTGGTTGCGCAGGCTGATTTGGTGCAGCTTGGGCCTGTGCGGTAACGGCGTAGTTTTGGGAAGCCTTTCGCTTCCTAGAACCCTTCGAGGAACCAGAATCCTTACCCTTCTTGTTTTTACCTTTCTTGCTATCCTCTATGTCAGACGCCTGCTTCTTACCTTTCTCCCCCTTCCTGTGCAACTTACCCTTCCGAATCTGCGACTCAGTCAACGTCGCTGCTAACTCGATCGCCTGACGGACTGTGGTAGGGTTACTACCAGTAACGATGTCTTGCACTGAGTCAGGTAGACCATCGATGTACCTTTCGATAGCCTTATCGAGTGGGGTAACCATTGTTGGGCACAACAAACTCAGCTCCTCATACCTATCAGTATATGCCCGATGCTCGCCACTATCCTGTTTCAAGTCATCAAACTCCCTTTCCAAGGCTCGCAGTTCATGACGAGGACAAAATTCCCTCATCATAAGAGTCCTAAGTTCAGCCCATGTTTGTGCTAGAGCAACTTCTGCACCACGGTCTCTCATAACCCCGTTCCACCATGTAAGCGCCCTCTTCTGAAACACACTGGAAGCAAACTCGACTTTGCGATTATCAGGACACTGAACGTGACGAAAAGTATTCTCAATGCTCTCGAACCATTGAAGAAGCCCAGTTGCTCCCTCAGAACCACTAAACTTGAGCGGTTTAGCCGAGTTAAAACTCTTGAAATTGCATGGAGCGTTGTTGTTGTTAGCTTGGTTCAACTGAGCAATAAGATTTGGGAACGCAGCAGCCATCTGCTGCGCGATGATTTCCGCCAGTTCGGCATTTGGTAGCGGATTTTCGCGTCGAGGAGGCATTCTAAAAAGAGGAAACATGAGAGGAGACGGGTGAGAAGGTTAGATGAAAAGAATGAGATGAAACAGAAATCAACAAAAGCAAAGATGGTGGTCATTCGTCCGTATCACAAAGCAGACAAACGACACACAGTGGCTAATCAAAGTAAATGGGTCAAAAAAATAATGCTTCGCGAAGACATGCTCGCCTATAAGTGAACACTCACCCCAAGAGTTCCCAGGTAAGAGTGACTGGTCCGATTATGTGGATTTGTACGAACACTCTAGCCTTAGACAGAAAACTCAGGGTACAGGCATTCACCCTTCCAGTTTGCACGTGTTCACACTATTTAGAACCCATAACTTTGATGAGATTTTGAAGACTTGGAGGGTTTAAGAGATTAATGATCCATTTTGGCTTCGTGCCTTCCATTATGTATTGTTTTTGGTAATCACCTAAGGATAGGTGAAGTGCATGTTTTAAAATCTAAACACAAGACAACTTGTGTTGGGGTCCTAGAAAGGTTATAGTCTAGGTCAAAGCATTACTAATAACCTAATTCCCTATAACCATTGGCTCTGATACCAACTCTTCTGTCACACCCCGACCACGTAAAACAACAAATCGTGGCGGAAACGTCGGGGAGTGTTGTAACAGAATTATTGTTTCACAACCATGGTGTAACACCTCGAAAAATTTCGTCCAATAATGTCTTGACACGTGTCATAAGGTTCCGTTATGTGAAAACATACTTTAGAGGGACTAAAAGTGACAAACTGTGAAAACTATGGAACGTAAGGGTCCAAAGTGTCAACAATGGATAAATAGACTCTATGATAACCCCACATAATGTTTATAACCTTAAACGGATGGTTCATGGATCATACGACGCGGAAATTGCACAAAAGTGAAGTATTGTAAACTATAGGGGCCAAAAGTGTCAACATGTTTAATTTATACCTCTGAGTGAACTTTTGGCAGACCCGAAGCTTTGTATAGCTAAAATATACTCACTAGAATATGTGGTTAAAATTTCATGAAGTTTCGTCAACGTATGAGAAAGTTATGGCCAAAACCGTACTTAAGGGACTAAAAGCGTCAACGTCGAATTTCATGGCTTTTCGGTTGAGCGCAAAGTTATCCGAGGATATTACCATGTTGGTAAAAGTCCTAAGGTTCTTAAAAACCAAGTTTGGGGGTTTACGGGTCGAGAAAAGTAGCCGAAACATCGCGTACAAGTCCAGGGGCCAAAGCTGTCAAGTTTAAAACTTGTTTTGGCTGAACCAGGGTCAGGCGACCCGCCTGGTAAAGCCCAAGCGGGCCGCGTGGGGCTGCCAGCGACCAGAAAATTCGTTTGGGTTGATTTGGGTCCGATTTCAAGTGCCATACAGCTCATTTGCACCTCCAATTTACCCAATAACATTCCTTGCATGGCTATGACTACAGTAAACCTAAAAATCTCAGCTTTAAATCCAAATTGACCACATTTTTGATCATTTACAATTAAAGAACAAGAAGCTCTCTACCAAGAACTTTCAAGCAAGCTTTCTGGAGGAAATCTGATCATCAAGGCCGACTTCTAGTGTTCACTAGACCTCTATAGGACTCTTGTAAGCTTCAATTCGTTCTATAATCCGTTTTTGCTTTGATTATTAGCAAAAGTCAAACTGGGTGTTCATAACCTTTGACTTTCCGATTAAACGGATTTCTTTCAGTCATTTCTCGAATTGAAACTTGTTATAGATTGGTATTTATGTGGGAAACAAACCCTCTAAAGGGCACTATCTGAATCCCACTATATGCATGCTAAATGTCGAGTCAAACCTATTTCTAAAAAGTCAACAGAATTGATTTTCGCAAAAATAAGCTTGAATGTTAATATATTAGACATGCAATCTGATTGATCATCATAAGTAACTTGTATTACATATAAGAATGTGTTTTAATCATCATCAACTCGACAATCTATAGTATAGCCACGAATCGGAACCGAAAGTCTTATAAAACGATTATTTCGTAGACTATCGATTCGGATTCATACATGCATGTTCAAGATCTGTATTGGAAAGTATTTTTGACTATTTTTATTTTAGTTAAACTTTCTGGAATTTTCTTTGATTGAGTCTATGCTTAGCCGATTCGAATGCATGTTTCCGATTTATGCATAAAGTTGACTATTTTGCCCTTTTTGATTTAAAACGGGATTTTTGGAAAAGTGAAAGGATAGAAATCTTTATTTCTAATATATGAACTTGCACCGAAAATTTCGGATCAGTTGGTAGTCCAGATTTTGAGTTATGGCCATTAGCGTAAAACTATATTATAAATTTACATAAACGGTCCTTTTCGCGTAGAACCCGTTTCTGGCCACGTTTTGATGCAAAACTTCTTACCAACTGAAGTAATATAATATTCTGGGAATTTTGATGATTTTTAATTAATTTTTGGCTGAACGGATCCTAGATCGCCTAGTCATTTCGGCTTATGTCGGTTTTGACCGTTTTAGCCATAAAATGAGTTTTACACATCCTTTTGACCCGAAACCTTTTTCTACTGATTTTATACGATGAATAAATTATTTTAAGTATTCTGGAAATATAAAAATCTCAGATTTAATTTGAAAACCCGAAAACGCCCTTAAATCGCATATTTAGCGTTTTAAGCGCATAGTAAGCGTTATACTTGTTTTAAACATATAAGACCTATACCTACTGATGTGTTTAGCATATTTTCATATAAAAACAGTAAGTATAAGTATATGAACTCAGACTTCCAGTTTTGGCACTTTTAGCCCTTGTGAAATTACTAAATTGCCCCTACGGTGCATAGTTTGGTTTTAAATGATAAATTTGATATATGGGTCATACCCTACTGATATAATATGTTATATTAAGTATATTTACTGTATGAACCAGACCCGAAACTCAGAGTTCTAATTTTACTCTTTTATTATCTTTTAAATGACCAAAATGCCCTTCTAAGGCATAAATTGGGTTTAAAATTATTCCGGGCAATATAGAACATAACTTACTGATATAATATCATATTTTAAGCATATTATCTCAGGAAACTTGCATTTGACTCTTTTGCCTACCCGTAACGCCCTTTTTGCGTTCGGTTCGGTTTACGTAACTAGGTTGCGTAAATTGACCGAAACGGGTCAAACGTTATCATTTTTGTCTCAAAATCCAGAATGTATTTAGTATACCCATATTATACAAGTATTCAAACTTGTCGGGTCTAAATCACGTTCTATCCGGTCTTCGCTTAATCGTGCGCTTGAACCGTATATTTCCTTAAAACTAACCGGTCTAAGCTTATGCTTAATTAAAGACCCGTTAGTATTCTAATTGGTTATTTATACCATCGTTCCAGACTAGAGCCTTCCGGTAAATTGTACCTACGCTTACTTAAGTGAATACGGCTGAGTTATTATAATTCTTGCTATTTAAAGACAGGAGCTAGCTCAGGTAAATACTCTTAACTTATTTTCCCTATTACGGGCTTGGGATACGGTAATATAAATACCGCATGGTCAGGTATGGGATTCGAAGACCAATGTGTCGGGAAATCCAAATAACCTGTTTTAATTCGTATTGCTTGACTGAAACATTGGGGGTTAATGCGACCGTGTCCTGGATATCCTTGACTCATTAATTGCAAATGGCCACGACCTAAGCACGGGGTGTAGGCATACACCTGACAGATGCTTTATGCTTATTATTTGATTATACCCAATATGGGATTCCCAATAAGGGAATAGTGGTGTGTCGGTTAATCTTGAACCGGCATAGGACCGGGCCCCGTATGTAGAGCAAGTTATGTAAAACTGATAACATGAGATATAGTTTGTCCCAAGTATAAAAGATTAATATTGCCTTGTGCATCTTAATCAAGTGTCAAAATAGTTTTGTGCCTTGTGCGCCTAAACCAATTTTCATAAACTCTTTTCAAATGAGTCAGTTGAGTGTATTTACCAGTGAAAACTGACGTATTTTCCAAAGTCTAAGTGACAGGTACAAGTACGTAATAGGCTGGAAGCTGCTCAGGGCGTTAGTAAGGAATCTTGCAAGTTCTAGGCGTCTAAAGTCTGTTGAACATTTATCTTATTTTATTTGATCCGCCTGTGGATCCGTTTCAACTACTTGTGATATTAAATATTACGTTTATGTAAAGTTGAAACGAATCTATTTCTGCTTCCGCTGTGCACTTATATATTGTGTTGTTGACTATGATGTTATCAACTACGTCACGTTACCCCCACCGGGCCCACCGGTGACACGTGGAAATTCGGGGTGTGACAGGTTGGTATCAGAGCCAACATTGAGTGAATTAAACACTAGCCTTTTGTGTTTAATCTCAATGACACAATAGCACATTCCTTAACCTTCTGAGTCTAGACTTAACATAGGAATACTCCCGATTCTAATCTGGAATTTACTGCTTCCAATTATTTTATATATTGGATACGTCGCCAAGCGAAGGAGCCGTAATAGGAGTTCTCCACACCCGGAGTCCCGAGATGCTGAGCTTCGTACCACGGCTAAAGTGAAATGAACATCCAAGGAGAAAGCATTCAGAAATAAAATGAAGAAGAAACTCCTTTTACTGAAGATCGTTTCCTTATTAGTCCTTAAAAGGACATAATTATCTTTCAGTCCCTACGAGGACGACATTATTCCTTTCAAGTCCCGCTTAGGGCAACTTTATACTTTTACTTTTATATAATGGAATGATTACGTTTGGACTTTCATTCTAAATAAGAAATATTAAATAAATGGAAAATATCAATTTTTATTTGATTTGCCATTTAACAAGAATCTTAGTAAGGTAAAACCTAGCTTGAATGTCTTAATAAAAGGCCTGGCCAATATGGTAAAACCTGGTTGAAAAGATTCAAATCTCTGTTAACATATGTAAACATGTTAACACTCCTGGCAAAGCGTGACCGTAAAATCACACAAGCCACTCTTTTTATAAATTATCTACAGATTATATCTGTATACGAGTCTGATAATGACTTGATGCCTACGGGTAATAAATTTGAAAATTTGGATTTATTTAAAATTCCCTGCAAGTAAAATAATCATCCCTTAAGGATGAAGTGCCACGAGCTATAATACACTGTCCGATTGCGACATAGACAGTTGTGAATCTTTTGAGATTCCCTGTCCTAAGGGGGTGAGCTATGCTCAAAAGCCCTCTAGATGATAATCTGGTCGTCATGTCATTATTATGACCGCTGAATGACATTTGATTTAAATTAAGTACTAATCCTGTCGTTATGTCATTATTATGACCGCTGAATGACAGTTGGTATAAATTAAGTGCTAATCCTGCCGTCATGTCATCATTATGACCACTGAACGACAGTTGATTAAATTAATGACACTGATCATGGCGTCATGTCATTACTTTGACCGCTGAACGTATCATCAGTACAATGACTATATGTCTTAACATCTTACGAGATGTTAATTGATAGGCCCACGGGCCAGAAATTTTAATAAATACAGTGGTAGCTATGACTCCCTGTCAGAAAAAGGTAATGAACTAGGTTCAAACCTCAAGGCTTCGATTCTCTGAAATCCTAGCTTATAATTTATAAATGTCCTCGTGACTAAGCCTTTTGTGCTATTACTAAATGCCTTGATCCCAGACGATCATGGCTTATAAATTAAACTTGTCCACGTGACTAAGCCTTTTGTGCTATTACTAAATGCCTCGATCCCAGACGATCATGGCTTGTAAATTAAACTTGTCTACTCGACTAGGCCATTTGTGCTATTACTCACTTATAAATTAAGATTCATGATAAAAATCCTGAATAAAATAAACTTTATTCCTTTTCTGTTAAGTGTATGTATTAAAAGAGAATCTTAAAAGGTTTGACCTAGCTTGAATGTCATTGAAGACCTTGCTAAGACGGTAAGACCTGATTAGAAGAGATTCAGATCCTGATTAACAGTTGAAAACGTGTTAACACTCCCGACAACAGTGATGCGATAAAATCGCGATTGTCACCTTTATATTAGGAACTTCCAAATTCCTTAATTAGCCTCTATGATCGATAGGAATCATGGCTAATAAACGTCGAATATGATGTACACATCTAAACATCCACCTGGGATGTATGCCTACGGGCAAGGATGCATACATGAAAACGATAGTTTTATTTCATAACTTCTTGTCAAGACAATGGATTGTGAAATTTTCCGATCCAGAGGAATCATTGATTATGTATTAAAAATTTCCCTAGTGACAAGGCTTCTGTGCCATCGAAAAGTCCTATGGGACAAGCCGTTGTGCTATATATAAGATGTCGCTATGACATTGACAGTCGTGATTTATGTCCCCTGTCTAGTAAGTATAAAGGATTTATTCCATTTAAGAACGCCAAAGATGGTTTATTTAAAAATCTAGGCAAAACATGATCAAATAAACTAAATACTATCTATTGGCCTATATGGTTTGTTTGCACCATGGCTATTTAAATTATCAAGTTTGACAATTCCCTATAATTAAGTAAGCTATTACTTCATGGTTAGTTAGCCTTCAAAGCTTCACCATGACTGACTCCTCTGGGGCTCACAATCATCTAGTTAGTCAGAATGATGTACATTGACTAGCCCTTGTGGCAAAATAAATTATCTTCCACAAGATGACGGTTGTAGTCTTTGACTCTCTGTCCAAAGGTGAAGAACTATGTTCGAACATTAAGATCTCTGATCCAATAAGATTACAGCTTATATATTAATACCTTAAGTGCCATATTTTGTATGTCCTTTGTGACAAGGCCTTCGGGCCTATGATTATTAATGTCCTTCATGACAAGCCTTCCAACTATCTAAAGATTGTCGTTATGACAAAGACAGCTGTGACATTGTGACCCCCAGTCAAAAGGTGATGGACTCGGTCCAAACCATAAACACAATTGATGGTCCTTTTTGACCTAGTCTAAATATAATTGACAAACTTTCTAGTAACATACTATAAGGAAGTTATAAACCAAACAGCCATTATGGTTTAGTAATACCATGACTTTATAAATCATCCATTACGATGATCTCATAATAACTTGCATCTAAGCATACGTTATTTTTGGTATTAGTACCAAGGCTCCAGAATGGAGGTTTCCGACGAAGCGCACAGCAGTGCAGCGGCTAAAAACAAGAATGCAAGTATAAATATAAATGTTAATGGCACTACTCTTCAGGCCTTGATTAGCGCAGCAATTAGTGAAGTCGTGGAAAAGGTCCTTGAGAACAAAAAGGAACCGAGTGTCACTCACTCAAAGATCCATACGGAAACGCATACATCAGCTCGAAAGGAGAGCTCCGTTCACTCTTCAGATGAAAAGAGCGAACCTCAGGAGATAGTACTCTATGATAAGCCCCGTTCAACTGAGGGCGGGTGCACCTACAAATATTTCGTCTCATGCAAACCCAGAGATTTCAATGGCGAAAAAGGAGCAATTGATGCTATGGAATGGCTTGAGGAAATGGAAACGGTTGTGGACATCAGCGATTGTGCTGATAAGGACGTAGTAAAATTTGTTTCACAATCTTTTAAAGGAGAGGCTCTTGTATGGTGGAAGGCCATGATGCAGTCCACGGGGAAAATTCCCCTATACCTTATGGGATGGTCCAAGTTTGCGGACCTTATCAAAGAGAACTACTGTCCACAACACGAAGTGGAAAAGGTGGAGACAGATTTTCTGAATCTCATAATGAAAAACCTAAATTGTCAGCAATATGTTACCGACTTCAACTCCCTATCTAGACTGGTACCCTACTTAATTACCCCGGAACCAAAACGCATTGCGCGTTTCATCGGTGGTTTAGCACCAGAAATAAAAGGGGATGTTAAGGCTTCAAGGCCAATCAACTACAGATCAGCTGTAGATCTATCCTTGTCTCTCACTCAAGATGTAGTGAGACAAAAGTCGTTCATGAATGAAACTAATGACAAAAGACCAAGGGAGGAGAATAACTCTCAGAATTCTAAGAAGAGCAAATCCAAGCTCAACAACAACCAACAGGATTCCAACAAAAATCCTGCATGCAAAACCTGCAAAGGAAGACATTGGGGGCAGTGTCGATTGAACCAAAAGATAAAGCAATGTGGCATCTGTAAAAGGGCTGGCCACCAGTCCCACGAATGTAGGGACATGAAGAATGCAAATTGTTTCAGTTGTGGTGAAAAGGGGCACATCAGTACTAATTGCCCTAAGGCTGCCAAGAAAGGTGCAGCTAGGTCTGGAAAGGATAAGAAAGGAACCGCCTGGACTACCGGTTGAATACCTGAGACAGTGCACATCGATAATAGCATTAGGTATGTCCTTTACCATTTAGCATTAATAATGACTGCCAAGTATTTTTGCATTGATGCAAGGGATAATAAATCTTTAGCAAACCATAGACTTAGCAAACTCTGGATTACGTTCATAAGGACCCCATATATTAAATATGAGGTATAATTTACCAATGGAATCTTTAATGACCTCTCTCCCACCCTCGGAGATAATCCTTTCATGAAAATCTGGAGTACTCTTCCCCAGAAAGAGTACGACAATATATATTATTTATTTTATTTTATTATTTTTCTCATTGTTTTCTATCGTCTGCGAATGCCAAACTATGTTTGATAAGAGTACCATATGAGGATTTGCGTATCCTAGTGTGTCCCATAGATTGCTTCCATGCCTGATCAGTATGGAGGTTTAATGCATGGGATCCCCGAAGATATCCTAATGGTCATATTGTACTAAAGTCGACTAGTAGTATTCAAAGGAGATATCCAATATAAAAATGTCCTTATAAGTATCTCTACTTAGGGCATCCTTGTAATGGTAAAGGGAATGTGTCGTTTATCTGACACCGAAAGCGATAGATGAGCCAAAGCCTGAGAATGCAGAAATCTCTGACATCTCTATGTGTCATAATTAGCTTCTTTATAAGAATTACCATGGTTACCTTCTGAGAGGTAAGAGGATGTTAGGACAAACATCCCGCTTAAGGCTGCAGTTATTGTAAGAATCTTATGTCTGTTATTACCAACGAAATAGGAAGAACTAAGATCCAAATAAATAAGTTTTGGATAAGGTTTCGTAAGGCCAAAATTCAAGGTTCTAAGAACTCCGATTTTTAGTAAATGAGAAAGACGGTTCATCTTGCTTATGCATTGACTACCGCAACCCTATTTAGGCAATAACTAGGAATCCCCAGATTTCTGCCAGGATCGTCGATTTATTCGACTAGCTGTAAGGAACAACTATTCTTTGAGATTAGTCAAGCAGTGATTGGAATAACCATATCGCCTTAAGATAAGCTTTTCGGTAATAGTTGTTATATAAGTATCAACGCTGCTCCTTTGGGAGACCTTGTAAAGATAAGATGTTAAACATCTATTGCTAGGCAGAGAATTGGTAAGTCCAATTATCAGGATCTAAAAGTTGCCTTGGGAACAACGAATAAGATTGAGCAAATCCATAACCATCTATAAGTTGCCAGTATTCGGCAGAGAATCAAGGATTCATGGAATTAGCAAACCTCCTAAGTTCTTGTTAAAGAGATAAGGTTCAACAAAAGATATCACCCTGGAAAGGTGTGCCAATCTGTTAATTGTCAGGCTAGTAAGCTCTGAATATATGAAATCATTCGAGGTAATCGAATATATCAAGATCAAATAACTTATGAGCTAAAACCTATTTAAGGAGCTTGGTGGAGCTCGCGATGTATGGCACCCTAAAGATTTAAGGATATGTTCCGCCAGTAAGTCAAGGAGCACTATCACATAACGGTTGGCAGACGGACGGACAGAGTGAGCGTACCGTCCAAACATTGGAAGACATGCTTCGAGCATGTGTGATTAATTAAGGTGGCAGTTGGGATAACCGCCTACCCTTGATAGAATTCTCCTATAAAAATATCTACCATACTAGTATTAGGGCCGCGCCTTTGAGGCTTGTACGGTAGAAAGTGAAGATCGCCCATCTGTTGGGCGGAAGTTGGAGATGTCCAGTTGTCTGGACCAGATATCGTCTTTGAGACGACAGACAAGATCGTTCAGGTTCGCGATCGTTTGAAAGCTGCCAGGGATAGGCAGAAAAGTTATGCGGATCCTAAACGCAAGGATTTTCACTTCGATGTGGGTGAAAAAGTGTTGCTTAAGGTATCACCTTGGAAAGGTGTAATGCGATTTGGGAAGAAAGGCAAGCTAAGCCCGAGATATATAGGACCTTTCGAGATAATCGAACGTGTCGGGGCAGTCGCTTATGAGTTAAACTTGCCTGAAGAACTTAGTGCTATTCATAATGTGTTCCACATCTGTAACTTGAAGAAGTGTTTCGCTGACGAAACACTGGTTATACCGCATACAGATATACACATGGACGAAAGTCTAAAATTTGTGGAAAAACCTTTGTCGATTGAGGATCGACAGGTAAAGAAGCTTCGAAGGAAGCACGTGCCTATTGTAAGGTCAAATGGGATGCCCGTAAAGGTCCCGAATACACGTGGGAAGTGGAATCCACGATGCAAGAGAAATATCCCCATTTGTTTGAATAAATCTCGGGGTCGAGATTTCTTTTAAGGGGGTGAGGATGTAACACCTCGAAAAATTTCGTCCAATAATGTCTTGACACGTGTCATAAGGTTCCGTTATGTGAAAACATACTTTAGAGGGACTAAAAGTGACAAACTGTGAAAACTATGGAACGTAAGGGTCCAAAGTGTCAACAATGGATAAATAGACTCTATGATAACCCCACATAATGTTTATAACCTTAAACGGATGGTTCATGGATCATACGACGCGGAAATTGCACAAAAGTGAAGTATTGTAAACTATAGGGGCCAAAAGTGTCAACATGTTTAATTTATACCTCTGAGTGAACTTTTGGCAGACCCGAAGCTTTGTATAGCTAAAATATACTCACTAGAATATGTGGTTAAAATTTCATGAAGTTTCGTCAACGTATGAGAAAGTTATGGCCAAAACCGTACTTAAGGGACTAAAAGCGTCAACGTCGAATTTCATGGCTTTTCGGTTGAGCGCAAAGTTATCCGAGGATATTACCATGTTGGTAAAAGTCCTAAGGTTCTTAAAAACCAAGTTTGGGGGTTTACGGGTCGAGAAAAGTAGCCGAAACATCGCGTACAAGTCCAGGGGCCAAAGCTGTCAAGTTTAAAACTTGTTTTGGCTGAACCAGGGTCAGGCGACCCGCCTGGTAAAGCCCAAGCGGGCCGCGTGGGGCTGCCAGCGACCAGAAAATTCGTTTGGGTTGATTTGGGTCCGATTTCAAGTGCCATACAGCTCATTTGCACCTCCAATTTACCCAATAACATTCCTTGCATGGCTATGACTACAGTAAACCTAAAAATCTCAGCTTTAAATCCAAATTGACCACATTTTTGATCATTTACAATTAAAGAACAAGAAGCTCTCTACCAAGAACTTTCAAGCAAGCTTTCTGGAGGAAATCTGATCATCAAGGCCGACTTCTAGTGTTCACTAGACCTCTATAGGACTCTTGTAAGCTTCAATTCGTTCTATAATCCGTTTTTGCTTTGATTATTAGCAAAAGTCAAACTGGGTGTTCATAACCTTTGACTTTCCGATTAAACGGATTTCTTTCAGTCATTTCTCGAATTGAAACTTGTTATAGATTGGTATTTATGTGGGAAACAAACCCTCTAAAGGGCACTATCTGAATCCCACTATATGCATGCTAAATGTCGAGTCAAACCTATTTCTAAAAAGTCAACAGAATTGATTTTCGCAAAAATAAGCTTGAATGTTAATATATTAGACATGCAATCTGATTGATCATCATAAGTAACTTGTATTACATATAAGAATGTGTTTTAATCATCATCAACTCAACAATCTATAGTATAGCCACGAATCGGAACCGAAAGTCTTATAAAACGATTATTTCGTAGACTATCGATTCGGATTCATACATGCATGTTCAAGATCTGTATTGGAAAGTATTTTTGACTATTTTTATTTTAGTTAAACTTTCTGGAATTTTCTTTGATTGAGTCTATGCTTAGCCGATTCGAATGCATGTTTCCGATTTATGCATAAAGTTGACTATTTTGCCCTTTTTGATTTAAAACGGGATTTTTGGAAAAGTGAAAGGATAGAAATCTTTATTTCTAATATATGAACTTGCACCGAAAATTTCGGATCAGTTGGTAGTCCAGATTTTGAGTTATGGCCATTAGCGTAAAACTATATTATAAATTTACATAAACGGTCCTTTTCGCGTAGAACCCGTTTCTGGCCACGTTTTGATGCAAAACTTTTTACCAACTGAAGTAATATAATATTCTGGGAATTTTGATGATTTTTAATTAATTTTTGGCTGAACGGATCCTAGATCGCCTAGTCATTTCGGCTTATGTCGGTTTTGACCGTTTTAGCCATAAAATGAGTTTTACACATCCTTTTGACCCGAAACCTTTTTCTACTGATTTTATACGATGAATAAATTATTTTAAGTATTCTGGAAATATAAAAATCTCAGATTTAATTTGAAAACCCGAAAACGCCCTTAAATCGCATATTTAGCGTTTTAAGCGCATAGTAAGCGTTATACTTGTTTTAAACATATAAGACCTATACCTACTGATGTGTTTAGCATATTTTCATATAAAAACAGTAAGTATAAGTATATGAACTCAGACTTCCAGTTTTGGCACTTTTAGCCCTTGTGAAATTACTAAATTGCCCCTACGGTGCATAGTTTGGTTTTAAATGATAAATTTGATATATGGGTCATACCCTACTGATATAATATGTTATATTAAGTATATTTACTGTATGAACCAGACCCGAAACTCAGAGTTCTAATTTTACTCTTTTATTATCTTTTAAATGACCAAAATGCCCTTCTAAGGCATAAATTGGGTTTAAAATTATTCCGGGCAATATAGAACATAACTTACTGATATAATATCATATTTTAAGCATATTATCTCAGGAAACTTGCATTTGACTCTTTTGCCTACCCGTAACGCCCTTTTTGCGTTCGGTTCGGTTTACGTAACTAGGTTGCGTAAATTGACCGAAACGGGTCAAACGTTATCATTTTTGTCTCAAAATCCAGAATGTATTTAGTATACCCATATTATACAAGTATTCAAACTTGTCGGGTCTAAATCACGTTCTATCCGGTCTTCGCTTAATCGTGCGCTTGAACCGTATATTTCCTTAAAACTAACCGGTCTAAGCTTATGCTTAATTAAAGACCCGTTAGTATTCTAATTGGTTATTTATACCATCGTTCCAGACTAGAGCCTTCCGGTAAATTGTACCTACGCTTACTTAAGTGAATACGGCTGAGTTATTATAATTCTTGCTATTTAAAGACAGGAGCTAGCTCAGGTAAATACTCTTAACTTATTTTCCCTATTACGGGCTTGGGATACGGTAATATAAATACCGCATGGTCAGGTATGGGATTCGAAGACCAATGTGTCGGGAAATCCAAATAACCTGTTTTAATTCGTATTGCTTGACTGAAACATTGGGGGTTAATGCGACCGTGTCCTGGATATCCTTGACTCATTAATTGCAAATGGCCACGACCTAAGCACGGGGTGTAGGCATACACCTGACAGATGCTTTATGCTTATTATTTGATTATACCCAATATGGGATTCCCAATAAGGGAATAGTGGTGTGTCGGTTAATCTTGAACCGGCATAGGACCGGGCCCCGTATGTAGAGCAAGTTATGTAAAACTGATAACATGAGATATAGTTTGTCCCAAGTATAAAAGATTAATATTGCCTTGTGCATCTTAATCAAGTGTCAAAATAGTTTTGTGCCTTGTGCGCCTAAACCAATTTTCATAAACTCTTTTCAAATGAGTCAGTTGAGTGTATTTACCAGTGAAAACTGACGTATTTTCCAAAGTCTAAGTGACAGGTACAAGTACGTAATAGGCTGGAAGCTGCTCAGGGCGTTAGTAAGGAATCTTGCAAGTTCTAGGCGTCTAAAGTCTGTTGAACGTTTATCTTATTTTATTTGATCCGCCTGTGGATCCGTTTCAACTACTTGTGATATTAAATATTACGTTTATGTAAAGTTGAAACGAATCTATTTCTGCTTCCGCTGTGCACTTATATATTGTGTTGTTGACTATGATGTTATCAACTACGTCACGTTACCCCCACCGGGCCCACCGGTGACACGTGGAAATTCGGGGTGTGACACATGGTAATTAAAAGTTATGTTTTATTCATCAAGCAAAGGTTACATAGTCTTAAATTAACTGAAACAAAGTGTTCATCACATAATTAAACTAGTTCCATCTTTATTTTAGTCTCTAAGGCATAGGTCCGCCCTAGTGTGTCACGAACATCCTAAGCAACAGCTCCTGGAAACACATGTGAAAATAGGTACGTCAGCATAAAAATGCCTGTGAGATACATAGATTTTATGAAAATAGGATTCATGACTTAAGTTTTAAGAAAATGTTTAATAAAATTTTGTCATGAACCTTGAAAATTGTTTTGTTTCGTAAATTATTTGAAAAGCGATAAGATCAGAAGGTGTGTATAAATGGAAGAATAATATATGGTTAAATGAATAACCAAGTAGTATGAGTTTGTATAAAACAGACTACTTTGTAAACCAAAGTCTTAAAATATGTTGTTGTGTAAAATGTACAAGTCCAAAAGTAGTCAACAAATGTTATGTATGGTAAGCAAAGTGTAGTCACATAAACCAAATGTAAAGATGTACAAAACAAGGTACTTTGAATATATCAAAAGTTATGTTTTGCAAAGTAAAAGCATGTTTTATTGATAATAACATTTATGTGGTAAGTTAAACGCATACATTCAAGCCTTGAGACAGACGGATAACCCTAAGTCAAGGTTATCAAAAGAAATGTTTTCGGATTCGGTCATTCCTTACACCCAAACAAACCTAGGATGTTAGGAACGGGATTTGTCAAGTCCTATGGTACCATTACTTACTACCGAGCGGCGTAGCTAATGTTAATGAACGTATATAAGTCCCGTTTGCACAAACCAAATGTTATACCCAATGTAAGCATGTTATATGAAAACAATGTACTAAGTATGCTAAGTAAACATACATAGCAAAACAATATAATGTAAATCATGTACTATAAGTGTACTAATGAACATAGCAAGTATATGACATGAAAATAGGAAAGCATGAAAGTAACAAGTAGGCACATGTGTTTCACCCCAAAACATTGGAAAACAGTAAGAGAGGGGTCTATGTACTCACCGTAGTGCGTCTTGAATCGAATCTCAAACCCTGTCCGCTACACGACAACCTACAACGTACTAATGTCTATTAGACGAGCGGGTCGTGCCTTGGCTTAGAGTTTAGTATTTTGGGTCACGTTACTTATATTGTTCCGTGTGGTAATTATTTGTTAAAATAGTTAATGTTTTAACTTAATCATATGACATGTTGGGATATTTGTTCATTCAATGTTCTAGTAAACTTTTGTCTAGAATATATTTACTAAGTGTTGGATTTTCGGAAAAATTTCGGCATGGTATCCTCTGTAAATAGAGGTGTCCATGCTTTAATAGCATATCATTTTCTTTTATATAAAACCAATAGTTCATTTTCAATCACCAAACCGACATATCGACAAACAAAACGTTGCATACTTCATTTCAGCTTTATAACTCGAAACCGGACTGTTTTCGAGGATTTTTATAAAATAGTTAGCCTTTTCTAAAAATCACCAAATTTTTACAGAATATGACATATGTTCCAAAATTTATTGTGTAAAAATATCAAAGTCCAATTCGTTACCCATATTTTATAAAAAATCATTTTCTCGACTGCAATCAGATTTGTTACCTTCTGATCGCAGTTTACGGAAATATTCACTAAAAATCAACCGTAAGTCCGTTTGACGAAATTCCAGTTGGAGGGTCGTCCTGACAACGGTGTCCATCTACTGTAAAAATTTCATGAGTTGATTTTATTCAGGTCTTAAGTTGTGACTCCGAAAATGTCACACTTTTTCTGCCATAAAAATGCAGCTTGAGCTGCTGTCCAAAAATAACCCTTTAAAAATAGTAAACGATCTCAAAAAATTATGATTCCAGTGCCATTTGTTTGCTTATTCCAAAATACTCATTTTAGGCTTTAGAAAATCCACTTTTCGACTTAAAATGATCCAGTTACAGCCTGTTGAAGTTGGCTGGAAATCCAACTCAGCAAGCTGTTTGAGTTTTTGTGTGTGAAAAACAATCAACAATCGAACAAGAATCGAAGTGAGACAAGAGTATGAATGAACTTACTACTAGCACAAGGCTAGGGTAGAAATTCTAGTGAAGATGATGGTGAGAAAGATGATGAACAAGACTAGAACAAAGCTCCTTTGAATGCCCTTCAACTTGCAACCTCCATGGATCACCTTCAAAGCTTTGAATGAAGAACAAGTCTTGAAGATTTGAAGGTAGAGAGAGAGAGAGAGAGAGATGGGGCACGATTTTGAGGAGAGAGGGAGAGGGGAGTGATGATGGTTCTTGGAAGTTGGAGGATTATATGGAAGATATGGGGAACATGGAATGATTACATGCACCACACTTGGCCAATGAGAGTAAAAAGGAATATTTTCCTAATCTTGCAAAATTTGGTGGGGGCCACATAGCTAAAACCGAAAATTAGGTGGGGGAGGGGGTCCATGTGTAAATTTTTATACAACCATGTCATAAGTAGGCTAAAACGGGTGTTTAACTAGATACCGGGTATTTTATCTAGCGTTTAAACCCCGGTTTATGGTGTTCTAATTTATTTTTATTATTATACAAAAATAAACCTGCCAAAATATTGTTGGAATAAAATTTCAGTTGCCAAGACTGGCTGCGTTGTCTGCGTTTTGCAGTAGAAGCACTGTGTCGCGCAGAAACACGCGGTACGCGCTTAAACTTGAAAAATTAGTGTTTTTAGGCGTTTTAATTTATTTTTCAACACGGACCTGATAAAAATAAAGTTTTTAATCATAACAGAATATTTTTGGGATTTAAATATTATCCGGGCGGTCACCAGCGTTAGTTTCGCAGTTTTGTCGTAAATAGTCCTTTAGTTCAAATGAACATGTTTTTGCCATACAGAATCCTTTGGAACTTATTTCTAAGTTATGTAAAGGATATTTAAGGTATGTTAAGCTTACGTCATAGTTCCGGAGTGTACGTTGCGTTAAACTGATTGCGTTTATGCACCAGTTTTGCATATAACCCTCTAGAAAGCGATTTAAAGCTTGAAATCGGAGTCGAATCAAATTGTAAAATCATCAAACATAAATACACACATAATAACACCAAAGCACATTGTTATTGATAATTCACATTGTTTTACATTATACGGCGCTTACAGAACACAGTTGTCACAGAAATACGCCAATTCTTGGGTTTGGCGGGTTACTACAGACGGTTTATTAAAGACTTTTCAAAGATTGCTCAGCCGCTTACATTACTGACACAGAAGGGTGTCACCTATCGCTGGGGAGAGCCCCAGGAGACTGCTTTCCAGCACTTAAAGGATAGACTTTGCAGTGCACCTATCCTCTCATTGCCAAAGGGCACGAACGATTTCGTAGTATATTGTGATGCATCCATCCAGGGTCTTGGATGTGTATTGATGCAACGGGATAAGGTTATTGCTTACGCTTCACGTCAACTCAAGGTTCACGAACGGAATTACACGACGCACGATTTAGAGCTGGGAGCTGTTGTTTTCGCGCTTAAGATATGGCGACACTACCTGTATGGTACTAGGTGCACGATTTACACCGATCACAGGAGTCTCGAGCATATTCTTAAGCAAAAGGATTTGAACATGCGTCAACGAAGATGGGTCGAACTACTGAACGATTACGAATGCGCTATCAAGTACCATCCAGGCAAGGCCAATGTTGTGGCTGACGCTCTCAGTCGGAAAGACACTTTACCTCGGCGCGTGCGAGCGCTACAGCTTACGATTCAGTCTAGCCTTCCTGCACAGATACGAGATGCTCAGGTAGAAGCATTGAAACCCGAAAACGTCAAGGCTGAAGCCTTACGCGGCTCACGACAACGATTAGAACAGAAGGCAGATGGCGCCTACTATGTAACGGGGCGTATTTGGGTCCCACTTTATGGCGGTCTACGCGAACTTGTAATGGATGAAGCTCACAAGTCTCGCTATTCGGTACATCCAGGGTCGGACAAAATGTACCACGACATCAGAACTACTTATTGGTGGCCTAGCATGAAGGCCCACATCGCTACTTATGTCGGCAAGTGCTTGACCTGTGCGAGAGTCAAGGTTGAATACCAGAAACCAGCGGGCCTACTTCAGCAGCCTAAGATACCGCAATGGAAATGGGAAGAAATTTCCATGGATTTCGTTACAGGCCTACCTAGATCCCAGCGTGGGAATGATACCATATGGGTGATCGTGGATCGACTCACCAAGTCTGCACACTTCCTGGCTATAAAGGAAACGGATAAGTTTTCCACTCTTGCAGACGTCTATCTCAAGGAAGTTGTCTCGAGGCACGGGGTGCCCACTTCAATCATTTCGGATCGGGATGCACGATTCACATCAGAACAATGGCAAACGATGCACAAATCCTTTGGCTCACGGTTAGACATGAGCACAGCATATCATCCTCAGACAGATGGGCAGTCTGAGCGAACGATTCAAACTCTTGAAGACATGCTTCGGGCATGCGTTATTGATTTCGGCAACGGCTGGGAAAAGCACCTCCCTTTGGTGGAGTTCTCATACAATAACAGTTATCACACCAGCATACAAGCCGCTCCATTCGAGGCATTGTATGGACGTAAATGCCGGTCACCTCTCTGTTGGGCAGAGGTGGGGGATAGTCAGATCACGGGTCCAGAGATTGTAGTGGACGCCACAGAAAAGATTGCACAGATACGACAACGCATGGCAGCAGCACGCGACCGTCAGAAAGCCTACGCGGACAAGCGTAGAAAGCCATTGGAATTTCAGGTCGGGGACCGGGTTTTACTTAAAGTCTCACCCTGGAAGGGTGTGGTACGTTTTGGCAAACGGGGCAAACTAAATCCGCGGTACGTCGGACCGTTCGAAATCATTGAGAAAATCGGCAAAGTAGCCTACAAGCTAAACCTACCAGCTGAACTCGGCGCAGTTCACAATGTCTTTCACGTGTCGAATTTGAAGAAGTGCCTGTCAGATGAGACCCTCATAGTTCCTTTTAAGGAACTCACTATCGACGAGCGGTTGCAGTTCGTCGAGGAGCCAGTTGAAATCACGGACCGGGATGTGAAGGTCCTCAAAAACAAGAGAATCCCTCTTGTCCGAGTTCGTTGGAACTCCAAACGTGGCCCAGAGTACACCTGGGAACGCGAAGACAGGATGACAGAAAAGTACCCCCAGTTATTCGGAACCAATGCAACCACTACTGAGGCTGAAGCTACTACTGCGGAATTTCGGGACGAAATTCCAGATCAACGGGGGGAGGATGTGACACCCCAGGAAAGCCAGTGAACGATTGAACTTACCTAGCTTCCTCAGTGAGTGCATACCAAATTTCGGGACGAAATTTCTTTTTAGTTGGGGATAATGTGACAACTCGTACTTCGAACTTATCTTGTGTAACGTTATATGCTTACGTGAATTATATTATTTATATGAATGCATGATATATTATATGAATGCTATGTGTTATATGCGTATGTGAATGTTACACGAACCGAACCGCACAACATATATCAAACGCACAAGGCCATTGGGCCGTATTGTTTGCACTCGGACCATAGGGCAACCGAGTGGGCTCGGCCCACTCCCCTTATACGCAAACAAACACTCCTTAGGGACTTGTTTTCTCATTTTTGCAAAACATAACACACACACAAGTCACAAAACCCTAGTCGCTACTTCTCTCTCCCTCTCGTTTCTCTTGGAACCCGACGGCAACAACCCTTTGGCGAATTCGGATCACTCTCTCTCCTTGTTTGATCTAATCGGTTAGTGATTACCGAATTATGTTTGTTGATTAGTTTTGGTTGACATGATGTTATGAATAATTGAATGGTTCTTGATGTGGTAACAATCGTATGATTCGGGTTGCATGTTGTTAATTTGGAACCGTAGATGTTAATCGGATTTGATGTAGATATGTTTCTCTGCTATGTTCTTATGATTTGGTTGGTTAACTTATTGTTGTTCTAGTTAATCGGATCATGTTACTATTGCATAGGTATTAGTATTGTTGATTATTGCTTGTTCATGTTTAAACCGGTTAGGGTTCATATGAAAGGCATGATAAATTTCCTGTTTGATCGATAATATGTTAGAAGAATGATTGGAAACTTGTTAATTGATTGTTATGATAAGTTTGGAAACTTGGATAAGTGTAACCGATCTGCATGAAATCAGGAAAATTGTTACAAATTGCTAGTCACGACACGGTTGCGAGTCGAGAACTCCCTGTCTCGACTCGAGACCGCACACTTCCGGCACAAACCGCACAAGCCGAGACCGAGGTTGCGAGTCCCGTTGCGACTCGAGACCGGACCATGACAAACCGAGACCGCCCCTGTTGCGACTCGAGATCTCATTCGTTGCGACTCGAGATCTCGACACCAGCCCAACTCGAGACCGCTTGGTCTCGACTCGAGACTGTGAGCACGGGCACCTTATTGGACTGTTTAAATCTTATTGGGCCGATGTGTTATTGGGTTGCTATGTTATTTGGGCCGGGAACTATTGAATTTCATCGGGTGAACCGCACAAGGATGTTGGGCTTGTGCGAGTCCAAATCTTGCATACGTTGTTAACTGTTAAAGTGTATTTGACTGATTACGTGTCGCCATGAAATACGTGTTAACTTATGTGATACATACGTGCATTACTTGAAGTCAAAACCTGACTTGTATGGTAACCCTGTTAGGACGAGGTTGACCACTTTAGTTCAAGAACCTTTTGTGTATCTGCCGAGCAAACCAAGGTGAGTTCACACAGCCAAGGCATGGGATTCCCGGGTTGGGAATTGGGTTGGAATGTTGACATGGAATGATTACTCGTACTTACGCAATCACTAGACTATAGACCATCGTCCTCAGGATAGTCAGGACACTTACGTAAAACCTGCGTAAACTAGTATCTACCATTGTCTCCCGGGTCGGGAGGACACTTACGTAAATCCTGCGTAACCTAATACCCACTACTGTCTTCCGGGTCGGAAGGACACTTACGTAAATCCTACGTATACCCCACGCATACCACTGTCCTCGGGGAAGGGCACTCACGTAAATCCTACGTGACCTTGTACGTATTCCTGTTCTCGGATTAAGAAGAACACATGGTTGCAAATAGTCTAGTAAGTACCATAATGGGAAGCCCCCGTTAGCAAAGATAAACGTGGGAATCCCCCACTAGTAATATATATAAGCATGGGAAACCCCCACCATTAGTACATACGTGCATGGGAAACCCCCACCATTAGTACATACATGCATGGGAAGCCCCCAACTAGATGAACATACTCATTACTATTACGAACTTATTTTCTGTGAACTCGCTCAACTGGTTGTTGATTATCTGCTGCATGCCTTGCAGGACCTTAGGTACACTATTGAGCTTGCACAGGGAGGAGCAGGTCGTTGTGGGATACGGATTGTGAACGATATTTGAACTTATAACTTACTTTGGGTTTTCATTATTATGCTTCCGCTACTTAAAAAAATGTTTGGTTATGAACATCAGTCATGTCACGATGAAATACATTTTCTACTTTTACACTTAAATGCTATGTTTGATATGATTGATGGCTTGATCCTGGTCATGTCACGCTCCCAAGCGGTGGCATTCTGCGTTGTGGGATTTTGGGGGTGTGACAAAATTAAAGGTTTATCTAAGTTATGTATATCGAATTCGGTCATTCCTTACAATCCTATCAAACCCAGGACTTCAGGAACGGGAGTTGTCAATTCCTATGGTACCACTACCTACTAACGAACGGCGTAGCTAATGTTAATGAATGTATTGTCCCATGTTAAACAAACTAAATGTCATAACAAAATGAAGGCATGTGATGTAAACAATTGTACTAAGTATGCTAAGTAAACATACGAAGCAGAAATGTTCATGTAAATCAATGTGTCCATATGCTGAGTAAACATATGCAACAGAAATGTTCATGTAAATCAATGTGTCCATATGCTGAGTAAACATATGCAACAAAAATGTTCATGTAAATCAATGTGTCCATATGCTGAGTAAACATATGCAACAGAAATGTTCATGTAAATCAATGTGTCAATATGCTGAGTAAACATATGCAACAAAAATGTAATGTAAATCAATGTACTAAGTACGCACACAATGGGCATACATAGCATGAAATGTAATGAAATCGTGTACTATAATGTACCAACAACATAGCAGGCATATGATGTGAAAACATGGAAAGCATGAAAGTAACAGATAGGCACATGGGTTTCACCACAAAACAATTCGGAAAACAGTAAAAGAGGGGTTCAATGTACTCACCTGAGATTGCTTTGAAGTTCTTGTATAATAACCAGATAATGCTAAAGATCACGGGATATCAAACGGCACCTAATAGGTAGCTATGTTAATATACCGGACCAAATCGGAAGGATCGGATAGTATGCGGGTTCGTAAACCAAACGAGTATGGAGACTCATGTAATATGGTTTAACAAAGCCTACATACTAAAATGATACCTAACCTAAGTGCTTGCGACCCATCACGTCCCGTTTAGGTAGCTTATGCTACCTTACGCGTCGTTCGCGTAGAACGCGTCTGGAACGCCTAACATCGTGACCACAAGGTATAACCTCGGAAGGTTATAGCTATGGTCACCTAATGTGTTTGGTCGGATCCTAATGATCGACCAAATGGGTCGGGTTCGAAAGTATAAGCGATGGTTTAGATCGCTTACCTTACGACCCTATATAAGCACTAAACTAAAAGTGACGAGCTAAGATTAGAAAACAGGTTTGGCATCAAAACAAACGGCTTTGATGCTCACGAGTAGTTTGGTTACAAAATATGCAAGAATGCACATTTTGGCCGAAACTACGACTCGTCACTGAGCCTAGATAACGTGGTAACCAGTAGGTATAGTCACTACGGGCTATAACCATCGTGATCGCACTCACGTTATGAAGTTCCAACGAAATTCGCATCGACCATAAATTGGTCAATGCAGAAAGTCGAACATAGTTCGACTTTCGGACTCGAAAAGCGATACAACAACGAAGGAACACTTACAAAAGATCCCCGAAAGCTAATCTTGATCAAAGAAACTCAGGTATGAAGCAATACTTCAACTTAGAGCTTTTTAGATCAGATTCTTGTGGGTTTTTGCAAGAATGGGGGGGGGGTATTTATAGGAAAAGCATAACCGTTAGGATCGCTTATCGAATACCATGCCACGATCTCGCCCGTACACTTGTCGAATTATTGTGGTTACTGAGAAATGGCCCTTGGTTCTTGATTGGGTGAAAGGGCATTGCCCCTTGAACGAACGAAAGGCCAACTGCAAGTGGGTTCAATTAATCTGCTGTACTGGGGACCCCTTACGGACCGTATGGCTTATGGCTTACGGTCCGTAAGCCCCTAGTTTGGCAGTTTTGCAGTTTTGGTCCCTGCAGCTCCAAAACTTGGTATTTGATGCATTTTTGACACGTTTAAGCCCCGTTAACCCCATTTCAAAGCTCTAAAATGATGTTAAAGTACAGGGAACTTAAAATGTGCTCAAAAATATCCCGGATGTCGGTTCGTTTGGCCGTACGGTCGCGATGTTCGGTTAATTACGACGGAATGCGCATAAGCGCGAAAGACGATCCAAATTGCGCGACGAATGGATTTTTCTCATGCCATACACTAAGACATAATATAAGGATGCTTACATAAATTTTTGGATGTCTGGATGTATTCAGAACGTACGTTATGCGCAAAAGTGCAAACTTGTGCACTTTTTGACACTTTTAGCCCCTGAATGATCCAAAAGTTTGTTTTAGCATACCAAACCCCTCAAAGCTTATTTCTAAGCTATGTAAAGGATATTTATGGTATGTTTAACTTATGGACATGTTCCGGAATGTTCGTTACAGTTCAAATTGGCATACTTTCGCAGTTTGTCAAGTTTAGTCCCTGTAAGCGAATTAACTTGTTTTTGCCATACCAAAGCCTTCAAAACTTATTTCTAAGTTATGTAAAGGTTATTTAAGGTATGTTGAGTATATGTTGATGTTCCGGAGTATTTGTCGCATTAAACTGAGCACGTTTAAGCACCAGTTAGCGTATAACTCTCCAGAAAGCGATGTAGAGTTTAAAATCGAACAAAAGTCAAAACATGAAAAATGTAAAACACAACCAAACAAACATTGGGATAAAATAATACTGTTTTATTGATAATAGAACTGTTCACAATGATTACAAGCACAAATGTTACAACACCTTCGCTTAACATTGGAACTCCTGAAGAAGGAACAACTTTTCGCTAAATTCTCCAAGTGTGAATTCTGGCTTAAAGAAGTTCAATTCTTGGGTCATATAGTCAATGAGCAGGGTATTCATGTGGATCCATCCAAGATTGTTGCTATTAAAGACTAGAATACACCAACAACACCAACAGAGATTCGATCTTCTCTTGGTCTTGCTGGATATTATCATCGAATCATTTCAACTTCTCAAAATCGCGGTTCCACTCACTGCTTTGACTCAAAAGAATAAGCCTTTTGAGTGGGGACCCAAACAAGAAGAAGCGCTCCAAACACTATTTAATCTTCAAACTCGTGTTCTTCAAGCTCAGCAATTTTGTGTTTCATAAAATTTGATGGGTACGGAATTACCACATCAGCTTGAGCTTAACTCGAAATGAAGGACGATGGGTTGGTCTATTTCAAGGATCGTTTGTGGATTCCAAAACAAGACGACCTTTGCACCTTGGTAATGGACGAATCTCGCAAGTCTCGATATTCTATCCATCCTGGTGCTGATAAAGTGTACAAGGATCTTCGTACTCAGTGCTAGTGGCCTGGTATGAAAAAGGATGTTGCCTTGTATGTATCAAAATGCCTAACTTGTCTTAAAGTCAAGGCTGAACATCAACGACCTTCTGGTTTGCTTGTACAACCAGAGATACCGGTTTGGAAGTGGGAGAGCCTTGCGATGGATCTCATCACTAAGTTACCGTGAATGTCTAAAGGTCACGATGCTATTTGGGTTGTTATCGATCGATTAACGAAATCATCTCATTTTATTCCAATTCGCGAGGATCTATCTGCTGATAAACTTGCAAAAATTTATGTTGATGAGATTGTATCACGACATGGTGTTCCTTTGGATATCATTTCTGATCATCATGCTCGATTTTCATCTCATTTCTGGAAGACCATGCAATCTGCTTTGGGAACCCAACTGAATCTAAACACTGCTTATCATCCTCAAATAGATAGTCAATCTGAGCGAACGATTCAAACTTTGGAGGATATGATTAGAGCTTGGGATATTCACCCGACTTTTTACGTGTCCAAATTGCGAAAGTGTTTAGCCGATGCTGCTCTTCACATTCCTCTCGACGAGATCCGAATCAATAAAATGATACACTTTATCGAGAAACCCGTGGAGATCATGGACCCTACTTTCAAACAGTTGAAGAACAAACGGATTCGATTGGTAAAAATTCACTGGGAATCCAAACGTGGCCCAGAGTTTACTTGGGAACGTGAGGACCAGATGAATGCGAAATATCCGCATTTGTTTTCACAAGCTTCCTCTAGACAAAAAAAAAATTTCGGGACGAAATTTCCTGAAGTAGGGGAGACTGTGACAACTGTGTTCTGTAGTCATGGTTCAATAAAAAAATGTTGGTTATCAACAAAGCAATGTGCTTTGGTGTTATTATATGTGTTTTTATGTTATTATATGTGTATTTGTGTTTGGTAAATTTTCAATTCAATTCGATTCCGATTTCAAGCTCTAAATCGCTTTTTGGAAGGTTATATGCGCACGGATGCGTAAATATAACCAGTTCAATGCAACGAACACTCCGGAATAGTGAAATAGGCTTAACATACCTTAAATAACCTCCACATAACTTAGAAATCAGTTTTGGATGGTTTGGTGTGTTGAAATCAAGTTTCTTCGATTGCAGGGACTATTTGTGTCAAACTGCGAAACTATACCGATTTGTATAGTAACGAACATTCCGGAACTTGATCATAAGTTAAACATACCCTAAATAACCTTTACATAGCTTAAAAATAGGCTTTGAGGTGTTCGGTATGCTAAAATAAACTTTATTGATCAATAGGGACTAAAAGCGTCAAAAAGTGCACAAGTTTGCATTTTCGCTCATATCTTTCGTTCTGAATATATCCAGACTTCCAAAAATTTATATAAGCATTAAAATATTTTATTTTAGTGTTTGGCATGATAAAATTCCATTCGTCGCTTAATTTGGATCGTTTTTGCGTTCGTTACGACTCCTGTCGTAATTAACCGAACAACGCGATCGTACGACCAAACAAACTGACATCCGAGATATTTTTGAGCATGTTTTGAGTTCCCTATACTTTAAAATCATTTTAGAGCCTTGAAATGAGGTTAACGGGGCTTAAACGTGTCAAAAATGAGCCGAAATGCAAGTTTCTGATGTGCAGGGACCTGTTTTGACAATCTGCCAAAGTTGGCCAGGCGGCCTGCGTAAGCCAAGCTTAATTCTTACACGGGGCGCGAGAGCCTGTCAGACAGAAACTTTAGATTTTGCAATCTGGGTCGAATTGAGGGGTTTTAATGCAATTTTTGCAATACCATGGGCTAAATTTGATGGTTTTCTTGTGCCCCATTGTTTAGGCTGTTTAGCAATACCATGGGCCCAAGTGAAGGGTCTAGATCGAAGCTTGTTTCCCGATAAACGATCCTAACGGTTCTAGCTCTCCTATAAATACCCACCTTCATTTCATTCATTCCTCACTTGAATTCTGAGATTTTCTCTAAGTTGGAGTGATTATCACTTCATACCTGAGAAATACTTGGAATTCAATCTTGCGGGGACCCTCTGTAAGTATTCTTTCGTGTTTTTCGTTAATTTCTATCGTTAAAGTCAAACTGCGTTTGACTTTCTGCATTAACCAGTTTATGGTCAATGCGAAGTTCGTTTGAACTTCATAACGTGAGCGTAATCACGATGGTCATAGTCCCTAGTGACTATACCTACTGATTACCACGTTATCTAGACTCAGTGACGAGTCGTAGTTTCGGCCAAAATGCGTTTTCTCGTGTATTTTGTAACCAAACTACTCTAGGATATCAAAACTGTTTGTTTTGATATCAAAACCTGTTTTCTAACTTAACTAAACATGTTCTAGCATGTTTAGCTCGTCACTTTTTAGATTAGTGCTTATGTAGAGTCGTAAGTCAAGCGGACTAAACCCGCTTAGACTTTCGAACACGACCCGTTTGATCAATCTTTAGGATCCAACCAAACATGTTTAGTGACCATAGTATCATAGGGAATAACCTTCCGAGGTTATACCTTATGGTCACCTAGATTAGGTAGTCGCATGATAAGTAGTTTATATGCCTTTGGTAAATTACCAAAATGCCCTTTTCATACATAATTGGTAATTAAGCATATGTAACCTAAACTTTTGTCACGTAACTGATTATGTAACATAATTAAACATTTCTTGGCATATAATACTTGTCATAGGACTAGTTAGACGTCTCGAATGCGCTTTTGCGCACACGACGCGTTAAAGTAGCGTGAGCTACCCTAATGGGTCGCAATGGGTCGAAAGCACTTAGGTTAGTTTTCAATTTTAGGATGTAAGCTTTATTAAACCATATCACATGAGTTCCAACATTCATTTGGTTCACAACACTTCATTCTATCCGATCTTCCGATTTAGGCATCTATTGTTTGACTAGTGGTTCGATTACTAGGTGCTGTTTGATTGCTCTGGTTTGCTTGAGTTTGCTTGAGTTCTATTGATTGAAGATACTTTGCACTCCATGTGAGTACATAGTTCCCCTATTTTACTGTTTTTAAATGTTTTGGGGTGATTCATATGTACGAAATGTTTTCAAGGTTTAAACGATGATTTCAAAAACGATTAAAATGATTTTTACTAAACTAATAACGATTTCAATAATGTGAACGAAACTTGATGGTTGTAGTTACATAACAAATGATATTCATTAGCATTGATCAAGCCGACCAGTATTAGGTTATGGTACCATAGGATCTGACATATCCCGTTATTGCACTGCACCCATGGTTATGTGTGGGGGTTTGTGGGTAGCGACTGAATCCGATGTTTGTTAACTTACCCTTTGGTGGTTTGTTAATTCGAGAAGCGAGCAGCAAGGTGATCGAGTCACGAAGGTTTGAATGTTGTTAGCGAGACGACCATAAATAAGTTTTCACAATTAAAAGGAGGATGATTTTAAACGATTAAAACGAGTTAACGATTTGGAAACGATTTGAAAACGATTTGAACAAGTTATACGAATTGGGTAAACGATTGGTTTTTGACTAGTGTTTAGATAACGGGACGGGTGTAATATGGTAAAAACATGGTAGATACGCCGCTGGTACTTCTTATATATAAGTGTTTTCAATATATTACACACCGTGGCGTTATTTAGTTCACTTGGGTAAACGATTTTGAAACGATGTCACACAAACGATGTTTTCTAAAGGTTATAAACCATACGAGTTTTTAACGAATTTTTTACAAGATGTTTTACAAGTTGGTTTTCTAAATCAAATGTTTTTGGGTTAAGAAGCATGGCTATGGGATTTTACAAACTATAACCTACTTGATTTGAGTTGGTTAACTATGTTGCAATACACTTTTCAAAACAAGGTTTGTATTTTGACTCTTGTAGTCTAATAAAGTACTGCAACATATAAACGAGCCATGATTCTGATACTCTTATAAAACCTATGTACTCGCCAGCATTTCTTTGCTGACTAAGTTTTTACATATGTTTCAGGTGTTGATGCTTGATTGATTTCTAGGATGCATGCGTCACATAGGATCTGGACAAGGCCTTAGTGACATAACAACTATGATAGACGATATAAAACTAGTTTGTTCTATGTGTTAAGACGATGAAATGATTAATTTTATCAATAAAACAAAACTATTTTGTATCTATGGTTGTGAAACAATAGCTTCTGTTGCAACACTCCCCGACGTTTCCGCCACGGTTTGTTGTCCTATGTGGTCGGGGTGTGACATTGTATGTTGCCTTTTTAGTCGCATAAAAATCTTTAACCCCCTTTGCTTTCCCATTCAACATTTTCCCAAATATTTTCTTTACATTTCCATTAAATGTTTTCTCGACATCAAATTCATTTTTCTCAGTATAAAACTGTTTCGAGATATCAACTTTTCCAATTTTCTTTTTAACTTCTTCAAATTTTAATGATGGAAACTCATCATCATTCATTGAAATTTTCTCCTCAACCTGTGGCTCTTCTGGCTTTGTGGAACCAGATTCATCGCCGACATTTTCATCATTCTTTTTAACAACCCACACTTGGTTGTCTTTTTCTTTCTTTTTGTAAAAATTCATCTTCGAACACTCACCAACCTCATATTTTGAATTTTCAAAAATTTTAAGTCTATTGGTTGGTGGTTCAACATCAACAACTTTGTCTTTTAATTTCTGAGAAACTCCCTGTTTTGTTTTTGCATTTGTCGAACAATTCCATGCAATGTGACCAGCTTCATTGCACTTGTAACAGGTTCGAGTCTCTCTTTGATAAAACACTTCAGTTCCATTCTTCGTTCTTTCAGCAAGAAACTCTTGATTTGACTGTCTCCAGAATGGTTTCTTCTGTTCATCTTCTGAGCTTCCACCTGACACAAATTCTGTTTTTGTTTTAGAATTTTTATCATTTTTATAGTTTTATGGTGGAACAAAGCCTAATCCTTTCTTTTTGTAGCTACGATTTTGGTTAGGTTTCTTTTGAAAACCAGAACCAGAATTGTAACCCTTTTTCTTGTTTAGACGTTGTTGAACACTTGAAGTGTATTTTTTAGATTTTTCAGTAAGATTTAAATCTTTTATTTCAGAAATATTGATTTCTGTCATTTTGAAAACCTTTTTGATCATGTCAAAGCGAACACTTCTTATTGGAAATCCGTTGTCATAGTATAATTTGTCCGAATCATTTAAAGTGTATACAACTTCAAATGTTTCATCATCCAAATTTTCCTTCGATAATAAAAATTCTTTACTGTAAGACCGTTTAACCGACGGATTTTGACTGTTGACTGACGAATTTGATCCTCCAGACTCAGATTTTGACTCGGACTCCTCATCAGTATCCAACACCTGATCGACCACCTTTTTAATTAACTCAGACTCATGATCGGTATCGGATGAGGTAAACGTGACATCAATGTTATCTGGAAAAACATCAGTTGTGTCGGTTTTTAGCTTTATATTGACTGCTTTCTCAAGTTGCTCCTCGTTTGGTTTTCTAGGAGAATACCCTTCCCAAATTGGAGGCGGACACTTGTTATAGCTAACAGTTGGTTTCTTACCACAATCTTTCTTCTTCTTTGGCTTCTCATCTTGAAAAGCTTCCATTCCTGCAATAGTTGGGTAAATACGATCAATGAGATAATCAGAACTAGAGTAACTTTGTAACAAACGTCTAATTCTCTCATTCTCGATCTTTTCTATCTCCAACTATTGCTTCAACTTAGCACTTTCTTCGATGTAAAAGTTAATAGCTTTCTGCTTTGTCATCATTACTGCATTCATCATCGTTAGTGCTTGTTCTCTCTCTGAGTTTGCCTTTTGGAGACCAGTTACTGTTTTGTTCAAGACATCATATGATTCTTTTACATAGTTGAGATTGAACAGTAACTACTCCTTCTTCTTCTCGTACTCAGTTATTATGTCATCTTTTGCTGCACATTCCTTGCAAGCTTCCAAACACTTTGTGCAAGGCTTGACAACTTCAACAATCTTCTCAACCTCAATTGTTTTCACAACTTCAATCACCTTTTCTTCTTCTTTCACCATCTCAGCTTCAATTACTTTCTCAACTTCAGTAATTTTCTCAGCAACACTTTCAACATTTTGAAGCTCATCTTTAGATTTCTTTTGTTGTTCTTTAGCAGCTCTTTTCTCCTTCAGTTTCTCCAAGCGATCTGCAAAATAGAAATGAAAACTTTCAGGAGAAAGATGAGATTTTGCAATATTGATATGTTTTTCTTCCTTATCATCACTGCTACTATCAACTGGAGACTGATCAAACTGTACAGATTTTTCTGAATCAGCATCTGATAAACAAGAATCTGACGGTATTTGGTCAAATACAACTTCTTTTTCTGAATTAACAACATTTTGTTCACTCTCATCTGAAATCTGTGACTTTTTATCATAACTTTCGGAGCTTTCATCAGAAGTAACAGACTTTTCATCCTCACTCTTCACATTTACTCCAATAGACTTCATCCAGGTAGCAAACATGTCTGGCTCTCTGACAATCTTGGCGATGAAGGCTTTGTATTCTCCCTTTTCATCAACAAACATATCCCAGCTGAATCCTTCAGGCAGTCATTCATCATCTTGATCAACTATACACGCTTTGCTATCAGGAGATATGTAGTTGCTCCAGTTGAAGTTTACCAAACACGCTCTCTTAGAATCTTCAATCTTTCTACCATGAGCCGTCTGTGAATCTTGTGATTGACCAACCTGCTGATAAATGGCTTTCCGGAAGTAATCATCTTTACCAAATGGATTCTGAGCACCGCTAGCTTCTCTATTCTTGCATTCCCGATTGGAATGGCCTTTCTCCCTGCATCGAAAACAAGTAACTTTAGATTTATCAAAACCTAAATTAGATACATGAGCATCAAGAAAGTCATTTCTCCCGGTGATTGTTTTGAACTTTTCAGCGCGTCGAAGAACACTTGCAAGACACCATTTGATATCCATTAATTCCATCTCTTCGGTATCTATTTGGTCGTAATCCTCTTTGGTGAGCATGGGATTTCCGATCCGACCAGCTACTAGACCCTCATAAGATAACAATACAGAACCAAGTAGAGCCATGTGGTCTTTAGCAGTGTCTTCTGAAAAGCTTTGGCCTTCTGGAAGATTTAGCGCGATGTTACACTGAATCACATATCCATTTCCCGTTTTTGTGCTTTGTGACTGAAAACTTGAATTTGACTCTTTAGGATTAACACTCGGAAATGATGAGAATCCACTGCTGCTTTTGCCAGAACCCTGATCAGCCTTTTCTGATGAATCCCCAGCACTGAACGCAGTTTGAATTTTTGGACTTCTCTCAGCTTCAGGAACTGGAATACTACCTTTATAGTACATCTTCACATCCTGTTGACCACTAGGACTATTCATCCTCGCAATCTTTTGCTGCTCCAAATCCTGACTCTCGATCTTTTCGATAAACTGAGAAATCGTTAACCCATCATAAACACCCGTGTTTTTCAGAATCATCAGATATGTTCCCCACTCCTTCTGTGGTAACGCATCAGCAAGTTTATCTACCCACTCTTCACGATCTTTATTATTACTCAACATCGACATTGATCGTACAAGGTGACAGTAACGTTCAATCAGCTTCTTTGTATCCTCTCCCGGTAAGCTGCTGAACAGATCAAACTCTTTCTTTAGTAGTGCCTTTTTGCTCTTTATCATATTCTCGCTACCCTCGAATTTGACTTTAAGTGCATCCCAAATTGACTTTGCAGTTTTGTCATGCTGTAGTAGAATGAATATATCCTCTTTGATTGCTTGTTGCAGCAGACTGATCATCATTTTCTCTGCTTTGTACATAACCCTTTCCTGATCCGTGAACTTAGATAACTCTTTAAGAACCTGCAAATCTATTTGAGGCAACACGTTTTTCTTCAGTATGCATTCCCATGACCTAAGATGGTTTGCCTGAACCCAGTTCTCGAATCGATCTTTCCACCCGTAGTATTCTTCTATACTCATCAATTTCGGGGGTTTCTGGGTGGTTCCCGTCTCATTTTCTAAATTCATAGCTTGAACAACTGCAGCTGGACTAGACGGTGTTGCAAATGCGTTGTAGAACTCGGTATCCATGTTTCACACCTGTATCACCTGACGACACACAAACAAACAAAACACAATCAGCTTAAAACACTTATCAAAGCAACTGAATCAAACTGATACTCTGTGCGAACTGAATCACTCGAACTGATGAATATTCTGTGCGGACTGAAGATTGACAAACTATGCGGACTGCTATGACCCGGATCAAATTCAAACGACCTTTTCCAATGACCTGGCTAAAACACACGACCTTGAGCGAGTTTGAAATCAAACGGACTGAACCACCTTCTGTGAACTGTTATGCTTTGAGCTTGATTTACAAAAAAAAAAAAAAAAAAAAAAAAAAAACAATTGGACTTGAGCCGAATACATGAGCTGACACACACTTGGACTTTAGGTCAAAATAACTTTCCACAAAGCTGACACCTTTCAAAGTATCAAGATAATATGATTAGGCCTCCAAAAACAAAGTCACATGGGCCGAGATAATCACATTACAAAAACTGACAATACTCTTGGACCGATATACCCACTAGTTCAGAAACAATCACATACACTATATCGGTATTTAAACCCAATGGCTGACAACTTTTAAATGTTCAATATGGGCTCTTTTAATAAATGATATTGATTGGGCCGCAACCTTGAACACAAATATTGATCACATGAAACTGACACAAATCCACTTATCCGACAACTTTAATAAACTGATTGGGCCACAAGATCACATACAGCTATGAATCACAACTATTCAAAATATGTTTTACAAATTCACATGCAAATTGCTAAATATGATTGGACCGTTTATTAACTCGTGACTTCAAAAAAAATGCCGACAAGTTATATAATCAAATCGATTCTCATTGGACCTTTAATTTTTTTTATCAAAGCTGATTTGGCCGATAACTGTTATAGTGTTTCAAACCCACATGCACACTTATTGTTGATATCTTTTCCCAACCTACTGACCACTTCGATTAAAGAATCACACAACTCGATGCACTTTATTACCCGAACTACAATTCAAGCAGTCGGTATATTCAAGCGAACCTACTGAACTTTGTCACTAAAAACGGACCAGGTTGACCAGATAAGCGGAACTACTGATAAAATGTCTTCGGAGCGGACCTATCAAATTAAGTGACACTGAAGCGGACTTGATTGTTCTTTGGAGCGAACCTTTATGCAATTTGGAGCGGACCTGGTGCAGTTTGGAGCGGACTTGATCAAAATATGTCCGAATAAGCGGACTTGAACCTGTCAAATAAGCGGATCTACCAACTGACCAAATAAGCGGAACCTAGTTCGAGTTCAATTTTGTCCATTTTTACTTTGAATTTTAGTGTCAAATTTTCAAGGGTTTATCTATGATCGATTATCTACAATCTGTGAAATTTTGAGCGGATTCCGACCGGTAAAGTTTTCTGAATTGATAAAAGAAGGTGTAGAAACAAGAAATGATGATGAAATCCAGCTATTCTCTGCAGAACTCCTCCTCCTGAAGCTCTGATACCACTTGTAGGATCGTGATCTGACCCGAATGAGTCGTTCAGAGGCGTTCAACTACGTTTCAGCTGCGGAATAATAAGAAACGAAGGTAGAGACAGCTTGCAATTCACTTAATCTATTGATCTTATTAATCTGACAACGTTTACAGCTCGATCTTCACACCGGCAGCACCTCGGTATGGAATTCAAGAAGGTTTCAAATGAGTTCGCTCATGTGGTATTTATAGTGTTGGTAGGTTCCCACATACGGACATGTACATATAAGCGGACCAGGTAGGTTCCCACATACGGACATGTACATATAAGCGGACCAGGTAGGTTCCCACATACGGACATGTACACATAAGCGGACCTACCAGGTTAAACCTATATGCTATCCTATTTTCTCGTAAAACGTGCCCTAATCTAATCAATACAATACCTAATATGATCCAAGACGAAATCAACAGATGTAGTGCACCAACAATTAAAGTACCCAATGAATCCAAACAAGGACTCCAATATTAGCACTTTAAACATCCTACAAGAATCAATATATGAAGATAGATAGATGCTATAAGGATTTGGTTTCTGTCACATTGAATCATTGAATCATAACATTTTAAATCCTAATGGTGATTCGGGATAACGCCACAAAGGGTAATACAATAAGCACATTTATATATAGGAAGTACCAGCGGCGTATCCACCATGTCCTTGTTATATTACTCTAGTTACGTTATCTAAATCACCAACAATCTACACATAAACCACAACCATCGTCTTGTAAAGTACTTCTTAAAAATCTTACTATGAAGATAGGAAGATCTAAGACTGTACTTCAAATATCCTATAAGACTCTAACAATGAAGATAAATAGATCTTTTAAGGATTTGGATAATAATCGTGTTTGCATAATCGGAATAATACATAAAAGCACTTAGTAACCACATATATGCCATACATTGGAAAACAAATTGGTTACACATATGAATCACCCCAAAACATTTGAAAATAGTAAAAGAGGGGAAACTATGTACTCACTTGGGATTGCGTATAGGTCTTGTTCAAATGGTACAACAAAGCTCAAAGGATCAAGAGTTCAAGTGTTGAAGTGGTTCCTAGTGTATCGGATACTATATTAGTGTAACGGGACATAAATCGAGGAATCGGATTGAATGAGGTATTGTAAACCAAATGAGTGTTGGAACTCATATGATATGGTTTAACAAAGCCTACATTCTGAATTGAAACCTATCCTAAGTGCTTTTAACCCGTTATGACCCGTTAAGGTAGTTTATGCTACTTTAATGCGTCATTTGCGCGAAAGTGCATTCGGATGGTCTAACTAGCCATATGATAAGTATTATATTCCCTAACATGTTTAATTATGTTGCATAATCAGTTTAGGTGTATAAACTTTGGTTACATATGCTTAAAATGAAATTATGCGCAAAAGGGCATTTTGGTAATTTTCCTAAGGCATATAAACTACCTATCATACAACTAACTAAACGAAGTGACCATAAGGTATAACCTCGTAAGGTTATTCCCTATACAACTATGGTCACCTAATGTGTTTGGTCGGATCCCAATGATCGACCAAACGGGTCGGGTTTGAAAGTCTAAGCGGTTGTTTAGACCACTTGACTTACGACCCTAAACAAGCACAAATCTAAAGGTGACAAGTTAAACATGTTAAAACATGTTTAACTAAGTTAGAAACTGATTTGATATCAAAAGCAAAGTGTTTTGATACCCGAAAATAGTTTCGTTGTAAAATGCACATAAGCGTGCATTCTGACCGAAACTTTGACTCGTTACTTCGACTAGTCAACGTGGTAATCAGTAGGCATAATCACAAGGGACTATAACCATCATGATTACGGTCACGTTGCAAAGTTCAATTGAACTTTGATTTGACCAATTCATGGTCAAAACCGAAAGTCAAACGGTAGTCAAACTGTTTGACTTTCAGTTTGTAATTGCTGAAATGAATAGAAAAGCCATGAAAGAAGACTTACAAAATGTTCTAAGTCTGGAAAATGAACTAGAATACTCAGGTAAGAGGCATCCAAGAGATGGTAGCCTCTACTTAGAGTGATGAGAGAAGAAAGGAGCAAATGAGCAAGTTCTTGGGCAGATTTGAAGGATTATTTATAGTTGTAGGAATGCCACAAGATCATGCCATGTGGCATGTGTGTTCTCAAAGCAATTCAAGATCAAAACAAGTGTCAAAATCGGATTGGAGGGCTTGATGAACACACAACTTGTTGATCAAGGCTAAAAAAATCAAAACAATTCAAACAAAACAGGTTGTTGTTGCTGGAAATTGGTTTCTGTCCAGATGTAGGCATCACCGGACACGACGGCAAACACCCTCAGGCGTCGCCGGACGCAAGGGCTCACCAGCAAGTTTCAAAAATGACAGAAATGGTCCTGAAATGTGTCTAGAAATGTCGTGGAGGTCGGTTCGTTCGGTCGTACGGTCGCGTTTTGCACTTAATTACGACGGAAACTCAAACGAACGCGAAAACGATTCAAATTGCGAAACGAATAGTATTTTTGTATTCCCATCACTAAAATGCAATATTTTAATGATTAAAAAAATATTTGGATGTTTGGATATGGTCAGAACGCGAGATATGCACGTAAATGCAAACTTTCGCAGTTTTGACGCTTTTAGTCCCTATGATCAAATAAGCGCATTTTCGCATACCGAGCCCCTCAAAACTTATTTCTAAGCTATGTTAAAGGTATTTAGAGTAGGTTTGGCTTATGATCTTGTTCCGGAGTGTTCGTCGCTATGCGAATCGGCAGACTTTCGTAGTTTGTCGTAAATGGTCATTGTACTTGTATAAACATGTTTTCGTCGTCCCTAACCCTTCCTGTTTTGGTCTCCATTCAAAATTAACTAATTTGCAGGTCAGTTTGGTTAATGGAATGGCTATCCTAGAGAAATATCGGATAAACCGTCTATAATATCCTTCCAGTCCAAGAAAACTTCTTACTTCTGTTGGTGATTCAGGGACTTTCCAATTAGTAATGGCCTCGATCTTTGTGGGATCCACATGAATTCCTTCATGATTAACTAAATGTCTAAGGAATTGCACTTCTTGTAACCAGAATTCACATTTTGAGAATTTTGCATAAAGCTTCTCTTTTCTCAACAATGTCAGAAGTGTATACAAATGATCTGCATGATCCACTTTACTCTTAGAGTAAATTAAAATATCATCTATAAAGACAATTATGAATTTATCCAGGTGTGGTTTACATATCCTGTTCATCATGTTCGTAAATGCGGATGGGGCATTGGCTAGACCAAATGGCGTGAAGGTAAATTCATAAAACGTCGGGGAGAGTTGTAACAGAATTATTGTTTCACAACCATGGCATACAAAGTTATATTTTATTTATCAACCAAGCGTGTTACATTGTCTCAAAACAGGAAATAAAGAGTTCAGAACATAATTAAACTAGTTCTATCTTTATTTTAAGTCTCTAAGGCATATGCCCGCCCTAGTGTCACGATCATCATCCTAAACGACAGCTCCTGAAAACACATGTGAAAATAGGTACGTCAGCATAAAAATGCATGTGAGATACATAGGTTTTGTGAAAATAGGATTCATGACTGGGGTTTTAGAAGAAAGGTTTAACAAAAATTAGTCATGAATCTTGTTAAGTGTTTTCTGTTATAAATCATATGAAAACTCGATAAGAAATCAGATTTATATAAAAGAAAGGAGTATGGTTAAAGAAATAACCAAATAAAATGAGTTGGATAAAATAAACTGTTTTGTAAAACAATGTCTTGTAAAGAATATGTTATTTGTGTAAAATGTAATATGTCTATACTGAAATGATTTAAATAACGCTACGATATGTAATATTACACAAACACTTATATATAGGAAGTACCAGCGGCGTATCCACCATGTTTGTATCATATTACACATGCCTCGTTACTCAAACCATTTACCCAAACCAACCACCAATGTAAATTGTTCATGTATAAATCAATTGTCAAGTGTTATTGTGTAAACCATATCAAAACGTCCATGTCTAATGTAAATCGCCAAATGTGTATATCAATGTCAAAATGTTTATGTTTAATGTAAATCATATAATGTGTATCCAAAAATATCATGTATGGCATGTGAAATATATCAACTAAACCGTTGGTACAATGCACAAAAACAGGGTATTGAATTAAACATAGTTTAAGTCAAAGTTATGTTTTGTGGAGCAAATGCATGCTATACTGATACAAACATCTATGCGGTATTGTGAAAATGCATACATTCAAGCCTTGTGACTGTGGTGATAGACCTTTAAACAAATTAAAGGTCTATCTGTGTTATGTTTATCGAATTCGGTCATTCCTTCCAGCCAAACAAACCTAGGGTTCAGGAACGGGAGTTGTCAATTCCTATGGTACCACTACCTACTAACGAATGGCGTGATTAATGTTAATGAATGTATTTTTGTCCCATTTAAACAAACCAAATGTCATACCAAAAATGTAAGCATGTGAAAACAATGCACTAAGTATGTAATCAAATGAACATACATAACGTGAAATGTAATGTAAAACAATGTACTAAGTATGCACACAATGGACATACATAGCATGAAATGTAATGAAAAACGATGTACTAAGTATGCACACAATGGACATACATAGCATAAAATGAAATGAAATCATGTACTTTAATGTACTAATGAACATAATAAGCATATGATATGAAAACATGAAAGGCACGAAAGTAACAAGTAGGCACATGTGTTTCACCCCAAAATAGTTTGAAAACAGTAAAAGAGGGGTCTATGTACTCACTTGGGATTGCTTAGAAGTCCTTGTGTAACAACCAAACAATGCTAGAGATCGCGAAAATCAAACGGCACCTAATATAGGTAACTATGTTAATATACCGGACCTAAATCGGAGGATTGGATAGAATGAGGGTTCGTAAACCAAACGAGTATGGAGACTCGTGTAATATGGTTTAACAAAGCCTACATACTAAAATGAAACCTAACCTAAGTGCTTACGACCCATTACGACCCGTTTAGGTAGCTTATGCTACTTTAACGCGTCGTTCGTGTGAAACGCGTTTGGAACGCCTAACTAGCCCTATGATAAGTAAAATATGCCTTAACTTGTCTAATATTGTTACCAAATCAGTTTAGATACCAAAAGTTATGTTACATATGCTTAAAATGAATTTTGGCGTAAAAAGGGCATTCTGGTAATTTACCTAAGGCATATATACTACCTATCATACAACTACTCAAACGATGTGACCATAAGGTATAACCTTGGAGGTTATTCCCTATACAACTATGGTCACCTAATGTGTTTGGTTGGATCCTAATGATCGACCAAACGGGTCGGGTTCGAAAGTATAAGCGATTGTTTAGATCGCTTACCTTACGACCCTATATAAGCACTAAACTAAAAGTGACGAGCTAAGCATGTTAAAACATGCTTAACTAAGTTTAGAAAACAGGTTTGGTATCAAAACAAACGGTTTTGATACCTAAGAGTAGTTTGGTTACAAAATACGCAAGAATACACATTTTGGCCGAAACTACGACTCGTCACTGAGCCTAGATAACGTGGTAATCAGTAGGTATAGTCTCTAGGGACTATAACCATCGTGATTACACTCACGTTATGAAGTTCAATCGAACTTCGTGTTGACCATAAACTGGTTAACGCAGAAAGTCAAACATAGTTTGACTTTCGGACTAGAAAAGTGATAAAAGAACAAAGGAACACTTACAAAGGGTCCCCGCAAGCTAATCTTGATCCAAGTAGCTCAGGTATGAAGCAATGGCTTCAACTTAGAGCTTTTAGATCAGATTTTGTGGGTTTTGAGTTGTGAAAGGGTTGGGTATTTATAGGAATGTTGGAACTGTTAAGATCGTTTATCGAATAACGTGCTTCAATCTCAACCTTACACTTGTTGCAATTTCCATGGAACACCACAATTGGCCCCTCATTATCCTGAAGAGGCAAGTGCAAATTGACCCATCATTATCCTGAAGAGGCAAGTGCAAATTGGCCCCTCATTATCCTGAAGAGGCAACAGCTGATTTAAACTGATGTGCTGTTCTAGGGACCCCTTACGGACCGTAAGGGTCATGGCTTACGGTCCGTAAGCCATTAACTTTGGTAGAATTACAGTTTCAGTCCCTGCACCTTGTTTCGTTGCGTAACAGCAATTCTAACACCCGTCAAACCCAATTTCAAGCTCCACAATGATGTTAAGACATAGGGAACATGAAATATGCTTGAAAACATCTCAGATGTCGGTTCGTTTGGCCGTACGATCGCGATGTTCGGTTAATTACGACGGAATGCACATAAGCGCGAAAAACGATCCAAATGGCGTGACGAATGGATTTTTCTTATGCCAAACACTAAAATAAAATAGTTTAGTGCTTACATAAATTTTTGGATGTCCGGATGTATTCAGAACGTAAGTTATGCACGAATGTGCAAACTTGTGCACTTTTTGACGCTTTTAGTCCCTGAATGACCCAAAAGTTTATTTTAGCACACCGAACCCCTCAAAGCCTATTTCTAAGCTATGTAAAGGATATTTATGGTATGTTTAACTTATGGTCAGGTTCCGGAATGTCTGTTACAGTTCAAATTGGCATACTTTCGTAGTTTGTCAAATTTAGTCCCTGTAGGTGAATTAACTTGTTTTTGACATACCAAAGCCTTCAAAACTTATTTCTAAGTTATTTAAAGGTTATTTAAGGTATGTTAAGTCTTTTTCACTATTTCGGAGTGTCCGTTGCATTAATCTGGTTATATTTACGCATTAGTGCTCGTATAACCTTCCAGAAAGCGATTTAGAGCCGAAAATCGAACAAGAATTGATATGTGCAAATGATACACATATTTGTACAAATCCCAAGTATGAAATACAATATTTCATTGGTTTGGTATTTGTTTGATGGTCGTAGTGACCCAGGTGTCACAGTCTCCCCTACTTTAGGAAATTTCGTCCCGAAATTTATTCAGAGGAAACTTGTGAGAGCTTGAAACATGAAGTTGAAAAGATCAAACAACACTGGTTAGCGTCCTAAACTTCTAGCAACTTTACAATAACATCATGCTTGTAATGTGAGAGGGACACTTATATACAAGTATATAAAGCGTCATTGGTGCGTCCACCGTACCTCTATTACATTGTTCACATTTCGTTATGGTTGTCACTATCGGTTCTTACACATAATAAGTCTTACTGTGGTTTCTGTGCACTGAACTTCGTAATTATATATGCATCCATAATTACGTAATTCCTTGCATGGTCACGTAGTGCATCTTAAAATGTGTAGGGGAAGAAAACAATGAACGAGCCTGTGATGATTGCGACTAGACCACCATAGGGTCCCTTTTTATTAAATCAATAAATGATTTTAATAGAAAACCAAGGAGTCTTTACAGCTTATACCATCACATGTCATTCTTAACCAGATTTTTGAATCAATCTTTTTGACTAGACCACTAAAAGGGTCTCTTATGAATCGTGGAGTGGTACTATAAAATCCAAGGGTCTTAACTATCATGTAGAAGCCCAATAAGGATTTAACGTAGTTCCTTTTTGAAAATCCTTCTACGAATCCCTCATATGAAAATACGAAAGGTTCTACGAGGATTTGGATAACGAATATCCAGTGTTTACAAAAACACAAAAAAAATGCATAAAAGAAAACACAAAATGCACAAACACATAGTCACATAATCACAAAATTGTTTAACTTGATTTGTTATCATTTTGTTAATTTGTTCTGCTAACTGTGCACATGTATTCAAAGCACACCAGGTATTCAATCAGTGGATTTTGATTGGTGCTTTAAATACTTCTAAGAATCTAACTATAAAGATAGAAAGATCTTAAAGAGAAAATTCGATATCGCTTCTAAGTAACCGAAATGTTCGAATTAAGGTACACAAGGAATCCAATTAAGGATTCTGATTTGTATGATAATCATCCACAAGGGTCTAATTGTGGAGATAAAAAGATCCCGTATGGATTTTAGAAGTTGAAGATGTTTCGAAACCTTGCACTGGACGTGTTTAAGTCAAAACATGAAGTAAAATGCTTATGAGGTTGAGATGCTCAATATGCCAAGGCAACATATGAAGCGGAATTTGAAAGTTAAGTCAATGTATGAGGATAAATATTTTTGAAAACTATGCATGGGGTTCTTAAAAAAATGTGTTCAATGTTTTTGAAACCTTATGCATAATACTTTTGAAATCATAAAGTAGGTGTACTAGGTAAGTATATTTATAAAAATGTTTTAAAATCATGCGAGATGAATTTTGAAATTATGTATAAGGTTTTTGAAAACATGAATGATGCTTTTGAAATCGTGCACTTGATATATTACTTAAAATTGTTTTCAAACTATATGAAATATTTTGAAATCATGAGGGTTGTTTTTGAAAACATAGAAAAGCTTTGTGCATTTGTCATGTTAAGTAAATACACTATATTAAAAATGTTTTCGAACTATATATAGAATGTTTTGAAATCATATAGGTTGTTTTGAAAACTTATGTTATGCATGTTGAAGAAATCAGAACGTAATGGGTATGAGATTTGAAAATATCCTTGGTTATCTAACCAAGGATTCAAAGGAATAGAAGCACGATTACTCATAATGTCACTTTATTTCCTGTACTTCGTTTCTTAGAATAAAACGAGTACTTAGAATTTACCAAGGAAATCATGAGTAAACGCAAAAATGGGAAAAATCTTCACAAAAGTAGTTTGCAAGGAACATAGTTCCTTAATGTAGGCATCATAGGGGAATGCCATACATACATGTAACTATACTTGTATATCAGAATTGCGAACAACAACTTTTATTTATGAACAGGACAGATTGTTTCACATTACAAGTAGATAGAAGAAACAAAAGCATAAGACAACAGCATCTTCTAAACAGCCAACTGCTCATCCATGGGTTGGATTTGCCTTAGCAAGCTTCGGGCATTTATTCACAAAATGACCCATCTTGCCACAGTTGTAGCACGATCCAGGCGGGAAGCGAGCTTGAGCAGGATTCGCTTGTGGTTGGGTAGCAGCAATGTTTATAGCAGCTTTGTTTTGGATAGCAAAGCGGCATATGTTAATCAGATGTCCCCACCGTCCACAGTAGGTACATTTGAAGCAGGGTAAGAGGTTTGAATGATGACGGTTGCATCGTTTGCACAAAGGAGCAGTTCCTTTGTATGGCTTCCTAGCAGGGGGTTGAGCTGGTTGGTTGGGGATGGCTTGACCATTGAGAGCGACCACGGCGAAGTTCTGAGAAGCCTTTCGCTTCTTTGACCTCTTAGGGGATCCAGTCTGTTCATCCATGGTCTTTGATTCCTTGATTGGTTTCTTGGCTGGTGGTGCAGGCTTGACTTCTGCTTCCTTTGGTGGCCCTTGAGTGGCTTCATTGTTGAGACGAGACATGGCAATGCCTAGTTCAACAGTCTTCAGAATTACTTCGCCTATCCGCTGGGCAAATTTGGCAGTCTGCTCGGATATCTGCGCATCGTTGTGATGAAGAGACATTCTGGAGGAAATGAAGGATATAGGAGGAAACAAATGAAATGTTATCGGTAAATAAAACAAAATGACAACGCATAGAAATTGCGATCATTTGTTTGTTACCTAAGGCAAACAAATGAGACGGTGACTAATCAAAGTAAGCGGGTCATATTAATGTATCCCGAAGACATGCTTTAGCCTATAAGTGGAAACTTACCCCAAGAATTCCTAGGTAAGAGCGACTGGTCTGATTATGTGGATTTGTACGAACACTCTAGCCTTAGACAGAAAACTCAGAGTACAGGCATCCACTCTTCCAGATTGCACATGTTCACACTATAAGACCCAAACTTTGACGAGGTTTTGAAAATTCAAAGAGGTTCAAAACCATATAACAGAGGGTTCAAAACCTAGTAATCAATCATCCTTCTTCTTGACAAAAAGAACGGGAGCACCCCAAGGTGAAAAGCTAGGACGGATAAAACCTTTGTCAGAGAGCTCCTGAAGCTGCTTAGACAACTCTTGCATCTCAGATGGTGCAAGACGATATGGAGATCTGGCAATGGGATTTGCACCAGGTATGAGATCAATACGGAACTCGACTTGGCGTGCTGGAGGTAGACCAGGTAACTCTTCAGGGAATACTTCAGAATAATCCCGAACAACAGGAACATCTTGAATAGATTTACCTTTGCCCTTATCTGCTACAACATGTGCCAAAAAGGCCACATAGTTCTTTCGCAGATACTTTCGAGCTTTAAAACAAGACATGAGTTTGAGACCACCAGCAGGTTTCTCACCACGAACTTGTAGGATCTCGCCTGTCGAAAGTGGCACACGAACAATCTTCTCAAAACAAACTACCTCTGCGCGATGCTTGGCTAACCAATCCATACCCACAATAACGTCGAAGCTTCCAAGTTGCATAGGCGTGAGGTCAATAGGAAAAGATAGTCGTTAAGGTTCAATTGGCTGTTGTGGAGAACAGAATCAAGAACAATGGGTTCACCACTAGCCACTTCCACTATCAAGGGTTTTCCTTGTTTCGTTCTAGACATGCGAAGCAATGGCTCAAAAGATAATGACACAAAACTCTTATCGGCACCCGAATCAAAGAGAACAGATGCAGGCTGATTATTAATAAAGAACGTACCGTTCACCACTTCATTGTCTGCTTGTGCCTCTTGTGCATTCATGTTGAAGACTCGCCCTCGAGCCTGAGCCTGATTCTTATTTGGATTAGCAATCACCAATCTTGGACACTGATTATGGTAGTGGGTCAGATCCCCATAGTTGTAACAAGAACTTGGAGGGTAGTGTGGTCATGTAGCTTGACCCTGTTGCTGAGCAGGAGGTTGAGCAACTCGTTGACACGGGTTCTGAACTGCCTGATTCTGAGCAAAACGACAAACACCAGCAAGATGACCTGACTTCCCACAGTTAGTACAGAAACGGCACAAAAATTGCGGCTGATGGTGACTGTTGCATCTATTGCACAAAGGTGCATTTCCTGCATAAGGTTTCTTCACTGGAGGCTGTGCGGGTTGGTTGGGAGCTGCCTGGTTAACTTGGGCAGTGACAACAAAATTTTGGGAAGCCTTATGCTTCCTTGACCCCCTTGAGGAACCAAAATCCTTTCCCTTCTTGTTTTGACCTTTCTTGCTATCTTCTTTGTCTGACGCCTGCTTCTTACCCTTGTTACCCTTTTTGTGCAGCTTTCCCTTTCGAACCTGCGACTCAGTCAATGTCGCTGCTAACTCGATCGCCTGACGGAGTGTGGTAGGGTTACTACCAGTAATGATGTCTTGTACTGAGTCAGGTAGACCATCGATGTACCTTTCGATAGCCTTGTCGAGTAGGGCAACCATTGTTGGGCAAAGTAGACTCAACTCCTCAAACCTATCAGTATACGCCCGGTGCTCGCCACTGTCTTGTTTCAAGTCATCAAACTCTTTCTCCAAAGCTCGCTGTTCATGACAAGGGCATAACTCCCTCATCATAAGGGCCCTAAGTTCAGCCCATGTCTGTGCTAGAGCAACTTCTGCACCACGATCTCTCATAACCCCGTTCCACCACTTAAGAGCCCTCTTCTGAAACACACTCGAAGAAAACTCAACCTTGCGATTGTTAGGACACTGCACGTGACGAAAAGTATTCTCAATGCTCTCGAACCATTGAAGAAGCCCAGTTGCTCCCTCAGAACCACTAAACTTGAGTGGTTTAGCCGAGTTAAAATTCTTGAAATTGCATGGAGCATTGTTGTTGTTGTTGGCTTGGTTCCATTGAGCAAAGAGGTTTGGGAATGCAGCAGCCATTTGCTGCGCAATAATTTCTGCCAGTTCGGCAGTCGCTATCTGGTTTTCGCGTCGAGGAGGCATTCTAAAAGAGGAAAACATGAAAGGAAACGAGTGAGATGATTGGATGAAGAGAATGAGATGAAACTTTGACCTAGTCTATAACCTTCCTAGGACCCTAACGCGAGTTTACTTGCGTTTAGACATAAAACAACACCGTCACCTATCCTTAAGTGACAACCGCAACAAGAACATAAATTTCAAAACCGCTTTGAAAACTAATAATCTATTCTAGGATGATTGATTACTAGGTTTTGAACCCTCTGTTATATGGTTTTGAACCCCTTTGAATTTTCAAAACCTCGTCAAAGTTTGGGTCTTATAGTGTGAACACGTGCAATCTGGAAGAGTGGATGCCTGTACTCTGAGTTTTCTGTCTAAGGCTAGAGTGTTCGTACAAATCCACATAATCAGACCAGTCACTCTTACCTAGGAATTCTTGGGGGTAAGTTTCCACTTATAGGCTAAAGCATGTCTTCGGGATACATTAATATGACCCGCTTACTTTGATTAGTCACCGTCTCATTTGTTTGCCTTAGGTAACAAACAAATGATCGCAATTTCTATGCGTTGTCATTTTGTTTTATTTACCGATAACATTTCATTTGTTTCCTCCTATATCCTTCATTTCCTCCAGAATGTCTCTTCATCGCAACGATGCGCAGATATCCGAGCAGACTGCCAAATTTGCCCAACGGATAGGCGAAGTAATTCTGAAGACTGTTGAACTAGGCATTGCCATGTCTCGTCTCAACAATGAAGCCACTCAAGGGCCACCAAAGGAAGCAGAAGTCAAGCCTGCACCACCAGCCAAGAAACCAATCAAGGAATCAAAGACCATGGATGAACAGACTGGATCCCCTAAAAGGTCAAAGAAGCGAAAGGCTTCTCAGAACTTCGCCGTGGTCGCTCTCAATGGTCAAGCCATCCCCAACCAACCAGCTCAACCCCCTGCTAGGAAGCCATACAAAGGAATGGCTCCTTTGTGCAAACGATGCAACCCTCATCATTCAAATCTCTTACCCTGCTTCAAATGTACCTACTGTGGACGGTGGGGACATCTGATTAACATATGCCGCTTTGCTATCCAAAACAAAGCTGCTATAAACATTGCTGCTACCCAACCACAAGCGAATCCTGCTCAAGCTCGTTTCCCGCCTGGATCGTGCTACAACTGTGGCAAGATGGGTCATTTTGTGAATAAATGCCCGAAGCTTGCTAAGGCAAATCCAACCCATGGATGAGCAGTTGGCTGTTTAGAAGATGCTGTTGTCTTATGCTTTTGTTTCTTCTATCTACTTGTAATGTGAAACAATCTGTCCTGTTCATAAATAAAAGTTGTTGTTCGCAATTCTGATATACAAGTATAGTTACATGTATGTATGGCATTCCCCTATGATGCCTACATTAAGGAACTATGTTCCTTGCAAACTACTTTTGTGAAGATTTTTCCCATTTTTGCGTTTACTCATGATTTCCTTGGTAAATTCTAAGTACTCGTTTTATTCTAAGAAACGAAGTACAGGAAATAAAGTGACATTATGAGTAATCGTGCTTCTATTCCTTTGAATCCTTGGTTAGATAACCAAGGATATTTTCAAATCTCATACCCATTACGTTCTGATTTCTTCAACATGCATAACATAAGTTTTCAAAACAACCTATATGATTTCAAAACATTCTATATATAGTTCGAAAACATTTTTAATATAGTGTATTTACTTAACATGACAAATGCACAAAGCTTTGTCTATGTTTTCAAAAAACAACCCTCATGATTTCAAAATATTTCATATAGTTTGAAAACAATTTTAAGTAATATATCAAGTGCACGATTTCAAAAGCATCATTCATGTTTTCAAAAACCTTATACATAATTTCAAAATTCATCTCGCATGATTTTAAAACATTTTTATAAATATACTTACCTAGTACACCTACTTTATGATTTCAAAAGTATTATGCATAAGGTTTCAAAAACATTGAACACATTTTTTTAAGAACCCCATGCATAGTTTTCAAAAATATTTATCCTCATACATTGACTTAACTTTCAAATTCCGCTTCATATGTTGCCTTGGCATATTGAGCATCTCAACCTCATAAGCATTTTACTTCAGGTTTTGACTTAAACACGTCCAGTGCAAGGTTTCGAAACATCTTCAACTTCTAAAATCCATACGGGATCTTTTTATCTCCACAATTAGACCCTTGTGGATGATTATCATACAAATCAGAGTCCTTAATTGGATTCCTTGTGTACCTTAATTCGAACATTTCGGTTCCTTAGAATCGAAGCCGAATTTTCTCTTTAAGATCTTTCTATCTTTATAGTTAGATTCTTAGAAATATTTAAAGCACCAATCAAAATCCACTGATTGAATACCTGGTGTGCTTTGAATACATGTGCAGAGTTAGCAGAACAAATTAACAAAATGATAACAAATCAAGTTAAACAATTTTGTGATTATGTGACTATGTGTTTGTGCATTTTGTGTTTTCTTTTATGCATTTTTTTGTGTTTTTGTATACTCTGGATATTCGTTATCCAAATCCTCGTAGAGCCTTTCGTATCTTCATATGAGGGATTCGTAGAAGGATTTTCAAAAAGGTACTACCTTAAATCCTTATTGGGCTTCTACATGATAGTTAAGACCCTTGGACTGTATAGTACCACTCCACGATTCATAAGAGACCCTTTTAGTGGTCTAGTCAAAAAGATTGATTCAAAAATCTGGTTAAGAATGACATGTAATGGTATAAGCTGAAAAGACTCCTTGGTTGTCTATTAAAATCATTTATTGATTTAATAAAAAGGGACCCTATGGTGGTCTAGTGGCAATCATCACAGGCTCGTTCATTGTTTTCTTCCCCTACACATTTTAAGATGCACTACGTAACCATGCAAGGAATTACGTAATTATGGATGCATACATAATTACGAAGTTCAGTGCACGGAAACCACAGTAAGACTTATTATGTGTAAGAACCGATAGTGACAACCATAACGAAATGTGAACAATGTAATAGAGGTACGGTGGACGCACCAATGACGCTTTATATACTTGTATATAAGTGTCCCTCTCACATTACAAGCATGATGTTATTGTAAAGTTACTAGAAGTTCAGGACGCTAACCAGTGTTGTTTGATCTTTTCAACTTCATGTTTCAAGCTCTCACAAGTTTCCTCTGAATAAATTTCGGGACGAAATTTCCTAAAGTAGGGGAGACTGTGACTCCTAGGTCACTGCGACCATCAAACAAATACCAAACCAATGAAATATTGTATTTCATACTTGGGATTTGTACAAATATGTGTATCATTTGCATATATCAATTCTTGTTCGATTTTCGGCTCTAAATCGCTTTCTGGAAGGTTATACGCGCACTGATGCGTAAATATAACCAGATTAATGCAACGGACACTCCGGAATAGTGAAAAAGACTTAACATACCTTAAATAACCTTTACATAACTTAGAAATAAGTTTTGAAGGCTTTGGTATGTCAAAAACAAGTTAATTCGCCTACAGGGACTAAATTTGACAAACTGCGAAAGTATGCCAATTTGAACTGTAACAGACATTCCGGAACATGACCATAAGTTAAACATACCATAAATATCCTTTACATAGCTTAGAAATAGGCTTTGAGGGGTTCGGTGTGCTAAAATAAACTTTTGGGTCATTTAGGGACTAAAAGCGTCAAAAAGTGCACATGTTTGCACATTCGCGCATAACTTACGTTCTGAATACATCCGGACATCCAAAAATTTATGTAAGCACTAAACTATTTTATTTTAGTGTTTGGCATAAGAAAAATCCATTCGTCACGCCATTTGGATCGTTTTTCGCGCTTATGCATATTCCGTCGTAATTAACCGAACATCGCGATCGTACGGCCAAACGAACCGACATCTGAGATGTTTTCAAGCATATTTCATGTTCCCTATGTCTTAACATCATTGTGGAGCTTGAAATTGGGTTTTACGGATGTTAGAAGTGTCGTTACGCAACGAAACAAGGTGCAGGGACTGAAACTGTAATTCTGCCAAAGTTAATGGCTTACGGACCGTAAGCCATGACCCTTACGGTCCGTAAGGGGTCCCCAGAACAGCAGATCAGTTTAAACAGTTGTTGCCTCTTCAGGATAAAGAAGGGCCAATTTGCACTTGCCTCTTCAGGATAATGAGGGGCCAATTTGCACTTGCCTCTTCAGGATAATGAGGGGCCAATTTGCACTTGCCTCTTCAGGATAATGAGGGGCCAATTTGCACTTGCCTCTTCAGGATAATGAGGGGCCAATTTGCACTTGCCTCTTCAGGATAATGAGGGGCCAATTTACACTTGCCCTTTCATGCTCATGAGGGGCCATTTTGATGTTACCATAAGGTTTCAACAAGTGTATGGACAAGATCAAAGCACGATATTCAAGAAAGGATCCTAGCGGTGGTCCATTTCCTATAAATACCCACCATCCATTTCATTCTTCCTAACAAAATCTGATCTAAAGAGCTCTAAGTTGATGCCCTTGCTTCATACCTGAGCTATTTGGATCGAGATTAGCTTGCGGGGACCCGTTGTAAGTGTTCCTTCGTTCTTTTATCGCTTTTCGTGTCCGAAAGTCAAACTATGTTTAATTTTCTGCATTGACCAGTTTATGGTCAACGCGAAGTTCGTTCGAACTTCATAACGTGAACGTGATCACGATGGTTATAGTCCCTAGTGACTATACCTACTGATTACCACGTTATCTAGGCTCAGTGACGAGCCGTAGTTTCGGCCAAAATACGTATTCTTGCGTATTTTGTAACCAAGCTACTATTGGGTGTCAAAACCGTTTGTTTTGATACCAAACCTGTTTTCTAAACTTAGTTAAGCATGTTTTAACACGCTTAGCTCGTCACTTTTAGTTTAGTGCTTATATAGGGTCGTAAGATAAGCGATCTAAACAATCGCTTATACTTTCGAACCTGACCTGTGACATCTGTGCTTGTGATATCATTTTACAAACTCTGAACAATACAATATTAATAAAACAGTGTGTTTTGATCCCAATGTTTGTCATTTATGTTTGGTTTTGTGCCCATGTTGATTTTTGATCGATTTTGAACTCTATATCGTTTTCTGGAAAGTTATACGCAAACTGATGCGTAAAACACGATCAGTTTAAACGCGACAAACACTCCGGAACATCATCATAAACTTAACATACCTTAAATAACCTTTACATAACTTAGAAATAAGTTTTAAAGGCTTTGGTATGGCAAAAACAAGTTTATTCGCTCTCAAGGACTATTTGTGTCAACTTGCGAAAGTCTGCCGTTTCGTAAGGCAACGTACAGTCCAGAACTTGATCATAAGTTAAACATACCATAAATAACCTAAACATGGCTTAGAAATAAGCTTTGATAGGTTCGGTGTGCAAAAACATGCTTACATGATCTTACAGGGACTAAAAGTGTCAAAAACGACGTAAGTTTGCATTTTCGCGCATATCTTACGTTCTGGACACATCTGGACATCCAAAATTTTTGTACACACTAAAATATTTTTATTTTAGTGATCGGCATGCAAAAATTCCATTCGTCGCTTAATTTGGTTCGTTTTCGCATCCGTTTGAGTTCCGTCGTAATTAACCGAACAACGCGATCGTACGACCAAACGAACCGACATCCGAGATTTTGGGATTTTTTATTACACGGGCCGTTTGTGGGTCCCAAGTATAGACGATCTTCGCACTTTGTTTATGGATGAAGCTCACAAGTCTCGTTATTCTATTCATCCTGGTGCAGACAAAATGTATAAGGATCTTCGAACCCAGTACTGGTGGCCGGGTATGAAGAAAGACATTGCCTTATATGTTTCAAAATGCCTTACTTGTCTTAAGGTTAAGGCAGAACATCAACATCCCTCTGGATTATTAGAGCAACCAGAGATTCCGGTTTGGAAATGGGAAAACATTTCTATGGATCTCATTACCAAGTTACCGCGCACTAAGAAGGGTCATGACGCCATTTGGGTTGTTGTTGATCGTCTTACAAAGTCAGCACACTTCTTGCCAATCCGTGAGAGTCTATCTGCTGACGATCTTGCCAAGATATATGTTGATGAGATTGTATCTCGACATGGTGTTCCTTTGAACATTATATCAGACAGAGATGCTCGATTCTCGTCTCGCTTTTGGAGAACCATGCAATCTGCCATGGGTACTCAACTTCATTTAAGCTCAGCGTACCATCCGCAGACAGATGGTCAATCTGAGAGAACAATCCAGACACTGGAGGATATGCTTAGAGCGTGTGTGATTGACTTTGGTGGTAGTTGGGATTCGCATCTACCTTTGATCGAATTCTCTTACAACAACAGTTATCACTCTAGCATCAATATGGCTCCTTTCGAAGCTTTATACGGTCGAAAATGTCGTTCACCGGTCTGCTGGAATGAGATAGGTGAAGCTCAGCTTACTGGACCTGAACTCATTCTAGAGACTACAGATAAGGTCAAGAAGATTCATGAAAACCTTCAGACAGCTAGAAGCCGTCAGAAGTGTTACGCGGATCGACAACGCAAGCCCTTGGAATTCCAAGTTGGTGATCACGTCCTACTCAAGGTATCCCCCTGGAAAGGTGTGATTAGATTTGGGAAGAAAGGAAAACTTGCACCTCGTTATGTTGGACCATTTAAGATCGTTGAAAGAATCGGAAAAGTAGCCTACAGACTTGAGCTACCTCCTGAACTTGGAAATGTTCATCCAACATTCCACGTGTCCAATCTCAGAAAGTGTTTAGCTGATGAGAACCTCCACATACCACTTGATGAAATTCGTGTTGATAATACAATGCACTTCGTTGAGAAAACTGTGGAGATAGTGGACCGTTCGTTTAAACAGTTGAAAGGCAAGCGGATTAAATTGGCCAAAGTTCGCTGGGAATCTAAACGTGGCCCAGAGTTTACTTGGGAACGTGAAGATCAGATGAAAGCGAAATATCCGCATCTATTCTCACAAGTTTCCTCTAAATAAATTTCGGGACGAAATTTCCTGAAGTAGGGGAGACTGTGACATCTGTGCTTGTGATATCATTTTACAAACTCTGAACAATACAATATTAATAAAACAGTGCGTTTTGATCCCAATGTTTGTCATTTATGTTTGGTTTTGTGCCCATGTTGATTTTTGATCGATTTTGAACTCTATATCGTTTTCTGGAAAGTTATACGCAAACTGATGCGTAAAACACGATCAGTTTAAACGCGACAAACACTCCGGAACATCATCATAAACTTAACATACCTTAAATAACCTTTACATAACTTAGAAATAAGTTTTAAAGGCTTTGGTATGGCAAAAACAAGTTTATTCGCTCTCAAGGACTATTTGTGTCAACTTGCGAAAGTCTGCCGTTTCGTAAGGCAACGTACAGTCCAGAACTTGATCATAAGTTAAACATACCATAAATAACCTAAACATGGCTTAGAAATAAGCTTTGATAGGTTCGGTGTGCAAAAACATGCTTACATGATCTTACAGGGACTAAAAGTGTCAAAAACGACGTAAGTTTGCATTTTCGCGCATATCTTACGTTCTGGACACATCTGGACATCCAAAATTTTTGTACACACTAAAATATTTTTATTTTAGTGATCGGCATGCAAAAATTCCATTCGTCGCTTAATTTGGTTCGTTTTCGCATCCGTTTGAGTTCCATCGTAATTAACCGAACAACGCGATCGTACGACCAAACGAACCGACATCCGAGATGTTTTCGAGCATGTTTTGAGTCCCCTATACTTTAACCTCATTTTAGAGCCTTGAAATGAGGTTAACGGAGGTTAAAAACGTCAAAAACAAGCTTAAACACGTGCAGGGACCATTTCTGTCATTTTTGAAACTTTGCTGAATCAGACACATGGTAGCGTAGCGCGACCATCCCCTGCCTATTCCGTCGCGCTACGCGACGATCACATCTGGGCAGAAAGTTTGTTTTCAGCATCAGTTTGTAAATTCAGGGGCCAATCTTGCAATTTCTTTGTGTGGTAGCCAAGTTACCACCTCTCCAAGGCTTTGCACCTGCTCCTAACACTTGTATGGTTGTGATTCATTGCTTAATGGCTAAACAAACCACTTGTCATGATCTTGTTGATCACCAACAAGTATAAATAGTTGGCCAAACTCCTCAATTCTTTGCTCATTCCTCTCATTTCTCATCTCTTATCTGATTTGGGAGCTTTCTAATCTGCTTGGAACTTTATTCTTTGTAGAAAAGATAGCTAGGACCCTTTGTAAGTCTTCTTTCATGCTTGTTCTTTATGTTTAAGCAGAAAGTCAAACAGTTTGGCCAACAGTTTGACTTTCGGTTTTGACCATCAATTGGTCAAGTCAAAGTTCAATTGAACTTTGAAACGTGATTGTAATCACGATAGTTATAATCCTTCGCGGTTATAGCTGCTGATTTCCACGTTAGCTAGTTGTAGTGTCGAGTCAAAGTTTCGGTCAACATGCGTTTTAGCACGCATTTTGCAACGAAACTACTTTAGGGTATCAAAACACTTTGTTTTGATACCAAATCAGTAGGTTAGACATGTTTTGACATGTCTAACTCGACACTATTAGTTTGTGCTTGTTTAGGGTCGTAAGTTAAGCGGTATAAACAACCGCTTAAACTTTCGAACCTGACCCGTTTGGTTGATCTTTAGGATCCGACCAAGTTTAGTTAATGATCATAGTTTCATAGGGAATAACCACTGAGGTTATAACCTTATGATCACCTAGGATTGGTTAGTCATATGCTTGTTAGCTTGTATGCCCATAGGAAATGACCAAAATGCCCTTTTGAAGCATAAATCCGTATTTTGACTATGTGAACATAATTTTGACATGTAATCTGATTTAGTAACATGTTTAGGGATAATTGGGCATGTAAGACTTGACATAGCACATAGTTAACCATCCGATCATAGTTTTACGCTAACGACGCCTTATAGTAGCTTATGTTACCATAATGTGTCGAAACGGGTCAAAAGCACTTAGGTAGGCCTTCCAATCAGAATGTTGGGACTAATAAATCATACCATATGAGTTCAATTACTCATTTGATTTATAGAACCTCATTCTATCCTATCTCCCGATTTAGGAGCCGATTATTAACATAGTTACCTATACTAGGTGCCGGTTGATTCCGTGACCCTTGGAGCTTAAATTGGTCTTATTCTCAAGACTAATTAGCAATCCCAAGTGAGTACATAGTTCCCCTCTTTTACTGTTTTCAAATATTTTGGGGTGATACACATGTACATACATGTTACTTTCGTGCATTTCATGCTTTTATGACATAAACATGCTACTTTCACCTAGTACATTTATAGTACATGCTTTCCATTGTGTTTTGCTATGTATGTCAAGCATGCTAGCACATTGATTTGTTACACATTTGTTGCATATGTTTACTTAGCATATGTAACACATTGTTTTACATGACGTTTCTGCTATGTATGTTTACTGAGCATGCTAGCACATTGTTTTTACATGAACATTTCTACTAGGCATGTTTACTCAACATTCCTAGTACATGGTTTTCACATGCTACATTGGTTATGACATTTGGTATGTTCAATCGGGACAATAATACATTCATTAACATTAGCTACGCCGCTCGGACTTATGTAATGGTACCATAGGAATTGACAACTCCCGTTTCCGACTTCCTGGGTTTGTTTGGAAGTTGGGGATGACAGAATCCGACAACATAATTTAGATAAACCTTTAATTCGTTTAAGGGTTTGTCGCCACAGTCTCAAGGCTTGAATGTATGCGATTAACATTACTGCATAAATGTTTGTAATCATAAAGCATTGTTTTTCTGCAAAGCATAACATTTGATTTAAACTTAGGTTTATTCAAAAACATGTTTTGTACATTTTCTATGGGGTTGAGTAACTTCTAGTTATTCACCATACATGACATTTGTTTTCACATTAGACATCATTACATAGTTAAGTAGAGGATTTCCTACTTGCTATGCATTTCATTGGTTTTACATGATACACATGACATTGTACATGGTTTACACATACACATATTGACATGGAACAAGACATTTTGGTTGGTTATTGATAAGTGACTTATGTAACGGGGCTATGTGTTATATGATAAAAGCTTGGTGGATACGCCGCTGGTACTTCCTATATATAAGTGCTTTTATCGTATTATACATCGTTGCGTTATATAAACCACTTGGGCAACACATGAAACATTTCATACATAAACATGACATTGTTTTACAAATTACATATTTTATACAAATTCACTTTTACTTGGTTATTCATTTAACCATGCATTATCATTTCATCATCATTTGATTTTCATTGATTTTCACATGGTTTTACAAAGGAAAACATTTTACAAGGTTCATGACTACATTTTATTAAACTCTCCTTTCAAATACAAGTCATGAATCTGCATAAACAAAACCTATGTATCTCACAGGCATTTTTATGCTGACGTACCTATTTTTACATGTGTTTCAGGTGCTAATGCATGATGATGCTTGTGCTTCACTTAGGCGGACTCGGGCCTTAGTGACTTAAAAGACAGTTATTATGTTAGTTTAGTGTGAACTCAAAGACAATGTAACTTAAATTTTAATAATACATAACTTTAATTGCCATGGTTGTTGAAACAATAATTCTGTCGCCACTCACCTCCCCGGCGTTTCCGCCGCGGTTTGTTGTTTTACGCGGCCGGGGTGTGACATGACCCGTTTGGTCGATCATTAGGATCCGACCAAACACATTAGGTGACCATAGTTGTATAGGGAATAACCTTCCGAGGTTATACCTTATGGTCACATCGTTTAAGTAGTTGTATGATAGGAAGTTTATATGCCTTAGGTAAATTACCAAAATGCCCTTTTTATGCCAAAATTCATATTAAGCATATGTAACATAACTTTTGACATCTAAACTGATTTGGTAACAATGTTTGACATGATAAGGCATATTTTACTTATCATAGGACTAGTTAGGCGTTCCGAACGCGTTTTACGCGAACGACACGTTAAAGTAGCATAAGCTACCTAAACGGGTCGTAATGGGACGTAAGCACTTAGGTTAGGTTTCATTTTAGTATGTGGGCTTTGTTAAACCATATTACATGATTTCCCATACTCGTTTGGTTTACGAACCCTCATTCTATCCAATCCTCCGATTTAGGTCCGGTATATTAACATAGTTACCTATATTAGGTGTCGTTTGATATCCGTGATCTCTAGCACTGTTTGGTTGTTACTCAAGGACTACTAAGCAATCTCAAGTGAGTACATAGACCCCTCTTTTACTGTTTTCCAAAACATTTTGGGGTGAAACACATGTGCCTACTTGTTACTTTCGTGCCTTTCATGCTTTCATATCATATGCTTGTTATGTTCAATAGTACACTTATAGTACATGATTTCATTGTTTTTATGCTATGTATGCCCATTGTGTGCATACTTAGTACATCATTTTACATTACATTTTATGCTATGTATACCCATTGTGTGCATACTTAGTACATCATTTTCCATTACATTTTATGCTATCTATGCCCATTGTGTGCATATTTAGTACATCATTTTACATTACATTTTATGCTATGCATGCCCATTGTGTGCATACTTAGTACATTTATTCATCACATGCTTACATTTTGGTATGACATTTGGTTTGTTTAAATAAGACAATGTACATTCATTAACACCAATCATGCCGCTCGTTAGTAGGTAATGGTACCATAGGACTTGACAACTCCCGTTCCTGAACCCTAGTTTGTTTGGGTGGAAGGAATGACCGAATTCGATATACATTTACACAAGATAGACCTTTAAATTCGTTTAGGGGTTTATCGCCACAGTCACAAGGCTTGGATGTATGCATTTTCACAATACCGCATAGATGTACCTTGTTCTGAAAGCAGTTTTAGGAATGTCCTCTTCATGTACTTTCAGTTGATGATATCTTGAACGTAAACCGATTTTTGAAAAGAATCAAGCTCCTTGAAGTTGATCGAACAGGTCATCGATTCTCAGCAGTGGGTACAGATTTTAAATCGTAACCTTGTTCAATTCACGGTAGTCAATGCACATACGCATTGATCCGTCTTTCTTTTTGACAAACAACACCGGTGCTCCCTCGGTAATGAACTAGGTTGTATAAAACCCTTATCAAGAAGTTTGTCCATTTGTTTCTTCAGTTCCTGCATGTGCTAAACGGTATGGTGCCTTGGCAATTGGTGCCGTTCCTGGTATTAGGTGAATTCTAAATTCAACCTCTCTATCTGGCGGTAATCCAGGTAATTCTTCTGGAAAAACATCTGAGAATTGAGATATTACAGGAATATCTTTTAATTCCTTTCCTTTAGTGTTAATGATTATAGAAATCATATACACTATTCCTCCTTTTCTTTCATAACTTGCAACTTTCATCACAGAGATGAATTTTGTCGACCTGGTGCCTGGTTGGCTTATCTCCTTTAATTGTGATCTTTTCACCTGTTGTTGTACTTACTTGTACTGACGTTTGATCACATAAAATACTGGCATGATTGGCTACCAACCAATCCATTCCTAATACAACATCGAATCCGGCTAGATTCATTGGGTAAAGGTTAGCTGAAAAGTTATGATTCGAAATTTCTATTCTTGCTCCCTGCAAGATTTTAGTTATCTTAATGGAATCTCCATTTGCCGTTTCCACCAAACAGTCTTGTTGGAGTTTAGTCAATGGTTGGTCGAGAAGTTGGTAGAAAGAAGTATTGATAAAACTTTGGTTTGCACCAGAGTCAATAATACTTTGGCAAATATATCATTAACTAGAAACGTACCAGCTATCACATCCGGAATCATCTTGGCTTCCTCAGTTGTCAAAACAAATGCTCTGGCATTTTTCTTAGGTCCTTCAGCTGCCTTAGCTTTGCTGGTTTTTGCTAGAGCTAGTTTCGAACAGTTCGGTTTGATGTGACCAGCTTCTCCACAATTGAAGCATAGCCTACTGCTAGCTTTTGTTCGACATTCTTCTTCCTTATGCCCAGGTTTCTTGTAGAAATTACAATATCTTGCACATTTTCCATAATGCTTCCTTTTACAAGTCTTGCAGTAAGGTGCAGAGGAAGAACCCATACTTTTCCCACAGTTGGTATTACCGTAGCGAATTTCTTGGGTAAGCCTTTGTGCTAAGTCCTTTCTTTGGTTTTCCTCTTGTGTACGTACCAATTCACCAGTCAGGGTGTTGGCTAGTTCTACTGCTTCTTCTATGGTTTGGGGCCTAGCTGCCTTGACTACATGTCTGATCTCACTAATTAATCCTCAAATATAACAGGAGATTAACACTGGCTCAGGTGAGGCTAAGGTTGGTATTATCCTAGCATATTCAAAGAATATGGTAGTGTAACCTTTGCAATCTATTCCAGTCATTTTATGATTTAGGAACTTACTGGCAATTTGTTCCTTTTCATTGGGAGGACAAAATTTTCTTTCAACCATTTCCTTAAACTTGGTCCATTTCATATTATAAACTCTATCACTTCCTCTAGACTGGAGAATAGTATTCCACCATTCTAAGGCTGCATTCTTGAAAAGATTAGAAGCAAACATAATCTTATCTTCATCTGCACATTTACTTTTCTTTATGACTGCTTCTGTCTTTTCTATCCAACGTAAGGCTGCAATGGCTCCTTCATTGTCTGAGAATTCTATTGGTTTACAGGCCAAGAATTCTTTATAAGAACAACCATAAGAAATGGTTCTTCTTCTTTTTGGAATTGGAGCTTGGATCAGGGGTTGGTGATTTTCGTTCACACTATGACTTGGTTCAGTGGGTTGACGTTTACTTCCAGTTACAGATTTATTATTTTCTGCTTCTTTAACTGTCTTGATAATATAAGGCATAGCATCTATAATTCCTTGTGCGACTATATGTTCGATGGCACTATTATTCACTTGGTTCTCGTTATTATCATTATTTTGGTTTTCCTGATTAACTTCGTTCGACATCTGAATTATAAACGTTTATCAGGTATTAATATCACAGAATAAAATTTAATGCAGACATTTATACAATACTCACACAAAGAAGTTGATCAAAAACGTCGAACATTGCGACTTTACTCTTTTTTATATAGATATGCATCGATTACATATTACAACTGAAAGCTAATACACTATTAGTTATGCATCTATACCTATCTTAGTCTATTTAGTTGGTTATATATATATATATATATATATATATTATCAAAGTACAATATTACACACATGTCCATATATTATTCTTGGTGTTGTGTATCCAATCATGTATCTCAAGCTCGAAGTACTTCCACACTAGCTTTTCTCTTATTTGTCGGTTCTATCTCCTTCTTCTACTAACTCGTCACTATATGAGCGAAGTTCTTCCAAATTCTCTTGGCTCATAGGTGGCATGGGTGCTGGTACTGGATCAGGGTATCGAGGAATGGGTTGTCCGTATGGGTATGGGTTTCTTATTACACTTTGCTTATACCAATCGCTGTTCCAGAATGGGTCTAAAGGGTTCAGGTCAGTATACTGAGCTATGGGGTTTGGTGGGGGAATTCTGGGGATCTCATAGGGGTCAAAATCTGGAATTGGGAATTGGTCCTCTTGATTGGGTTCTAACATTTGTTGGTATGGGAATAAGGGTACTATGGTGGTTCAGCTCTTTGGTTTAGATTAGGGTCTGCTATTGTAGTGGCTAACATATGGAAATTGACTAATTGTCTATCAAGTTCCTCTTCCCATGGTGGCCTATTGACTGTTTCCTGGGTTTGTGCATTCACTTCTCTATTTACTCTTACTACTGCTCTCTGTTGTTGAAGTTTCTTCATCCTCTTCCTCCTCTCATGTGCTCCTCTACTAAACCATCCTCTCTTTTTAGGAGGGAATGGCTCCTCAAACTGTGCCTTAAAGATAAATATCCCTTCCTCAGTATCAGCTGAATATCCTGAGGGATTTGGCTGAGATGAGGTTCCTTCATCTTTTGGGGAACTAGCTAATTGACGATAAGCGTCAGATGTACCTTGTTCACTCATACTGTAAACTAACAAATTGTCAAATAACACAAAACAATAATACACATATTTACACATAATCACACAAGTTATTTCCTAACACAATTTATCTAAAATTTAGATATCAATGGAACACTTCATTGGCTTAACCAGTGGCTGTAGCTCTGATACCACCTCCTGTTGCAGCCCCCGGCCCCTGCCCCAGGAGCGGGTGCCGCGAACTAGTCAGATGGTATCGGTGTTTATTAATTTCATAGCGGAATTCATACATCAGGACCTTAGTTAGGAAATATTTTTATCAGAGTTAAACACCAAACTTTTATAATAAGTGGGATAAAATCCAAGTTTCATTTGACAATACAATTGTAGGGATAAACCCTAATTATTGAAAACATAAACTCCGTGTCTTATTTGGTAACTTTTATAGCCACAACTTTAAGCCTTTAGTGCTCTCCAACTGGCTTCTGCTTCACATTAAGTTACCTAAAACGCGTTTTAAAAAGGTTTTATTAGCAAGAAATACTGGCGAGTGCATCCCTGTTTAATCAAAATAATTGTTACGACTTTACAGTATTAAAGTTTACAATGTTTATATCTATCTAATTATTCAATACAGTATTGCTACTGGGCAACCTTTTGTCCCACGTGCTTACGGTCATGCTACTATTCGCAATAGTAACAAGTGTCAAGTAATGTATACAACACCCCACATACTGATGATAATTGTAGAATTACAAAAACTTAATCACTGTAAGTGTCTTGATAAATATTCAGGGTTTTGTAAAATATTTGACTCACAAAAAGGTGACAAAAACAAGATGTATTCACATTGCTAATTTAGGTGATACTACTATAGCTTCCTGGTGATTCTCCTGGTTATTATCTATCAAAATTAAAAACTACACGTGTTAGTAAGATAACCCAAATCACATTAACCGTACAACTTGAGACAAAACTCCAATGACTGAGTCAGGCAGAGCCTTGACATGCATTACGGAGTCCTAGATCAATCGGGTGTAACACGAGACAGAACTCCAACGACTGAGTCAGGAAGATCCTTGACATGCGTTACGGAGCCCTAGATCGATCGGGTAGGGTAACTGATATGTGATCGGGAGTTATAATACTTACAACGACGCAGAGCTTCGCTTTATAGGGGTATAATTCCTGATTATAATTGCCCACTGTAGATCAGAGAAAATAAAAGAATTTGAACGAGATTGAATGAGGCATCAGCCGCTATTAATAGGGTTGGACTAAGGCGGCTCACGCCCCGCGAGAGATACGTGGTCGGCCTTCGCGGCCCGCGAGGCTGGTAGACTAGGCCCTAGCTGGGTCGACTCACCTAGTAGGCTTAACATGAGATGGGGACACGTGGCTGGCTGGGTGTCCGGAAAGTAACCATGGCTCGCACCCCGCGACGGACACAAAGGAATTGGTCGCGGCCCACGAGGGCACCATGTTTGTGATTTTATTTGATTTTTATAAATATAAAGGTATTTTAAGCTCATTTCTCGTATACGAGGTATATTTTAGGACGTTTAGGGTTAAGTTAAGGGGTCTTAGGAGGGTTGTCATATAAAACACCTTAAAAATCATAAAAACACATAAACACAGTTAACTTAAACATAAACCTTCCATTTTACATCTTTCACACTAAACTTCCAAATTTTACACTTTAACCCCCCCCCCCCCCCCCCCGTATCTCTAACCGGCCCCAAGGCCCCACCTCACTTTTGATTATAATATTTCTCTTGTTAGCAAGATATTAGACATGTTGACTTATGGTTAAACATAAGTTGGAAGTTGTTTTATAAAGGACTGTAAGTAAGTAAGAACATTATCATTTCACTCATTCCAACTCCATCTTCTTCTCCGTTTTCTCTCTAAATCTCTGCCACACTACAACCACCATTTTCTTAATTATTCAAGGTAATCTAAGGTGATTCAAAGGTGAAGGAAGGTGATCTAAGAAGGCTTGAGGCAAAGGAAGTTCAAGGACCACTTGGAGGAGCTTTTAACCTCTCATTTTCTTCTATCTCCATCTTCATCTTGTTTGTGCCACTACCCTAGCCACTAGAGCTAGTATTAAGCATGCTAAACTCTATTTTACTTCATGTTAGTGTTATGTACAAGTTACACCATATAAGAAACTAAACTTTAAAGGATGAAGACATGAAGATCTAACATAATCTAAAGAAAAACAAGTGTTTTTAGTGTTGTTTGATGTATGTTATGAAGTTGGTGTTGCTAATCTTGTATTTATGTTTAGATCCATCATGTTAAAGCTTGTTACAAGCTTAGATCTAACAAGTTTAAGCATGGATCTTGAAAAATCCATGGTTAAACTTGAAGATGAACTTGAAAAGTCTTTATGTGAACTTGAAAAATGGTTTTAAAGTATGATTCTTGTATTCTTCAAGTGATAAAGGTTATGGATAATCAACTTATGAAACTAAACTTCTTAAAAAGTTCATGAAAAAAGTCTTCAAGAAACTTGTTTTTGGAAGATTCATGTATGTAAAGTGTGGATCTAAAAGACTACACATTTTTAACAAAAATCAAATTCATCATAATGTTTTACATGATGAAATTAGTGTATGTAACTTATTATGTTGATTGGAAATTGATTTTGATGATGAAAAGAAAATAAACACATGTTTTCAAAACATGGGAAACCTCCATTTTTAGGGGAAACTATGTCAAAATTTTTATAAAATTTTAACACATAGAAAAATATAAGTTTTGGTTAAACTTACTCCCCAAAAATTCAACAAAAAAATATTTGTCAAGGTTTCCTATTTTTTTTGAAAAATTACAAGCTAAGAAATAAGGTTTTCTTCAAGTTAAAATCAACATTAAGGTTGTATATTTTTAGGGAAAATATATATATTTAGTGATCACCAAATTTTGTGCTAAGTGTATATTATGTGTATCATATGTAGTAGTGGATTAGGAACATGAAAATACACTAAATACTCGCAAGGAGTATCACCAACAAAATACAAATTGTACATAACAAATACCTAAGAATATTCATAACAAATAACCCATGAAAGGGTATATGGACAAATACAAGAGAATATATTTATATAAATATATTCCTTAACAAATTTTGGACTTGGACAAATAATGGACAATTTTGGACACACACACACACACACACACACACACACACACACACACACACACACACACACACACATATATATATATATATATATATATATATATATATATATATAGCGTAAGGCTCATGCGAGAACCACCTTTATTGCGAGAACCGCGAGAACCAATGTGAACACAACCTAAAATAGCTAAAAAAACCTAAAAAAACGTTACCCCCCCCCCCCCAAAAAAAAAAAAAGAAAAAAACTAAACCCCTACCCCCACACCGCCCCCCCCCCCCAAAACCTAAACCACCCTCCCCCACCGCTTAAAAACCTAAACACCCCCCCCCCAAGCTAAAATGCTAAAAACTAAATCCCAAAAAACCTAAAAAAAATAAAAAAATCTACAAAAATAAAAAAACACACAATTTTTTTAATATTATTTACATTAAAATCGCTACTTTTAGTAGCCAAAAGAGATTTTTTTTATAAAAATTAAAAAAAATTTTTAGCTACTAAAAGTAGCGATTTTTATATAAAAAATATTAAAAACAATTTGTGTGTTTTTAGCTATTTTTAGGTATTTTTGGTTGTGTTCACATTGGTTCTCGTAATAATGAGTGGTTTCTAACGGATCCTTCTCCCATATATATATATATATATATATATATATATATATATATATATATATGGGGGATGGATCATGAGAAAACTAGTTTAAATGAGAAAACAAAAAAATTAACTAAAAAAGCGTAAAAAACATACCATTTTTTTTTACAAATTTTTATAAAAAAAATCGCTAGTTTTTATGCATGGAAAAAAAATTTCAAAAAAAAAAATTGTTGTATTGCACATGTGCGCTATTACGGATATAGTACACATGTGTAGTACACATATAATGCACATGTGTAGTACAACAAATTTTTTTTTTTTTTTGAAAATTTTTTATATATAAAAAATAGCGATTTTTTTTATAAAAAATTGTAAAAAAAAAATTAGTATGTTTTTAGCTTTTTTTTAGCCTTTTTTAGTTAGTTTTCTAGTTTTCTCATTTAGATATAGTTTTCTCATGATTCTCTCCCTATATATATATATATAACTATTACCAAGTAATGAGAATTAAAAAAATCAGAAAATGACAAAAATAAATGTATATATTTTACAAGCATAACAAAATAAATATATTTCACACAAGTCTTAAAAATATATTATTTCTAAGAAATATAATTCCGAAAAGTCTTAAAAATCAAAGTATTTATTTTTTTTGACAAATAATGCAAAATATACAAGTATTTACATGAAACTACAAGTATACTTCCCCAAGTGTACTTGCACAAAAAATAATATTGAACATGAATGAGAAAAGGATTCTCGTCTGGAATACCATCAGCAAGCGGTAAATCATCACCAAAGTCAGGCAACGCGAATGGCTGAAAGTCATCCTCGTCGTTTGATAGCATGTCTGGGTCGCTCTCAGTGTCGGATCTAAGTATCTCGGGCTCAGGTGCAATCTCGTCATCTGAGACTACAGCCATCGGGTTGTCAACATCTGATAGTCCGCTCTCGGAAGAAGACATAGTGTCTGTAACAGAACAATCATAACATTTGCTCATTTAGTATGCAATCAAAGACAATGTATCATGAAATCATGTATCCTCATTGTTCCTCACGAATCTTTTCTATCTTTCCTAGTCTATCCCAGACTAGACCACAAATGTAAACCTTGCAATCGTGTTTCTTGTCTTTCCTTTTTGTAAAAATGTTTGTTCCCTGGATCTGGGCGTTTCGTGTATGCAATGAAAACATGTTGTAAAAATATTTTCGTGAGAGCCCTAATGATTGTAGTCTAGACTCGAGAAAGAATCCTAGTTCGCTACAATCGAAGCTCTGATACCAAACTGTCACACCCTGACTTTTACGGAAGCGTGATTATGTGTGACTTGCTTAATATCATTGCATTCAATCATAACAAACAACTATATGATAAAACACAAGATGTTCATCCATTAATTAAGTTTTAAAACATCACAAACAGCATTGTCATAAAATCCAAATGCAGACTTCAAATCCAAATTACAACCATTCAAATTATTTTAGAGTTCCATATGTGACAACTGTGCTCTTTAATCGATGAACAACGCAAAACAATGTTAATTATCAATAAAACAATGTGGTTTGGTGTTATTATATGTGTTTTATGTGTTTGGTGATTTTACAATTCGATTCGATTCGATTTCAAGCTTTAAATCGCTTTCTGGAAGGTTATACGCAAACTGGTGCGTAAACGCAGTCAGTTAAACACGACAAATACTCCGGGATAGTGAAATAAGCTTAACATATCTTAAATAACCTTCACATAACTTAAAAATAAGTTTTGGATGGTTTGGTGTGTCGGAAACAAGTTTGTTCGATCGCAGGGACTATTTGTGTCAAACTGCGAAACTATACTGATTTGTATAGTAACGAACATTCCGTAACTTGATCATAAGTTAAACATACCGTAAATATCCATTACATAGCTTAGAAATAGGCTTCGAGGGGTTCGGTATGCTAAAATAAACTTATTGGTCATTTAGGGACTAAAAGCGTCAAAAAGTGCACAAGTTTGCATTTTCGCGCATATCTTACGTTCTGAATACATCCGGACATCCAAAAATCTATGTAATCATTAAAATATTTTATTTTAGTGATTGGCATGATAAAATTCCATTCGTCGCTTGATTTGGATCGTTTTTGCGTATGTTACGACTCCCGTCGTAATTAACCGAACAACGCGATCGTACGACCAAACGAGCAGACATCCGAGATGTTATTGAGCACATTTTAAGTTCTCTATACTTTAACTTCATTATAGAGCCTTGAAATGAGGTTAACGGAGCTTAAACGTGTCAAAAATGAGCCGAAATGCAAGTTTTGCAAGTTCAGGGGCTAAATTGTCATTTTATGAAAGTGCTGGTCTGCAGGTCCCTTACGGACCGTATGGGCATGTGCTTACGGTCTTTAAGCAGTCCCCAGATCAGCAGAAATGCATAAACATTGAATCTGGTCCATTCCACTTGTTCCAATGGTTTTAATCCCTGGTTTTTCATGCTATGGGTTGGTTTGTGTGGAGAACAAGTCCCCCAATCATTCTTTGACAATTGTATGTCCTAGATCATTCCCTCTTTGCCAAGAAATGATCCTAACGGTTTGCGAAAAACTATATATAGCCATCCATTTCTCACTTGTTCCTTGCTCATTCCCTCATTTCTCCTCTCTTATCTGCTTTGGGAGCATTCTTATCTGATTTGGGAAGCTTTTTCTTTGTAGAAAAGATAGTAAGGACCCATAGTGAGCATTCTTTCATTCTTTTTATTGTTTTCGTAGTTTGAAAGTCAAATATTGTTTGACTTTCAGTTTGACCAGTCTATGGTCAATGCAAAGTTCGGTTGAACTTTGCAACGTGATTGTAATCACGTTGGTTATAATCCTTAGTGATTATACCCGCTGATTACCACGTTAACTAGGTGTAGTGACGAGTCAAAGTTTCGGTCAAAATGCGTTTTAGCACGCATTTTGCAACGAAACTACTTTTAGGTGTTAAAACACTTTGTTTTGATACCAAATCAATAGGTTAAACATGTTTTGACATGTTTAGCTCGTCACCTTTAGTTAGTGCTTGTTTAGAGTCGTATGTCGAGCGGTCTAAACCACCGCTTAGACTTTCGAACTCGACCCGTTTGGTCGATCATTAGGATCCGACCAAGCATGGTTAGTGACCATAGTTGCATAGGGAATAACCTTCCGAGGTTATACCTTATGGTCACCGAGTTTAAGTAGTTGAATGATAGGTGGATTATATGCCTTAGGTAAATTACCAAAATGCCCTTTTCATGCATAATTTAGGTGGATTATATGCCTTAAGTAAATTACCAAAATGCACTTAGGTTAGGATCCGATTTAGAATGTAGGCTTTGTTAAACCATATCATATGAGTTCCAACACTCATTTGGTTTACAATACCTCATTCTGTCCGATCTTCCAATTTAGGTGTCTATTGTTTGACTAGGTGATTCGATTATTAGGTGCTGCTTGAGTTTCCTTGGTTTGATTGAGCTTGTTGAGTTCTTTAGATTGAGGATACCTTGCACTTCAATGTGAGTACATAGTTCCCCTATTTTACTGTTTTCAATTGTTTTGGGGTGATTCATATGTACAAAACGATTTCAAGGTTTAAACGATAATTTCAAAAACGATTAAGATGGTTTATACTAAACTAATAACCATTTCAATAAAGTGAACGAACTTGTTGGATGTAATTACATAACGAATGACATTCATTAGCATTGATCAAGCCGACCAGTATTAGGTTATAGTCCCATAGGATCTGACAAATCCCGTTATCAGACTACACCCATGGTTATGTGTTGGGGTTATGTAGGTAACGACCGAATCTGTGATTATTAACTTACCCTTTGGTGGTTTGTTAATACGAGAAACGAGGTAGACGAGTCACGAAGGTTTGAATGTTATTAGCGAGACGACCAAAAGTAGTTTCACTATTAAAACGAATACGATTTTGAGACGAGTTAAACGGTTTGAGACGACTTCAATGAGATAAACGATCGGTTTTGGGTAGTGATTAGATAATGGGACGGGTGTAGTATGATAGAATCATGGTAGATACGCCGCTGGTACATCTTATATATAAGTGCTTCTATCATATTACATTGCGTGTCATTATTTAGTTCACCGAGGAAACGATTTTGAAACGATGTCACATAACGAGGTTTTTGAAACGATATAAACCATACGAGTTTTATTAACGAGTTTTTACGAGATGTTTACAAGTTGTTATACTAAAACAAATGTTTTTGGGTTAAGAGTCATGGCTACGAGATTTTATATACTATAACCATCTTGATTTGAGTTGGTTAATTATGTTGCAATACACTTTTCAAAACGAGGTTTGTATTTTGACTCTTGTAGTCTAACGAGGTACTGCAACATATAAACGAGCCATGAATCCGATACTCCCATAAAACCTATGTACTCGCCAGCATTTCTTTGCTGACTTTATTTTTACATATGTTTCAGGTGGTATTGCTTGATGTTGCTTGCTAGGAAGCTTGTGTCACATAGGACCTGGACGAGGCCTTAGTGACTTAAAAACAGTTATAAACAATGTATAGTTCGTTTGTTTTGGTTTAAAGACAATGTACATTACTTAATGAATCAATAAAATGAAACATTTGGTTACCATGGTTGTGGAATAATAATTCTGTTGCAACACTCCCCGACGTTTCCGCCACGGTTTGTTGTTTTAACGTGGTAGGGGTGTGACAGAAGAAGTTGGTATCAGAGCCAATGGTTATAGGGAATTAGGTTATTAGTGATGCTTTGACCTAGACTATAACTTTCTAGGACCCTAACACAAGTTTACTTGTGTTTAGATTTTTAAAACAATATCGTCACCTATCCTTAGGTGATAACCGCAACGAGAACACAATAACGAATCCGATTCGAAAAGTAATCATCTATCCTTGGATGATTGATTACTAGGTTTTGAACCTTCTGTTATAAGGTTTTGAACCCTTTTGAGTTTTCAAAATCTCGTCAAAGTTTGGGTCTAAATAATGTGAACAGGTGCAAACTGGAAGAGTGAATGCCTGTACCCTGTGTTTTCTGTCTAAGGCTAGAGTGTTCGTACAAATCCGCAGTATCGGACCAGTCACTCTTACCTGGGAACTCTTGGGGTGAGTGTTCACTTATAGGCGAGCGTGTCTTCGCGATACATTATACTGACCCATTTACTTTGATTTGTCACTGCGTGTCGTTTGTTTGTTCGAGGTAACGAACAAATGATCGCCTTCCTTGTGTTTTGTCGATGTTTACAATGCCCCTTTTGTTTTTCGAACTGTCGACCTCACTCGTTTCTCATGTTTCCTTGTTAGACAATGCCTCCTCGACGTGATGCTCAAACTTTTACTGCTGAGGAAGTCGCAGCCCTTGTCTCTCAGCAAATGGCTGCTGTGCTTCCAGGCATTGTGACCCAAATCCACGAGTTATACAATAACAACAACAATAATGCTCAGTGTAATTTCAAGAATTTCAATTCTGTGAAGCCGCTTATGTTTTCTGGGTCACAAGGAGCAACCGCGCTCCTGCAGTGGTTTGAGAGTATCGAGAGCACATTCAGACATGTGCAGTGTTCGAATGCGCGCAAAGTTGAGTTTGCATCTAGTGTGTTCGAGAAGCGAGCTCTTACATGGTGGAACGGAGTGATACGTGATAGGGGTGCCGAAGTGGCACTAGCACAAACTAGGGAAGAGCTCCGAGCTCTCATGATGAGAGAGTTCTGTCCTCGTCACGAGATTCGAGCTTTGGAACGAGAATTTGATGATTTGAAACAAGACGGGGGAGATCACCGTGCTTATACAGATCGATTTGAGGAGCTTAGTTTGATGTGTCCTACTATGGTTACCCTTCTGGAGAAAGCAATCGAGAGGTATATCGATAGTTTACCCGATTCCATTCAGGACATCGTGACTGGCGTTAATCCTACTACCGTTCGTCACGCGATCGAGTTGTCTGCTACCCTGACTGTGTCTTAAGTGAGGAAGTGTAAACTTACCCGCAAGGGTGATAAAAAGAAGTCAACCGATTCTGAAAAGGAAAAGGATAAGGGTAAGAAAGGTGAGTCGTCGAAGAAGTCGAGGAAGCGAAAGGGTGCTCAAAATTTTGCTGTCACCAATCAGAACCCTCAGAACCCACTGACTCAACCTCCTGCAAAGAAAGCATATGCTGGTACTGCACCTCACTGTGCTCGATGTAATGGTCACCATGTTACCCAACAGGCCTGTAAACAGTGTGCTACGTGTGGTAGACTTGGGCATTTGGCCAACATTTGTCGTTTTGGTCAAAATCAGGCTGCTCAGGTTCCAGCACAAGCTCAAGGGAATGCTGCAAGATTCCCACCTGGTTCGTGTTTTAATTGCGGAGAAATGGGTCATTTCCGCAACAATTGCCCGAGATTGGTAAATGCGAATGCGAATCCGAATGTCAACGCGAACGCGAACGCGAATGTGAATCCCGCTCGTGGACGGGCATTCAATCTAAATGCGAATGAGGCGAGGGCGGACAACGAGGTTGTTAACGGTACGTTTCTTGTTAACAATCAACTTGCGTCTGTCCTTTTTGATTCTGGTGCCGATAGGAGTTTTGTTTCGTTATCCTTTGAGCCTTTACTTGCGATGCCTAGAACTAAACTGAGGAAACCCTTATCTGTCGAAGATGCTATTGGTAAACCTCTCGTACTCGATTCTGTCATTCGTGGTTGTCAATTGAATCTCGATAACCATCTTTTCCCTATCGACCTCACGCCAATGCAACTTGGGAGTTTTGACATCATCGTGGGGATGGATTGGTTAACCAAACATCATGCCGAGGTTGTTTGTTTCGATAAGATCATTCGTATTCCCCTTTCGTCTGGTGATGTCTAAGAGGTTCGTGGCGAGAAACAATTTGGTGGATTAAAACTTATGTCGTGCACAAAAGCCCAAAGGTACTTACGAAAGGGATATGTTGCTTTCCTGGCACATGTCACCGAGGAGAAAGGCAAGAACAAGAGTATTCAGGATATTCCGATTGTTTGGGATTATCCAGAGGTGTTTCCTGATGAACTGTCTGGTTTTCCTCCAGTTCGTCAAGTCGAGTTTCATATTGATCTTGTACCAAATGCTAACCCGATTGCAAAAGCACCTTATCGTCTTGCACCGTCTGAGATGCAAGAATTATCGAAACAGCTTCAAGAGTTATCCGATAAAGGATTCATCCGACCGAGTTATTCACCTTGGGGAGCTCCTATTCTCTTTGTGAAAAAGAAAGATGGATCTTTTTGAATGTGTATCGATTATCGTGAGCTTAATAAGCTTACTATCAAGAATCGATATCCCCTACCTCGAATCGATGATCTCTTTGATCAGCTGCAAGGTGCTACCTGTTTTTCTAAGATCGATCTGCGTTCTGGGTATCATCAGCTTCGTGTATTCGAAGAAGATATTCCCAAAACTGCCTTCCGCACGAGATATGGACACTATGAGTTTACTGTCATGCCTTTTGGTCTGACGAATGCTCCAGCTATTTTCATGGACTTAATGAATAGGGTCTGTAAACCTTATTTAGACAAGTTCATCATTGTGTTCATCGACGATATTCTTATTTATTCGAAGTCACGAGCCGATCACGAGCAACACCTTCGTTTAACTTTGGAACTCCTGAAGAAGGAACAACTTTTTGCTAAATTCTCCAAGTGTGAATTCTGGCTTAAGGAAGTTCAATTTTTGGGACATATTGTCAACAAGCAGGGTATTCATGTGGATCCATCCAAAATTGTTGCAATTAAGGATTGGAACACACCGACGACACCCACAGAAGTTCGTTATTTTCTCGGACTTGCTGGGTATTATCGACGGTTTATTTCAAATTTTTCGAAGATTACGGTTCCTCTCACTACCTTGACTCAGAAGAATAAGCCTTTTGAGTGGGGACCCAAGCAAGAAGAAGCGTTCCAAACGCTGAAACAGAAGCTATGTGATGCTCCTGTTCTATCTTTACCCGAGGGAAACGATGATTTCGTTGTCTACTGCGATGCATCCAACTTAGGCCTTGGTTGTGTTCTTATGCAACGAGGTAAAGTTATAGCATATGCATCTAGACAATTGAAAGTTCACGAGAAGAACTACACGACTCATGATCTTGAGTTAGGAGCTGCAGTTTTTGCTCTAAAAATCTAGAGACACTATCTTTATGGCACGAAGTGTGTGGTTTTCACAGACCACAAAAGTCTCCAGCATATTCTTAATTAGAAGGAGTTAAACATGAGGCAACGACGTTGGGTCAAACTCTTGAGTGACTATGATTGCGAGATTCGCTACCATCCTGATAAAGCGAATGTCGTAGCTGATGCGCTTAGTCGAAAGGAGCGAGTCAAGCTTCATTCTGTTCAAACTCTATCTGATCTTCAAACTCATGTTCTTCAAGCTCAGCAATTTGATAGGTAAAGAATTACCACATCAGCCTTCGCTTAAGCTCGAAGCAAAAGATGATGGTTTGCTTTATTTCAAGGATCGTTTATGGATTCCGAAACAAGACGATCTTCGCACTTTAGTGATGGACGAATCTCACAAGTCTCGATATTCTATCCATCCTGGTGCTGATAAAATGTACAAGGATCTTCGTACTAAGTTTTGGTGGGCCTGGTATGAAGAAAGATGTTGCCTTGTATGTATCGAAATGCCTGACTTGTCTCAAAGTCAAGGCTGAACATCAACGACCTTCTAGTTTGCTTGTACAACCAGAAATACCGGTTTGGAAGTGGGAGAACATTGCTATGGATCTCATCACTAAATTACCGCGTACATCTAAAGGTCACGATGCTATTTGGGTTGTCATCGATCGATTAACGAAGTCAACTCATTTTATTGCAATTCGCGAGGATCTATCTGCTGATAAACTTGCAAAGATTTATGTTGATGAGATTGTATCACAACATGGTGTTCCTTTGGATATCATTTACGATCGTGATGATCGATTTTCATCTCAATTTTGGAGAACCATGCAATCTGCTATGGGAACCCAACTAAATCTAAGCACTGCTTATCATCCCCAAACGGATGGACAATCTGAGAGGACGATTCAAACTTTGGAGGATATGCTTAGAGCATGCGTGATACACTTTGGTGGTAATTGGGATTCTCATCTGCCATTGATCGAGTTCTCTTACAACAATAGTTATCATGCTAGCATCAATATGGCACCGTTCGAAGCTCTTTACGGTTGAAAATGTCGTTCACCTATCTGCTGGAATGAGGTCGGTGAAGCTCAGCTTACTGGACCTGAGCTCGTTCTGAAAACAACAGACAAAATCAAGAAAATTCGCGATAATCTTGTGACAGCTTGAAGCCGTCAAAAGAGTTATGCGGATATGCGACGCAAGCCCTTAGAATTTCAAGTCGGAGACCATGTCCTACTCAAGGTGTCACCTTGGAAGGGAGTGGTGAGACTTGGAAAGAAAGGAAAACTTGCACCAAGATACGTTGGACCATTTAAGATTGTTGAAAGGGTTGGGAAGGTTGCCTATCAACTAGAGCTACCTCCAGAGCTTGGAAATATTCATCCGAATTTTCACGTGTCCATTTTGCGAAAGTGTTTAGCTGACGCTTATCTTCACATTCCTCTCGACGAAATCCAAATCGATGAAACGATGCACTTTGTCGAGAAACCTGTGGAGATAGTGGATCGTACATTCAAACAGTTGAAGAACAAACGGATTCGATTGGTCAAGGTTCGCTGGGAATCCAAACGTGGCCCAGAGTTTACTTGGGAACGTGAGGACCAAATGAAGGCGAAATATCCGCAATTGTTCTCACAAGTTTCCTCTAGTTAAAATTTCGGGATGAAATTTCCTAAACTAAGGGAGACTATGACAACTGTGCTCTTTAATCGATAAACAACGCAAAACAATGTTAATTATCAATAAAACAATGTTCTTTGGTGTTATTATATGTGTTTTACGTGTTTGGTGATTTTACAATTCTATTCGATTTCAAGCTTTAAATCGCTTTCTGGAAGGTTATACGCAAACTGGTGCGTAAACGCAGTCAGTTAAATGCGACAAACACTCCGGGATAGTGAAATAGGCTTAACATACCTTAAATAACCTTCACATAACTTAGAAATAAGTTTTGGATGGTTTGGTGTGTCGAAAACAAGTTTGTTCGATCGCAGGGACTATTTGTGTCAAACTGCGAAACTATACCGATTTATATAGTAACGAACATTCTGAAACTTGATCATAAGTTAAACATACCCTAAATATCCTTTACCTAGCTTAGAAATAGGCTTCAAGGGGTTCGGCATGCTAAAATAAACTTATTGGTCATTCAGGGACTAAAAGCGTCAAAAAGTGCACAAGTTTGCATTTTTTTTTTGGGTAAAGGGTTACCCCGGTGATTCTATTATAGACAACCGCCAAATAAGTACAAGTAGTGAGGATGAGTTGCCCACTAGTTCATATACAGGACAGGCCCCATATATGTAAGCAAAACAAAACAAACCAAAACTACCACCTTGACCTAGCCTACTACAATCATGATAATGACTAACTAGTAGACAAACGAAAATAAATCAAAAACAAAGACGTCAACCGCCATCATCAAAAATGAAATTGCCTCCAATCGGCAGCCCCCTAGCATGAAACAAAAACCACCTATCCATTGGATAACTTTGTGGAAGAGGTGCTTGCCCCTGTACTGGAAAACTTAGGATGTGTACCCGATGTCATAAACTCATTCATTTCATCATATACAACCTCTACCTCTTCATCATCAGACTCCTCATTTAGCTCACGATCCCCTTTATATTTCAAATATTGCTTATCCGGTTGTTGAATATTTTATCCGGTTAGCGTTGCATTACTGTTGTTAAATATTTTGCGAAAAGTACCCTGCCACAAGTTTGCATTTTCGCGCATATCTTACGTTCTGAATATATCTTACGTTCTGAATATATTCGGACATCCAAAAATTTAGGTAATCATTAAAATATTTTATTTTAGTGATTGGCATGATAAAATTCCATTCGTCGCTTGATTTGGATCGTTTTTACGTACGTTACGACTTCCGTCGTAATTAACCGAACAATGCGATCGTACGACCAAATGAGCCGACATCCGAGATGTTTTTGAGCATATTTTAAGTTCTCTATACTTCAACTTCATTTTAGAGCCTTGAAATGAGGTTAACGGGGCTTAAACGTGTCAAAAATGAGCCGAAATGCAAGTTTTGCAAGTTCAGGGGCTAAATTATCATTTTATGAAAGTGCTAGTCTGCAGGTCCCTTACGGACCGTATGGGCATGTGCTTACGGTCCGTAAGCAGTCCCCAGATCAGCAGAAATGCAGAAACATTGAATCTGGTCCATTCCACTTGTTCCAATGGTTTTAATCCCTGGTTTTTCATGCTATGGGCTGGTTTGTGTGGAGAACAAGTCCCCCAATCATTCTTTGACAATTGTATGGCCTAGATCATTCCCTCTTTGCCAAGAAATGATCCTAACGGTTTGCGAAAAACTATATATAGCCATCCATTTCTCACTTGTTCCTTGCTAATTCCCTCATTTCTCCTCTCTTATTTGCTTTGGGAGCATTCTTATTTGATTTGGGAAGCTTTTTCTTTGTAGAAAAGATAGCAAGGACCCATAGTGAGCATTCTTTCATTCTTTTTATTGTTTTCCTAGTTTGAAAGTCAAATATTGTTTGACTTTCAGTTTGACCAGTCTATGGTTAACGCAAAGTTCGATTGAACTTTGCAACGTGATTGTAATCACGTTGGTTATAATCCTTAGTGATTATACCCGCTGATTACCATGTTAACTAGGTGTAGTGACGAGTCAAAGTTTCGGTTAAAATGTGTTTTAGCACGCATTTTGCAACGGAACTACTTTTAGGTATCAAAACACTTTGTTTTGATACCAAATCAGTAGGTTAAACATGTTTTGACATGTTTAGCTCGTCACTTTTAGTTAGTGCTTGTTTAGAGTCGTAAGTCGAGCGGTCTAAACCACCGCTTAGACTTTCGAACTCGACCCGTTTGGTCGATCATTAGGATCCGACCAAGCATGGTTAGTGACCATAGTTGCATAGGGAATAACCTTCCCAGGTTATACCTTATGGTCACCGAGTTTAAGTAGTTGAATGATAGGTGGATTATATGCCTTAGGTAAATTACCAAAATGCCCTTTTCATGCATAATTGAACTTTAAGCATATGTAACCTAACTTTTGTCACCTAAACTGATTATGCAACCTATTTAAACATGTTTAGGCATATAATACTTGTCATAGGACTAGTTGGACGTCTCGAATGCGCGTTTACGCAAATGACGCGTTAAAGTAGCGTAAGCTACCTAAACGGGTCATAGCGGGTTGAAAGCAGTTAGGTTAGGTTCCGATTTAGAATGTAGGCTTTTTTAAACCATATCACATGAGTTCCAACACTCATTTGGTTTACAAGACCTCATTCTGTCCGATCTTCCGATTTAGGTGTCTATTGTTTGACTAGTGATTCGATTATTAGGTGCTGCTTGAGTTTCCTTGGTTTGATTGAGCTTGTTGAGTTCTTTAGATTGAGGATACCTTGCACTTCAATGTGAGTACATAGTTCCCCTATTTTCCTGTTTTCAATTGTTTTGGGGTGATTCATATGTACAAAACGATTTCAAGGTTTAAACGATAATTTCAAAAACGATTAAGATGGTTTATACTAAACTAATAACGATTTCAATAAAGTGAACGAACTTGTTGGTTGTAATTACATAACGAATGACATTCATTAGCATTGATCAAGCCGACCAGTATTAGGTTATGGTACCATAGGATCTTACAAATCCCGTTATCAGACTACACCCATGGTTATGTGTGGGGGTTATGTAGGTAACGACCGAATCTGTGATTATTAACTTACCTTTTGGTGGTTTGTTAATACGAGAAACGAGGTAGACGAGTAACGAAGGTTTGAATGTTATTAGTGAGACGACCAAAAGTAATTTAACTATTAAAACAAATACGATTTTGAGACGAGTTAAACGATTTGAGACGACTTCAACGAGATAAACAATTTGGATAAACGATTGGTTTTGGGTCGTGATTAGATAATGGGACGGGTGTAGTATGATAGAATCATGGTAGATACGCCGCTGGTACATCTTATATATAAGTGCTTCTATCATATTACATTGCGTGTCATTATTTAGTTCACTGGGGAAACGATTTTGAAACGATGTCACATAACGAGGTTTTTGAAACGATATAAACCATACGAGTTTTATTAACGAGTTTTTACGAGATGTTTACAAGTTGTTATACTAAAACAAATGTTTTTGGGTTAAGAGTCATGGCTACGAGATTTTATATACTATAACCATCTTGATTTGAGTTGGTTAATTATGTTGCAATACACTTTTCAAAACGAGGTTTGTATTTTAACTCTTGTTGTGACAACCCGTATTTCGAACTCATTCTTGTGTAATGTTACGTGCTTATGTGAACTAGATTGTGTGAATTATTGAATGATATTATGAGTAACGTGTATTGCATGCTTGTATGTATGTATTTAAACACACAACACCACTCGACCGCACAACGCTTTTGGGCCGTATAGCTTGCAATCGGACTTCAAGGGCTGCCCAAGTAAGGGCCGGCCAATTGCCTTGACGCGTACAAACACACACATGAAGGGATTTCACCTCATTTGTTACAAACTACCTCACACACACAAAACCCTAATACCTTTCTCTCTCTCTCTAAGTCTTGAAGCCGGCGGAAACTCCTTGTGCACCCGAGACCCTACTAGTTCCAATCCCCTAATCCGGTTAGTGTTAAGTGTTTATTATTATTTGATGTTATGCTTGATTGATGAAGGTGTGTTATATATGATTGAATTCAGTCCGTTCACGTTAGTGAAATCGTTAACATAAGATTGTATGATGTTGTGTTATAACTATCGGCTCATATGTGTATAGTGTTAGTAATCGGATTGAACTATCATCGAATATGGTGTGGGGTGAGTTAATAAATTGTAATCGGATCTGCATGATTTCTAATCGGCTAGGATATGAGAATTGTTACTCAACGAGGTGGATGGGCTAATTGATTTAATCGAATGTATGCTAAAGGTTCAAGATTCATGCTGATATGCTTTAATGTGATGATTTCTGTTCTTGTTGTTCATATTAGGGATTCATATGAATTGCCTAGAGAATGCTTAGTTTGATCGATTGTGTGTTACAAGTAAAGTTGGAAAATTGTTAATTGATAAGGATAAATAAGGAAACTAATTAACTGGATTAATGTGTGTAACTAAATTGCATGAAATCCGGGATTCTATATCAAACACACACCTGTTCGTACAAATCTCTTGACCGCACAAGACACTTCGGTCGCACAAGAGTAAACACACAAGCCCACTCGTACAAGGTCTCTTGGTCGCACAAGAGGCCCATTCGCACAAGGTGCATAACCGCACAAGCATAATTTCCGGATGATTTAACCGATCGCACAAGGCACTTCACAATCGCACAAGATCGGGCCATACAAGACCTGATCCGATCACACCAGGGCCAGTCGTACAAGCGGTTCCCAGTCGCACAACCCGTCTGGTCGCACAAGCTACTCACGTATTGCTTAGTTGGGCCGTTGTATTGTTGGACTATTTACTCTTATGTTGTTGGGCTTAATTATTTATATACTAGGCCGGGTACTGTTGGGCTTAGGTCAATCGCACAAGACATTTACATGATTGTTAGTTGGGCCGAGACTTTATGTTGGACTTGTTATATGATGGGCCGGGATAGGTTGGATCGCACAACATGTTGTGGATCGCACAACATGTTGGGCTAACTACTAATGGGCTGAATTTAAACGTGATATGCTTTTGTCTGTTATGTGCAATACGTGTTAATCATGATCTTCACATGTTCATATTGTGCTAACTTATGTGATACGTACGTGCATTACTTGAACCAAACCTGACTCGTATGGTAACCCTGTTAGGATGTGGTTAACCACTGTTAGTTCAAGAACCCTCTCTCTCTTTGTGTATCTGCCGAGCAACCCAAGGTGAGTTCACACAGCCAAGGCATGGGATTCCCAGGGTGGGAATGGGATTGAATGAATTATACGTACATACTTAGTTAATGGAACCTAATGATATAGTCCTCAGGGTGAGGATGGTAAATGATAAGATACGGCTAGACTAGTATACCTACTTGAACTGATCTTCGCACACACGCCAAGGGTTGGCTGCGATAATTATGACTGATCTTCGCACACATGCTTCGGGGAAGCTGCGAACTATAGAAATTAAATCTTCGCAAGGAATGCCAGGGTGGCCGCGATACAAATATACATAGTCTAGGATATTTGGGAGTATTAACCCAAATCTTCGCATACATGCCGAAAGGGCCCGCGATGGAAACCAATACTATACATGAACAATGAACGAACTAATACGATACATGATAGATGAACGAACGCAATGCTTGCTATACCATTTCTATTACTGAACTTACTTTCTGTGAACTCGCTCAACTAGTTGTTGATTATTTGCTGCATGCCTTGCAGGACCTTAGGTACTTTTTGGAGCTTGCACAAGGAGGAGCGGGTCGTTGTGGACAAGGATTTGTGAATGCTTACTAAACACTTATGATATTCATACATTAACACTTATGTTTGGGTTTTACTTTAATGCTTCCGCTATACTTAACTATGTTGGTTTTGATAAACACCTTTCGTATTGATGGATAACTTTCACTATATATTTACATGTTCAATATGATTAGTGGCTTGATCCTGGTCAGTCACGCTCCCAAGCGGTGATACTCCGCAGGTGGATTTTGGGGGTGTGACACTTGTAGTCTAACGAGGTACTGCAACATATAAACGAGCCATGAATCCGATACTCCCATAAAACCTATGTACTCGCCAACATTTCTTTGTTGACTTTATTTTTACATATGTTTCAGGTGGTATTGCTTGATGTTGCTTGCTAGGAAGCTTGTGTCACATAGGACCTGGACGAGGCCTTAGTGACTTAAAAACAGTTATAAACAATGTGTAGTTCGTTTGTTTTGGTTTAAAGACAATGTAAATTACTTAATGAATCAATAAAACGAAACATTTGGTTACCATGGTTGTGGAACAATAATTCTGTTGCAACACTCACCGACGTTTCCGCCACGGTTTGTTGTTTTAACGTGGTCGGGGTGTGACACCATAAGGACTCGACAAAAGACACTAATAAAAACTAGGCTTTGAACTATGCATCTTGTCTAGGATAAGATGCATAATCCAAACCTTTAGACACCGGATGTCATCTTTTATTTCCAACATCACTTGAAACTTCCAAAAGCCCGCCAGATCCACATTTAATTTCCTGAAATACATATAGTTTGAAAACATCAACAAAAGTTGAGTGAGTTAATGTATTTGGTATGTGTGCACGAATAACCCTTTGAAATCATTGTAAGTATGTATGTTTTGGAAACCCGGTATGAAAACAAACAAGGAAAACAGATCGATTAATGGTTTGCAAGGCCATTAATATGTGTGACGTGATGCAGGAAGGCTCAAACCTAGCGGATTTTGCATCGGACTTCCGCCTGTAAGACATAGTCACCTCGTGGGCCAAACCCCGGTCCACATGGGTGTGGGCTCGCTACACCCTAATAGATCTATCAAACATGTCACTCGGTCCTACTACGAGGATTAATGGTCTTAAGCGTTATACCCACCACACACATGATCTAGCAGTACCGTTCCTTAGCTAACCATACCACATATAAACGTTTGTAAACAGTTTGTAACGTGTACTTCACCCCCGAAGTTATAAAACTAAAAACAATTAAAAGAAAAGGGGGACATGAACGCACAGTTTTGCGTTCTTCAACCCGACATAAATCAAGTTGGTACTAGTGTACACGACTACCTACAACGTACTACGGTCTATTAAACGAGCGGGCCGTGCCTTGACTTAGTATTAATTAGTGTCTTTGAGTTACATTTCATTGTGTCTTTAATATTATTCCAAGTTATATAATTATTTGTTAAAATAATAAATATTTTAACTTAAATTATATTTATTAAATTTTGGAATAATTGTTAAAATAATATATCTTTAACTTGTCACACTTATGCATTTATACATGTATAACTTCCCAAGAATGGGTGTATTAGTAGGTGTATTAGTATTGTATTCTTATACTTGTGTATTTTTGTCAAGTATCAGTGGCGTATTCCGGTGTATATTTATACGTACGAGAATACGTATTTTATTGTGTTTATTAAGTATTCATATACTTAATTTTTGTATTAGATTTTCCGAAATAATATTTCTAATAAAAATACATCAATATATATTCCCAAGATATATATTTTAAGAAATATTCATAGAAAAATTATTTATAATTTTTCCCATGGCAAAAATATTTATACTTTCATATAAATCTCAAAATAATATATTTTCAAGTCTAACTTAGAAAATATATATATAAATCCATTTTTCACCCAAAAATAATATACTTTATGTTTATTCAAGAAAATATATATTTTCTCCCAAAAATAATTTATCTTCTAATAATTCTAAGAAAATATATATTTCTATTTACCAAAAACAATATATTTTCTCCTTGTCCAAAAATATGATATATTTTGTATTAATTATAAAAATCATATTTTTGGTTCTCTTGGTGTCCAAAATACTAATTACCAAAATATGCTTATGAATGAAATTTCCGGAATATTTTTTAAGTTATATTCCTTGTTTGGTTTTTTCCAATATTTTGGGTATAAATTGTATATTTATTCTCTTGGAATTTTGGTAATATTTTAGATTGTAATTTCTTGGTATTTTGGTGAGTTATATTATTTCAAGTCCTAAAATAATATAACTAATACACGTAATATACAATAATCACACACATGGTGACTTCTGAATATATATTTCCTAAATACATATTTAGTCACTTTTATTTATAAAAACCAACCTCCAATATTTATAATTTTTGTAACAAAAATTATGCCAAACTTTATGTGAAAAATCATGGTTTAAAATATACTTGTAAATATTTGTTTAAAAATATTTTTCTAAGTGTTTAAGTTTTAGAAAAATTTTGCCATAGTTTCCCCTAAAAATGGAGGTTTCCATGCTTTCAAAGCGTATCATTTTCTTTTAATAATCACCACAATCAACAATAAATCAATCAACACTTACCAATTTGCCAAAATCAAGCATAAATTACTACTTCATGAACTTGAAAATTTACAAAAATTTGTAGTAACTTACTAGTGTGTTTAGTAAGCTTAGTTACCCTTTAAAGTGTGGTTGTTTATTTAATATCATCATTTTTATTAGTCCTTTACAATTTGATCGGCAAGAAGTGCGCAGACTTTGTCAATCGGTCCACGATTACCCAAATCGTATCATGACCTCTGGGAGTCTTGGGAAACTTGGTTATGAAGTCCATAGAAATCTGCTCCCATTTCCACATGGGTATTTCTGGCTGTTGCAGAAGACCTGAAGGCTTCTGATACTCGGCCTTTACCTTGGCACAAGTCAAACACTTCCCAACATAAGTAGCAACATCACCCTTAAGCCTTGGCCACCAATAATAATCCTTCAAATCTTGGTACATCTTTTCCGATCCTGGATGGATCGAGTACCTTGATTTATGAGCTTCATAAAAAACAACCTCTCTAAGTCCACCAAAAGGCGGAACCCAAATTCGTCCCATAAAATACAAGGTTCCTTCCTCGTTGGGTACCAACTTTTTCTCTATCCCACGGAGATATTCAGCCTTAATGTTCTCTTTCTTAAGAGCTTCTCTTTGTGCAGCACGAATACGCAACGAGAGATCTGTCTGAATAATCATCTCTAAAGCCCTAACCCTTATGGGCTTAATCCTTTCTTTTCGACTCAAGGCGTCTGCCACCACATTCGCCTTTCCTGGATGATATTTGATTTCGCAATCATAATCGTTTAACAACTAAACCCATCATTGCTGCCTCATGTTAAACTCTTTCTGATCGAATATGTGCTGAAGGCTCTTGTGATCCGTAAAAATTGTACATCGGGTGCCATACAGATAATGTCGCCAAATCTTCAAAGCAAACACCACTGCGCCTAGCTCCAAATCATGTGTGGTGTAGTTCTTCTCATGGACCTTTAACTGGCGTGAAGCATAAGCGATAACCTTTTGTCACTGCATTAGCACACAGCCCAATCCCTGATGCGAGGCGTTGCAGTATACCCCGAAGTCGTTGGTGCCTTCGGGTAGGGATAAAATAGGTGCATCGCAAAGCTTATTCTTAAGCAGCTGAAAAGCTTCTTCTTGTTTATCTCCCCATTCATACTTCTTATCCTTTTGAGTTAGGGAGGTTAACGGTTGAGCGATCTTAGAAAAATCCTCAATGAACCTGCGATAGTACCCTGCTAAACCCAGAAACTGTCGGATTTCGATTGGCGTCTTCGGAGTTTCCCAATTCTTAATCGCCTCGATCTTGGTGGGATCCACATGAATTCCATTCTCATTCACCACGTGACCAAGGAACTGTACTTCGCGTAACCAAAACTCGCACTTCGAGAACTTAGCATAAAGCTTCTCCTTCTTTAGTAGCTCTAAGATGGCTCTAAGGTGTTGCTCATGGTCTTCCTTTGTCCGTGATAGATCAAAATATCATCGACAAACACAATCACGAATTTATCAAGATATGGCTTGCAAACCCGATTCATCAACTCCATAAACACTGTTGGTGCATTCGTCAACCCAAACGGCATCACTAGAAACTCGTAATGTCCATAATGAGTTCTGAAGGCAGTCTTCGGTATACTCTCTTCTTCAATCCGTAGCTGGTGATAACCTGATCGAAGATCGATCTTGGAGTAGTAACTTGATCCCTGAATTTGATCGAACATATCATCAATCCTTGGCAAAGGATACCGATTCTTGATGGTTAACTTGTCAGCTCCCGGTAGTCAATGCACATACGAAAACTAATCACATTCTGGAATTTGAGACAAAAATGATATGGTTTCACCTGTTTCGGCTAATATATGCAAACTAGTTACATAAGCCGATCCGAACGTGAAAAGTGGGTAACGAGTAATCATATAAATTATATACAAGTTTCCTAAGTTAATATGCCCAAAATATGTTGTGACATCAGTAAGATATCTTCTATTATGCCCAAAATGATTTTAAACCCAAACTATGCCCCGAATGGGCATTTTGGTCATTTAAAAGGTTATGAAAGAGTTTAATTAGTAATCTGAGTTACAGGTCTATTTAATTAGTAAATATACTTAATTTGATAAGTCATAATAGTAGAGTATCATATATATATATATGTATATATATATGTGTGTGTGTGTGTGAAATTTATTAATTTTAACCATACTATACACCGTAGGGGCATTTTGGTAATTTCACATAAGCCTAAAAGGTCAAAATTGGAAATTTGAGTTTAAATCTTTTCTTTACTGTTGTAATATAAGAATTTACTGAATACATCAGTATGCATCAGCCCTTATATGTCTAAAATAGTTTTATTACATACTATGCGTTAAAAATGCTTAAAAAGGCGATTTGGAGCCATTTCCGGGTTTCGTATAGAAAGCTGATATTTTTATAATTCCAGAAGGCTCAAAATAATTTACTTATCATATTAGATTAGTAGAAAAAGGTTTGGTATCACAAGGATTTGTAAAACTCATTTTATAGCCCGAAAGGGCAAAACCGGTAATAACCGAAATAAGCTTAGAACTCTAAGTTATGCTCAGCCTAAAAATAAATAAAAATCTCCAAAAATCCCCAAATATATTTTATATTAGTAGGTAAAAAGTTTGATATCAACATTTGGGTTTAGATATGCTATATGCTAATTATGTCATTAAATTACTAAAAAGTTTCTTGTTTACGCTAATGAGCATAACTCCTATTCTAGACCTCAAACTGATATCAAATTTTAGGTACAAGTTTATAAATCAGTAGTGAAGGTTCCTACTCTTTTACTTTTTCAAAAATCACATTTTAAGGTGAAAGGGGCATAATAGTCAACATTTAGACAATTAACGGAAACTTGCATAATAATTGGACAACTAATGAACCAAGCCGTATAATCACAGAGGTTTATACTAACATGTAACTAGGTCCAAAAGCCTAAACTAGGCCTAAATGGGTCAGAACTGTAAGTCAAAGTATAAGTCAAACTATGCGACTTTCGGTTCCGAACCGGACCTAAACTGAAAATTGTCGGGGTGAACATGTTTCGACATGTTCTTACATTAATTACCAAGTTATATTAGTGATAAAACAGGTTGCATGGATCCTACCTTGCTAATAATGCATTAATTTGAAATTAAACTTTCTGTTGACTTTTTAAGATCAAGTTTGACCCGACAATTTACCTAGATAGAGTGGGAATCAGAGGGTACCCTTTTAAGGGTTTATTACCCACATAATTACCTACTCATAGGTATTTTTAATTCGAGATTTGACTGGGTAATTTTGGTTAATCTCGAAGTCAAACCTTAATTACGGCGGTTTGACTTTTAGCTAATTAATTAAGCTAAACTGAATTAAAAAGGATTAAGGACACTTACAAGAGTCCTAAGTATGATTAGGGACCTAGGAGGAGTTGGTTGCTGATCAGAGAAGCTCCAGAGAAGTCTTGAAAAATTTTCCAAGTGAGCAAGTGAGAATGTTGCAACTTGTTCTTCTTATATAGTGAACCCAATTCCTTAGGATGATGCCAAACAACTCTACCATTGTCATGAGATCCTCCCAGGTGTCCCTATGATGCTAAAAACCAGTTACAAGACCCCTGATTTTCGAAAACCACTCATCTAAGGCGGTGGAACTGGCTGAACAAGCAGTTGTCCATTTCTGCTGCCAGCGACAGCCTTACGGACCGTAAGCGATTCCTTTGCGGTCAGTAAGCATCTCCTTGCGAACCGTAAGCCTTAGCTCTTACGGTCCGTAACCAATGACCAGAGACAAAAATTTTTGCAACTTTTAGGCTTTGCTCATGCATTTCTTACAAGTCCGAATCTTGTGCTTCTTTTCAGTAAAGGGAACCAAGTTTTCAGCCCTTGCATGCCTTGCATGTACTTACACAATTTTGGCTCTTTGTTGAAGGTTTTAAATGTCGGAAATACCGAGAATTCACATTGGATCCATGTCTTAAGCTATAATCAATTTATTATTTTAGGATAACCAGATTTATTTGAATAATTTTAGATGTTGATTAAATATATCATGGTTAGGGATTTATTAATAGGTCGCTCAGAGGTATAAATTAACATGTCGACACTTTTAAATCCTACCGTACATCTTTGTCTGGATCCGTTTTCATAACACGTTTGTATCACATGACACGTGTCTTTATTTTATTGGGTATGATTTTACGAGGTGTTACATCCTCACCCCCTTAAAAGAAATCTCGACCTCGAGATTTACTGAAACAACTGAGGGTACTTTTCTTTCATTGTGGACTCTAACTCCCACGTGTACTCGGGACCTCTGCGGGCATCCCATTTGACCTTTACAATAGGCACATGCTTCCTTCGAAGCTTCTTTACCTACCGATCCTCAATCGACAAAGGTTTTTCCACAAATTTCAAGCTCTCATCTATGTGTACATCTGTGTGTGGTATGACTAGCGATTCATCAGCTAGACATTTCTTCAGATTGCAGACGTGGAATACATTGTGAATACCACTGAGCTCTTCAGGTAAGTTTAACTTATAAGCCACTGTTCCTACACATTCGATGATCTCGAATGGTCCTATATACCTCGGGCTTAACTTACCCTTTTTACCAAATCGCATCACCCCTGTCCAAGGCGACACTTTTAGCAGGACTTTATCACCAACCTTAAACTTTAGAGGTTTTCGTCTTTTATCCGCATAGCTTTTCCGCCTACCCCTGGCAGCTTTCAGGCGGTCACGAATCTGGACAATCATGTCCGTCGTTTCAAAGACTAGGTCAGGACCTGATAACTGAGCTTCTCCTACTTCTGCCCAACAAATAGGCGTTCTACATTTTCTACCATATAATGCCTCAAAAGGCACGGCCTGAATGCTGGTATGGTAGCTATTATTGTAGGAGAATTCGACCAATGGCAGATGCTTATCCCAACTACCACCTAAATCAATCACACATGCACGTAGCATGTCTTCTAGAGTTTGAATGGTACGTTCACTCTGCTCGTCCGTCTGAGGATGGTAAGCCGTACTGAAGTTTAAGCGCGTGCCCAAAGACTGTTGGAAACTTTTCCAAAAGTGCGACGTGTATCTGGTATCTCTGTCAGAGATAATAGCCATTGGTACTCTATGCAGTGATACAATCTTATCAACATACAATTGGGCTAACATGTCAGAACTATAAGTTTCCTTAATGGGTAGGAAATACGCTGACTTAGTCAGTCTATTTACTATCACCCATATAATATCATTTCTTTTCCTTGTCTTTGACAACTTGGTGATGAAATCCATCGTCACCATTTCCCATTTCCAAGTGGGAATTTCAGGCTGTTGTAGCAACCCTGACGGCTTCTGATGTTCAGCTTTGACTTGTGCACACGTTAGACATTTAGCTACGTAAGCAACTATAGACTTCTTCAAGCCTATCCACCAATAGTTTGCCTTCAAATCCTGGTACATCTTATCAGCTCCATGATGAACGGAATATTTGGAACTGTGGGCTTCCTGGAGGATGACATCCCGAAGTCCTCCATAAACTGGAACCCATATGCGTCCATTTAGCCTTAGGATTCCATCCTTGCCATAGGATAATTGTTCTTCAGTTACTCCTAACTTTTCATCGGGATAGTTAGCTTCCAAAACAGCTTCCTTCTGTGCAGCTAACAACCTTTCATTCAAACTATTCTTTATCTCAATGCTCTTGGCATTGATTCTTATCGGCTTCACTCTTTCCTTTCTACTTAAGGCATCAGCGACTACATTTGCCTTGCCTGGATGGTATCTTATTTCACAGTAATAATCATTCAAAGTTTCCATCCAACGTCGCTGCCTCATGTTTAAATCCTTCTGATTGAACAGATGCTGAAGGCTTTTGTGATCAGAATAGATCACACACCTAGTTCCATACAGGTAATGCCTCTAAAGCTTTAGTGCAAATACAATGGCACCCAGCTCCAAGTCATGGGTGGTGTAATTCTTCTCATGCACCTTTAACTGGCGTGAGGCATAGGCAATGACCTTGCCTTTTTGCGTAAGCACACACCCCATCCCGGTGTGTGATGCATCACAATACACTACAAACTCTTCAATTCCTTCGGGTGACGTCAGCACTGGAGCGTTGCTCAACTTCTGCTTCAAAATATCGAAGGATTCTTGCTGCTTAGGCCCCCAATCAAACTTGCTATTCTTGCGAGTGAGTAAAGTCAGGGGTGCTGCAATTCTTGAGAAGTTTTCGATAAATCTTCTGTAGTATCCTGCTAGTCCTAAGAAACTGCGAATCTCCGTAGGCGTCTTCGGCTCTTGCCAGTTCGTAATAGCTTCAATCTTAGCGGGATCTACTTGGATACCACGCTCACTAACAACATGTCCAAGGAATTGGACTTCACAAAGCCAGAACTCACATTTTAAAAACTTGGCGTAGAGCTTTTCTTAATGAAGGAGTTTGAGAATGCAATGGAGATGCTTCTCGTGGTCAGCTTGACTTTTCGAGTAAATGAGAATGTCATCTATGAAAACGATGAAAAATTTATCCAAGTAAGGCTTGCAAACGCGATTCATGAGATCCATGAATGCGGCAGGTGCATTAGTGAGCCCAAAAGGCATCACTAGGAACTCGTAATGGCCATAGCGAGTCCTAAATGCAGTCTTGTGTACATCTTCATCTTTAACCTTCAATTGATCATAGCCTGACCTCAAATCAATCTTAGAAAAGTAGCTTTCCCCTTGCAGTTGATCGAACAGATCGTCGATCCCGGGCAAAGGATACCTATTCTTGATAGTGACCTTGTTAAGCTCACGGTAATCGATACATAAACGCATCGACCCATCATTCTTCTTGACAAACAAGATTGGCGCTCCCCATGGAGACGAGCTTGGTTTAATGAAACCTTTGGCTAGCAAATCATCTAGCTGTGATCTCAATTCCTTCATCTCTGTTGGTGCCAACCTATAAGGTGCTCTTGCAATAGGCGCTGCTCCTGGAATGATGTCGATTCTGAATTCTACTTGTCTATCTGGTGGCAAGCCAGGTAGTTCTTCAGGGAAAACTTCAGGGTATTTAGAAATAACTAGGATATCTTCAATCTTGGGTTTCTGCTCATCAATAGTCACTTGTGCCATATAAATGACACAACCCTTCTTCAAGCATCTAGATGCTTTGAGTATGGACACTTGCTCAGGCAGTCCATACTGGGTATCTCCCTGAATGGTAAGTGGCTCACCAGACGGAGTCTTGATCACCACTTGCTTCTTGTTGCACACAATCTGGGCTTGGTTATGCGATAACCAATCCATGTCTATCACTAAATCAAAACCGGCTAGCTTAAAGGGAAGTAAGGACACAGGAAAAGAGTGATTCCTAATGGATATGACACATCCATCTAACACGGTTGATGCGGTTTCTATGGTTCCGTCAGCTAATTCCACCTCATATTTCACACTTAATGCTTTAACAGGCAATTTCAATAGTTCACAAAACTTATTATCTACGAACGACTTATCAGCTCCTGAATCAAAAAGTACTCTTGCATAGACATCATTAATTAGGGAGGTACCTGTTATCACATTGTCGTTCTGGATAGCCTCCTGAGCGTTCATTTGAAAGACCCTTGCATTGGTCTTTTCCCTTCTTCAGCCTTCTTTGCAAGCTTTGGGTAGTTGGTCTTAATGTGCCCCTTTTCATTGCAGTTATAGCACGTAGCATCCTTGATCTTCTTACAGTCCAAAGTCTTGTGCTCCGAGGATTTGCAAATCCCACATGCTTTCGGCTGTGACTAGGATTTCGACTCATACCTGCACCTCCCAAAATGGTGCTTCTTGCAGGTTTTACACTTGGGCTTGTCACCCGTCTGCTGACCCTCCTTCTTATTTCCAGAACCCTTTTTGTGGTCATTGCTCCCCTTACGCTTCTTATCTGACCGTCGTGAGTTGTCATCCTCACCTTTTCTTTTCTCAGTATCCGAGTTCCTTAGCGATCTCTGCCTGACCGCGTCTAATGTAAGGGACAATGATATATCAGCTGCAGACCTGAATGTAGCTGGCCGAGAGGCCTTCACGCTTGCCTTAATTTCTGGGGCTAAACCCCCAATGAAACGAGCGATTCTTTTGGGTTCCGGGTCACAAGGTAAGGAACCAACCTTGACATTGTATTGAAGCTCGTGAGGTAGGCTTGACAATCCAGGTTCTTCATAACCAGAGATAAGAAATCAGCTTCAATCTTTTCAACCTCATGCTAAGGGCAGTAGTTTTCCTTGATCAATGTCACAAACTGTTCCCAAGACATGTTGTACAATGGGATTTTCCCTGTAGCTTGGATCAAAGACCTCCACCAAGCTAATGCCTCACCCTTAAAAGACTGTGATACAAATTTCACAATGTCTCTTTCAGCACATCCACTAATATCTACCACAGTGTCCATTTCATCCAACCAGGTCATGCAATCCACTGCCCCTTTCTCCCTAGTGAAATCCTGGGGTTTGCAAGAAACAAAGTATTTATATGTACAGGACTTGGCATGTGGTGCATTATCAAACACTATCTTCTTAGAGGGAACACTGTTTTGGTTTGAGGAATGCCGATCATCATCTTTCTTTGATTCTTCTTTCTTAGGCTTAGGTTGGGTAAAGGGTGGCTTACTGTGAGCCTCGGAATGAGTCTTAGGCTTGGAATGCGGTGTAGATAGGGTCCTACTTGAGTCCCACTAGATTCACTATACTGCCGATCCATAGCCCTTGTAACAACATTATCAACTAGTGCTTGCAATTCTGCACCAGTCAGCTGTATCCTAGCATTCTCGTGGTTTTCCACCGGATGACTGTTTACCTCATCCGACCCGGCCATGTAGCTTAAATTGCTACATATAAGAAAATAGTGGGCGAGGTTTATTTAGAAGCTTTTACAGTATTTTATGAATTATTAACCATGGTTTTAATAGCCATTTTGGGTTAATTTGCTAATCACTTATATATTCAGGACCTTTATTACAATCCTATATTTTAATTTAATAATAGCACAAAAAGGCATAGTCATAGAGACAAATTTAATTTATAAACCAAGACTTTTACGGAGTCAAGGTATTAAGGCTTGAATCAAAGTTCATTGCCTTTTTCTAGACAGGGAGTTATAGGCTACTACTGTCTTTAGTCCCAAGGACATTAATTATAGCCCGTAGGCACTTCACCCTTAAGGGATGGTTATATAATTAAGGGAATTTAAAATAACCCAATTAAAAGATGACCTATGTGATTTTATCGCATCAAAGTTTGTCATGAATGGTAACATTCTTTCAGATGTTAGCAAGAATTGGAATCCTTTGCGTAGGTTCTACCATCTTGGCCATGTCTGCAACGACATATAGACTAGGTTTTACCTTTAAGATTCTTTTAATAATTAACGCAGAACAGTCCTAAATTGAGATGTTAATATGGATCTGAATTTAAATATGGAACTACCATCTTGGCCCTGTCTTATGATGACACATGGCTAGGTCTTGTCCTTTTTAGATTTTTCCATTTTAGTATAATGGTAGATCTTTTAAATAGAAATGTTATTTTCATTTATTTTATGTTTCATGCACATAACTAATAACAAACAAAATGAAAATTTAAATTAAACCATCTCATTAATAATTCAAACAAGTACAACTTTTGCCCTAAATGGGACTTCTACAAAATAACATACCCTCGCAGGGGCGAAACAAATAAACATACCCACGCAAGGGTCAACAGAAAGACATGCCCACGCAGGGGCAGAGTATAAAATGACAAGCCCACACAGGGGTTGAGTACTGAGACAAAAGTCCACGCAGGGACTTGATTACAACTAAATAAAATAAATAAACAAAGGTCTTTAATGACCCCTTCTTTTGGACTTCCCCTTGAGTAGGTCCGACAGACCTTTGAAGATGCCTTAACGTTCCCTGCGGTCTTCTTGAACTTCCTCCTCAACTTGGTTCAACCTATCGAGAACCTCTTGTTGGCGTTCTGGCGGGATCAGTTGCGGCTGCGGAGGCTGTTGATACAGAGGTTGAGGAGGTGGCGGGTGCTGGTACACATAAGGTGGGTACCCAGTGGTCCAAGGACCACTATAGGGCCCTTCAGGGTGACGAGCATTGTAGTCCCACGCCTCCTGATACGGGTCCACATTGGCATAGTTGTAGCTGTTGTGGCCCGGTAGCTCGAACGGGTTATATGCCGCTGAACCGGCATATGCAGGGATTGGGTTATCAAAACCCAATGGTGGTGCCACAGGCGCAGAGTTTGCCTCCGAGACGGGGTTTGATGGCCCCCCCATCTGCGAGTCTTCTTCTTGGAGTGGCGGATAGTGGCTGCCACTCGAGGGCTGAGGAGTGCTGATGCGGACTCCTACTCGCACGGACATCCGTGCGTTTGATCTTCTCCGCCTTGGTGGTTCTGGAAGCGGCTGCTCCACTGGTGGTGGTGGTGGCGGAGTGACTGCCACAAATCGGGAATCCTCGGAATGATCCTGCTGCTGTTGCTGTTGGTACGAAGACGAGTGTTCAGAGGGTGTAAAATACCAGTCCCACTGGTTGAACCTCGCCTGGTAGCTATCCGGACCACGATAAGGCGATCCATGAAATGAGGACCCATCAGAGATCTCGATGGGATGGTTCGGGGTCCCGGTTGGTGGATCGACGGGATCCGTGTCGTCGTCCATGTCGTTGTCACCCGAAAAGTGATCTTCGGGTCCTAGTGGGTTAAAACCCACGGGTTCTTGAATGTAGTTAGCCGGGTTGAACCAGCTCTGAAAGGCGGGAGTGGGGTCGCCGAAAGAATGGTGCGAATTTGATCGCTGTAGAGGTAAGAAGGATGCTTGGGGGTTGTTGGGCTCGTTTACAGACTGGGGCCCAAAAGAATGAAAGTATGATGGTGAGGAGCTTAGGGAGACAGATCGCCTCCCGGGTTCAATATACGTCCTCCAGGGCTCCTGAGGACTTGTGCTCATAGTAATTGAGGGTGTACGCCGGTGAGAAGGCCCGACTTCGTGGTCATGGCCCGTCACTGGGGCCTTGCCTCTGCCTCTCCGGAATCGTGGCGGCATTGTCAAACCTGTCAACATAAACAAAGATAACAAAAAGAATATATAACCAAAGACAAAATAAAACAAAAACAGAATTTGTCCTATGTTCTTTGTATAGACTCGGAACTCGAGGAATGTGCAATTGTGTAACTGAGATTAAACACAAAAGGCTAGTGTTTAATTCACTCAGTGTTGGCTCTGATACCAACCTGTCACACCCCGATATTTCCACGTATTACCGAAGGGCTCGGTGGGGAGTATCGTGACGTAGTTGATATCATCATAGTCAAACAACACAATATTCAAATGCACAGCGAAAGCAAAAGATAGATTTATTTCAACCAAATAAAATTGTAATATTTAAGTATCACAAAGTAGTTGAAACAGATCCACAGGCGGATCAAAATAAAGAGGAGACTTGTTCAATAGACTTAACGCATCCAAGCTTGCGAGACTCTTATTGGTGCTAAGGAGAGGCCAGCCTATTACGAGTAGTACCTGCACTTAGTCTTTTTGGGAAAATTCGTCAGTTTACACTGGTAAATACAATTTAACTGACTCATTTTGAAAAGGTTTAAAATTGATTTGAATGCACATGGCACAAAAAAAAAAATTTTATAACTTGGGATAATTATTTGAATATAAACTTGTAAAAGAATTACATGTTTGTTATGCGTTCAGTTTCCCAGTTCGTGCCGGGTTAAAGATTAATAGACACACCACATAGTATAGTCCCGCGGCGGGAAACCGGCGGTTATACCTCATCAATTGTAAATGCACTGACGGGTGTACGCCTAGACCCGCGTGCTAAGGTCGTGGCCATTCTGTGAATGATGCCAAGGATATCTGGGACATGGCCATTAAACTCCCAAATGCGTTAAATAAACAAAACCAAATTTTTAAACGGGTCATCTTGATAATACTTAACTACCAATGAATTATGGTCAAATGCCCGACCGGGCGGTATTTTATATACCGTACCCCAAGCCCGTATAAGGGAAAATAAGTTAAAAGTATTTACCTGAGTAAGTATAGTCACAATAAGCAAGTGCAAATAGCTTTTACCGAGTCTCCTATTCTGGAACGAAGGTTTATAATAACCTATTAGAATCCTAACGGGTCTTTATTATAGCCTAAGCTTAGACCGGTTAGCTTTAAAGAAAGATTTGGTCAACGCGTGATAAGGCGAAGACCGGTTTAGAATGTAGTTTTGACCTGAAAAGCTTGCATGCTTGTTTCATATGGGTAACCTAATCACATTCTGGATTTTGAGACAAAAATGATATGGTTTGACCCGTTTCGGCTAATATATGCAAACTAGTTACATAAGCCGATCCGAACGCGAAAAGTGCGTAACGAGTAATCATATAAATCATATACAAGTTTCCTAAGTTAATATGCCCAAAATATGTTGTGACATCAGTAAGATATCTTCTATCATGGCCAAAATGATTTTAAATCCAAACTATGCCCCGAATGGGCATTTTGGTCATTTAAAAGGTTATAAAAGAGTTTAATTAGTAATCTGAGTTACAGGTCTGATTTAATCCGTAAATAGACTTAATTTGATAAGTCATAACAGTAGGGTATCATATACATATGTGAAATTTATTAATTTTAACCATACTATGCACCCTAGGGGCATTTTGGTAATTTCACATAAGCCTAAAAGGTCAAAATTGGAAATCTGAGTTTAAATCTTTTCTTTACTGTTGTAATATAAGAATTTACTGAATACATCAGTAGGCATCAGCCCTTATATGTCTAAAATAGTTTTATTACATACTATGCATTAAAAATGCTTAAAAAGGCGATTTGGAGCCATTTCCGAGTTTTGTATAGAAAGCTGATATTTTATAATTCCAGAAGGCTCAAAATAATTTACTTATCATATTAGATTAGTAGAAAAAGGTTTGGTATCACAAGGATTTGTAAAACTCATTTTATAGCCCCTGAAAAGGCAAAACCGGTAATAACCGAAATAAGCTTAGAACTCTAAGTTATGCTCAGCCTAAAAATAAATAAAAATCTCCAAAAATCCCCAAATATTATTTTATATCAGTAGGTAAAAAGTTTGATATCAACATTTGGGTTTAGATATGCTATATGCTAATTATGTCATTAAATTACTAAAAAGTTTCTTATTTACGCTAATGAGCATAACTCCTATTCTAGACCTCAAACCGATATCAAATTTTAAGTACAAGTTTGTAAATCAGTAGTGAAGGTTCCTACTCTTTTACTTTTCAAAAATCACATTTTAAGGTGAAAAGGGCATAATAGTCAACATTTAGGCAATTAACGGAAACTTGCATAATAATTGGACAACTAATGAACCAAGCCGTATAATCACAGAGGTTTATACTAACATGTAACTAGGTCCAAAAGAATCTCTAAGGCAATCCTAAACTAGGCCTAAACGGGTCAGAACTGAAAGTCAAAGTATAAGTCAAACTATGCGACTTTCGGTTCCGAACCGGACCTAAACTGAAAATTCTCGGGGTGAACATGTTTAGACATGTTCTTACATTTATTACCAAGTTATATTAGTGATAAAACAGGTTGCATGGATCCTACATTGCTAATTATGCATTAATTTGAAATTAAACTTTCTGTTGACTTTTTAAGATCAAGTTTGACCCGACAATTTACCTAGATAGAGTGGGAATCAGAGGGTACCCTTTTAAGGGTTTATTGTGACACCTGTGTCACCGCGACCATCAAACAAATACCAAGCCGATGAAATATTGTATTTCATACTTGGGATCTTGTATAAATATGTGTATGTTTTGCACATATCAATTATTGTTCAATTTCAAACTCTACATTGCTTTCTAGAGCATTATACGCAATCTGGTGCGTAAACGTACTCAGTTTAATGCGACAAATATTCTGGAACATCAACATATACTCAACATACCTTAAATAACCTTTACATAACTTAGAAATAAGTTTTGAAGGCTTTGGTATAGCAAAAACAAGTTAATTCGCTTACAGGGACTAAACTTGACAAACTGCGAAAGTATGCCAATTTGAACTGTAACGAACATTCCATAACATGTCCATAAGTTAAAAATACCCTAAATATCCTTTACATAGCTTAGAAATAGGCTTTGAGGTGTTTGGTATGCTAAAACAAACTTTTGGATCATTCAGGGACTAAAAGTGTCAAAAAGTGCACAAGTTTGCACTTTCGCGCATAACTTACGTTCTGAATACATCCGGACATCCAAAAATTTATGTAAGCATCCTTATATTATGCCTTAGTGTTTGGCATGAGAAAAATCCATTCGTCGCGTCATTTGGATCGTTTTTCGCGCTTATGCGCATTCCGTCGTAATTAAGCGAACATCGCGTTCGTACGACCAAACGAACCAACATCCGGAACATTTTTGAGCATGTTTCATGTCCACAATGCTTAGGCATCATTTTAGGGCCTTAAAGTTGGCTTTACGGGCCTTAGAAGTGTTGGAAATGGCTTAAATACGCAACAGGGACCAAAACTGCCATTTTTGAAAGTATGTGCAGATCAGAAGCTTCAGGCGGCCCGCGTGAGTTTTGCCTAAATGTTGACGCAGGGCGCGAGGGACTGTCAGACAGATTCAATGTATGCATTTAATGCAGTTGGCCTTTCGTTCGATCAAGAGGCGATGCCCTTTCACCCAATCAAGAGCCAAGGGGCATTTTCTGACTTACCACAACATTTCGACAAGTGTACGCACGAGATCGCGGCACGATATTTGATAAACGATCCTAACGGTTCCACTTTTTCTATAAATATACCCCCCCCCCCTTGATGCAAAACCCACACAATCTGATCTAAAAGCTCTAAGTTGGAACCATTGTTTCATACCTGAGCTATTTTGATCTAGATTAGCATTCGGGGACCCTCCGTAAGTCTTCTTTCGTTCTTTTATTCGCTTTTCGAGTCCGAAAGTCAACGTTTTGTTGACCTTCTGCATTGACCAGCTTATGGTCGATGCGAAGTTCATGGAACTTCATAACGTGAGCGTGATCACGATGGTTATAGTCCGTAGTGACTATACCTACTGATCACCACGTTATCTAGGCTCAGTGACGAGTCGTAGTTTCGGCCAAAATGCGCATTCTTGCGTATTTTGTAACCAAACTACTCGTGAGCATCAAAGCCGTTTGTTTTGATGCCAAACCTGTTTTCTAAACTTAGTTAAGCATGTTCTAACATGCTTAGCTCGTCACTTTTAGTTTAGTGCTTATATAGGGTCGTAAGGTAAGCGATCTAAACCATCGCTTATACTTTCGAACCCGACCCATTTGGTCGATCATTAGGATCCGACCAAACACATTAGGTGACCATAGCTATAACCTTCCGAGGTTATACCTTGTAGTCACGATGTTAGGCGTTCCGAACGCGTTCTACGCGAACGACGCGTTAGGGTAGCATAAGCTACCTAAACGAGTCGTGACGGACCGTAAGCACTTAGGTTAAGTTTCATTTTAGTATGTAGGCTTTGTTAAACCATATTACACGAGTCTCCATACTCGTTTGGTTTACGAACCCGCATACTATCCGATCCTTCCGATTTGGTCCGGTATATTAACATAGCTACCTATTAGGTGCCGTTTGATATCCCGTGATCTTTAGCATTATCTGGTTATTATACAAGAACTTCAAAGCAATCTCAGGTGAGTACATTGAACCCCTCTTTTACTGTTTTCCAATCTGTTTTGGGGTGAAACACATGTGCCTACTTGCTACTTTCATGCTTTCCGGTTTTCACATCATATACTGCTATGTTCGATAGTACATATATAGTACATGATTTCATTGTGTTTTTGCTATGTGTGCCCATTGTGTGCGTACTTAGTACATTATTTCACATTGCATATCTGTTGCATATGCTCATCCAGCATATGAACACATTATTCTACATTTTGAACCGTTGTACTCTACAATACATTTCATGCTACGTACGCCCATTGTGTGCATACGTAGTACATTGTTTCACACTGCATATCTGTTGCATATGCTCATCCAGCATATGAACACAGTATACTATATTTTGAACCGTTGTACTCTACAATGCATTTCATGCTACGTACGCCCATTGTGTGCATGCGTAGTACATTGTTTCACATTGCATTTCTGTTGCATATGCTCATCCAGCATATGAACACATTACCCTACATTTTGAACCGTTGTAACCATTTGACTATGTGAATCGTCTTACCCCTTTTGATTTCATGAACCGTCTGTAACCATTGAACCGTGTAAACCAGTTGTATCCGTTGACATGAATTACATTTGACAATAGACATTTAACTATACATGAACATTTCTACCGTTGTCAAACATTTCATTCTGATGGTTTGGTTTGAGTAAGTGATTAAGTAACGAGGCGTGTGTAATATGATACAAGCATGGTGGATACGCCGCTGGTACTTCCTATATATAAGTGTTTGTATGGTATTAACATATCGTAGCGTTATTTGAATCATTTCAATTTGAGACATATGACATTTTATACAAATAACACACTTTTCACGAGACATTGCTTTACAAACGACTTATCTTATACAAATGCATTTTTCATGGTTATCCGTTTAACCATACAGTGTCTTCTTATTTATACATATCATTTGATCTTACCATTTTTCAAATGATTTACAAGACAAAGCAAAATACGAGGTTCATGACTAAACATTTTCTCAAACATAAGTCATGAATTCCGTTTTCACAAAACCAATGTATCTCACAGGCATTTTTATGCTGACGTACCTATTTTCACATGTGTTTTCAGGAGATGATGCATAGGACTTATCAAGACATACTTAGGCGGACCTGTGCCTTAGTGACTTAAAACGAGACAAGAACTAGTTAATTTATGTTATGTACACTTTGATTCTTGTTTAGACAATGTAAACTTTCATGTTTGATTTATAAAACGAAACTTCATTTGCCATGGATTTGAAACAATTGATTCTGTTACAACACTCCCCGACGTTTCCGCCACGTTTTGTATGTTCTACGTGGTCGGGGTGTGACAGAAAAGATGGTACCAGAGCCAATGGTTATAGGGAATTAGGTTATTAGTAATGCTTTGACCTAGTCTATAACCTTCCTAGGACCCTAACGCGAGTTTACTTGCGTTTAGTCGTAAAATAATACCGTCACCTATCCTTAGGCGACGACCACAACAAGAACATAAATTTCAAAACCGCTTTGAAAACCAATCATCTGTTCTAGGATGATTGATTACTAGGTTTTGAACCCTCTGTTATAAGGTTTTGAACCCCTTTGAATTTTCAAAACTCCCGTCAAAGTTTTGGGTCCTAACTAGTGTGAACACGTGCGAACTGGAAGAGTGAATGCCTGTACCCTGGGTTTTCTGTCTAAGGTTAGAGTGTTCGTACAAATCCACATAATCGGACCAGTCACTCTTACCTGGGAACTCTTTGGGTGAGTGTCCACTTATAGGCGAGCATGTCTTCGCGATACACTATGAGGATCTATTTGCTTTGATTCAGCCTTGGTGTTGTTTGTTTGCTTCATGATTCAAACAAGTGATCATCAACCGTGATTATGGTCAGTGATTGTAACATCCTATTCTTACCCAATACCATTTTATTTGTTTCCTTTCATGTTTTCCTCTTTTAGAATGCCTCCTCGACGCGAACACCAGATAGCAACTGCCGAGCTGGCAGAAATTATTGCGCAGCAGATGGCTGCTCAATTCCCAAATCTCTTTGCTCAATGGAACCAAGCCAACAACAACAACAATGGTACATGCAATTTCAAGAGCTTTAACTCGGCTAAACCACTCAAGTTTAGTGGTTCTGAGGGAGCAACTGGGCTTCTCCAATGGTTCGAGAGCATCGAGAATACCTTTCGCCACGTGCAGTGTCCAGAAAATCGCAAGGTCGAGTTTTCTTCGAGTGTGTTTCAGAAGAGGGCTCTTACATGGTGGAACGGGGTAATGAGAGACCGTGGTGCAGATGTTGCTCTAGCACAAACATGGGCTGAACTGAGAGCTCTTATGATGAGAGAGTTTTGTCCTCGTCATGAACAACGAGCGTTGGAGAAGGAGTTTGATGATTTGAAACAAGATAGTGGCGAACACAGGGCATATACTGATAGGTTTGAGGAGTTGAGTCTACTTTGCCCGACTATGGTCGCCCCACTCGACAAGGCTATCGAAAGATACACCGACGGCCTGCCTGACTCGGTACAAGACATTGTCACTGGTAGCAACCCTACCACACTCCGTCAGGCCATTGAGCTATCTGCAACCTTGACTGAATCGCAAATCAGAAAGCATAAACTTTTTCGAAAGGATGACAAGAAGCCAATCGAGGAATCAAAGATCATGGATGAACAGACTGAATCTCCTAAGAAGTCAAAGAAGCGAAAGGCTTCTCAGAACTTCGCCGTGGTCGCTCACAGTGGTCAAGCCGTCCCCAACCAACCAGCTCAACCCCCTGCTAGAAAACCATACAATGGAACTGCACCCTTGTGCAACCAATGTAGCCTCCATCATCACGCCAATGTACAATGCCGCAAATGCCAAACTTGTGGACTTATAGGCCACACAGCAAGAGTCTGCCCAGCTGCAGCTGCGCCAAACCAAGCTGGCAACAATCCTGCTCAAGGTCGTTTTCTACCAGGCTCTTGTTTCAACTGTGGCGAGATGGGTCATTTCCGAAGAAATTGCCCAAAGCTTGCTAATGCAAATCCAACACAGGGATAAGCATCTGACTGACAAGAAGACAACATCGTTTAGAAATAATCACGTCTTATGTATTATTTTCTTTTGTTGTCAAGGTCCAAGAAACCGTTGTTATCGTTGTTTATAAATAAATTTTTATTTACATTGCAATGTATTTGTGTGGTTACATATATAAACGACATACCCCCTTACAATACCGACAATCAAGGAACCGTATTCCTTAAAGAACAAACTACCCCCAAAATTCTCCCATCCTATGATCTCTTGCGTCTTCCACGAAATTCCTAAGTACCCGTTTATTCTAAGGAAACGAAGTACAAGGCGCAGGTTACAACACATGACGAATACCCAAAGTACCACTATAAATCCTTAATAGGGTACCTAAGGATTTCCCGTAAGTCCTTAATTGTTGTATACCTTAATTCGAATGTGGTGATTCCTTGTAATCAAAAATCAAATTTCGGGAGATCTTCCTATCTTCTCAGATAGATTCCAGTGAACATTGAGACCCGTCGATTGGTTTCCATATCCGTATTCAATCAATAACAAGTTAAAAAACAAATTATGATCAAGTTAAACAAGTATGTGACTTTGTGCTTATGTATTCCCTTATGTGTTGTTGTGTGATCCAAATTATGCTATCCAAATCCTCGTAAAATCTTACATATCCTTGTACAAGAGATTCATCGTAGAATACCCAGGGGTATTACTTAAAATCCTCAATGGACTTCTATGTTATAGTTAAGTCCCTCGGATTATAAAGTACTACTCCATAATTAGACCCTTGAGTGGTCTAGTTAAACAGATTCATCCAAAAAAATCTGGATAAGGATATCATGTGATGATATAGCTGAAAGGACTCCTTGGTGGCCTAACTAAGAAGATCCCCTGTCGATCTAATTAAAAGGAACCGATGGAAGTCTAG